>NW_028227269.1:17957500-18565000 GCF_978045245.1 Mus caroli | reverse complement strand
ATGAATAGGCTTTCTCAGCACACCTACGGCAGCATGTGTGGACACTGACATGTGGGGCTGCTTCTTGACTTTGCCCCAGAAGACACAAGCCCCACAGAGCCTCACCCAAGAGCCTGAATTCAACTAAGTATTAACTAACTCTCTTCCTTACTCACAGATACAGCTCAGTCATGAGCAGAACAGACAGGCTCATGGGAATTCAGAAGGGAAAACTGTTAGCAATGAGATGGGTCTTATCCTTCATGAGGGAGCTGGTTACAAAATTCAGGCAAGGCAACCTCTGAAAAACAAACATGTCATGCTTATGCAACAAGGAGAGACCTGGCCCTGATAGAGCCAAAGAGGATGTTTGGAGTAGGAGAGGGACAGAGAAGATAATAAAGAGACCTGTAGATCGGTATGAACAGGAACACCAGCAGCAGATATATCTGTAAGGAACTGATACATCTTCCAGCAGCAGATACATATTCTAGCAGCAGATACACCTTCCAGCAGCAGATACATCTTCCAGCAGCAAATACATCTTTCAGCAGCAGATATATCTTCCAGCAGTTAATACATCTTCCATCAGCCAGGGATTTCAGAAAGAGGTGAGGGCAAAGAACAAGAACCAGTGCCTATGGTTCATGAGGTACAGGCATCCTTGGGGCTTTTGAGGCTTTAGGTGAGTCTCAGAAACCTTATGTCACCAACCCGGGTGGAGATGGAAGTTGTTGGGTAGAAATTTAGAAGTCCTCATTTGCAATAGAAGTGTCTGCCTTCTCACCACCCCTTAGCAGCCCAAGAAAGTTCTTCAGGCTCCAGCTTAGCAAGGCTTAAGCAACTGCTACGAATAAGAACAGGTTTATTTTTAAAGCAAAATCTCCCTTGTAGTTACAAAAATAAATCATATTCGGGCTGGCATGTAGCAAAGTTGGTCGAGGGCTTGCCTAACTTTCATGACACCCTGGGTGGGGTACACAGTGCTACATAAAATTAGGCATGGTTGCACACATCTATAGTCCCAGAACTCAGATGTGGAGGCAGGAGGATCATAAATTTGAGGTCATCGTCATCCTCTGAACAGCAAGCATGAAGTTTGGGTCCACTTTGGGCTATATACACCCTATTCTGGAAACAAACAAACAAATAAATGACACTTGTAAAATTTCAAATAAGCCAGGCAGTAGTGGTGCACACCTTTAATCCCAGCACTTGGGAGGTGGATTTCTGAGTTGGAGGCCAGCCTGGTCTTCAGAATAATTTCCAGGATAGCCAGGGCTACACAGAGAAACCCTGTCTCAACCCCCACCCCACAATTCTCAAGATGGTTCCAGCCCCCTCAGGAGCCTCCCATTGCCTTTTAATAATCATATACCTCTCTCTCTCTCTCTCTCTCTCTCTCTCTCTCTCTCTCTCTCTCTCTCTCTCTCTCTCTCTCTCTCTCTCTCTGTCTCTCTCTCTCTCTCTCTCTCTCTCTCTCTCTCTGTCTCTCTCTCTCTCTCTCTCCTTCCCTCCCTCTCTCTCTATTTCTCTCTTCCTCTCTTCCATTTTGGGATGTTTTATCACTCCATAGAATTCCCTAGACATTCTTTATGGGTAAGATGCATTCCACAGCACCAATGCATGACATCTGGGTTATCAAGTCACTATTGAAGGACATCTGGACAGTGCTTATGGGCATTACACACAATCATTGTGAACATTTACAAAAAGGTGTATCTGTGAACACGAGATTCGATGTCTGTGGGATAACTGCCCAGGAACGCGATGCTTGGACCTCACAGCAATTGTATGCTCAGCTCAATTGTTTGTTTTAAAATTTTATTCATTTACTACTTTCATAGGTGGAGTGTATGAATGTGGAGGTCAGAAGACAAAATGAAGGAGTCAGTTTTGCTACATTGATCCTGGGTTTTAGCCTCAGGTTATCAAGCACCATTACCCACTTAGCCATCTTACCAGCCTGTGTGCTGTTGGGCATTGGGCTATACACTGACAGTCTGGTCTCCAGTCAAGCTGAGGTGTAACCCCAAGACCCATTGATGATAATTGACTTACATGGGACAGAAGTTCTCTCATGTCTCCTGGAACTCTGGCTCCTGTCAAAGTTACCGCCCCCACAGCCCTCTCAAGAGAAGCATGGCTTTAGTCAAATAGGCAATGCCCCAAGCTTCTGAACTTCAGGTTAAACTCCTCCCCAGTTACCTAGCAACAGTAAAGATAACAGCATACCTAAGAGGGGCTGTTTGGCCCCTCCTCATTCTCTTGCTCTCTTGCTCTTACTCCTCTTACACTTACTCTCCACTCTCCTCTCTCCTCTCCTCTCTAACCTCTTACTCACTCCCTCTTACTCTAGACTTTCTTCTCTCTCTTCTTTTCCTCCTTCTCTCCTCTTGGCCATGTCTGGTCTCTCTCTCTTTCTAACTTTTCTCATGCTCCCTGCCTTTCAATAATAAAGCTCTAAAACCATAGACTGTCTCTGTTCATCTAGGTCTGCTGTGCTTACTCTCACCTGCATGGGAACCTCTCTCCCTCAGCCCTCACTCCAATAACCCCAGTGCTACAGGGTGGCGTCCCTGGGCCCCAGGTCAGGGGCTGTCCCTTTTCATCCACCACCACCACCACCCCCCTTCTAGTGGGGTCAGTGGCTTAGATGCCCACCCGGGTCCAAGTGGAGAGAGTCTGGTAGACCTCCTGCATCTGCTTGCCCAGAGCATAGGAGGAACTCTGGCCAGACGTGGGCTATCCTTCCTTCCCCCTCCTTCCCTTGCCCCTCTTTAGTACCCACAGTGTGCTATGTTTTGTTTCTTACAAAACAGCTAAACTGTTTTCTAGGAAGGTGTATTAGGAGACCTGAACAGATAGCAAATCTATACAGGGACATAAAAGGGGGAATTATTATAGTGTCTTCCAGGCTGTGGTCTAGTTAGTCCAACAATGGCTGTCTACTGGTCCAGGAATCCAGTAGTTTTTCAGTTCATGGTGATGGGCATCTCAGCTGGTCTTCAGTAGACACTAGAATCCTGAAGATGTAGACTCCAATGCCAGTGAAGGAATGAGCTTGCCAGTGAGAGCAAGGGCAAGCAGGCAAAGAGCAAAAGCTTCCCTTTTCCATGTTCTTTCTATAGGCTGCCAGGGAAAGTGTAGCCAGATTAAAGGTGAACATTTTCATCTCAAAGGATCTAGATTACAGGTTCGTTTTCCCACCTCGGAAAACCTGGATTAAAAATGGGACTTCCCACTTCAAAAGAAAAAAAGTTCTCACAGGTGTTTCTAGCAGCTTGGGTTTTACTTCATTCCAGATGAAGTCAAGTTGACAACCAAAAGTTGCCAGTACAGGTGGCTGGGACATTGTACATCCCCACGCACAATTTATGAGAAATTCAGTCACTGTGAACCTTTGCCAGTGTTGGGTGTGTCACTGTTTTTATTTTAACTATTTAGACACATAAGCAATGATAGTTCACTATGGGGTTTATTGGATTTAAATACAAAGAGAAGGGTCTAGAGAGATGGCTCAGTGGTTAACAGCATTTTAGGCTCTTCCAGAGGACAGGAGTTCAGTTCCCAACACCTCCATCAGGCAGCTCCCAACCAAGTGTAAGGTCAGCTCCAGGAAACCAACCAAGTCTTTAACTTCTTTGTGCACTGCACTCAATTGCCAGCATCTGTGTGTGTGTGTGTGTGTGTGTGTGTGTGTGTGTGTATGTGTGTGTATATATGTGTGTGTGTGTGTGTGTGTGTGTGTACACACACACACAAATCTCTACATAATTAAATATCAAGGAATATTTAGATAAAACATTCACTGATGTAAAATGTCCAGGGAAACAGTTTTTATGCATTCATGCTCGAGGTATAGAGTGCATGAGTATCTACTGCCTGTAGAGGACAGAAGAGCATAAACCCCACCCCCCTCATCTGGAACTGGAGTTACCATGGTTGTGAGCAGGTGCTGGGAATCAAGTCTGGGTCCTCTGAAAGAAAAACAAGGACTTTCATTGATCCATCTCTCTTGTCCTGGAGAACTTGTTGGTTTTTGTATGTTTGTCTGTATTTTTGGTTGTAGTTTTTGTGTTTGTTTTTTGATTGTGTGTTTGGTTAGTTGGTTGGATTTTGGTTTTTCAAGACAGGGTTTTCTGTGTAGCCCTGGCTGTCTTGAAACTCACTCTGTAGACCAGGCTGGCCGTGAACTCAGAGATCTGTCTGCCTCTTCCCCACACTCCAAGTACTGGGAATAAAGGTGAGAGAGCAGCCACAACCATCACCACAGCCTGGCTGAAAAAGCTTGTCTTTTATCTGCATGCTCAGGTGCATTCTTTAGTTTTCTTAGTTTATTTAGTTTTCTTTAGGTTCTTTCGTTTTCAGGTTAGACTTAACTTTCTGTCTTTAGGGTCCAGTCCCCTGAGGTACCGGGAGTAAAGCCCTGCCAATGCAAGACATTTTTCAGTTGATTCATGATAAAACTAAACCATCTCTGTTCATCTGCTCCCCACCTCCTCAGAGTTATTGCTGATCTCCCTGACACCCACACAGTCATGTGTGGATCTATGGAGGATAACCTCCCTCCATTATTAACTGAACATGGCTCTTCATGGTCCCCAAATGCCAATAAAAGCAACATCTAACTCACTGAACTACTTTGCTTAGTATTGCTGCGTTAAACGCTATGATCAGAAACAACTTGGGGAGGAATGATTTCATTTCATTTGGCAGCTCAGTCTATTATGAAGGAAAAGAAGGGAAAAACTCAAGCAGGGCAGGGACCAATAGGCAGGAAGTAAAGCAGAGACCATGGAGGAGGGCTGCTTATGGTTTTGCTCCTCACAAAGTGCTCTGCTTGCTTTTTTTTTAAACTTACTCATTTTTAGCGCACGTATGTATTTATTTATTTACTTATTGCTTGTCTACATAAGATGTACATGCTATGTCCAAAGCGGCCACCAGAGGGCTCCAGATCCCCTGAAATTGGAACAACAAATGGTTGTGAGCCACCATGTGGATTCTGGAAGTTGAAACCAGGTCCTCTAGAGGAGCAGCCAGTGTTAACCACTGAGCCATCTCTCCATCTCCTCAGATAGCATTTTTTATACACACCAGTCCCACTAATCACAGTGGCTGGGCCTTCCCACACATCAACCATTAATCAATACAATGTCTCATAGACTTGCCTATAGGACATCTGATAGAGGCATTTTCTCAATTCAAGTTCTCGATTCTTAGATGACTCTAACTCATGTTAAGCTGACAAAACCACTAACCAGCACACCCCCTATCAAAGAGCTAAGAGAATCCATCTTGTTTTACAGGTGAGCAAGCTGGAACCCTTACAGGGTGTTGCAACTCACCCAGCCACTCACCACAGACTAAATATTGATGGATGTCAGAATCCCAGAATGTGTGTCTGTGGTACAGCTGACGTCTTCTATCTGTCCAGTTGTCTGTCCAGTCTATCTGGCCACCCTTTCTAAGGTCCAAATCACAACTTTCTTCCAGGCTACAAGGACTCTCTCTGATCACTGATTTGCATATCCAGACTGAATCTGTCTCTGTCAAACAAGGAAAAACCTTTGACTGTTCCCTGTGCCTGAGGATGTAATAAACTCTGCAAGCCGAGTCAGATCCACCTAGTGGGAAACTAAATAGCTCTCCCTGGCTCCTGTTTGGACCTAGGGCTCGGGCACAGGAATGCAAAGACAGATCCATCCCAATTCCCCTTCTCAGGTGCCCTACCTGGCTGTTTCCTTCCTTCTAACTCAGGAGCACTGCTCCCCAGTCCCTTACTTCTCTAATCCTCCTTCCCGAGTGAACAGTCAACATAGATTTTCACACTAAGACACATGGCTCCCAGCCCTGATGTGAGGTAAGATCAGTTAAGTAGAATGCTGAAGAATATTCATGAGGCCTGGCAAGATGTCTTTAGTGGGCAAAGGAGCTTATTACCAAGCTTAATTGATCCTGTGGACAAATGTGGTGGAAGGAGAGAATGGACTCTAGCAAGTTGTCCTCTGACTATGAACACCACCCATGTATACAAATACAGAAACAAAATGTTTAACAACAACAAAAAAAAGACAACCGTGGGCAGGTTCCAGGTCCCAAGGTTCTGGTCTGTCAGGTGTGTGAGTGCTGCTATCTACCTTCCACTCATCCCTGGGTGGGCATCTAAGCCTCTGACCCACTCTTTGGGAGTTGGCAAGGGGCAGCTCTACCTGGGAGTCCTGGAGCTACTTTGCTAAAGCCACCGGGTTTATGGGAGAGGGATGAAGGAAGAGGTTCCCAACACTAACAAGAGTGAATGCAGCCTTGATGAGCAGAGACGTCTATGGTTTTAGAGCTTTATTATAGAAAGGCAGGGGGAAAGAGAGAAGAGAAGAGAGAGAGAGAGAGAGAGAGAGAGAGAGAGAGAGAGAGAGAGAGAGAGAGAGAGAGAGAGAGAGAGAGAGAAAGAGAGAGAGAGAAAGAGAGAATATGAAGAGAGGTGGCCAGGGCCAAGAGAACAGCATAACCCAAATGGCCGGGTTATACAGGGATCAGGCTTGGAGAAGGGAATCTAAAGTCTAGCTTCCCGGAAGGAGAAGTTTAGGGTAGAGGATGGGGTGAGAAGTGCTAGGAGGAGCCATAGGTACTAAGGAATGCTGGGAGAGCTGGAAGGAGCCATAGGTATTGAGGAATGCTGGGAGAGCTGGGAGGAGCCATAGGTACTGAGGGATGCTGGAAGAGCTGGAAGGGGCCATAGGTACTGAGGGATGCTGGGAGAGCTGGGAGGAGCCATAGGTACTGAGGAATGCTGGGAGAGCTGGGGGGAGCCATAGGTACTGAGGAATGCTGGGAGAGCTGGGAGGAGCCATAGGTACTGAGGGATGCTGGGAGACCTGGGAGGAGCCATAGGTACTGAGGAATGCTGGGAGAGCTGGGAGGAGCCATAGGTACTGAGGGATGCTGGGAGACCTGGGAGGAGCCATAGGTACTGAGGGATGCTGGGAGACCTGGGAGGAGCCACAGGCACTGAACAACACTCCTCCCTGGTCTCCTAGAGACCCTAAGTCTATTCTTGGATGGTGTGCTCATGTCTTCCCCCTGATCATGGGGGCCTGGACTCTAGAAGGTAGATTCTGCTGTCAAGGGAGGCAGTAGGGCTAGTGACAAGCTTTCTTCTGCCCTATAAAACAGATGTTTCTGTACCCATATCTGTCTGCCACTGACTCTTCCTTTAAGCAAAAACCCTCTGGTTTTAGAAACTGAAATCCCAGAACTACAGTCCCAGCCACCTTGTACAGTGCCTAGGTTTGGCACTGGTCCTGAACTGGGATTTTATTGTGAAAAGGAGGCAAGAATCCTCCCTGGGGTGGCAGACATCAGCAGAAAGATCTAACTACCCCCCTCTACCATCAGAGAATGTTCAGAAGCCAGAGCTGGGCAGCAGGGTCCTGAGAGGACAAACACCACTGTACATAGTTGACACGGGGTTCTTGCTGAATAGTGCCTGACCTAGTCTGGGCCCCTCTGGAGATTTGGGCGTCACCCATATCTCACAAATAAACTCCCTTACTACTTCCATTAGACAAATTAGGATGCTGCTTCCTTGGAACAAAGAGCCCGTTGGCTGTGAAGTCAGTGGAAGGAGCAAAAACAAAAAATGAAACAAAACAAAGCAAAAAAAAAAAAAAAAAAAAGCAAAGCAAACACTTGTCCTTCATGGGACCAGCCAGTCTGAAGAGCATGTTCAGATCTAGGGAGGGTTCTGGGTGTTCTTCAAGCCATCTCCTGGCCTGTAGTCTTGTCAGTCTTCAGTAGCCAGAGAGGCAGCAATGTGCCTGAGATTGGGTCTCCTGGAATGCAAATCAGAGATTCAGCTGCCTCTGCCTCCTGAGTGTTGGGATTAAAGTCCTGCACCATCATGCCCGGCTCAAGAATATCTTTATATCAGGCCAGCCTGGGATGCATAAGACTCTGTCTCAAAAGAAAACAAACAAACACAAAGCCCCAGCGTCTCCCATAACAGTAGTTAGTTTAAGATGACTGTACCATTCATCAGTGTCTTCTTCACTTCCTGCGGCTATTTTAAAAAAAAGAAAAATAATGTCAACAGTTAGGATGACTCACATGGTAATGTATCATCTTAGCATTCTAGACGCTAAGGGCCAAGAGCAATGTGCTGAAGGGGTTGATTCCATGTGAGGCCATGTACTGGCTGGTTTTGTGTTGTCAACTTGGCTAGGGTTATCACAGAGAAAGTAGCTTCAGTTGGGAAAGTGCCTCCGTGAATCCTGCTGTGGGGCATTTTCTCAGTTGGTGATCAAGTGGGGAGGGCCTATTGTAGGTGATGCCATCCCTGGTCTGGTGTTCTTGGGGTCTATAAGAAAGGAAGCTGAGCAAGCCATGGAAGCAAGCCAGTAAGTGCCACCCCTCCATGGCCTCTGCATCAGCTCCTGTTTCCTGACCTGCTTGAGTTCCAGTCCTGACTTCCTTGGTGATGAACAGCAATGTGGAAGTGTAAGCTGAATAAACCCTTTCCTCCCCAGCTTGCTTCTTGGTCATGATGTTTTGTGTTAGGAATAGAAACCCTAAGACAAGCCTGGAGGCCTAACTTTGCCCATGCCTCTCTTTGGCTTGTGTTTAGCCATCTTCCTGTGTCTTCCTTCTTCTATCCGTATTTGCTTCTGGGTCCAAATTGCCTTTCCTATGAAACAAATGGAGCAAAAGTCCTTGCAGGCTGAAGTGATGACAAGGTGGACAGAGTGCTTGCTGTGTGAGCTTGAGGTCTGGGATCCTTTTCCCAGGACCAGCATAAGAAGCCAGGAGTGGCCCTGTGAGCCCAGCACTGTGGTGGGTGGAGACATGAGGATCACTGAGAGCACTGGCCACCTGCCTAGCACCAACTTCAGTGAAATAACCCCAGCCTCATACATTAAAAAAGTAATTTTTAGAAGTCCTTGATTGTAATGGCTTTTAAACCAAACTGAAAATGAAAAGGAAGAAAGACAAATTTTTCTTCTCAGAAAGACACGGATGCTATTAGGACACACACACTGTGCTCACTTCAGCCAAGATCTTATTTCTAAATAAGTCCACACACTGAGGCACTGGGGCCAACTTCTTCATAGCTCTTCTCTGGGGAATACAGGGTGTTAAATGATTTCCAGGTGTAAGCACAGAGTGCATTCGGGGAGCCCGGGATTACAGTGACAAGCCTAGATTCTAAGTTTCAGCTCTGTACTGTGTGAACAAGCTGCTGACAAGGGGAACTGGGACCTGCACTCACTGATTGTTGGTCACTGTCTTCTGAGTTGAAGGTTTCCTAGAGTTTGGGCAGGAGGCGCAGGTGGCAGGCATAAGATGGCAAGGGTTTGCCATCCCTGATTTGTGTGATTTCTCTTCACTGGGCCACAGGTGTATAAGAAGTACTTGGTAACTTTCTTTCTTTCTTTCTTTCTTTCTTTCTTTCTTTCTTTCTTTCTTTCTTTCTTTCTTTCTTTCTTTCTTTCTTTCTTTCCTCCTTTCTCTCTTTCTGACTGTCTGTTCATCTATCTATGTATCTATGTATCTATCTATGTATCTATCTATCTATCTATCTATCTATCTATCTATCTATCTATCTATCTATGTATCTATGTCTATTTATCCAACTATCTGTCTATCTATCTATCTATCTATCTATCTATCTATCTATCTATCTATCTATCCATTGTGAGACAGGGTCTATGTAACTGGGTCTGGCCACTATGCCCTGTAGATGCAGTACTGACGGTAGAGGTCAGGGCCTCAGGTATGCTTAGTATTCATTCCATTGAGCTACATCCTGACTCTCTTTCAATAATTGATTTTATTTCTTTCTGAGACAGGTTCTCTCTATATAACCTTGACTTGCCTGGAACTCATTATGTAGGCCATGCTGGCCTGAAACTCACAGAGATCTGCCTGTCTCTGCTTCTCAAGTGCTGGGATTAAAAGCATGTGCCACGATACATGGCCCAAGAATTGAATTTAAAACATGTGAATGTTTATATTATTATCAAATGAGCCGGGCACTGGTGGCACATGCCTTTAATAACAGCACTTGGGAGGCAGAGGCAGATAGATTTGTGAGTTTGAAGCCAGCCTGGACTTCACAGTGAGCTCCAGGACAGCTAGGGCTACACAGAGAAGCCTGTCTTGGAAAGGGAAGCCTGTCTCATAAAAAAAAAAAAAGTATCAAATGAGCATCCTTTCCCTACTTCTGAGTTTTC
The DNA here is from genome assembly GCF_978045245.1 of Mus caroli. NCBI lineage: Eukaryota > Metazoa > Chordata > Mammalia > Rodentia > Muridae > Mus > Mus caroli. Next base: position 18,554,789 of record NW_028227269.1, on the reverse strand, counting down.
AAGGCCATTTAAAAATTTGTTTTATTACTATTTGTGTGTTTGTTTGTTTTCTTTGTGCATGCATGTGCACATGTGTGTATGCATGTACTGTGGTACATTGAAGTAAGAGGACAACTTTCAGGAGTAAGTTCACTCCTTCTACCATGTGAGTTCTGAGATGGAACTCAGGTGTCAGGTCTGTGCAGCAAGTATCTTTATCTCTGGGCAGTCTCACAGGCTCTACAGGGCCATTTATTTTCCTAAGGCAAAACATATAAACATTAAGCAGGGAGAGGAGACCCAGCCTCAGAGTTCTGATGTGACAGCCATGAGAAGCAGCAGTACATGTTATCCAAGCTCAATCAGTGAATGGTCCCAGCCCAGGACCATTCTCTACCTCACCTAACAGATCCCACAAAACAGCTCTTAACACTACCCTACTTCTGGTACCAATTTCAGTTTCTATCTTAGTTACTTTTCTGTTAGTATGATAAAACGCTGACCAAAAACAGTGTTTATTTCAGCTTACAGTTTATGGGCCATCTGGAAGGGAAGTCAGGCCACCAACCCAAGGTAGAAACCTGGGAGTTTGTGGACTGCTTCCTGGCTTGCTCCCCCTGGGTTGCTCAGTTTGCTTTTTTTATATCCCACAGCATCACGTCAATTGAAATGAAAAATATGCTGGAGAGTCTTACTTATAGGCAGTCTGATAGAGGCATTATTTCAGTTGAAGTTCCCTCTTCTCAGATAGCTCTAGCTTACGTCAAGTAGACAAAAAACAAACACAGCAGACAGGGATTCTGTCACACATCCTGCAATAATAATAAATGTATAAAAATGTATTTTTATAGAGCCATTGAGTATTAGGGACTTAGTGACCTGTCTTGTGGGAACTTGGAAGGGAATATTGAGAGCAATGCAGACAATGGAGGCCTGGCTTGTGGGGTTTCAGAGGGATATTTGAGAATCCCTTGAAGATTTTATCAGGGTAGTTTGTATGGTATATTTGAATTATGAATCTGTGGGTCTTGTCAATTTGAGTTGAAAAATCTGGTGTGATTAATAAGAAACCAGTACCACTAAACTGAAACCTTTGCTTTACTGGGAAAATAGAGAACTGATCAAAAGTAGCTGAAACTGAGAAATTAGTGGTGATTAAGAAGAGACCATCATCGCTGAGGCGAGGTTTTGGAGTGTTTCCATAGAGTAAGCACACTAAAGCTGTTGTTCAGAGGGAGACAAGCCCATAGGCCATGCTGGTAGCCAACAAGTAATGTGTCAGAGTCTCTCACATCTAACTGGTTTTGAAGACACAGTGGGGTCATGGAGAACAGCTGAAACTTGGCACTCTGAGAGGCCAGCAGAGGTCCTCAGTGAAAGTGCAGCCTCAGCTGTGGTGGGAACCCAAAGACTGAAGGAGCCATGGAGGGAGTCTGAGGCTTGGCACCATATGTCAGTGTCAGGGTCCCTGAAAAGAGACCAGGAGGCTATGTGAAGGTGCAGCTTTTAGAGCCCCCAGCAGATGCAGATGTCAGGAGGGCGAGGCCACTGCACATGAGAGCAGAGGCTGTAGAGTGGAGCTGGCCTGAGCCTATGAGTTGAGTTGAACTGTGTGTGTTAGAAATGTCAGAACTCAAGAAGTGGAGTTGTATAGAATCTCTGGAGCCCAGAAGATCATGAGTGCCAGGCACTGGGGACTGAGTTATTAGCATGGTTGGAGTTTAGCTTTGTTTTGTTCAGACTGTGGCTACACCCTGGGTCTTCCCTCATGAAATGATAAAATATTATTATTATTTTATTTCACAGGAGTCCACAGTTTAAAGACATTGAACTTTTAAAAATTCTGTATTTTTAAAAAGACTTTGGACTAAAAGTCTCAGAAAATGTAAAGATGGTTGGACTTCTAAAGTTATTCATGCTGTAATATTGACATTAATATATGAAATATTGAGGATAAACAAGGAAGGAAGAGTTCTGGCTTAATAGTAGTGTTGGTGTAACAAGTTGACAGGGGCCAAATATTCTGATTGACATAAGCTAGAGTTATCTGGGAAGCAGCACCTCAGTTGAGATGATGCCCCCATCAGACTAACTGTGGCAAGTCTGTAGGGCATTTTCTTGATTGGTGATTGATTGGAAGGACCCACAGTCCCATCCCTAGACAGAGGGTCCTGGGGTGTATAAGAAGGCAAACTACCAGCCGGGCCTGGTGGCACACACCTTTAATCCCAGCACTTGGGAGGCAGAGGCAGGCGGATTTCTGAGTTCGAGGCCAGCCTGGTCTACAGAGTGAGTTCCAGGACAGCCAGGGCTATACAGAGAAACCCTGTCTCGAAACACAAAAACAAAAACAAAAACAAAAACAAAAACAAAAACAAAAACAAAAACAAAAACAAAAACAAAAACAAAAACAACAAAAAAAAGAAGGCAAACTACCACCAAAGTGAGAAAGCCAGTGTCTTAGTCAGGGTATCTATTCCTGCACAAACATCATGACCAAGAAGCAAGTTGGGGAGGAAAGGGTTTATTCGGCTTACACTTCCATACTGCTGTTCATCACCAAAGGAAGTCAGGACTGGAACTCAAGCAGGTCAGAAAGCAGGAGCTGATGCAGAGGCCATGGAGGGATGTTCTTTACTGGCTTGCCTCCCCTGGCTTGCTCAGCCTACTCTCTTATAAAACCCAAGACTACCAGCCCAGAGATGGTCCCACCCACAAGGGGCCTTTCCCCCTTGATCACTATTTGAGAAAATGCCTTACAGTTGGATCTCATGGAGGCATCTCCTCAACTGAAGCTCCTTTCTCTGTGATAACTCCAGCTGTGTCAAGTTGACACAAAACTAGCCAGTATAGCCAGTAAGCATCATTTCTCCATGGTCTCCACTTCAGGTCTTCCCCCAAGTTCCTGCCTTGAGTTCTTGCCCTGACTGACCTTCAAGATGGAGAATAAGGGAGCTGGTGAGATGGCTAAGTGGTTAAGAGTGCTGACTGCTCTTCCGAAGGCCCTGAGTTCAAATCCCAGCAACCACATTGTGGCTCACAACCATCCGTAACAAAATCTGATGCCCTCTTCTGGAGTGTCTGAAGACAACTACAGTGTACTTACATGTAATAAATAAATAAATAAATAAATAAATAAATAAATAAATAAATAAATAAATCTTTAAAAAATAAAAAAGATGGAGAATAAACTGTAGACTGGATAAACCCTTTCCTCCCTAAGTTGTTTTTTTCCATGTTTTATCACAGCAATGGAAATGTAACTAAGACATTGTCTTCTTAGGTCATGACACCTTTCCATCATTTGACACTCCAATTGAAGACCACTTCCTTTTCCTCTCCACAATGGACTCTCCTATGCTGAAACATCCAGAACCGTCTTCACAGATACTTTCCTTTGACAAGTCTTCCTTTAGAAAGAAAGTGCTCTGAAGATTCACGTCAAGATAATGGCCCAAGCTGCTATGACGAGTTTTCAAAAAAGGAAACTAATTGAAAACCTGCCATGGATAAATAGGACCTAGATCCATCTTGGAGCTCTTAATTCAGCATTGGGGAAGATGGGTTTCAAAGCTGCAGCCATGCAGATGCCCCAAGAGACATATGACTCATCAGTAGCCAAGTGCATCCACTGCATTAGGCCAGCCATGACAGCTAGTTAGCATCTAGTTAGCATCTGGATACTAGTGGAGCCACGCTTTGTTCCCTAGTCTGTTTCCTCATTGGAAGACAGAGACAAAAATATGAGACCGAAGCTGCTAATTTTCTTTTCTTCTCTCACTCTCTTTTAAAGGAAAAAAATCCTTTATGTGTCTCTGTGCTTTGCCTGCATGTATATATGTGCACCATGTGTGTGCTTGGTGCCTGTGGAGGCCAAAAGAGCACATCTGATACTCAAAGCAGAATGGCAAACAGTTGTGAGCTGCCATATGGATGTGGGAACTGAACCTGGTTCCTCTACAAGAGCAAAAAAAAAAAATGTCTCCTCACTGCTAAGCCATAACTCCAGTCCTCTCTACCTGTTCTTCAACATTATCTTTCACTTTAAAAGTACACTGTCATCTGAGTCATCTGAATGTTGTCAGCATAGGAGAATTCATTGCAGGGACAAAAAGCAAGTGTTCCTCGCTGTGAGCACTCTGGAGTGTCAAATGGGGAACCAGGGCCATGACCACTTGTGGAAAGAAGACAGTGCCATAGTTACTTTGCTATTGCCATGATAATACACTGACAAGATGAGTAAATGTACATTTGGAGTTAAAATAAATGCCTAAGAATAGGTGGAGATGGCTGAAGAGGTGAATGGAGAGATGATTGGAGAGATGAATGAAGAGATGAATGGAGAGATGGATGGAGAGAAGAATGGAGAGGTGGCTGGGATGATCAGTGCTCAAAGACAGCTGTCCACATTCTTTCATCTAAGGTATTGGTTCTCAAACTGTGGGTCATGTCCCCCAATCAGATATCCTGCATATCAGATACTTGCATCAAGATTCATAATATAAGCCGGGCATGGTGACACAGGCCTTTAATCCCAGCACTCAGAAGGCAGAGGCAGGCAGATTTCTTAGTTCAAGGCCAGCCTGGTCTACAAAGTTAGTTCCAGGCTATACAAAGAAACCCTGTCTCCAAAAACCAAAAAAAAAAAAAAAAAAAGATTCATAACATAGCAAAATCACAGTTAAGAAGCAGCAACAATGTAATTTGTTGGTGGGGAGTCACCACAATGTGAGGAGCTGCATCAAAGGGTCACAGCATGGAGAACGACCGCTCTAAGATGAAGTTGCTGCTTCTGTATTACTCTATTTATACCACGGGTTTACTGCCTGCAGATGCATAATAAAATCATGGACTTAGAGTCACAAGCACGAGGATGTAAAGAGGCTCAGAGTTAGCAGAGGCCTTGGTGAGCACCATGCTTGGCTCTTAAGAGCTGAGTGACAGTAGCCTGGGGAACAGGCCATTTGCTAGAGGAACGAGGGCCTGTCTGCCACAGCACACCAAGGAAACAGCAAGCTGTTGTCATTACGTGCACTTTGCATGGATGTTTTCTCTGACTTCACAGGACTCTCGATCCATGATACAGAAAAGGAAATTGAAATCCAAGCACTTTTTGTCTTTTGTGATATCAGGAAATGAAAGCATGGCCTCATGTGCACTATTCAAGTACTGTACCCCTGAGCTATACCCTCGTGCTCATTTTTATTTATCTTGAGATAAATAAGACAAATAAGGCTCACTATGTTGCCTAGACAGGCCTTGAACTTGCAATCCTCCTGCATCAGCCTCCCATGTAGTTGGCATAACAAGCATACCCTAGACTGGGGAAATGCCAGAATGTGAAGTGTTTTGCTCTAGAGCACAGGGATATGTGGTGGGCAGGGATTCCTAGGATCTTTGGTTAATTTTAGATTTTATCCTTTTGCTGGGGTCTGCTACTCTGCAGAGATGAAAGCAGACAGGCCCCAGAAATTGTGCAGTGTCTCATCAATACCAATAGATTCTCCAGGCTTCATCTTTTTCTTTTGGCTTGAGACAGTCACACTCTGCAGCCAGGCTAGGTTAGTGTGGACTTCCTCATGTAGCCTAGGCTGGCCTTGAACTTGTGACAATGTTTCTGCTTTCAGGTTCCCAAGTGTTGAGTCTGCAGGTGCAAGTCACTGGGCCTGGCAGCCATGTCACTGCTGGCTGTTAAAGGGCCTTAGTTACCTTTCTCTTACTGTGCTTAGGGTTAGAAGCAATGCTGGTAGAGCAAAGGGATGGCAACAGGACACTGAGGCAGCTGCTGGAAGATCACATCTTGATTTTGCAAGTAAGAGGCAGAGAAGAAACACTGGGAATGGCAGGAGTTTTCTGAAGATTAAAGCCCACCCCTATAACACACCTCATCCAACAAATCCACACCTCCTAATCCTTCACAAGCAGTTCCATCAACTGGAGCCCCAGTATTTAAATATATGAGACTATAGGAGCCATTCTCCTTCAATCCACAATACTAGGATGGACAACAGCTATATCTTCAAATAGAGGTGATTCCAGGAGTCCCTTTCTCATCAGGACTTGTTCATTGAGATATTTGTGCCTAGGCTTCCTGGCTACTTAATAGTTTGAAAATCACACTGGTTTGCCTAACAACAAATCCCCAACAAACTGCTTTTCTCAAGAGGGATCCAGGGACATTAACAAAAACTAAGTCCAAGGGTGGATTATTTGCTCTTTAAGATTAGATTTAGCCAGAACAAACTGGGTAACCTGCAGTGAATAATCTTGTTGCCCCCAGACCACTTAGCCATTGGGCCAGTAATTCCTGAGAACAGAACTCTCCTTACAATGGCTGTATAGCTCCCAGGATCCAGATACCAGTGAGACAGTCCCTTCCCCCAAGGATTTCACAGTCTGGCGGAGACAGACAAGGGACCAAGGAAAACATAAGGAAGGAAGCAATGAAAGATTCTATAGTAGGCTGGGTGAACTTCAGAGGGCATGGACCATGGTGAGGATGAGGGGGCAAAGGCCAGGGAGGCTGGAAGAGCCAGCAAGATTCAATAGGGAAGATGCTTGTGCCAAATAGAGAGCACAGATTATAGTTCTTTAGTCCTTGAATGAGGTATGGAAGACTGAGGGAGTCAATGGGCATCCCCAGAACTTAAGGACACTCTCTAGGAGATTCCTGGGATCTTGGCTCAGCCTCCATCCAGGTCACTTTTGCTGGTTACTGCCCTGCTCCCTCCATCTCCCATACTACTGATAACAGTTTGTCCTTTAGAATGTGTCACCTCAGCTCTAAGAGGCAGAGATAGGGACATTCCACAGCTCTGTTGCCTTGGATGGACACAGTGTCTGGAAGGCAATGGCCTCACCATGCTCTGCAGTGTTGTGAACAAATGTGTTAAGTAAGTGAAAGAATGAGCAAGTGGGTCAGAGAATGGAAGGTGCAGTAAGCCGTGCACAGACACTTGTGTTATTGTTCTGATGGTTTTAGGGAGATGAGATCACACATTGTCCTGGTTAGGACACCATGACTAAAAGCAACTTGGGGAGGAAAGGGTTTGTTTGGCTTACACTTGCACATGTAGTTAGTTCATCATCAGAGGAAGTCAGGACAGGAACTCAAACCGAGCTGGACCCTGGAGGCCGGGACTGATGCAGCAGCCATGAAAGAATGCTGCTTTCTTGCTTGCTTCTCATGGCTTGCTCAGCCTGCTTTCTTATAGCTCCCAAAACCACCAGCTCCGGGAAAGTTACCACTCACCATGGGCTGGGCCCTTCTCTATCAATCATTAATTAAGAAACTGCCTTACAGATGGAGGCATTTTCTCAATGGAGGTATGACCCCATCCCCGAGATGACTCTACCTTGTGTCAAGTTGACATAAGGTAACCAGCATACACATGATCTTAGGGAGCAGAGAATGAGTTCCAATTGCTGAGAACAGAGGAAGAAATTGGGTGTTGGTGGTGGTTTTAGTGGTGTTGCCGGTGTTGTTGTTGTTGTTGGTGGTGGTGGTAGAGGCAGTCAGGACAACATGCTCTTGAGAACAGCATGTAACATCTGTTCTGGGCTTCTTCTGTATCAGATAAGGGACCGTGCTTTTCATGAAACCCTGAAACAGGGTCTGATCACAAGGCCAGGGAGGAAAGCTGGCATCCAACTTGTGCTCTTGACCTCTGGGCTCTCCCAGCTAATACACGATCGAGTGGCATGTGGTACGGGTGTCCAGGGAACCCTCAACTGGAAGCCTGCTTGAGATACATAGGGTGAAGGTATCAGAGGCCCAGGGAACAGTCTGGAGTTTATTCTATCTCCTCTCATCCCATCTTCCTTAGGTGTCTTTATTAATCCTGGGGACTTAGTGGAGAGTTGTCTCCCAAAAGAGTGGAGACCATCCTGAGAGCATGATGCTCCAACAGTGAGCTAGCCTGGGGAAACATACTGTGTCTTTTTTGTTTTGTTTTGTTTTGTCTTTTTTGGTTTTTTTTCGAGACAGGGTTTCTCTGTATAGCCCTGGCTGTCCCGGAACTCACTTTGTAGACCAGGCTGGCCTCGAACTCAGAAATCAGCCTACCTCTGCCTCTGCCTCTTCCTCCCAAGTGCTAGGATTAAAGGCATGTGCCAACACTGCCCGGCTTAACACATTGTGTCTTACCCAGCGAGCTAGCCTGGGGAAACACATTGTGTCTGTCTTTCTTCCCTGACAGAACAAGCCTATGACAGCTTCCCTGCCAGACAACATCTGTGAGTAAAGGATGCTGAGAAATCTGATGTCACCTCTATAATGGCCTGTCAGAACATCCCCTGCTTTCATGTGCCTGTGGGAATCTCTGGGGCATGTTTTCAGATCTTAAAAGATTCCTTGCACACACACTTTTGAAGGTGAATCACCTGGAAAGTGGCAGACTGAGACGTCTTTGTTCCTGTTAAATGCCTCATGAGTGCCCTTTAAAAGAGAACAAAACAGACATGTTTTGATGGGAAAAACACATGAAGAATGCAGCTATTCTTTCCCCAAACAGCCATCAGCCCATCTAATTTAGGCCAATGAGGGGAAACGCACCCAAAGCTCCCAGTTGACCTTCCCCATGAGGAACTTGTGTCCTGGTCCTGGGCCCAGAGTGGGGGTGGGGGGTAAAGAGCCTGGCCCTGGTGGCAAAGGGAAACAGCTCCCCCAGGGCTGTTTAGAAAAGATGCTGTGTCTACAGTCTGCTGTGCTTCTAGGTGAATCACTTTCTGTAGCAGTATAATAGATAATCCTGAGTCCCCTTATGGAACATTTTCTATATGTACAACATAGTTCTGTGTGTTGTACAACCAAGTTTCCTAGCCTCCCAAATGAAGAACCAGGGCTCAGAAAGACTTAGAGACTTTCCAGGGTCACATACAGGATGTCTCTGTGGGGACAACCAGGCAGCAAGATGCAATGCCTTCACTCAGGCTTCGAGCCCTCTGTGTGCAGTGGTTGGGTGGAGAAGCAGAGGAAGCAGCCAAGGTTTCTATGGGCCTCCAGCACATCCTGATCTGTTGTGATGAGAACTGCCTGAATGTACAGTGATGGTAAATGTGTCCCTCCTACACACACAACCAACAGGAACCCATCAGCTCTGAACCACAGTACTCCATGCCAAGCACAGACTAATGGCTGTCATGCTTGGTTTCATCAACTTGTCCTGGGTTTCCATGGGGTTTCCAGGAAATTCGGCTGGTTTGTATCAACCTCTTTGAATGGGAGAAATCCCATGTTGACAAAGTGGAAGCCACAACAAATCACAGTGAAGGAGCAGGAAGCAGCTCTCTGATTTCTGACCCCAAGTGTAAGTTATCCAGGGCAGCCCTGGTCCTGAAGCTCTCTCCTTGATTCCTTAAAGGAAGGAAATGATATCCACATGGAGGAGGACTTTCTTGTAAATGACTTGCTCTGGGTGGGCATTCTTGACCAATTTACCATCTCTCATTCTTGGGAGTGTTTCCCTCTCTCCTTACCCTAACTAGGGAAGTCCTATAGAAAGTCCTTAACACCCACTGAAGGGCCACCCAAGAGACAGCAGTAGGTTGCCCTGCATGCCCATGTGTGGTGATGGCATCAAAGCCAGAATTCAGAACAATCAGTGCCACACTTCCTATTATTCTGCCTCTTCATTCCCCCATAACTGTGTGCAACTCCTTGGTCTTGCCTCAGGAAGCCAGGCATGTGGTAACCTCTCTGTGACTCCCCTTCAGCACTCCTTAGTGGGCAGGTAGGCATGAAAGCCAATGAACATATGTTTCTGTAATTAAGTCCCTTAGAATAGGACTTTGGTCTCTCAGAACAGAAAGAGCCCTGACTAATACAGAGGGATTTTAGACAGTATGTGGAATGCTGAGCAGTGTGAACTGGTAGGAAGAGGAGACCCCTGGGAGGTGTTGGAGACTAAAGGGACATCCTCATATATGTTCTGTCACCCAGAGAATCTCCTAGGTGCTCCTATGAGTGTGTTCCTGTGTTGTGTCCCTATTCCAAGTGTGGTCCTTTCTAGGAACACCCTCTAATCCTCAGTTGTTAACTGCTGATCATATATAAGACACTGTGTGAAGACCTTATCCAAATAAGGTGCTTACAGCAACACAGAGGCAAAACCTGTATTGTTAGAAAAATCAGACTGGTTGAACCAGCTTCAGGAGTTCCAGAAGTCTGAACAGAGATATAAATGTCCCTTTGGGTGACTCTGAGAGCCCAGCTGTGAGGCTGGAAGGTGAAAGAAAGGACAGGCAGGGTGGTCTGGTACCTTACCAAGTTCGGGAAAAGACAGGAGAGACCCACTAAGGAAGACAGGTGTTTGCGTGTGTCTGCTTGGGGACAACTTGATTGGTGACTCTGTGAGTAGCAGTGTCATTAGAGGAGAGGCTCATGACAAACATTGAGTATAATGGGCAGGTAGCTTTGTCACATGACCCTTGAGCATCAGGTATGGAGGCATTTCTTACCTGTGGGCAAAATTGGGACACAGTGTCTAGGCAGAGCTTGAGAACTGAAGGATGAGGTCAAGCCCAGCTTTGCTCTGCGACAATGAGTGTGCCACTTTGCCTTTCTGAACTTCAGAGGGCATATTAGTGCCTGCCCCCATTTTGTCTACCTACAGGTAAACCAGATAAAATCTTGTCACTCCTTGCATACCATTTGCATATCTCTTACTAAGGCAGCAATAAAAAGGTACAAAATGTGTAAGCACATTTTTACAAAAACTTGAACATATAAGTAATAGCAATTTGTGGACTGGAATGTGGGGACGATTCCGATTTCTGGGATGACTACAAAGACAGATGGAGTTTGGGGTCTAAGTGATGGAAATAACCTTGCAGGTCTAAGTTAAACCCAGGCCTGAGGATAGGGTGAGAGTTTGGACATGCTTTCTCTACTACATGCTGCTGCTGTCCCAAGGCAAAGCTGTCACTCAGGAAGCATGACATGTAAAACTTCATCTGTTCCATGAAAAGTCAATTGTCTCTTCCCAGACATTGCCTTCCCTGGGTGATAGATGGGAGCTATTAGCGTGCCCTTGGCAAAGACCTTGCCATGTTTTAATTCTGTCTTTCTGGCTGGACTGTCCCTGGCCCAGACCCCTTTGGGGACCCAAGTCTGGGATCTGCCGACTCTGTGGAAACTTCCCAAACTCACTTAGATCCCCAAAGTCTCTCCTGTGGGCTGTGCAGGGACCTCAGTGCCCTTGGCTCTTGTTACTCTCCTATGTGGCTTTTGTTAAATCATCTGTGATCAGAGCAGTTTATACAAAGAACTTTAACAGCAGGAGATGAAACAAATACCTCCCTGATGTGGGCAGAGCCCTGTGCTGGTCCTTTTTTCAGAGCAAACTTGGACATCTTCACCTTGTGACCATGACAATGGAGCAAGCTGGTTGCTGAGATCTATTTGAGATCACATTCTATTTGAGTCAGCTCAGGCATGCAGCTGTGAATAATCTCAGTGGGACTGACTGACCATCCAGCTTCCACAGAGAAATCTTTAATGCTCAAGCTAGGAAGAGGGGGGCTGGTGGGGGTGACCAGGCTGCAAGGCCAGGCCTACTAATGGCTTTTCTCTGGGAGAAGTAACATTTTGATATCACTATCCTTCTTCTTGGTAAGTTATCAAGAATGTAAGGAGGACTCTGAAGTGCTATCTCCAAGAGCAGGCATGTTCCTCCCATGGACAAACCAAATACAGCTGTCTCTTCTCCCATCTGATTTAGGCAGCTTGTTTTTATTCCCTTGCCAAGAAAGGTGCACTGTGCAGCCAGCTTAGTTTGAAACCTAAAAAGACATATTGCTTTAGCTTATGTTATACCACCTCCATATGGACCCTGATCCTTAGAGTCTGGCTTATATAGAACATTCACAGAAGGACAACCAGACAGCAGGGAAGCACCTGTGCTTACAGATGGGCGTGCACCACTTTGAAGTGATGTTAGCTCACGGAGCCAGCTGACTCTTGTTTGTAAGGTGTTCGTGGAGAGCCTACCAAACAGATAGTTAAAATGGTGAAGTATGACAGAACACAGGCCACACCTCCTTTCTGTAGTGGTTTGAAATAGAAATATCCCCTAGAGCAGTGCTTCTAAAACATCCTGATGCTGTGACCCTATAATACAGCTCCTCATGTTGTGGGGACCCCCAACCATAAAAGTATTTCACTGCTAATTCATAACTGTAATTGTGCTACTGTAGTGAATCATAATGTAAATATCTTATATGTGACTCGTATTAAAAGGTCATTTGACTCCCTCAAGTGTTCGCCACCCATGGGTTGAGAATCACTGCCCTATAGGCTCAGGGATTTAAAGAGCAAATCTCCAGTTGGTGGTGCTGTCAGAGGAAGTTCAGGAGGTATAGCTTTGCTGGACCAAGCATAGAATAGGGGTGGGCTTTCAGAGTTTATAAATGCTCCCCACTTCCATTTCTGCTCTTCTCCTCTTTCTGAATGGAGTTGAAGATGTGATCTTTCAACCTCCTCTTCCTCTATCTGTGCCTGTCACTTCCTGCTGTGCCTTCCTGCCATGAGAGACTTGTATCCCACTGTAGCTATGAGTTAAAACAAACCCTGTCTTCCATGAGTTGTTTTTGGTGAGGGGTTTTGTTATAGCAACAGAAAAGCAATGAACCCACTTTCCCTTTCTATCATCCCATGGGATCTGCTTTCTAAGGAATTGATGGGGAAAAACACAGAACATAGATTTTTGCTTCTGTGAGGCTTAGTGTGCCAGCTTAGTCTTATGATCTTGGAAATTCCTCCTTCTTACTCCATGGCTAGATATGCAATGATAGACCTTGCTTTCTCTCTGGAGAAACATAAGCAGCATCTACTCCCTCCTCCTAAGGCCCCAATGACAAACCAACATATGTTTCTACTGAGGATCATCCAGCAGAACCAATGAGTTTACTGAGGTTATGTCCTGGTTAGTTTTTTCTCAACTTGACACAAGCTAGAGTCAAACAGAAAGAACCACAATTGAGAAAATGCCTCCATCAGATTAACTATACGCAAATCTGCAGGGTTTCCTTGACTAATAATTGAGAGAGGATGACCCAGCCCGCCATGGATAATGTTCCCCTAAGCACATGCTCTTGAACAGCATAAGAAAAGAGGTTGAGTAATCCATGGGAGCAAGCCAGTAAGCAGCATACTTCCAGGGCTTTTTTTTATTTTATTTTTTTTAGTTCCTGCTTCCAGGTCTCTGCTTTTAGCTCCTTACCCGACTTCCTGTCATGATGGACTACAAGCCGTAAGATGAAATAAACCCTTTCCATCCCAAGTCACTTCCTTTAATGGCAGTCTATCCCACCAATAGAAAACAAACTAAGCAAACTATTTCCTTACAGTGTGGGGGTGAAGAGTTACAAGCAGGTACACGGCTGAACCCTAAAAGGCGCACTGGAAACTCTTCACACAGCACATCTGATACATCCCATCTAACTACATCCCCTCCACAGCCATTATGCTTTAGTAATCCGTAAGCCGCAGACTAAGTCCAATTAGGGCAGAATTGAATTAAATGCCTGCAAGGAGAAGCTGGAGTCTCTCCCAAGGATCCAGGGACTCCTTTTCTGAGGGAAGGTCAACATTCCACAGGTTGCTTCTGATGGTCTCTTGAGAGAATGCATGGTTGATCTGATAAAGATGGTGTCTGTTATTGGTCAGAGGGCTGTGTTCTACAACAATGTTCACCTGCTAAAGGCCCTCTGGCCAGCATTCCAGTACCAGTTTTCCTGCTATTCAGCTTAGTCCTTGGGATCAAGCCCTCTGGGTTGGGGTCAGAGATCAGCTCCATTAACAGTAGCAGCAATAGGTGTGGGACTGAAGGACCCAGGTCTATCTTCTGAAGGCTCCTTTCTACTTCTCATGCAAGCTGTTCTTCATTTTGAGTACAGCACTTTGGTAAGCCTGAAGACAGAGGTTTGGACACCAGTGTTTTAGCACCAAAAAATTTTCTCACCCAGTAATCCCGTCTTTTTTTTCTTTCTGAGAAAAGAAAATGATCCCCTGAACTTGCATACATATGTGGTATGTGTGTGATATATACAGATTAATAATGATAAAAGTGATAAAATAATAATTTTTAAAGTGTAAATGAAATAAAAATATTAGAAAAGGGGTCCTTCATGAACATGGTGAGTGGATGAATGAAGAAATGAGTGAAAGAATGAGTGAATCTCAGTTTTCAAGGATTCGTACATAGAAATCAGCTTACCATTTCAGCAAAGATGTTACGTGCATTCCGAGTTCAAGTCCCAACGTGCTGCTTCCTAAACTGATTAATCTCAACTAAAGACTGACAGGATTTAGTCACAAATTCAGTCAAGCTTCTCACCCAAACACCCCTTCAGGTTTTCAAACCTCACAAGCTTTACTATGTGTAGTCTGTGGGGAGCTGTTTTCATCATGGAGAAGTTACCTGTTTCTCTTATCTCCAATGTCACCCATAGGCTACGGAGCCTAGGAAATCTGCAGGTCGATCTTGCCAACTGTGAAAGACAAGGGGACCCTTCCTCCCCATAGTTCCATGTCACACAGTCTGCATGGCCTTCTGCCCTGCTTCACTCAAGCCTACTGTGAGTTTAAACCTCCCATGTAGGTCTGTGTTCAAGAGACTTCTATTCCAAATCATGCAATATTGGGAGAATGCTCAACCCCCCCCCCTCCTTGGGCGAAGGAACAGCTCAACGGCAGAGTGCTTGTCTGGCAAGCTTAAGACCCTGGGTTTGACTCCCCAGGACAACAAGAGCAACAGCCAAACCTAACCAAATCAATAAAAATAAGCCCTCTTTCCCTTTCCTCTAGAAGCCTGTTTGTGGAATATTGAGCAACACACAGGGTCCACCTATCCTTAACAAGAATTTTGGGTCTTAGATGGCCAGGGTCCTCCAGTAGAGAAAGACCGTGAATAAAGGCATTTTCTATGATTCAAAGGAGGACATTTCTGTATTCTCACCACACACACACACACACACACACACACACACACACACACACACACACAAACACCAGTATAAATGTATCCATTCAAAGAATACAATTAAATCAAGTGCTGGGTTTTAGGGACATAAAGCTGAAAGGATTATATACCTGATCTGCTGCAAACTCATCTAGTGACAAAGACAGACCTGTGAGTGGAAAATGCTCTGTGTCACTCACTTTTACATCACTGTGACAAAATGAAAGAATCAATTTAGGAGGAAAGAGTTAGTTTTTGGCTCATGGTTTCTGTCCATGGTTGCTTGGCCCTGTAGCTTTGAACATCTAGCAGCTTAGTGCATCATGGTAGCAGCATGTAGCAGGTTTACCATGGCAGAGAAGCAGGGAGGGGAAGGGGAGCAAGGTCCCAACAGAGCCTCAAAGGCATGCTCCCAATGATCTAACTTTCTTCCTCAGGCCACACCTGGAGGAGCAATTCTTCAAAACTTGGGTCTTTGGCAGACATTTCACATCTAAACTACCACATGCTATACCAGAACAAGGTGCCTTGGGAAGTGTTGAAGATATGCTCAACATGAAAAGGGAAGGAGTACTCTTGAATTTTAAAGCTTGCAAGCTGAGTTTTGAACTGTGGGAATGAATTCATCAGGTAGACTGAAGTGGAAGTCAGCCCTAGTGGATGAAAGGTTGGTTGGCTTCTGTTAAGTGCAGAAGATCATGTGGTAATCTGGGTTCAAGGCATTCTTTTTGGTTTTTGTTTTCTCGAGACAGTATCTCACTATGTAGCCCTGGCTGACCTGCAACTCACTATGGAGATCAGGCTGGCCTCAAACTCACAGAGATCTACCTGCCTCTGCCTCTCATGTGCTGGGATTCGACATGTACCACTATGCCTGGATTTCAAAATGTTCTTTCATTTCATTTCTTGAAGTGGTTTGGTGACTTTCCATGAGCAGACAACCTGAGTTTGATCCTGTGATAAATCATGGGAAGAGAGAGCAACCAATTCCTGCAAGTTGCCTTCTGACCTCATGCTAGGGCAAATGCACACTCCCTTATATGTATGCTCCATCCCCACCCCTTCCCAAACACTAATTGTTTAATGATAAATAAAGCAGGAACTGGGGATGGAGAGATGGCTCAGTGGTTAAAAGCAATGACTGCTCTTCCAGGAGTCCTGAGTTCAATTCCCAGCAACCACATGGTGGCTCACAACCATCTGTAATGGGGTCTGATGTTCTCTTCTAGTGTGTCTGAAGACAGATACATTGTACTCATATGCATACAATAGATACACCTTAAAAAAAAGCAGGAACTTAATGAGGAAATGCCTGAGTCAATAGACTATGGCTCAATCTCTGGGTACAAGCAAGGTTGGAGGAGAAGTGAGGCAGCACAGTCAGGCATTCTGGGCCATGAAGGATCTCTTAGAGCATATTGAAGAATTTAGGATTTATTCGTAGACAGTAGGGAGACCCTGGAAGATATTGAGCCACTTAAAACTACATTTGCTTTTTAGAAGGATCACTATGGGAAAGAGTCTGACACCGAGTAAAGAGGGTGATAGGAAAGTTGATTAACCCAGAGATGGGAAGATTTATTATAAAATAACACTTGCAGATGAGTAGAGACATAAATGGATAAGGGCACAGTGGGAAATGAGGGCTCAGGACCACAGTGCCCGTGGATAATAAACTGAAATATCCAATCCAATGACACGTGGATTCGTTACCAACTGATTGTCATTAGTTGAAGAGGAAGAGCCCGGAACGTGGTGCTGAAGCTTCTGCTTAGATAACTAGAGGGAGAAGAAGAAAGACAGGGAACAGTGGACAAGAGAAGTGTCCACTCCCTGTGGGTTGGCAGCCACTGGGACCTCCGTGAAAGTGAGCACGTTTTACTGCCTCAAGTAGTTAATCTGACAAGGGACCTGTTGAAGTCAGGGGTACCATTACTGTGCTGAAACAGCATGACTAAAGCAACGTGGGGGAGAAAAGGGCTTATTTGGCTTAGGCTTCCACCTCACGGTTTATCATCAAAGGCAGTCAGAACAGGAACTTGAGCAGGGCAGAAACCTGGAGGCAGGAGCTGATGCAGAGGTCATGAAGGAGAGAGTGCTAGTTATTGGTTTGCTCCTCCTGGCTTGCTCAGCCTGCTTTCTTATAGAACCCGGGACCGCCAGCCCAGAGATGACAGCACCCACAATTGACTGGGCCCTCCCCCACCTAATTATGATATTGCCTTAATTTCTTCCTTAAGAAAATGCCTTACAGCTGGATCTTATGGAAGCATTTTCTAAATCTAAATTTCTCCTCTCAGATGACTCTAGCTTGTGTAAAGTTGACATAAAACTAGCCAGGACAGGATCTGTAGGGTCTTTTGATCTGTTGAGGTCAGACTTCAGACAAGTGAGAAGCCTGCTTATATGGGCTATGCGTCCCCTGAGACATGAAGGATGGAGGTTACTCCTGACTTGCCATCAGTGCTCTTCCTGGTTCACTGTAGTGAGCAGCATCTTCCAGGGGTGCTATTTGTTCCTAAAAGCTTCATGCTGGATCGCTATGTCATCTTTTTTGGAACAAGGGACAAGGACCACATTGATCAGCTGGCAACCCTGCTGTCAAATCCCTTGGTGTTGGCCTTGCTGGGCTCCCATCTCCAGCGAATTACTCAGAGGGACCCAGAGAGCCTACCTAACCAGACATTTCTACAGGTCTGGCCCATGCAGGGGCCTTCTTTGCCACACTCAGGGGTTCTATCCAGTGGAGGGTTCAGGGCATGACCCTGGGAAGGCTGGGAGCCCCTAGGAAACTTTGACCAGGATAGGAGCTAGCTGCTTCTGCGTTCACTTCTTGGCACTAGTAAGTGGGACTCACCAAAATGCAATGCAGAGTGAGCCAGTGAGATCAGCATTGGCTGTGAAGCCCAAGCTGAGTGGGAGAAGTCAGGAGAGAGAGGAAAGGAGAACTTGAACAAACAGAACCGGAATGTAACCCTGTTTTTAAAGCACTAACAGGAAAGGGAAAGTTTGGGGGCAAAGTGCCTTGCTCCCCACTGCTGTCTGGGGGGATTATGCCCAACCCTCAGGCTGCTAGAGTTAGTTTTCCAAGCAAATCAAAAAGCCTCAGGAAAACATTCTATAAGCTTTTTGCAAAGAAAGCCCCCCACAGGGCATCAGACACTAGGAAATCCACTGCACTGTGAAAACAGTCTGTAGGGACTAGGTCGCCTCTGTGATTTCAGCATTGCTCCCACTTACAGGTAGCTCAGAATCCTACAAGCAAATCCCTCTGCCTGATACACATACCAGGAGAGCAAAAGAGTGATCCAAGCATGGATATTAGACACTTTCAGCTCCACTGGGAACGTTTTAAGAGAAATACTCTTAAAAGTCTTTCTCATTATATTTGTGTGAGCATGCACTAATGTGGAAATAGAGAACACTCTTCATGACTTGGTTCTCTCTTCTACCATGTTGGTTCTTAGAACTGAACTTAGGTCACCAGGCTTTGTGGCAAGTGTTTTTCCCTACTTTTTGGCCATGTTTATTCTCGAGTCATTATTTTGTAGACGGATCCTCAGAGGTTTGCTGGATTGTGGGCTCTGGAATGGGCTCACTGCTCACTTACCTCCAAGAATGACCCCCTGCCTGCCTACACTCATAAAGAAATTCCCAACACTCTGGCTTTGAGCTTCTCCACCTAACTACCACATAAAGCTTCAGAATTTTGTTTGATGGAAAATCCTGGAAATCCTATTAAGCATACAAGCTACCTGAGCTCTTCTCCTGAAGACTAATTTTAAAGGTCTAAATAAGGCCTCCCAGAATCTAGATTTGGAAAATGAGGTCAGGGCAAGTGTACTTATTGGGCAAGCATGACTTGAGTTCAAAGCCTAGCACACATGTGGAGAGGAATTTTAATTCAGCAGCATGGCAGCTCTGGCAAGGGATCACATCCAAAGATATCATCATGGCTTGGACCATGGTCATTGCAACCATAGCCCCAGTCGGCTAAAAAAGATGCTGAAGACTATACCTATGGCAACCCAGGAGTGGAGAGGCCTAGGCTGGCCATGAGAAAGGACCCAGCATTCTGAACAGGTGGAGACAGGAGGTTTTGCTGGACTATTCTGTGTGTTGGAGTTTATAGCCCATCCTTGGATAATACTTCTGAAATAACGTGGGACTGCTGTTGATGGAATGAATCCTGAGGTGAGCACCCACATGGCACTGTGGGTGAACTGTCTGTAACTCTAGCTCGAGGAGATTGAACATCCTAACACAGACATTCATGCAGGTGAAATACCAGTGTGCTTCAATGAAAACGAATATTTTCTTAAAAAAAAAAAAAGAAAACTATTGTGGAAAAATGAGGAAAAAAGATAGACATGAGCTCTCAACTGCTGGTCATGGTGGGGGTTTTCTCAGCAGTAGGAAGTGACTAATATGACTGCTGTCCTTATGAATAAGAAAAGTGGAATGCTTGCCTAGTTCCAACTACGATGTCCTCTCATTCTGTGGCCTAACAAGTCCCATGCTCCTTTACCAGACCTTCCCTTACATTCATTCTATCTTCATCTACTTATCCAGCTAATCTTATCTTCTAGTATCTATCTGTCTCTATTAAGTACAGATCTCCTGTATGACAATCAATCTCTGTGATATCTTCTTCTATGATCTAGATGTGTCATCTATTTCATCTGCATTTTGGTTTTGTTTTATTTTTATTTTTTCACGACAAGCTTTCTCTGAATAGCCCTACCTATCCTAGCACTCAGTATTTAGATCAGGCTGGCTTTGAACTCACAAACATCCTATTGACTCTGGCCCCTGAGTACTGTGATTAAAGAATCAAGCTACCATGCTCGGCTATTTTATTTATCTATTGTCTTTATTATCTACCTAGCTCTGTCTTCTCTTTTATTATCTCTTCATCTACGGGTCATGTACCTTATTATTCCCTATCATCTATAGATAGCATGGTATCATCCATCTCTCTTCTATTGTCTTTTACCTATCACCTATATCATTATTTTCTATCATCTTGTCTGTCTATCTATCTATCTATCTATCTATCTATCTATCTATCTATCTATAATTTATCTATCAATCTATCTATCTGGTCATCTGTCTTCTATTAACCACCACTATCATCTATAATCTATATTTGTCAACCATTATCTACTTTCCTATTTTGTGTTATTGGGGATGAAAACAGGGCTTCCTGGGTAAATTTATTTACTTATTCATCTATCTCTTTTTGTATATGAACTTGACACAAGCTGGAAGAGTGAACCATAATTTTTAAGAAATGCCTCCACAAAACTGACCTGTAGGCAAGAATTAGTGACTATTAGGGTTAGGCCCTACCCATTTGGGCACCTCTGGGCAGGTGGTTCTGGAATGTATAAGCAGGCCAAGCAACTCATGAGGAACAAGCCAGTAAGTAGCCCTTCTCACTGGCCTTTGCTTTAGTACCTGCCCTGAGTTCCTGCCCCTACTTCCTTTAATAAGGAACAGTGATGTGGAAGCAAAAGACAGAATTAACCCTTCCCTTTCCTTCCTAATTT
Source organism: Mus caroli (assembly GCF_978045245.1). NCBI lineage: Eukaryota > Metazoa > Chordata > Mammalia > Rodentia > Muridae > Mus > Mus caroli. The sequence goes on along the minus strand of NW_028227269.1, from coordinate 18,534,298 downwards.
GCTTTTGTTCTTTGGTTTGTTCGGGGTTGTGTTGTTTGTTTTTGGAGACAGAGACCAGTTTCTCCATGTAGGCCCAGCAGTCCCAGAACTCCCTCTGTAAACAAAGCTGATCTCAAACTCAGAAATCTGCCTGCCACTGCCTCCCATGTACTGGATGAAAGTTGTGTACCATCACCGGCTTTGGTCATGGTGTTTTGTCTCAGCAACAGGAACCCTAACTAAGACATAGGGTTTGTTGCATGCTAAATAGTCTACGATTTCCACTGAACTTTACTTTGAATTTTTAGTCATTCCTAAGTTTTTTTAAGCTGTACCCCAACCCATTTGATTTACAATTTTGATTGTGATAATATTTGTAGATGGATATACACACATTTTCATATATGTATATATGTATATCTCCAGATATGTATTCTCTAGCTATCCAAATCATATACTTTATATAACCCGTATGCAAGTTTGTAGGGCATTTGCTTAATTAGTGAGTAATTAATTAGTGATTAATTAATTAGTCAGTGATTAACATGCAGTTGACTGTGCCAGCTATTTTTCAGCAAAGCTTTTAGGAAGTCCCAAATTGGTCTTGGAGGAGACACATGATGAGAATTAAGAATCCAATGAAAAGTTAGTGCTTGGTCAGGAGGGAGTCTTCCAAAGCTCTGATAGGCTCCTAAAACCCAGCATCCAAGAAAAGCTTCTAATTCTTGCATTCTGGGGCCTGTAGCTCAACATAATACCCATCTCCATTGCTTGCTTGCTTGCTTAGCAGTAGTCAGCAAGGCCATCACTGACTGGAGCCCCCTTTATCTGGAGCCCACTGTGGTTCCCACCTTTACTTCCTTGATGTGTGCTACCAAAGCACACCCATGTATAATTTGATAACGAACCCTGCAATTTTGTACAAATAGCATAAGCCAACATGTACCTCACATAGGAGGCAGGGGAGTTGACCCTGGGGCTCGGAAGCTAGGGGTTTTTTAAGAAGCAAAGGGTTAAGGGTACAAGGAATTTTGACAAAGGTACAGGATTGGTTCATTTAAACATTAACAGAAAGATTACATGTCAGCAAAAAAAGGGCATCAGGACTTTGTTCCGGTGGGCTTGGCGCTTATCTTTGTTCACATAACAACCAGTTGATGTATGACTTTACCCAGCGCCAAGAGATAATAGACAGAGGGGACATTCTGGCCAGATGGTGTTGACTCAGATAATATAGCCCTGTTTGTCCTTGCATACCTTTCCATCTTTACAGTCAAGATGTTCTTAGGAATGCCTTAACAACAGCCCTGCCCTGGCATGCCTGGGCCTGCTCTGCTTTGTTCTCAGCCCCAGGCCAGGGCTCCTAAACAACTCAAAAGTTAAAATATTTCATCTTCCTTCATCTGCAGCACAGGCTTTCTTTTCTTTGAGGGCAGGACTCTAACCCAGGTAAGGCCTTCTTTCTCACAGCTAACAAATTCCCACCTCAGGGCCTTGGCTCTGTACATTCCTTTGTAGGACTCTCCCCAGCCCCTTAGGCTCAGCTGTTTCTTCTCTTTATCTCAGACTTAGCTCTAAAGTTGCTTCCTCTAGGAAGCCTTTTCTGACTGCCACTGCTGATGTCCTGCCCCTGCCCCAGTTATTATTACGTCACCTCATTTTGTTTCTCTCAACAGGACTCACAGGAGGACTGGAGATGTAGCTCAGTGATAGAGTCCTTCTCCAGCATGCACAAAACTCTGAGTTGTAACTCCACCCACCCCCGCCCCTGCCCTGACCCCAGAACAAAATAAACTGTGCATAGACTGTATTCCCACATATGAGAGGTAGAGGTAGGAGGCTCAGGAGTTCAAGGTTATCCTTAGCTATGTATCAATTTAGAGGATAACCTGGGGGACACTTGAGCCTAAACACATACACACACAAACACAACTTCAAAATGACACATTAATATGATAGAGACCCAAACCTCTGATTTTTCTTAGATTAAATCCCAATGCTACAATAGTGTTCACACACTTTGAAATAGTAGCCTTCTGACAAGATGAGAAAACAAAGTCCTTGTTTTGATGTATCCCCGTGTAAGCTAGAAAAACCTCTCTCAAAAGTTAAGTGCAAAGGAGTTAGCTCAAGGTCTCCCTAAGACTTGGCAGGAGTGAGTTCTGCATTTCTACCAGACTTCCAGGCCACTGCTACTCTCCAGACCACTGTTGGCACACCACAGATTGAGGCAGGAGTTCCTTTATTCATATGGAACTGTGTTCATGGCTGTCATCTTGAGCCTTAGGCTTCCAACATGGAGGAGGAGGCTTGTAAGTTACTGTCTGATTGGGGGCAGTGTGGGGAAGTGCAAGGTGGTCCAATCACCACCCTCCCAACCAGCATGTTCATTCCTCTGTAAATAAGTTTCCCAGACTACTTGAGCAGCTTGCCTAACCTATCATGGGTGAAGACCCCATTCTGTCTTGGCAGATGGCAGACCAATGACTTTCTCAGTAAGGATTTCATGTCGCCTCTCATTCTGCCTTCCAAAAGTTAAGTGGTGCCATGCAATTAGTTTTCTAGTAATGGTTAGGGAGTCCATAGAAAGACCCAGTCTCAAAAAGACAAATGAAATTTATGGAAGTCCTACTCTGTGTCTGCCCCATTTTAGAGCTTCCCAGAAGCTGAGTAAAAGAGGTGAGCATCAAGCAGCAGATGCTGGGCCTGGTGAGCTGGCTCAGTGGTTAAGTGTGCTGACTGCTCTCCAAAGGTCCTGAGTTCAAATCCCAGCAACCACATGGTGGCTCACAACCATCAGTAACAAAATCTGAGTGTCTGATCCAGCTCTCTTCTGGAGTGTCTAAAGACACACTACAGTGTACTTACATATAATAAATAAATAAATAAATATTAAGAAGCAGATGCTTCAGCGATAAGTGCAAATCGTTCTATAATGGAAGCTTCTAGAACAGATTGGGGTTGAGATGTATTGTAAGTTCAGTGAAATGAGTGCTCTCACCTTGTCTGACTCAATTTTTGGCCAAAAACCAATCACTTCGCATGTCAGCTAGGATGGAGACAGGCAGAGAAAAGTGTGGTAGGCGTCTCATTGTGCACCAAGATCTATTATTCTTATTCTTATTAATAATAATTCTTTTTTCTACAGTCCAGTCATTATCCCCCTCCTGGTCTAACCTCTGACAGTTTCTCATCCCTTTTCTCTTCCCAGTCTCCAAGAGGATGTCCCTCCCCACTGCCCCCATGCACCAAGACCTTAGTGCTGTGCTCTGCTCTGTTTCTTTTCTGCTGCCTTGCAGATTCTCTGTCTAATGCTTCAAGGAAGGAGAGTAGCCAAGATCACCAATTTTTCCCAGACAGGCTGAGAAAGAATTGAAAAGAGCTGGACCCTCAGGCTCAGGTTTGGGGTTGATTCTGAAAGATGACCAAGACACTTTCCAAGCAGTCAAGAAAAAGAAAGTGTTCCAGGCCAAGGATTTGGTGCGAGGTTATGAAGGTGTGTGAAGATGAGGAAGCTTACAACAATGTTCCAGGGTCAGAAGCTAGCTAGTCTGTCCTACAGGAAGCCAATGAGGAGCAGAGTTGCTCTCAGTGGGGAAACACAGAGGGGCGCTGTGAGCTTCGGGGAGGGGCAGCTTGAAGTCTCAAGGATGTGGCTGACACTCTCTGCTGAGCAGGTCTAGTGTACTGCAGATGCTTTAGTGTGGGGCTCTTGGGTGAGTGTAGCAACTTCTCAACTCTCTACAGGTGAATGAATGGTGTGGTCAAGAAAGTTTCTCAGGGGAAGAGAGGTAAAGGTGGGTCACCTGTGAGGAGCCAGTGACAGGTTGGAGTGTGAGTAATGGTGTGGAGTTGTGGTTCTAGATTCTCTCTGGCCTCGCCATTTGGGGGTGTGCTTGATCATCCCTGGGGTGTCCACTGCATACATCCACAATTTCACCAACAGGAGCAAGGAAACAGAGCTGCTCAAGTTCAGTCTCAAGGGCCTGAAGAACATTGACTAAGGAAGTATTTTCCTGGCTGAGAAAAATCACTCAGCTATGGTCATCTGTTCCTGTTAGAAGGCTATGCAGCATATTATATACTATGCACATGTTATGAAATGCTCAATAAAAAAGTTTCCCAGTTATTCATGTCTGAGTCCCACAGAACCTGTCAAAGATATTTTTAGTGGAAGGCCCCTACACAGGCAGGCAGGTTTTGGAGGTGCTTAGAGGTCAGTGGGTAGCTGGGAGAAGGGTTGGGGGAAGGGCTAGAGTAGAATCAAGAAGTTCACTTTTATTTCATAGACAATAGGAAAACACTGGAAAAATGGCTGCCCCATCTAAAGGAGAGGGAGAGAAACCTATGAATGCATCCACATGCTGAAGGAAGAGGGATTTTTTTTGTTTGTTTTGTTTTCTAGAAATAGGATCTTACTATGTCTGACTTCTAATAGGCTCTGCTGCCCAGAATTTGTAGCTTCAAATTCCTAAGCTTCCCACTTAGCCTCACCGGTGCTGGGATCACCGGCATGCACCAACACACCCAGCTATGAAGAGAGTGCTGTGATCTAAGAAAAAAAAATAAAGTATTGCAAGCACTCTTTAAAAGCTTTAGCAAAAGCTATCTGCATGTGGAGTGCTAATTAAATTTTTTTTTTTTTGGTTTGTTTTGCTTTCCCATGAAAACAAACCCTGCCCTCTGCTGGCACTTGTTTGTATTATTCTAAGTGCTTGAAAACAACAAATGGCATTCCCTTAATTGCTGAAAGACAAATAATAATTATTAACACTAGTTGCCTTTGCTTGCATTTCAGTGTATCAGGGCTTTAATCCTATATGTATTTAATTCCAGGAGCATGAATCAGAGTTGGGAGGGCCACTGCTCTGCCTGTTGGCAGGAAAGATAGAATTGTATTCAAAGTGGGCTGGTAAATATTGAAAGCCTAGGCTCTGAAAATAGATGTGTGTGTATATCCATAAATAAACTTACTTTATGTTTGCTAACTTACAGACTGGACAGCACACAGCCTGCAAAGCATTCAGAGATATCTGCTACTCTATAGCGAAGCCTGTGTAGTTAATTGATTCTCATAGATGCTTCCATTGATTTTTGCCAAGTGCTTGCATAAATACCCAATCTGCAGTTTAACCATGCCTGGACAAAATAAGATGTAGAAGAAATGCTTATTATCCAACTCAGTCAGCAAAGAAGTAGCTGCTGTCATTGACAGAGGAGTTTGTTTTTTTTTTCTGACACCAATGTCAGTTGGCATTTATTTATGTTAATGAGCAAGAAAGGCTGGTAAAGATGTCTGGTGCAACTTCATCTGCCCATGACAACTGTGGCCTCCTTGCTATAACATAGAGGATTGGCAGCTTTTTTCCACAAACATCTTTGCTACTCACAATGCAGTGGCTCAGATGTGCCTGCCTATGAATGTAATCCTCAACAAATTCATAACACTCCCTTGCCTTGTTTGGCTTAGACAATCAGTTAAGCAAGAAGTCCAGTCACGATCAACGGCTGCCCATTTCTCTGGTGTAAATACTCCTACGAAGCAATTTCAAGCTGCCAGACTATGGAACTGGGAAGAGATGCAGTGACATACCACCATGTAGTATTTCTACCACATACACAAGTTCCCAAACCCAGCTTTCCTGACTGTGTGGCAGAGCTCACCTGACTAGCCACCACAGACTCCAGTTTAAGGCTCCTTTATCTAGGACTGTCTATTTTATTTCAGCACGGAGAGTCTACAGACTTTATTAAGATGACAAAATAAAGTCTTTGTGTGTTGTTCTGTAAAATAAGCTTAGGATAGATTTGCTTGTCATTCATTTTCTAAAGTCAGTCATAAAGGTGATCCAGAATACACACATTGTCAAATGTTGAGGCCTAAACTGGGCATGGTCACACTTACTTTTAATCCCAGACTCAGGAATGTAGAGACAGGCAAATCTCTGTGAGTTTGAGGCCGGCCTGGTCTACAAGAAAATTCCAGGCTATCCAGGCTACAAAGTTGACCCTGTCCCAAAAAATAAGAACAAATTCATTTGTCTGGGCCCAAGGATGAGCTTCCTAAGGTATTTTATTTCTTTGCAGAAACAAACACAAAACGTGGATAGTGGGATCATGAACACTAGAGCAGATACTCGTGGTGTAGACATGAGCATATCTAGGGCATAGCTCAGTGGAAGAACCCCTTTTAAAGTGGGGATGATTCAGAGGTTGAGAGCAGGTTCAACTCCCAGCACAGAAGTTTACAATCATCTGTCATTCCAGTTCCAGGGGATGTGATGGCCTCTCTGGTCTCTGAGAGCACTGCATGCATGTGGTGCACAGACATAAATGAAAGCAAAACAGCCACATACAATAATGACAAAAACTTTAAAATGTGTGTGTATGTGTGCATGTATATGTGTGCACATGTACGTGTGTGTGTGTGTGTGTGTGTGTGTGCATTTGTATGTGTGCACTTGTATATGTGTGTGCATGCCTGTGAGTGTGTTTTAAAGATAGGGGTGTGGTGGAGAAATGATGACTCGGCAGTTAAAAGTACTTGTTGCACCTCCAGAGGAATGGGGTTCAGTTCCCAGCTCTCACATGGTGGCTTACAACTATCTGGCCGGGCAGTGGTGGCACATGCCTTTAATCCCAACACTTGTGAGGCAGAGACAGGTGCATTTCTGAGTTAGAGGGCAGCCTGGTCTACAGAGTGAGTTCCAGGACAGCTCGGGCTATACATGGAAAACCTGTCTCAAAACAAAACAAAACAAAACAAAACAAAACAAAACAAAACAAAACAAAACACCAAAACAAAAAACAAAACACAAAACCCAAAACAACTATCTGTAATTCCAGTTCAAGGGGATCCAACACCCTCTCTGATCTTTGGGCACAGCAGCAAAAGATTGACACCCAGATCTAAATTTCCATCTGTGTTATAATTGTGTGCTGCCAAATCCTTCCCTGCCTCTGTCCCCAAAGCACAAACCGTGAGGTGAGTGATCCACACATGTGGCTGTCTCTCACCTTGGGTGTAAATGGGTTGCTTTCACAACATTATCTGGGGGCAAGTACTCTAGGAGGTGGAGGAGAAAGTCCCAGTGAAATTTCCCTGTTCACATCACGGGTCCTTGTGGGTGTCCCTATTTTATTGCATTGTTTACCACAAAGTTCCTTTAATACTCAGATCTGTTCATTCCCAGAGTAATCATTTACAAGTTAACTGCAAGCAAACTGGAAATGTCTGTGTTAAACCAGCCAAGCCTCCAGAAAATTTCAGAGTTGAGAACATTACCTTTTCCCTTGGCTGGACAGTGAGAAATCTCAGGTTCTTGGGAATAACTAGAGCCAGAACATTCCTCTGGAAAATGGGCTGTTAGCCAATCTTACTGGGCACCAGGCATGGGCTTTTCTATCCGTCTTCCTTTGGTTTCCTTAGATGAATGGAGTAAAGGATGAAGCTTTAGTTGGCTCACAGGATTAGAGGTTTCTGTCCTTTGGTCTTGATTGTTTGGGGCCTGTAGGTGAGGCAAGACATCATGGAGGAAGAATACAGGGGAGGGGAGATGCTCACGGCATGACAGAGGAGAATCAGAGAGAGGATAGAAGCCAGACTTCCAGCATTTTCTTCCCTGAAAGGATCTAGTAACACTTGCCCAACAAAGGCCTGTCTGCTAGCTTCCATTACCTCCCAGAAGCACTGTTGATAGGATGCTGAGGATGTCATCAGAGGTCTACAAGTCTTTATCCAGAACTTTTTAGCTCTTCAAAGTCTCAAAAAGAATCCACTTGTCTGAGAGAGGGTCTCACTGTGCAGCCCAGGTTAGCCACAGCCTAAGAGAGATCTGCCTGTTTCTTTCTTCAGAGTTCTGGGATTAAAGGTATGGCCACCACACCTGGCAAAGGTCTAGTTTTTTAAAATAACTCTCAGTGGTAAAACTGATCTGAAGTGTGGGGCGTGGTGGCGCACGCCTTTAATCCCATCACTCGAGAGGCAGAGGCAGGCAGATTTCTGAGTTCAAGAGCAGCCTGGTCTACAAAGTGAGTTTCAGGACAGCCAGGGCTACACAGAGAAACCCTGTCTCGAAAAAACCAAAACAAAACCAAAAACCAAACCAAAAACAAAACAATACAAAACAAAACAAAACAAAACAAAACAAAACAAAACACCCTGATCTGAAATGAACTTGTATGAATTTATGCATAGTTCTTGCTTATCCCATCTTCTGGGATAACAAACCCTTTCTCTTGCTGCTACTATTCTAATGTGGTTTGTCCCCTAATGGTCCTTGTTTTGTAGCCTTGGCCTTGGTGTCATGGTGGGGCTCAGGTGGGGACTAGGAGGAGTTAGGGCACTGAGGGTACTATCCTTGGAAGCAATTAAGGGAGTTTTCTCGGGAACCTCCATTAGTTCTCTCTCTCTCTCTCTTTTTTTTTTTTTTTTGTTTTGTTTTGTTTTGTTTTGTTTTTTTGAGACAGGGTTTCTCTTTATAGCTCTGGCTGTCCTGGAGCTCACTTTGTAGACCAGGCTGGCCTCGAACTCAGAAATCTGCCTGCATTAGTTCTCATTAAAGCGAGTTCTAAAGTAGGGAGCTTGATGTCTGTTTTTCTGGCTTCCAACCTGTGATCAATCTTACAAGTAAATGATGTCAACATTATCTTACCACCTACGTGAAGAAGCTACATGGAAGGGGCTGCTTGATCTTAGACTGTACACCTCTGTCCTAGTTTGTTTTCTGTGCTGTGATAAAACACTGATTAAAACGAACTCGAGGAAGGAAAGGGTTTCACTGGGCTACAGGTTATAGACCATCATTCAGGAAAGCCAGGGCAGGAACTGGAGTCAGGAGCTGAAGCAGAGACTGTGGAGGAATGATGCTTACTGGCTTGCCTTCCTTGATCTACTTAGCCTCTTTCTTACACAGGCCAGGCTCACCTGCCTAGGAATTGTGCCACCCACAGTGGACTGGGCCATCTACATCAATTAATAATCATGAAAATGTCATACAGACATGTCTGAATCCCAATCTGATGGAAACAATTCCTTCACTGAGATTCTCCTTCCAGTTATATCTAGGTTTGTGTCCAGTTGACAAAACTAACCAGGGCAGCTTCCAAAACCTCTAGCTAACTTCCTCCCCTCTCCCCCCGCCCCCTGCTGTTCTTATTATCTCCCGGTGTAGGGATGAACCCACCGGCTCCATATCCTCCAGACAAGCAGTAACAATGTACCATTTTGGCAACATCCTAGCCAACCTCCTCTTCTTCAAAAATTTCAACATCAGGTATATTAGAGCAACAGAAACACACCAGTACACGCAAGGTAAAAAAAAAATAATAGGACTATAGTCTTTTATATGAAAAATATATGCTCAAATATATATGGATTCTTGGCTCCGGGACTCCACAGAAAGTTGTCTGCACAGGCGAGAATGTGGATCACAGAAGCTAACAGCTTCTGGGACAGGCGAGAGCCACAGAGCTTCTGAGGCAGCGCCATTTTCGGAAATCTAGCAACGTAATCCAGTATATAAACAAACTCAAAGACAAAAACCACATGGTCATCTCGTTAGATGCGGGAAAAAGCATTTGACAAGATCCAACACCCATTCATGATAAAAGTCTTGGAAAGATCAGGAATTCAACGCCCATACCTAAACATGATAAAAGCAATCTACAGCAAACCAGTAGCCAACATCAAAGTAAATGGTGAGAAGCTTGAAGCAATCCCTCTAAAATCAGGGACTAGACAAGGCTGTCCACTTTCTCCATACCTATTCAACATTGTACTTGAAGTCCTAGCCAGAGCAATTCGACAACAAAAGGAGATCAAAGGGATACAAATTGGAAAAGATGAAGTCAAAATATCACTTTTTGCAGATGATATGATAGTATATATAAGTGACCCTAAAAATTCCACCAGAGAACTCCTAAACCTGATAAACAGCTTCGGTGAAGTAGCTGGATATAAAATTAACTCAAACAAATCAATGGCCTTTCTCTACACAAAGAATAAACAGGCTGAGAAAGAAATTAGGGAAACAACACCCTTCTCAATAGTCACAAATAATATAAAATATCTTGGCGTGACTCTAACTAAGGAAGTGAAAGATCTGTATAATAAAAACTTCAAGTCTCTGAAGAAAAAAATTATAGAAGATCTCAGAAGATGGAAAGATCTCCCATGCTCATGGATTGGCAGGATCAACATTGTAAAAATGGCTATCTTGCCAAAAGCAATCTACAGATTCAATGCAATCCCCATCAAAATTCCAACTCAATTCTTCAACGAATTAGAAAGTGCAATCTGCAAATTCATCTGGAATAACAAAAAAACCTAGGATAGCAAAAACTCTTCTCAAGGATAAAAGAACCTCTGGTGGAATCACCATGCCTGACCTAAAGCTTTACTACAGAGCAATTGTGATAAAATCTGCGTGGTACTGGTATAGTGACAGACAAATAGACCAATGGAATAGAATTGAAGACCCAGAAATGAACCCACACACCTACGGTCACTTGATCTTCGACAAGGGAGCTAAAAACATCCAGTGGAAGAAAAACAGCATTTTCAACAAATGGTGCTGGCACAACTGGTTGTTAACATGTAGAAGAATGTGAATCGATCCATTCCTATCTCCTTGTACTAAGGTCAAGTCTAAGTGGATCAAGGAACTTCACATAAAATCAGAGACACTAAAACTTATAGAGGAGAAAGTGGGGAAAAGCCTTGAAGATATGGGCACAGGGGAAAAATTCTTGAATATAACAGCAATGGCTTGTGCTATAAGATCGAGAATTGACAAGTGGGACCTCATGAAACTGCAAAGCTTCTGCAAGGCAAAAGACACCATCAATAAGACAAAAAAACCAGCAACAGATTGGGAAAGGATCTTTACCTATCCTAAATCAGATAAGGGACTAATATCCAATATATATAAAGAACTCAAGAAGGTGGACTCCATAAAGTCAAATAACCCCATTAAAAAATGGGGCTCAGAACTGAACAAAGAATTCTCACCTGAGGAATACTGAATGGCAGAGAAGCACCTGAAGCTAGAGAAAGTACCCAAGGAGCTAAAGGGATCTGCAACCCTATAGTTGGAACAACATGATGAACTAACCAGTACCCCGGAGCTCTTGTCTCTAGCTGCATATATATCGAAAGATGGCCTAGTTGGCCATCACTGGAAAGAGAGGCCCATTGGACTTGCAAACTTTATATGCCCCAATATAGGGGAATGCCAGGGCCAAAAGAATGGGAATGGGTGGGTAGGGAAGTGGGGGTCGGTATGGGGGACTTTTGGGAAAGCATTGGAAATGTAATTGAGGAAAATATGCAATAAAAATATTAAAAATTAAAAAAAGAAATATATAGGCTCAAATATATATGGATTCATAATTTCTCAGACTTTAAAACTAACATAGTTTTCATGGTATGTATTTTGAACCAGCCCCTAGTGAGGTCTAAAAGAATAGTGTATGATCAAAGGCATTTATATTTTATAGCAAAACATAAATGTTTGTATGGGATGGGATAAGTGAAATTGTATATTGCCTCAATTCAGTTTTAGGACAATTTTATCCTTGAGAATTATTATATCTTTTTTGAGTCAGGGTTTCTCTGCATAGAACCCTGGCTATCCTGGAACTCACTTTGTAGACTTGGCTGTCATTAAACTCATAGAGACCAACCTGTCTCTGACTCCTGAGTGCTGGGGTTAAAGGGATGTGACTCCATGCCCAACAAGAATTATTTTTAGAAATAGATATTTCAGGTATTTTTAAAAATAAACTTAGTGGTGTCCGTGTCTGTAATGGTAATACCAGCATCTTCTTTTCTCGATGCATTAAAAATATGTAAATGAGGGCTGGGGTAGTAACTCTGTGTTCGAGCACTTGCCTATAGGTTCAAGGCCTTGGATTCAATCCTCAGTACCACATACAAAGGAGTGGGTAGTGTTCTCTTGATTCCTGTTCAACATTTAAACTTTAAATTATGTTCATGTCTGTCTGAGTGTGTGTCTGTGTGTGTATGTGTGTGTATATGTTTGTGTGTGTGTCCCTTTGTTTGTGTCTCTGTGTGTGTTTCTCTGTGTATGTGTGTGTGTGTATCTCTCTGTGTCTGTGTGTGTCTGTGTGTGTATGTTTTTGCGTGTGTATCCCTTTATGTGTGTCTCTGTGTGTGTTTCTCTGTGTATGTGTGTGTGTCTGTGTCTCTCTGTGTCTGTGTGTGTATGTGTGTGTCCCTGTGTTTGTATGTGTGTATGTCTCTGTGTGTGTGTGTCTGTGTGTGTGTGTGTCTGTGTGTGTCTCTCTGTGTGTCTCTGTATATGTGTGTCTGTGTGTCTGGGTGTCTATGTGTCTGTGTGTGTGTGTTAGACACATTGATTAGTTTGACTGGTACTATATTATGTCAAGGAAAAACACTACTTTCTTTTAACTTCCCAAGGCATCACAGAGACCAGGTCTCCAAAAATAAAACCTTGAAACGTTACAGGGAATATCCATCAATTTCAGAGAAAAACAAAAGGACTTATAGGTGGGAATAGAGGCAGAGGGATCAGAAAATTGCTTCGTGCAGGAGAGTCTGTACTATAACACAATACCCTCGAGTTATACATGCTGAGATAGGTGTGACCCTGAGACACTAAATGGAAGGATGTTCACAATGGTGGAAAGTGGCAGAGAGTTGTAGAGTTTTGGGATTTCAGTTTATTGCCTTGTGCTGGAATAAAAGCTACCCACTGGCACAGCTATTTTTGAAGGCTGAACTTATTCACAGGCAGTGCTGGTAAAATACCAGAAGCCATAATAATGTCTGACCCCAGCTGACACCTCATACAGCAGATTTGTACATGGGAGCCTTAAAAAGATGGACTGGTCTACTGTCCTATGGCTGTAGGAGACCACTTTTATTTCCCATGTTGGGTTTACAATGTCCCTCACATTCCCTCCTTTTCAGACACACAAAAGGTTTTTGTAAAGTTTCTCTAGGCTGTATTGTTGGCAGCAGCAGTAACCATGCCTCTTGCCTCGGGGAGTTAGAGGGTGTGATTTTTGACTAGTGTCTTCAGAAACTCTGGGTTTTTAAAATACAGCTGAGAATTTCTGAATGAGTTATAGACGAAAATGTCCTAATTCAGATGATTTATTGGCCCAATTGTGTCTGTGATCAGTCAGCTGTTGGTTGGAGTACTGAGAACCATTAGGCATAATATGTGCCCCCCCCCCATGCTCTACCTCTGGTTCTCTTGGGTATCCCCCACTTCCCACACCACATCTATATATTCTATGATTTTCTCAGGGTGAATCCTGGCCTAGCACCCTAAAACTGTCTTCAAGTAACTGGGAGTGTCCCTAATTGTACAAGCTTAGGGAACACAATGCTTATTAGGGGTTGGAGTATTCTTCCAAGTCAAAGGTCATGGGTTTGAATTCCCATTCGGCTTGTACCATGGTCAACTCCCTATGCAAAACACCTGCCTTTACCCCTGGCTTCTTAAGGCTGTGAGAAGGAGCACAGACAGAACATGGTCCCCATCATTGCATCCCAAACTGTCCCTATCCCGCTAAAGTGCCCTGGAGGATTTCACTGTCCTGTAGGGGGCGAGCTACCCACACTGTCTCACTGGCCCTTCCCTGAGGTTCTGGTGGGGAATTCAGGGGATCCTGAGCCCAAGGGTGGGATTGGGGAACAAAAGGGTGGGCTCCCTTCCAGCCGGGAAGCCAGTATCCCCGGTTCCACTCCACGCCCTCTGGGCAATGTTGCTAGAGGTCATGGCGGGTGCAGGGTGGGAGCCGGGCACCGCAGCTTATGAGAGGGTGCGGCCTCGAACCCCAGCACGTCCGGAAGGCAGAAGCAACCCAGCAGCCCACAGCCACTGACAAGCCCTGAGCGCACATAGCCCTCCTTGCTGAGGCCTCCGCTTCCTGGCGGCGCGGTAGCGGCGGGCGGGCGACCCGATTGGCGGCCAGGTCTGGGTCCCGCCCCGCCGGCGGGCCTCCGCGCCCTCCCCAGCCGGGCCCTCCCCTTTTCGCGGGAGGCGTCCGGGACAGCGGCTTGGTGGCGCGTGGTTCCCGCTGACTGTGCGCGCCCGCGTCTGGGCTCCTTTGCAGAGGACTCGGTAGCTGCAGCTCCAGGAGCACAGCGGGCAGAGCTGGGGGCTGCGCGCGCCCCTGCTGCCACCGGGCCTCCTGCCGCGCCCCGCGGCGACTTCCGCGCCCGCGCTCCACTTTGTTCAAGTCCCCGAGCGGCGGCGGGGTCGGAGCCCGCGCCTTGGGCAACTGAGACGGCCGCAGTCCGCGCCCCTGCGCCCGGGCGATGCCGGACCAGATCTCCGTGTCGGAATTCCTGGCCGAGACCCATGAGGACTACAAGGCGCCCACGGCCTCTAGCTTCACCACGCGCACGGCCCAGTGCCAGAACACCGTGGCGGCCATCGAGGAGGTGAGCGGTAGCGTAGCCCGCGCCGGTCGGGAGCCTAGGGTCGCGGGGATCGCGCTGCGCCCTGGGCACCCGGTAGGCTTTCGCGCCTGGTGCCCGATACCCAGTGCCCTCCGCCTGCGCCCACACCCGGGAAAAGTTTCTGGTACCCCAAAGCTGGACGCCGGGCCAGCAGTGCCTGACACAGAAGCCCTTTGTTCCCTGCTCTAGGGAGAGGCTGCTTGGCCACCTTGGGCCTTTTTTGGGAATGCTCCTGTCTGTTCCCATTTCCAGCGCAGTGTTTCAGGTTCTTTGCTCCCATCCTCGGAGAGGTCAACTTCGCCTGCAGAGTGCATGGAGGCTGCGAGCCAGGGACCCCTGCGAGCTCTGCGTCCCGGAGTGATGGCTCTCCCTGCGTGGACCTCTCCAACTTGTTCCGGAAGTAGCCCGGAACAAGTTGGAGAGGTCCGGAACTGTGGCTTCTGAGCCAACCTGTAGAACAGATCCAGGGACCCCAAGCTGCTTAGGCACAGGTGCCCATCCCATCTTGGGAGGCCTGGCAGTGCCCACCTTTTGCCACAGAGCAGCGCTGTAGAGGTATTGCCCGTGCTTTTGTTCCCCCTGGTAAGAACACGCTCAGGGCAACCAGAATCTTCTGTGGCACAAGCTTTATTGCTTACCCTTTCAGGAGCCAGTGGAGAAGAGAGCGCCAGAGAGAGAGAGAGAGAGAACGATAGAATGGCGGTAGAATGGCGGAAACCCGTCCCTTTTATGGAGGACTGTCCTCCGCCTCGGACGTGTCGCTCCCTGATTGGCTGCAGCCCATTGGCCGGAGTTGTCGTCATGGGGAAGGCAGAGCACATGGGGTGGGAAACTACCCCGGCGCATGCACAGATGGTTTGATTACACGGGTGCCAGTGCCATCAGCGCCATCTTGTAATGGCGAATGTGAGGGCAGCTCCTTACATCTCCCCCTTTTCTTTTATTTAAGAGCAATAGGCCACCCATTCTAATGAGAGTGGAAATAGAGGTCAAATCCCCAGTGTGCAAAATAGGGGCTTTACACAAAACCTCCTCCCAGGCTCATCACCCAAAGGGGTCTTGGTCCGCTCCCGTGTCGTTTTTCCTGGGGGAAGGACACTTGGACACTCAACCTTCTTGAAAGATGACATGTCTCCCTAGAATAGGCTCATATATGCCACAGAGCCCTTCTACTGCAGTGCTTAGCCATGCAACTCTCTCGGGCTGCTGAAGCACACTCACTCTATCCCGTGCAATGAGACTAGCCTCATGGGGTGCAAGAGCTGAGTGGCCAGCGACCTATTGCTTAAGCATAGATAACCATATATCAGGGGAAGCACCATGTTCTAGTGCTGCAAGCGCCTGGGAAATAACCACCTTGTCTCTCCTAGTTTGGGCCTTAAGCTTACAGACCAACCAGAGAAGCAACACTAATCCACAGCAAAGAACAGCTCCAAATAATCCCACCCCCACCCATTCTTTAAAGAAGGAAAATGTTGGGGAGATAATCCTTGGTCAGGGACAGGTCCAAGTGCGTGGGGCAAGTCTCAATTTTCAAAGGGTCTGTTCAAATTTAGCCATCCAATTCTGTATCTCCCAACGCTGCTCTCCCTTTGTTGTTGTCACACTGGACATCACCAAGACGAGGGACATCAGTTTTCCCTTGGTCAGTCTGGATTTTTCGGGTGAGTCTTTCTGGTATCCAAAATGGGTTGTCTTCATTCTGTGGAAAAACACAAACAGCTCCCCTGGATCTTATCAAAATAGGATCCGGTCCTTTCCATTTGTTATTTAAAATATCTTTCCATTTAACCATGTCTTTGGGGCTATCTGGCTCTGAACAATGAAGTTCAGCCGCCGTATGGCCATGAGCATCAAAATTTAAAAAATTGAGTGTAAAGAGTGCCATAGACACAGACACTCTTGGTACTCGGGGTAGAGCCTCCTCGACTCCCCCTTTCTGTTTTATTAGATGGAAGTCCATTCAGGTGGGTCACGTCCATCTGATGGCAGAACTGTTGGAATTTTTGAGATGTATAAGCTGGTCCATTATCAGTCTTAAGGAGTTTGGGTTTCCCCCAAGCACTCCATACCTCAAGGCAATGTTGAATCACATGTGAGGCCTTTTCTCCAGTTAAAGGAGAGGCAAACAAAACTAATTGTATCTACTGAAAAATATTGGCAACTTTACTGGAAGGCTTAATCACTCCAGCCACTTCTAAAAAATTAAGGGGTTTTAAAAAGGTTTTTAAAACTTTTAAAACCACTAAACATTCTACCACTTGAGGTGAATTTTCATTATATTGTTTGGATACTACTTTACCATTAGCCACATAGGCACCTATGCCAGTTTTTGATCCATCAGTATATACCACAATCTCATTTTTAAGTGGGTTTTTTTACTGTTATTTGTGGAAACACAACAGATTGATTTTGGGCAAACTGTAAAATTGGATGTTTTGGATAATGGTTATCTATTTGTCCTGAAAAGGAGGTAACTAAAACTGTCCAATCATTAGATGTGGCTGCCAAGGTTTGAACCTGTCAAAAGTCCAATCTCTCTGCTCTGGAGTCAAAGCAGCAGTGTTTGCTCGGGCCTGCGTTTGTGCAGCCTCTTGTCATAGAGCTCTCCATTTCGTATATTTGCCCATACTGGGGAGAGCAGCTTTTGCAATCATTTGCCAGTCGGCAAGAGTTAGTGCCATGCCAGCAAGTCTGTCTAACTGCACCAAAGGAAAATTAGCATTGGCTCCATATTTACGGACCAACTCAGCAAGCTCTTTAACCTGTGTATACTCTACTGGAGCATGGACACACCCACCCTCGGCTCCTTCAAAGACCGGAAATGCCTGTTGTATCTTCCTTTGTTCCTCTCTTGAAATGAACGAGTCCGCGCACTGCCTCTCTGCACAGGGCTGACGCACTACGCAGGGCGGGGGCTCCGCATAGGGTGGAGGTGCACTATGACTTTGAAGCCGACTGCCCGGAGGTCGAGCAGCAAGCTGGCCTTTGCCAGCCGCTTTTGGCTTCTTTCTTGATCTATAAGCTCGCATTTCTCTCTCATAACGAGCTGCTTCCTCCTCCAAGTCTGTTTCCTCAGAAGGGCTAATTTCTTCATCTGATTCACAGCTACTAAGAACTGGCTCTTTAAACTCGTCTCTTTTCTCCTCTTTCCTTCTAATCTCTCCCCAGGTATTTTTCCCTGACATTAACTTTTCCTCGGGTTCAAGACCCGTGGAAAGGCCTGTATACTTATTTGGTGCACCATGTTTCCTCTTTTTTCCTGCTCTCTCTCCCCGCTTTACTTCTGATAGACTGTCTTGAATTTTGTCCAGAATTCTCCACCCCACCTTAACCACTTGTTGACATATGAAAAGGAACAAAAAGGCTTTTAACACTAGAGAAAGTTCAAGACCAGACATACCTTGTAAAGCTGTAACGCGTCTCGCTGCAGTTCTGGTTCCGCTTCCGCTCCGTCCCCCAGCTGAAGAGTTCTGAATCCACACCGGATCCTTCTCAACAGTCTGTTTTGCGGGAACACTTCGTTACCACAATTCCCCAGCTGAAGAGTTCTGAATCCACACCGGATCCTTCTCAACAGTCTGTTTTGCGGGAACACTTCATTACCACAGTTCCCCAGCTAAAGAGTTCTGAATCCACGCTGGATCCTTCTCAACAGTCTGTTTTGTGGGAACACTTCATTAACCGCTCCTTCCCCGTGATGTAGTAGCTCCTGGGTTTCAGCGCCATTTATTTCCCGCGCTTTTGTTCCCCCTGGTAAGAACACGCTCAGGGCAACCGGAATCTTCTGCGGCACAAGCTTTATTGCTTACCCTTTCAGGAGCCAGTGGAGAAGAGAGCGCCAGAGAGAGAGAGAGAGATAGAGAGAACAATAGAATGGCGGAAACCCGTCCCTTTTATGGAGGACTGTCCTCCGCCTCGGACGTGTTGCTCCCTGATTGGCTGCAGCCCATCGGCCGGAATTGTCGTCACGGGGAAGGCAGAGCACATGGGGTGGGAAACTACCCCGGCGCATGCACAGATGGTTTGATAACACGGGTGCCAGTGCCATCAGCGCCATCTTGTAATGGCGAATATGAGGTCGGCTCCTTACATAGAGGGATGTGGAGAATGGTCTCTTTGAGGTCCAAAAGTTCTTTGGTGGCCGCTTCTGGGCTACCTGTGTGGTGCCTGTTGACAGTATGATCAGCTCCTGTGCCCTTAACCTGGAAAGGACCTGCATAGTCATTGTATTGAGTGGCTAAGCAGCTAGCTCTCCAGATCCTGGGGAAGAGGGACTGCGAGAAGGAAGCAATTTGGGTTGAAAATTGAAGCAGGCTTGGAAGAGGCTGTGTGAGTCCAGAAACCACGGCTATCCACAGCTTGGGAAAGCCTCACTTACATCATTTTCTTTACCTCCCCAACAGAATTTAGAGTTTCATGTTTTCAGCTCTGTATGCTTTGTTTGTCCAGCTGGACTCACAAAAGGTAGCTGGAGAACGAGACACACATGTGTAGCAGTAGTGAACCGATGACTACATTTCCTTTCCTCAGAATTTTAACATGAAGGTACATATTTTAAAATACTTGTGTCAGAGGCTGGTGTTCAGAGAGCTTTTAAATTAAGCTATGTCATTACATCCTTTCCCCTTGCTTGAACAAAGCATTCGCTATTAGGCTTTGCCTGGGCCGGGGGTGGGGTAGGGGACTAGACTATTAATCTTTCGTGAAAAATATTTGTCTTTATAGACCTACACAGTCAGGACTAGACTCAATGAAAAATACTAGGTTCAGCATCCTGCTTTTGGAAGTGAGCTAGG
Organism: Mus caroli; assembly: GCF_978045245.1. Classification (NCBI taxonomy): domain Eukaryota; kingdom Metazoa; phylum Chordata; class Mammalia; order Rodentia; family Muridae; genus Mus; species Mus caroli. The sequence continues at coordinate 18,515,062 of NW_028227269.1, read as the reverse complement.
GTATCTGTTCTCCTTCACCCTAGTCCCCTTTCTTTTCTCTCTCCTGTCTTCCCAAAGATCTGCTTGTAAATCTTTTGTAGCAAATTCAGTGAGAGCAGATTGCTTTAGTCCACTTTTCTCAGCCTGACCTTTAGTTGCCACTGATACCTTTAATGAGGCAGGTGGGGGATGAGGGGGATGAGAGCCCCTCCCCCATGAGGGCCCTTGAAAAGCACTAGGAAGATAGTCACAGTGTTTTGAAAATACATCATTAATGCTTATGAAAATAATTACATTCAAAAAGGTAGGATTCCCTCTGTGGAAAGGACACTTGTGTGTGATGTCCTTAAAAGACAGCCCATGTTTATAAAGTCAGGACGCTTCTCTTCATTGCATTGAATCAGTTAGGTATCAGTAATACTGGCAGATGTTGGAAAGCCTGGCAAATAAGAGTTGCAATTAAAGTTGGCATGGCCTCTCTCTGATTAATTTTAGTTTATTTTGGATGAACCCAAAGCTGCTTTTCCATGCAGTGCAGGAGATTACCCAAGAGCTCAGTTACTGAGTAGATTAAAGAGAGACTGGATTTGGTCTTTCTATCAAATTGCGGCTGGCTTCACTCAGCCTCCAAAGCAGAAAATGGATTTGAGTTGGAAACAGGGAAAACCTGAACTCTTTGCAGGCTTATCTCATTTTAAGTGAGGCCAGCATCCACTCTAAGATAATAGTGTGTATGAACTGATTTGAAGGGTGAAAGGACTCAGTGTGGATTACTTAAAATAATGCTTTCTTTCTCCTCCTACATTATTTAATGTTTACTTCCAAAACAAAAAGTTGTTCTCTGTCTAGTGTAATAACACACCATGTTTACAATACTTAGACTTTAAGCAAATGTCTTTTTATGGTCAGATGAGACATTAGGGTAGGTTTTGTGACATACAAAAAGTTACGCATTTCATAGAAATACAACTAAAAAAATAAGTCCCTGGCCTTCTACTTAAATAAGTTATGGAATTAGTAAACTTATCTGATTAACTTTGGCAATCCTGATTGCTCCCAATGGAGAATATGTCTAGCTGTTGTCATTTTCTGACTGAAATAGGCTTTCTTTCTTTTTTTTTTTTAAAGATTTATTTATTTTTATTATATGTAAGTATACTGTAGTTGCCTTCAGACACTCCAAAAGAGGGAGTCAGATCTCATTATGGATGGTTGTGAGCCACCATGTGGTTGCTGGGATTTGAACTTCAGACCTTCAGAAGAGCAGTTGGGTGCTCTTACCCACTGAGCCATGTCACCAGCCCCTGAAATAGGCTTTCTTGACTTGCACACCTGTAGCTAGAATGTCAGTAGTTAGCCAGTGCCTGACCTGTATTACAGGTATCAAACTGTTGTGTTTAATCTCTATCCCTGCTGTGCAGATAAGGAATTTGTGGCTAGGAGATTAGTTCAGGTTATAGACACAGCAAGTGGAGTTTAAACTTGGCTGGATGCTGCTTTCTCAAACTGCTTGGCTTTGTGTAATGCTTAGTGATGGTGCATTCTCAAAACTGCCCATAGCTAGATCAGCCACCTCCAAGTCAGGCTCCATCACTTTCCAGTTATATGAATTGGGATGAGACCGTAACCACCCATAGATACTTTTACCGTTTTCAGTCCAGTTCACAGTCTAGATAATCATGGCTATTTCTGAAGGTTCTGGTACAGTACCCAGTAGACTTAGTAAATGGTAGCTGCTTTACCAGATTTCACTGTAGATACTGTATAGACCCTGGAATGAGAATGGCGGAGGGGAGAAGAAAATGGATGAATGGATGAAGGTGTGCATATAAATGGAAATTGTTGTCCCTCCCCCTAGGTGTGCCTGTGTGTGTGTGTGTGTGTGTGTGTGTGTGTGTGTGTGTGTGTGTGTGTGTGTGAGTGTGTGTGTGTGTGTGTGTGTGTGATGGCTCCTGTGCTGACCGAGGCCCGAGGCTGATCTTGTGATGCTTTCCTGAATCAGTTCCCCACCGCCTGCCTCTGCTTCCCCTGAATCCTGGGGATCCCCATGCAGGTTTACAAGCTTGTGCAGCAAGCACCTGACCCCCTAAGCTGCCTTCCCAGCCCCCATGTATTCTCTCTAAGGAGCTTATTGTCTTGGTAACAGGTGAGAGTGTAGGTAGTTTGAAACTTTTCACTTCCTGATGACTTTCTCTGAGTCACTTACTTTGCCCAGTTTGCAAAGTGCAGAAGCGCAACTGGTGTCAGCTTTGTGCTTTGGAAATAAGGGAGAAAATAAGTAGTTGTGGCATAAATCTGAAAACTGAGCCGCGCCACCTCCCACCCTCTTCCCAGCTTTGATTTTTGTATCTTAGTTTTTTTTTTAAGCCTCTGGTTACTTCAAAATACTCTGGAAATAGAGAAACATTGTGTGCATCCTTGGGACACTCCTGTTGTTTGTTAGGGCTTCTTCATAGCTCCATTCATCCCTACCCTGCTCATTTGGCATTGATTTAGTTTAAAAAATATATTTGATATTGACTCTTAAGTATTAAAATTTAACTTTTTCCTTCCACGGCCATGAGTCTCTTGTTCTGTTGTCCTTGGTTACCTTAGAAATCACTTTTCTGTTCTAACTGCAAAAGGAGAATGAACATCTGGACTGTACAGACTCTCAGGGGATGCTGTTCATGGGCCCAGGCTCTGCCCAGTAGTTCCACTGGTACTTGAAGCCTGGGTCTCCTATCATCCCCAAGGTAATAGTGGCACTGTCCAGCATGCCTTAGTGGTAGAGACCAGGTCTACTGTGAAGATTGACTGGCTGGAGGACTTGTGTTGAAAACAGTCTTTTTTGTTTTTGTTTTTTGTTTGTTTGTTTGTTTGTTTTTGGTTTGGGGGTTTTTTGGGGGGTGGGTTTCGAGACAGGTTTTCTCTGTATAACCCTGGGTGTCCTGGAACTCACTTAGTAGACCAGTCTGGCCCCGAACTCAGTAATCCAGCTGCCTCTGCCTCCTGAGTGCTGGGATTAAAGGCATGCACCACCACACCTGGCTATAACTAGCATTTTTATGAGCTTTAATTCTATGTTAAGAAAATGTGCTTTTGCCAGTTAGTTGCCTAATACCAAATGGTCAGCACCGAAGCCAGACATATAAATATTATACAGATTGTGCAGGCTGTGTTTACATGTTTAGGGAATATACATATATGTATAAAATAACAAAGGAAAAGAGAGGTTATGAATTTCAAAGAGGAAGCGGGGGTATGCGGGTTGGTTTTGAGAATAGAAACGATGAGATTATATTACAATTTCAAAAAAATAAAGAAAAGTAATTGTAAAGTAAGAAAGCATTAAATGGGCTCATTTAAGATTATTTCTTTTTGAGAGAGGTCACATTGGCACCATGGAGTCATGTGACTCTGGGTTTCAGCAGGTGAAAAAACAGGAGTTCTGACCACTCTGGTTGGTTCTTCTATGTCCTTTCACTGTACAGAGGTGGGTTTCCTTAGTGCAAGCTGGTGTCTATTGAGTCTCTGTAGGCCAGTTTCCATTGTTGTCGACTTAGAGGAGCCAAGACTGACAACTCCAGAGATATCAAGTGCTAACCCCTGGGGAGGCATTAGAGGCCCTTTTTTAGAGGCTTTTCTTTTCTTGTTTTACTTTTTAGTCAGGGCTTCAGGGTTGCCTTGAACTCTATGTACCAAATATAACTTTGGATTTCAGATCCTCCTGCCTCTGCCTCCACCTTTGAAGGCTGCAATGACAGCATGTGTTATCATGTTTGTTTTATGTGGTGCCAGGGATCAAACCCTGGGCCTCTTGAATGCCAGGCAAACATTCTACCAACTGAGCTGCCTCCATAGCCTCTAGAGGCATTTACTGAGGAGAGGCCTTCACTGCCACGGAGTGAGTTGTCTAATAATACACCTGGTCCCTTAGGGCTGTGGGTTCCAAAAACCATCTGGGTTGTGTACATAAAGGCCTCATAGTGAATGGACTGAGGCTGGGTCTTCCAGACCAGGAGATCTGTGTGTGGTGGCTGCTGCTTCTTAGAGGGGCACAAGCTAAACCATGCCAATTAAGGTAACTGTTAGGAACAGACCTTCCAATTAGGGCTGTCCTAATCATCAGGATACATTCTTCTCAGATCAAAGAAAAAGTCTCCAAAACTAATACCCACAGGAACATGGCAGAAGAGGGGGTACAAAGAGCATCAGAGGACACATTTGGTAAAACACTTGCTTTCTGGATATAATGTGACCATTGCACCCAGGGCAGTGCCATTCCTTTTATATGCACAAGATCCAGCCTAACAGATATTGAGTAATATTCCATCAGGCAGCACTAAGTGACCTTAGTAACAATGGTGATTGTGATGAAGAAGGAGAAGGAGGAGGAAGATGAGGAAGAAGAGAAGAGGAACAGAGGAGGGGATGGAGAGGGAGGAGAAATGGGGGAACTAGGAGGAAAAAGAAGACACAATGGAGACATGAAGGTGGAAGTGTCAGAGAGGATGTAGGTAGAGGTAGGAATGAGAGATAGAAACAATCAAGATATACTGTGTGCACATATGAAATTGTCAAAGAATAAATTACTAACAAATAAATAATAAACCTTCCAGTTCAGCTCACCCCTGCTTCCTGACCATTGCCTTGCCTCTAAAAACCCTAACACTAAGAACCCTAATCCTTACCCTAACCCTCTAATAGGCTAACCCTAAGTCTAACCCTGCTTACTGTGAGGGAAATGTCTTCAGTATACCTTTTGAAGTGAGAAACCATTTCTTAATCTTGATCTTTTGAGATCATCAGATCCACCTTTAATCTAGGCAATAGATTCTTTTGGCATCCTACATACATAAAAGACAATGAACAGGGTTGTTCTTTCATTTTTTTATACTTGCCCTATTTTTGTATTTTAGAAAAGGTGATTTGCTAGTTTGATTTTTAAAATTGGCATTGGAAAGTACTTATTTCTTCAGAATTCTGGTACATAGTGAATATCAGCTGTAATAACCTGCAACATGAGATAACCCGCCCTTGATTTTTCTAAGTTCCCTTGGCCAAGAACCTTTCTATATTAGACATTAGAGAGACATTCTATTACATTTCCTTTCTATATCCACAGAGAAATTCATTCTGATTTGAGATATGTTTATCTAGAGAACCTGTCCTAATACAACTGTGGCTTTTCTCTACTTTGCCACTGATGGCGATGTGCTGGCTAACAAGATGGCGCAACAGTGTTTCCCTTACATTTCTGGCTTTCCTCCCAGGGTTGGTTGGTACCTATCATCTGGGAAAGGGAGCTGCAGTCTCCCTGAGCCCAGAACTGAGCCCCAAACAAAACTCTTGTTTCCTAAAACCCTCTTTAATGTTCATTGCCTGGGTACCTTCCCACTCAGATTGATAACCCCACTGCACCTTGGGTAATGGGCTATGCATGTTCTTCCCCTGGATTTCAGGAAGAAGAAGGCAAGTGATGTGAGGCAAGCTCAGGCAAGGTCTGAAGTCAGGTCCTGGTAATGCAGGATCATTGCTCACAGAGAACAGGAGCAGGCAGCTGACTAGCCTGAGCTGGAATGTGTTGGGAACTAAAAGGGGGCCCTGGGCAAGAAAGGAAAGGGTGGGAAGGCCCACTCCCTGCCAGAGTTCCACCTATGCTTTGGACAGAGATGTGGGAGAGCTGCCATACACTCTCTGCTCAGCCCCGGGTGGGCATCTAAGCCTTTGGCCCCCCTCTTTGGGTCTGAACAAGGGGCAGTCCAACCTGGAGCCCCGGGACTACTTTCCTAAAGCCCTGGAGTTATGGGAGAGAGGGATGAGAGGTTCCCACACCTGTGAGAGTGAGCAAAGTGGATCTGGAGTGGAGCACATGAAGGCCTTCCATCTGGAGAGTAGAAACGGCTCATTACGAGAAAGCCTATCCCATCCTCCAAGCGCAGTGGGCCTTGATGAGCAGAGACATTCTATGGTTTTAGAGCTTTATTATAGAAAGGCAGGGAGAAAGAGAGAAGGTAGAAGAGAGAGAGTTCCCCCTATAAGGCTAGAAGGGGGAAGGCTAGATAGAAAGAGAGTAAGAGGGAGAGAGGAGAGGAGAGGAGAGGAGAGGAGAGGAGAGGAGAGGAGAGGAGAGGAGAGGAGAGGAGAGGAGAGGAGAGGAGAGGAGAGGAGAGGAGAGGAGAGGAGAAAGGAAAGAGGAGAGAGGAGTGCAAGAAGTGAGAGGTAAGAGATAGAAGGAGTGAGAGCAAGAGAGATAGGAGGGGCTGAACAGCCCTTTTTATGGTCTTTACTGTTGCTAGGTAACTCTGGAGGAGTTTAACCTGAAGGTCAGAAGCTTGGGATATTGCCTCCCTGACTTTTAGCCAGGCTTCTCTTGTGGTGGCTAGGGTGGGGGTGGGGGTTGGTAACTTAGGCAGGAGCCTGAGTTCCAGAAGCATGAGGGAATTGATGCCTTCCTTGTCAAGTAAGTGAATTATCACCCTCCCGGGGTTCAGACCTCTGGTCAACTGAAGACCACCCTGTCCATGCTTAGCCCAATGCCCCACATGAATGGTGAGTTCTCCCCCAGAGCTGGGAGGGGTGAGAGTCCTCTTGGGGGACTGGCTCAAATGCTAATGTAGTGCAAACCACACCTGAGATCTGGAAAAGGTGTGGCCCTGGACATGAAGCACACTTTAACCTTGAGGAAGGGTGAGACCCACTGGCCAATCAAGGTCTCCAAGAGCAGACCTGCCAGTCAGACAAGGAGGCAGGATCTTCCTGGTGTCTTTCCCCAAGTTCACTGTGGCTGTGCAGGCTTGAATGGTTCTCTATAACCTGCTCTGAGCTCTGCTGTTGGGTGCTGTGAGAGGACCTCAGGAAGCTCTGAATTCCAGGCATGGTGAGCACAGGGTTACTGCCCACAGAGGGTAGGGGCAGGGTGGTGCTGAGCAGTGGAAGCTGGGGTGGTGAGTCCTCTCTGGGGCTGGATGGGAAGTATAAGTCATATGTGAGCACCTGTGAGGTCTCTCGTGTTGCTCCTCACTTGCTCCATCAGGGGTGACCTCTAATAACTTCCCCATCATTGCCCAAATCGCTTGGACCTTAGTTAGGCTGGCTTGTGAAAACAAGGGTGGTTTCTTTGAGTCTGTAGCACAAATGTCCAAACCCCTTTGTCTTTTAGTATATATTACAAAAACAGGTAAAAATCTAATAGGTCTGATTTCATACATTATACTTGTTTTTGTTTTGTTTAGGTTTTGTTAATTTTTTTCTGTTGCCGTTTTTTCATATTTTTTACTTCATATATTTAGTGATTTGGTTATTATTTGGCAAAGCGACTTTAATAATTTCAGAATTTTTTTATGGTTTTATTGAAAAATGATAGACCTCTGAGAGGATATTCTTCTATTCCAATCGTTTGTAATTTTCGCCTGCACATATTATGCCGAAGTCCCGGTTGTTTATTGCCATGAACCTTTTAGAATCCACATTTTTTGACTGAGATATCAATTTTTTCTCTTCATCTTGAATCCCCGAGATTCTGTCTTCCTTTCCTGTTCTGCAGGTGAACCTAGCCTCTGTAGTTTTGAGTGTACAGGTCCTGCTCTTAGGGGCTTAGCAACTGCTTATGTCATTTCCTGCCTCCATCCCCTGTGTCTGTTGTCAGGGGTGCTTTATATACATGGACCACCAGCTATAGCAGCTCTCTATTTTTGTTCCCTGTCTCTGTTCTCTGCACATGCACACTCTCTGTCATCTCTCCCCTCATGGCTCTCTTTCTCCTCCCTGTCTGTGTGCCTGTCTGCAGGTCCTCTTGTTTACTTCTATCCCTTCCCCAGGTTCTCACTCCTCTCCCTTCCCCCAAACAACCTCTTTTGCACTTTATCTATTGCATGCTTTAATTGCTCAGACCTGCTGTGATGGGATAGCTTGGATTTCTTGGTTGCAATTGTTCCTGGCTGTTACTCTCTATGTTGCTATGCTGGTGTGTAGCCATCTCTGTTTGGGTGATTATTGACCTAGGTACTGGCCTCTGGGTTTGTCTTTTTGGGTGGGAGTTTTGTTCCTGGGTTACTGTTTGATGCATGGATTTGAAGAGAGTGTTCACTGACAGTCTCCTATTTTACTGACCTGTTTGGTGGGTATGGTCAACATGGGATGCTTTGTGATATAAAAGCTGTTAGAAGAGACTGGCAGGAACAGAAGATCTTAGTAATCCACAAAGAGACATAGTTAGGAGAGAGGTCAAGCAGCCCATGGTGTTTAATACAATGTTGGAACAACTGGGATAATTGAATCTGGGGTAAGAAATCAATCATGAAGTTGATCTATGGAAGCTTACCTTGTGTCCTTTCAGGCATGGAATGTGGTTGAACAGGGAGTATCTGCCCAAGTGGGGGCTGAGACACAGGGATGAGGCAGGAATGGATGGGCAGGTGGGGATTGTCTATGGTGTCTATAGGAGGCTTGCACAGGAGGAGAGGAAATTTCCAGTGGTATTCTGTTCCAGTGGTAAGGGCAGCTGATATTAGTGTCTGCAATAACAGATAGTGAGGTAGGTCTTTGGACAAAGTCTAGTCTACAGACAGGCATGGTTGTGGTTAACCAGGAGTTTCTATTGATAATCAGGGGCTCAGGAACAGAGATGAGTTTGTAAAGCCCAAACAGTTTGCTTTTTAAGAATGTACATTTGTACATTCCATCCAAAATCCCATGACAAAATCCCCTTATCAACAGCCAGTTAAGGTACATCAGCAGGGTGAAGCTACATAGAGATAACTAAGACCTATAGAAAACAAAAACAAAAACAAAAACAAAAACAAAAACAAAAACAGCTTACCCATCATGGTTGTCAGATTTTTTTTTTTTTTTGCCCCCCTTGCTTGGTTTCTGCACATTATGCCAGACATACAGTTTTTAAAATATTACAAAGCTGATTTGTATGCAAGGTAATTTCATGTCCTGCTCTTTGGGACTTAGCAACTGCTTATGTCATTTCCAGCCTCCATCCCCTGTCTGTTGTCAGGCATGCTTTATATACATGGACCACCAGTTATAGCAGCTGTCTATTTTTGTAAACCTCCCAATGTTGGTGTAACTACAATAAATACTCAAAACCTCTAGACTTGATCTCTCAGTTTGTACCTAATGGGAGTTTGACTGCTGAGAGTCCATGTTACTGAGCTCATAAAAAAAAGGCCTCTGTGTGTTTGCATTGCAATAGGCTCTGTGCTGGTCATTGCAGTTTCTGTGAGTTGGGCATAAAACCTTGCTGCTTTGACTGGAACCCTAAGACCCTCAGGACTCCCATCTGAAGGGTTGAAAGACCACTGTTAGGATGTGTCATTGCTGTTCTTTGTGTCAGTGACCTGTCTGTCAGAAATGTGTCTGTGTACCTTGGTTTTTTCACCTCAGGGCAGTGCAGCCTTTCTTCTCCCCATTCCACTGTATCTTTCCATGCTCTGAGCCAGGAGCCCTTCCCATTTTATCCTGGCTCAGACACTACTCCAACTCCCTGATGTGGTGGCAGGGGTCCTGTAATGATATGGTTAGATCATTGGTTTTGGAATTTTACAACTCTCTCATTTATTATTGTCTCTGTGTCGTAGTTGCTTTAACTCAACATTTCAGACTACAGTCATCTGAAGGAGCCTCAGTTACAGGTGTGCCCTCATCAGAATGGCTGGTTTCTATGTCTCTGAGAGATAGTGTTGATAATTGATATAGGAAGACTCTTCCAGGAAGGGTGGCAATATTGGGAAGCAAGTGGTCGTGGGTTGGATGAGAGAGCTAGGTGAGCATTGTAGCCATCTGAGGCCATGTGAACTGGGTTCCCCTGAAAGGCAGCCCGGGGCTGAAAGAGATCAGAGGGCAACAAAAGAATGAGGCCAAGACAAACCTTTCTGTTCAAAGCCTCTGAAGTTTACTGAGAGTCCATGCTTATAAAGAGGGTAGGCCCATTCCCCAACAGCTCATTCTTGGTGCCTGGAGCCAGTCCATAGGCGATCTACAGGGCTTGTCTCCAGAACATCTCAAGGACCTTTCAACAGTAAGTAGAGTCTTGGAGAAAAGCAAATAGAGCCATCAAGGTCAGAAGGCTCTACCCTAGGTGTACTGGCTGGTTTTATGTGTCAACTTGACACAGCTGGAGTTATCACAGAGAAAGGACCTTCAGATGAGGAATTGCCTCCATGAGATCCAACTGTAAGGCATTTTCTCAATTAATGATCAAGGAGGAAAGGCCCCCTTGTGAGTGGGACCATCTCTGGGCTGGTAGTCTTGATTCGATAAGAGAGCAGGCCGAGCAAGGCAGGGGAGGCAAGCCAGTAATGAACATCCCTCCATGGCCTCTGCATCAGCTCCTGCTTTCTGACCTGCTTGAGTTCTAGTCCTGACTTCCTTGGTGATGAACAGCAGTATGGAAGTGTAAGTTGAATAAACCCTTGCCTCCCCAACTTGCTTCTTGGTCATGATGTTTGTTTAGGAATAGAAATCCTGACTAAGACACTAGGTAATATCCTTCTAGTGGCAGCAAGGTCGAAGTCTGGATCAGCCTGCGTCAAGGCTGAGGGAGGCTACAGAGCATGAGAGAGTGACCAAGCAAAAAAGCAAAGCAGGAAGTAGTGTTTGTCAAATGTTTTTGCCTTCATTTTCTAGCTTCAGTTTCTAGTCTGAACTCCAAGTAGGATGGGCTGTGATCTGACAGGACCGTGTAAAACAAACATTTATTACCTGAGATGCTTCTGCTCAGAGGAAACCATCACAGCAGCAGAGTTGCAAGGTAGAACAATAACAACAACAGAAACAACAACAACAGCAACAACAGCAATTATTTCAAAAGCTGATTTTGCTGCTGGACAGAATGTATGGTCTCTTTTGAAGGAATATGGAAAATATCAGAAATTGAGATGGCAAAAGTCATAGAAAGCTGTAGATGGAGCTTAATCAGTTGTTCCCGTAGGGTCTGGAAGATTGGAGTGTTGACAGTAATGCAGCCACACGAAGTTGAGGTCATACTATTTCAGTGGAAAATAGACTGAAAAACTTCAGGAAGAGGTCATTTGTGTGATATTTTGGCCAGAAAAAAAAAATCTTTTGTACTTGGCCTATGCCCTGAGATATTGAGTATTGAGTAAAAATTATTGCCTGATTTGTATACTTTTATTCTATTGTTCAATCTTCCTATTTCTTTATTCAAGTTACATTCTAATCGGTACACCCATCCCATTCCACCTTCCACAGTCCTTCATCACTGACTCCCTTTTATCTCCCCAGGGAGGCTGGGAACCACTGGATAACCCCCAACTATGGCATGCCAAGTCTCTGCAGGGTTAGGCACATCCTTTCCCACTGAGGTCAGACAAGGCAGCCCAGTTAGGGAAACAGTTTGCACAGACAGAAACAGCTTAAGGGACATGTCCCGCTCTGGATGTTGGGACCCCATGAAGGCTGAGCAGCACATCCACTACATGTATGGTGTGGGCCTCCGTCCTGCCACGCACACTCCGGTGAAGTCTGCTTGGCAGGCCGAGAGGCCTGGAAGCACTCACGAGGCAAAGAGTATCATGGAAGCTCACCTCCTGGAGTTTTGGCGTTCTCATTAACCCATATACTCATACCCTATTCCCGAGTTAGTCTGGTGTATGGATCCACGTGCTCTCTTTTAGTATTATCTTATTATAAGTGCCTTTTAAGATTGAATTCTGACATAGCTAAGCCTTCACCAGTGTTCCAACGTCCTAGAAAGTCCTTGAGCTGACCATGGGCTTGGAATTCAGTAAGAATGTTGCCTATTCAGTGACATTCAGAATTACCTCTGGTATTACACTATCACTTAGAATAAAAGCCAAGTCGCTCCCATATACAGGAATTTACAATGGTTTAGGAAGTAGATCAGGCTGTGGTTTTAGAGTATTGCATTATTCATGAGATGGTTAGCTAGAACGGAACTCCCTAATTAGAACCATGACTTGGGTGTGAAAGCCCTTGCCCCTGATCTCACACCTGGCTTCTAAGACTATAGCTGACCTTAGATAGGGCTGACTTTGTCTGTTATTTTATTGCCCAGTTCCTGCCAGTATTTGTGTTTACATTCCTCTGTTTTGTGTAAGAGTCATTAAGCATCCAGTAACCTCATTTGCACCTTGCAGATGTGTCACCTAACTTCCCTAATTTCTTCTGTATAAAAAGTTTGATACTCAATTTGACAAATTACATTCAGATTCTCACAACCTTTCCTGTGTGAATCTGTCTGTCATTCAATTCCTGCCAACTCCTTGCCCACCTGTGACCAGAGACCCGTTCCACGCAGACAAAGGGACCCAGAGGGTCTGCGGGTGGCTCCATCTCTGAGAATCTCCTAGGTTCTGGGTTAGTTGACTCTGAGGGTCTTCTCATGGACTTCCTATTCCTTCAGAGGCTGTCAATTATTTCCCCAACTCTTTTAAAATACTCCCTGAGCCCTGTCCAATGTTAGGCTGTGGGTCTCTGCATATGTTTCAGTCAGATGCTGGATGGAGATGTTCAGAGGACAATGATGCTAAGCTACTATCTGCAAGTATAACAAATTTTCCTCAGTAATGCCAGCCTTGGTGCTTGCCCATGGGATGGGTTACCAGTTGGGCAGGGTATAGTTTGGCCATTCCTTTCTGCCTGCCTTACTTGCAGACAGAACAAATTTTGGGAGGAAAGGTATTTGGTTTTCTTGGTGTACTGAACACTTCACTGGTGGTTCTGCCTGACTGCAAGATGCCACTTCTTCTGGTCCATAACTCAATGCCATCTATCTCAGTTAAGATCACCTCCCTAGCCACATTTGTGCCCTCCCATTCATAGTCTCAGGCACATTCTACAGATGATCCCACCCTAACCCCACTCTCTCCCAGCATCTGCTGATTTCATTTCATTTTCCTGGCTCTCTGGCCTTCTCTTGTCTCTTACCATACCTGTTCCTAACACTCCCCTTCTTCTTTCTTAGCTACTATCCCATCCAGTACTCTCCCTTCCATCTGCCTCTTCTGTGTCTTTCATACCCCCTTTTGAGTGAGATTCAACCATGCTCATTTGTGCCTTGTCTTTTTTACTGTCTTTCGGTCTATGAAGTGCAGTGTGGGTATTCTGTACTTTATGGTTATTATTCACTTGTAAATAAGTACGTACATGCATGTCCTTTTGGGCCTGAGTTACCTCATTCCAGATCTTAGTTTCTAATTGTACCCATTTCTCTGCAAAATTCATGATGTCCTTGCTTTTTATACCTGAATAGCATCCCATTTTGTAAATGAAACATGGTTTTTGTGTCCACATTTCAGTTGAGGAACATCTGCATTCTTTCCTGTTTCTAACTGTTATAAATAAAGTGGCTATGAACTTAGTGGAGCAAATGCCCTTGTGGGTATGTGCCTACAAAGGTACCCTAAGTAATTCCCCCTGCTTGTATGTTTTAAATTAATGGAAGTAGTATTAAAAGTGTTTTCTCATCCCAAGATGGAAACTTAAACAAAACCTGCTGCAAATGTGGTCCAAGTGAGGCAGGGTCCATTAATTTAGAAGCCAAACTTCACAAGATCATCCACATTGTGCCGCTTCTGGAAACTGAAAGATGAAAATACCATGGTCATAGATTCTTTCTCTATGGTTTCAGTTGAGCAGCACTCCAGCCATCTTTTGACAACGTCAGGATCCCAGGGAAGATTCTGTGAGAGTTCCTTGCCTTTAAGTGGTGAGGTTGATCCCTGAGTTGCATTTTGTGACCACAGATTGTGGAGAAAACTAACGCATTGAGAAATCTGCCTTGGAGAGATGCTACAGGGAGATGAAGTACCCAAACTGAGAGATGTATGAGAAGTTACAGGGAGAGCACCATCTATGCCTTTAGGAATTGAAGTCCAATGTGTTTGAGACAAAACTAGGATTTGTTGTTTGCCCTGCTGTTTTTCTTGCCTTTGTCCAAATTCTCTCCCTACGTGCACATTCCTATCGATTGGAATGGGAAGGCGTATTCAGTGCCATTTTATGTTGGGAAGATATAACTTGCTTTCTGATTTTGCAAGATGTGGCTGTCAAGATATTGTCTGGAGTGTCAGCAGAGACTTTAGACATTTGAACAGTGCAGGAGCCTTTCTAGATTCATCTTGGGGAAGATGAAAGTGTATATACACTCAAAAATTTCCTTTTTCTTTCTTTCCTTTTTTTTTGTTTATCTTATATTTTAGATATTCATTATCACCCTAATCACTGTCCCTACTCTAGGTCCCTGCCCTCACAGACTCCCTCCTCCCAATCTCTTCTGTTTCTCCTTTGAGCAGGGTTGTGGCCCTTTGTCTACTCCCTGGGCACATAGGTTATAGTCTTATTTTTTAGGATGGCATATGCTCATGACATCAATACTGCCTGAGGCTTCAGAGTCATTGGATTCTGGGTGTTGATGTTTCCCCAAACTCTTGTGTTTGTTTTGAAATTTTTGAATAAATAGGAGTGTTTTGCCTGTGTGTGTGAATATGAATATCATGTGTGCCTCATCATTAGTGTTGTTGGAGGGTGGACTCAGAACTCCTGTTCATAAAGCCATGGGTCACGTAAATGCTAGTAATTGACCACTGTTATCTGGAAGACCAGCAAGAGCTTTCCACAGCTGAGTTATCGCTCTCTCATGCCTTATGTTGATTTTTATGTTCAACACTTATATTACTAATATTTTCATCTGTCCATTGGTCCATTAAATGTGCCTTGATTGCTAGTAAAGTTTTACTAATGGTGCAGTTTAAAGCGGTACACTTCTTTTTTCTGCTAGATGAGTACAGAAGTGCAGGGAATGTATACTTCTTTGTAGGAACTGTAGTAAACAACTGAATTCTTTCTATCATTTTTGTCTCCGTGGTTGATTTTTGCAGTGGAGTAAGGGTCTTAATATGTAACTTTTGCTGTCCTGGAAAGTATTACATAGAACAGACTAGGATCCAGCTCAATGACGTATACCTGCCCGTGACTCTGGGATTAAAGACATGAACACATACACCCTGCTTGTCCGTGATTTTTCTCGTTAGTGATTCTTCTTTGAATTTCTGGGATGTGTCCTCAGAACTGTTGATCTGTTTTACCCTACATCTCCCTCTCATTGGAATTCCGCTCGAAAGACTTTATGCTATTTATTTAAAATTTTCATAAGCAACACAAGTGAACCTTCAACTCAATTTTCTTTAAAATGTTATGGTACTTAGATTATAACTTCTGTGTCTGGAAGTCAGTGGAGGAAGCACCAGAATTACATAAATATATGATCAAGGAAGTGTACATTTACTTTATAGTGATGTCAGTACCATGCTTTGTGATGTACACATGTATGGGATATTTTAGGATGCAGTGACTTATGATGATGTGCACGTGAACTTCACTGGGGAAGAGTGGAATTTGCTGGATCCTTCCCAGAAGAGTCTCTACAAAGATGTGATGCTGGAGACCTCACTGTTATAGGTATGACTGTAAATTTTCTTTTGCTTTTCAAAATAGTGGGAAGAGATGTCTCTTGGTGAGTGATGATGCTCTGTTATTTCAATTGAGAACAAGGAAGATTGAGATGAATAAATAGTGTCCAGTGATGTGAAAATTCACAGTACCTTGAATTTTGCCTTATTTCCAATACTAAATCATTCATTTTTCTGGTACTGTGTTTTAGGCTACACTTGGGAAAATCATCATATTGAAGGACATTGTCAAAGTTCAAGAACAAATGAAAGGTAATTTTCATGTGCAAGCTGATGTAATTATGCCTCTGAAGAAATTTTACTATGTTATGGAAGCTCTAAAGAAAAGCAGGAGTGTAAAATGTCAATACTTCAAGTGTAACTATAATTACAATATTCTTTTTTTTTTTAAGATTTATCTATTTATTATATGTAAGTACACTGTAGCTGTCCTCAGATACTCCAGAAGAGGGCATCAGATTTTGTTATGGATGGTTGTGAACCACCATGTGGTTGACAGGATTTGAACTCAGGACCTTCGGAACAGCATTCTCTGCTCTTAACCACTGAACCATTTTGCTGGCCCTAATTATAATATTCTTAAAAAAATGTTCTGCCTCGATGTAGTTATCTGATTTATCTATCAAAGCATTCCTCAAGATGAGGAAACATTGCCTTAAGAGATACCTTCATTCAATTTGTAGCTCTATTAGAGCTATACTGATCTGACAATGTGTATAGACTTACAAGACTTAGATATTGCACATCGAATAGTGATAAATATATATCCAAAACCTTCAGATTAGCAAATAATCCATGGGAAAGTTGGTGATACTCATATTCTTATAGTGAAATTGATCATTTGTTTAGGGTACAGTTTATGAGAGTCAAGAGTATTGTCATAGGAGAAACCTTAATTCATATATTACATGTCTATGAGGAACAAAAAGTCAAACAGTGTGAATGCAATGTGGAAACCTTTCATCTGTTATTTTTCTTTTAATGTATATATCATGTGTCACAGTGGATAAAAGCCATGTGAGCATAGGGATATTGAAAGAAGCAATGTACTGCTTTCTATCCCAGAGCAGTGAGAAAATATGTCAGATTCTGCCTTTGGTAGACATTCTGAATATGAGAAACGTTTGCAATCAATTGGTTTTCTAATTTTACTGGGAACTTCTCCAAGCTCACACTGTACAAAATCTTTATGGGTACTAGGAATTTGGAAATTCTTTTGTTTGTCCTGGTTCACAGTCAAATGTGGTATAATTACGCTACAGGAAAAATTATGAAAGCAATTAGTGTTATAAAGCTTTGAGTTCTTCCATTTTCCTCATATAGATGAAATACATCACGTAAATATCCCATATAAAAAGGATGTTATAAATATCAGCCATGTAATAACCATCACAGATATCTCGAAAGATGCAAAACAACCCATAATGAGGGAGAACACCATGAACATATGAAGTGATAAAACCAGATGATCTGGTCCATCTTTATCCTTAGACCAATTTGTAAACTTTATTCATCTTGATGAAATGATTGAACAGGGAAATTAATGTAGTAAACATATCACATGTGCCAATTTTCATTGCAGGTATGTAAGTAATCATAGTGGAGAGAAACTCTATGAATGTAATGAACGTTCTAAAGCCTTTTCATGTCCCAGTCATCTCCAATGTCATAAAAGAAGACAAATTGGAGAGAAAACACATGAACATAACCAATGTGGTAAAGCCTTTCCAACACTCAGTCATCTTCAATATCATAAAAGAACCCATACTGGAGAGAAACCATATGAATGCCATCAATGTGGTCAAGCCTTTAAAAAATGCAGTCATCTCCAATGTCATAAAAGAACACATACTCGAGAGAAACCTCATGAATGTCATCAATGTGGTCAAGCCTTTAAAAAATGCAGTCATCTCCAACATTATAAAAAAAACACGTACTGGGGAGAAATCTTATGAATGTCATCAATGTGGTAAAGCGTTTTCAAAACACAGTCTTCTCCAACGTCATAAAAGAACACATACTGGAGAGAAACCCTATGAATGTAATCAATGTGGTAAAGCCTTTTCACAACACAGTCATCTCCACAGTCATAAAAGAACACATACTGGAGAGAAACCCTATGAATGTAATCAATGTGGTAAAGCCTTTCAACACACAGTCATCTCCATCGTCATAAAAGAGCACATACTGGAGAGAAACCCTATGAATGTAATCAATGTGGTAAAGCCTTTTCAACACCCAGTCATCTCCATCGTCATAAAAGAGCACATACTGGAGAGAAACCCTATGAATGTAATCAATGTGGTAAAGCCTTTTCAACACACAGTCATCTCCAATATCATAAAAGAACACATACTGGAGAGAAACCCTATGAATGTAATCAATGTGGTAAATCGTTTTCACAACACAGTATTCTCCAACGTCATCTCAGAACACATACTGGAGAGAAACCCTATGAATGTAATCAATGTGGTAAATCGTTTTCACAACACAGTATTCTCCAACGCCATCTCAGAACACATACTGGAGAGAAACCCTATGAATGTAATCAATGTGGTAAAGCCTTTGCACTACTCAGTAGTCTCCAATATCATAAAAGAATACATACTGGAGAGAAACCCTATGAATGTAATCAATGTGGTAAAGCCTTTGCACGTCACTGTTATCTCCAATGTCATCAAAGAACACATACTGGAGACAAGCCCTATGAATGTAATCAATGTGGTAAAGCATTTTCAGGTCACAGTCATCTCCAATGTCATAAAAGAACACATACTGGAGAGAAACCGTATGAATGTAATCAATGTGGTAAAGCCTTTGCAAGTCACAATGGTCTCCACTATCATAAAGAACACATACTGGAGAGAAACCCTATGAATGTAATCAATGTGGTAAAGCCTTTGCAAGACCCAGTTATCTCCAGTGTCATGAGAGAACACATACTGGAGAGAAATCCTAAGAATGTAATTGATAAAGCCTTTACATGTCATAGTCATCTCCAACGTCATAAAACTAAACGTCCTGGAGAGAAACCATATGAATGTAATCAATGTGGTAAAGTCTTTGCAGGTCACAGTCATCTCCAATATCATAAAAGAACACATACTTTCCTGATATAGCTGTCTCTTGTTAGGCTATTCCAATACCTGGCAAACACAGACATGGATGCTCACAGTCATTCATTGGATGGAACACAGGGCCCTCAATGGAGGAGCTAGAGAAAGTAGCCAAGGAGCTGAAGGTGTCTACAACACTGTAGGCAGAACAATAATATAAACTAACCAGTACCCCCCAGAGCTCATGTCTCTAGGTGCATATGTAGCAGATGATGGCCTAGTCTGCCATCATTGGGAAGAGAGGCCCCTTGGTCTTGCAAACTCTATAAGCCCCAGTACAGGGGAATGTCAGGGCTCAGAAGTGGGAGTGGGTGGGTAGTGGAGCAGTGTGGGGGGAGTATATAGGGGGACTTTCGGGATAGCTTTTTAAATGTAAATGAAGAAGATATCTAATAAATTTAAATCTAAAAAAAAAAACATACTGGAGAGAAACTATGAATTTAATCAATGTGGTAAAGCCTTTTCACAATCCGGTCATCTCCAATGTCATAAAAGTACACATACTGGAGAGAAACCCTATGAGTGTAATCAATGTGGTAAAACCTTTTCACAAATTTATTGTCTCTATAATCATAAAGGTGGCACATGCCTTTAATCCCAGCACTCGGGAGGCAGAGGCAGGCGGATTTCTGAGTTCGAGGCCAGTCTGGTCTACAGAGTGAGTTCCAGGACAGCCAGGGCTACAGAGAGAAACCCTGTCTAGGAAAAAAAAAAAAAAGTACCCATATTCAATAGAAACCTCATGAATGTAGTCAGTGTGCTAAAGCCTGTGCATATCCCACTCGTCTTCAAAACGTAAAAGATTCCACACTGGAAAGAAACCTCATAAAAGCAATCAATGTGGTAAAGACTCTTTACAACTCTATAGTCTCCATTATTTTTAATGAACACATAGAAGACAGAAACCTTAGGAAGGTAATCAGTTTTGTAAAGCATTTGATGTCATGGTCCTCTACAATGACATAAAAGATCACATACAAGTGAGAACACACGTGAATGTTATGAACGTAGTAAAGCCTTTGTATGTCATAGTTCTTTAGGCATACACAAGACAAACCGCATGGCAGAGAAACCCCAATTCAAATGTTTGCTTTTCTCAGAGTTTGTTTGGTCATGAGATCTGTACCTAGCCATTGAAAGGCTGATGGAGAAACCTGACCCACGCTACTGTCTCGCCAGTGAAAACGCAAGCAGGCCACTTGGATCCTTCTGCAGTAAAGCTTTAATACATCTTCAGAGATAGATGATCAGCTTCAGGAGAGGAGACCCAGAGAGAAGAAAACCCTTCCCTTTTATAGGCTGTGAAAAATGATTGGAGACGTGCACCACCTGGATTGGCTGTTCACTATCAGTCAGTTAAAGCCACGAGAGAGGCAGGGCTCAGGTAATGGAAAGATACCCTGACGCCTGCGCACACATACAAGCAACGGATGTCAGCGCCATCTTGTAACAGCGACTGTGAGGGCGGCTCCTCACATCTCCCCCTTTTATTTTAGAAGCAACAGGCCACCCAGTACTGAGAGTGGAGACAGAGGTCAAATCCCCAGTGTGCAAGCATAGGGGCTTTACACAAAACCTCCTCCCAGGCTCATCACCTGGAGGGGTCTTCGTCTGCTCCCGTGTCGTTTTTCCTGGGGGAAGGACACTTGGACACTCAACCTTCATACAAGATGACATGTCTCCCTAGAATAGGCTCATCTTATGCCGCAGAGCCTTTCTACTGCAGTGCTTAGCCGTACAACTCTCCCCGGCTGCTGAAGCACACTCATTCTATCCCGTGCAATGAGACTAGCCTCGTGGGGTGCAAGAGCTGAGCGGCCAGCGACCTATTGCTTAAGCATCGATAATCGTATATCGGGGGAGGCACCATGCTCCAAAGCAACAAGCACCTGGGTTACTACCATCCTGTCCCTCCTTGTTTGGACTTTAAGTTTGCAGATCATCCATAGTAGGAGCAGTACTCCACAACACACAGCCACTCCAAACAAATCCACCCCCACCCATTCCTTGAAGTAGGAGAATGCTGCAGAAATCCAGGTAGAAAATCCTTCTGTCAATGACAGGTCAAGAAGTGTCGAATTGACTTGTAATACAGCGATGCTCAGCTCCCAGAGTGTCTGTTCAAATTCTATGGTCCAATTCTGTAACAAATAATGAGACAAAGCCTTTGACAGGTTAGTTGCTCTTGTAAAATTCTCAAATTGTACTGAGGTGATACAGAGGCCAGACAGCTTATGTTCACAACCCAGCTGAGCCATTTGCCACAGGACATCCACCTGCTCTTGGATCAGATCGATCCGTTGGTTTACCAACATGAGGCCTCCCTATATCTGGGAGTTGGCCTTGGCCTGCCTGTCCAGGGCCGATGTCATTCTTGCCGAAAGGTCATTGATGGTTTGCGTTGTCTGAACCGTAGCAGACAAGGCAAGGGCGGAAGCAGTGATAGAGGCAGCTATTGCTGCTGTTGCTACCAAGCCAACTATAATAGCAGAGATTCCAAAATCTCTCTTTTCTTTAAATAAGGTTAAACTGCTAGGGGCTTCTACAGGAACTGGAACAAATTTAGGCATGCGAGTAACCAAAGCAAAGGAATACTTAGTAGCATCCCAACACAGGGCATAGAAACATTCATTAAGCAAGTAATCTAACTCTAATTGATTACTATTTAAACTTTTTTCACTTACCACCCACAGAAAGGGGGCTAAACACTATATAAGGATATACACTGGCTTTGGTCTTTCAAGTCAGAGATCATCACAAAGCACAGGCTTCCTTTGAGGGAAAAGTTCTATTTTCCATCAGAGCCTGAATTTGCCCATCTAATGGTAAAAAGGCAAGTCCCAGCTCCCTATCAGTAGTAAAGAAACGTGGAAACACTTGTGCACTGTGCATGAAACACTTGTGCACTGTGCATGACAGGTATGGGCAGGGGAAAGGTGGACATAATACCCCAACGCAATTTCCCCGATATACTAGGAACCAGGATCTCCAGTAGAAGGGTCAGTATCCATTGTTGTTTCAGTGTTCCCTCTTTTGTCCACATCTTCTGAAGGGGAGATCCTTCGGGTGACGTGTTCTGGAACCCAAAGAGGATTGTCTTTTTCCTGTGGAAAAACACAAATAGCTCCCCTGGATCTTATTAAAATAAGATCCGGGCCTCTCCATTTTCTGGTTAAGACATCTTTCCATTTGATCATTTCTCTAGGTCTGTTTGGTTCTGAACAGTGACGATCAGCCGCAGTGCGGCCTTGTTCATCAAGATTCAAAAAATTAAGAGTAAAGAGTGCCATAGAGACAGCCACTCTCGGTGTTAAGGGCAGAGCCTCGTCGACTCCCCCTTTCTGTTTGATTAGGTAAGATTTAAGAGTGCGGTGGACACGTTCCACAATGCCTTGTCCCTGAGGGTTGTATGGCAAACCAGTTAAATGAGTTACATTCATCTGGCGACAGAACTATCGAAATTTTTGAGAGGTGTAGGCCAGTCCATTATCTGTTTTAAGAATTTTGGGTTGTCCCCAAGCACTCCAGGCTTCAAGGCAATGTTGAATTACATGTGAGGCCTTTTCCCCCGTAAGAGGCAAGGCAAAAATGATACCAGAACAAGTATCCACAGAAATATGCAGGTATTGAAGCCTCCTAAAGGAGGAAATGTGTGTTACATCCATCTGCCAGACTTGTAGCGGTTGAATCCCCCGTGGGTTAACCCCCACATGTGGCACTGGCAAGAACTGGCAACAGTTTTGACACTGAGTAACTATTTCCCTAGCCTCTTTTCTGGTCAATGCAAAGCGACTGCGCAAGGTTTCAGCCGTCACATGGAATTGTTTGTGAAAATTTCTTGCAGCATCCACTTGGGATGAAAAGGCAGCAGCCACAACCCTGGTGGCCCGGTCTGCGAGATCATTGCCTCTGGATATGGGCCCAGGGAGACCCGAATGTGCTCTGACTTGGGTGATATAAACAGGAAATCTCCTATGTAATAAAACAGCCTGTATTTTTTGAAAAATATCAGTGACTTTACTGGATGATTTTATTACCCCAGCAGCCTCTAGAAGGTTAACTGCATTGACCACATAGGAGGAATCTGACACAATGTTAAGCGGTCCCGGGAAGGCCTTAAGGACCTCCAAAACCACCAAACATTCCACAATCTGAGGTGAAGTTTCATTATATTGTTTAGACACTATTTTGTTATTGGTCACATAAGCGCCTACACCAGTTTTTGACCCATCTGTATACACTATGATTCTTTCTGGAAGCGGTTTTTTTGCTGTCACCTGTGGAAACACTATGGCCTGATTCAGGGAAAATTGTAAAATTGGATGTCTAGGATAATGATTGTCAATATGTCCTGAAAAGGAGGTGACTAATATTGCCCAGTCATCAGATGTAGCCGCAAGGACCTGAACTTGTGTGGCAGTATAGGGAACAATTAGAAATTTAGGATCTCGTCCAAAATGAGTGACTGCTGCTTTTAAGCCACAAAGCACAAGTTGCGCAACGGCGTTAGGATACCAATCGATTACTCTTGCCGGAGAAGCATTGGGATGGATCCATAATAATGGTCCATCTTGCCACAATAGGTTGTGATTCCTCAATACGTCGTAACTGGGCATTCTGTAAGGCATTCTCTACTACTTGCAAGGCTTTATTAGCCGCAGCAGCAAGGGCTCTAGGGGAGGAAATATGTGAATCCCCCTTTAAAATATCAAATAAAGGTTTAAGCTCAGCAGAGGAAATCTTTAAAAAAGGCCTAAGCCAATTTATACTCCCCAATAACTTTTGAAAATCATTAAGAGTATGTAAATGATCTCTGCGAATTTCCAATTTTTGAGGAAGTATCTTATCTGGGAAAATAATGGTTCCCAGAAAGGAACCCACTTCCGAAATCTGAACCTTTTCTGAAGCTATCTGCAGTCCCCATTGGGTTAATATTTTTATCAAAAATGAATAGGATTTTTGTAAAAGCATCATATCTTTATGGCACAAAAGAATATCATCCATATAATGTAATAACAGTAAGGAGGGAAAATATTGTCTCACAGGTTCTAATGCTGCCTGTACAAAAAGCTGGCACATAGTGGGGCTATTTGCCATGCCCTGAGGGAGGACTTTCCACTGGAACCTCTTATCAGGCTCCATATGATTAAGGGCTGGAATTGTAAAAGCAAATCTTGGTCGATCTTGGTGACACAAAGGGATGGAAAAGAAACAGTCTTTAATGTCTAAAATGACAATTTTCCATTGCTTAGGCAGGGCAGATAACAGAGGTAAACCCCGCTGGATTGAGCCGAAAAGGTTCATTTGTGCATTAATTGCTCGAAGGTCATGAAGTAACCTCCATTTGTCTGATTTCTTTTTTATGGCAAAAATTGGAGTATTCCATGGGGACGTGGAAGGTTCCAAATGTCCGAGCTGCACCTGTTCTGTAACTAGCTTGTTGACTGCCTCCAATTTTTCAGAGGATAGCGGCCATTGGGAAACCCACACGGGTTCCTCTGTTACCCAGGGGATGGGTCTTGTAACCCCAACGGCCCCTAGGAAAAACCCAAGCCCCGTCTACCTGGGTTACCGTTGTAGGAGACGGGCTCAAGTCTACCTTGTTCTTTGCTTCCCAATCCCTTTCCCTTTGTGTACCCCATCTTCTTCATAATATTAGTGGTCTGAACTGAGTATTCATTGGTTAATGTGATTCCCATCTCAGAAAGCACATCTCTGCCCCATAGGTTTATCGGCAGCGGGAGCACATATAGAGTAAACAGGCCCCTCTGTCCTTCTGAGGTTTGCCATGTCAGGGTGGATGAACTAATCGCCTGGCAAGATTGATAACCCAGGCCTTGTAAAGAATGAGAACATTTTGTAACAGGCCAGCTCTTGGGCCACCAGTAAGATGAAATGATACTCTTATCTGCTCCGGTGTCCATAATCCCCTCAAAATCTTTGTCATTAATAAAAAGATGTAGAGTAGGCCTAGCATTCAAAGGCATAACTAGATAGGCTGAATCGGGGCCAGAAGAACCCATACCTCTCAACTCTTTTGTATTATCTTCATCCTTATCAGGGCTGGGCAAGAATATTAATTGTGCAATTCTATCTCCTGGGCTAATGGAAAAAATACCTTGGGGGCAGGAGCAAAGGACTTGAATGTCTTGCAGGTGTTGGTGGTTCACTACCCCAGGATGAACCACAAGGCCTTGTAAAGTGAGAGATCCTTGCCCAATAATGAGACCCATAGTCCGAGGGGGTAAGGGTCCAGGAGACTTAACGGGGATTGGTTGCACATTCATTTGGGGCATGAGTAAGAAACTGGAGGTGGCGCGCAAGTCCACTCCTGTAACTCATCGGGTGTTATCTCCTCTCTCCTGCTCTGGCTTCTGACAAAGTGGCTCCCATATTTGTGAGGGCCCTGGGATCGGGGGCCCAGCACCCTGTTTTTTGACTGTGTGACTGTGAGGGATTAACTTCACCTATCGGGGGCACGAGTCTTCCTTTTACATCTCTGATGCATTCACTAGCCTTGTGATAGCCCTTTCTGCATCGGGAGCAAAGAACAGCTCCTCTTGCACGTTCAGGTACAGGGCAATCTCTCTTCAAATGTCCAGCTTCCCCACAATTGAAACATGCCTTTTGTTTGTTGAAATTAGGGCGCCTCTGAGATTGCAATATAGCCGCGGCTAGTCCCGCGTTGGTGAGAGGGCCTCCTAGCTCCCTACATATCTTAAGCCAGTCTTGTAACCCTTTGTTTTTACTTGGCATGATAGCTGCCCTGCACTCTTGGGTGGCTTGCTCATAAATGAGCTGTTCAATTAGAGGCATGGCTTGCTCAGGGTCGCCAAAGACCCGAGCTGCGGCCTCAGTCATTCTTGCCACAAAATCAGAGAATGGTTCCTGGGGGTCCTGAACAATCTTTGTAAGGTGACCCCCCAGCCTCCCCTTTTCTTGTAAGTGCCTTCCAAGCCTTGACCGCAGCTGCCCCTATCTGGGCATATCCCCCCAAGGATAGTTAATTTGATTAGTGGCATACTGCCCTTGGCCGGTCAACAATTCAAAGGTCCATTGTCTCTGGTTGTCATCAACTGCTGTGGTATTGACCCTGGCCTGATTTTGGGCCGCATCATACCATAGAGCTTTCCATTCCATATATTGTCCCATATTAGGGAGTGTAGCCTTTGCTATCATTTGCCAATCTGATGGGGTCATGGCCATATTGGCGAATCTCTCGACCTGAACCATAGTAAAATTGGCACTGACCCCATAATTAAGGACAGATTCAGCAAGTTCTTTAAGTTGTTTATAGTCCACTGGGGCATGCATACGCCCCGCCTTCCCAGTATCAAAGACTGGAAATGTTACCTGTATCTTTTTTAACTCTTCCTGAGGAAAAAGAGAGTTAGCACTATACCGCAATTCATAAAGCGGTGGTGCTGTGGGCACAGTAGCTGGTATGCTATCCTTTTTATTACTTCCTGATCGCGACCATCGATCAGGGGTATATCTTTGTTCTTTATATTTTGCTGCCTCCTCCTCTAATTCAGCTTCCTCACTGGGGTCTAGATCTTTGGACCCTGAACTATCAATCTCTAAGGCCTCCAAGATAGGATAAAAATTAGTATAAGGCTTTTTCTTAGTAGAGGGCTCAGTTTCACTGCCCTTCTTTCTTTCTCCCCTTCCTTCTGAATCCCGGGGAGGTCATTTTTTCTTAGGCATTTCTTTCTTTTTTCGAGCTCTTATTCTCTCGCTCCGTTCGGTTTCTGACATACTGTCCTGAACCTCTTCTAGTGTTCCCTGTCCTTCCACAATGGCGGGTCGGCAGGTTACATCCTCTAGACAGTTTTTTATCAGCTTCCAAATTGCCTTGGTGCCCAGGCGTAAGTCTCCTGCTTCATGCTTACGGTCAAGGTCCCTTCCTAGCTTATTCCATGAGGCTACAGTTAGAGACCCCGAACAGGCATACCAGGGAGCAACGCGATCCACTTCCTTAACAAAATTCTGCAGCGTATGGGAGGCAACCTGCATATCACTTTGCTTTAGCACTGCCTGTAACGCGGTGATCACTGACTGTGAAGAGCCCATGATAGAGTGAGTGCCTGCGGCTGATCTACGCCCGACTTATGGTACTCCTTAAGCAAAGCCGAAAGTAAACACGGTGCTCCGCTCCATTATCTACGGGAGGCTTACAAGATACCTCGGTGCTGCCACTTATCTATGTCGGACTGACCACACCTCAAATTTCAACACCAGCCTCGATGGACAGAATAAAAATTTCAGCACCAGCCTCGATGGACAGAATAAAAATTTCAGCACCAGCCTCGATGGACAGCAGCACCAGCCTCGATGGACAGAAATAAAATTTCAGCACCAGCCTCGATGGACAGAAATAAAATTTCAGCACCAGCCTCGATGGACAGCAAATTTCAGCACCAGTCTAAATGGACAGCAAATTTCTGCACCAGCCTCGATGGACAGCAACCAAGACTAGAACTTGTACCGCCCCTTCTTAGGGTGCATCTAGATTAAGACCGAAATCAAAAGGGATAAGAGGTTCACGATCAGATATATCTCTCTGAACTTACCTTTTCCCTGAAGTTCTGAACCCACCCCGTCTCCGGGGGTTCTCCTCGATGCCGACAATGTTAATCCTGGGTTTCCGGCACCAGATGACCCACGCTACCGTCTCGCCAGCGAAAACGCACACAGGCCACTCAGATCCTTCTGCAGTAAAGCTTTAATACATCTCGAGAGATAGATGATCAGCTTCAGGAGAGGAGACCCAGAGAGAAGAAAACCCTTCCCTTTTATGTGCTGCAATAAAAGGTTGGAGACGTGCACCACCCGGATTGGCTGCTCACTATCAGTCAGTTAACGCCACGAGAGAGGCAGGGCTCAGGTAATGGAAAGATACCCTGACGCCTGCGCACACTTATGAGCAACGGATGGAAGCGCCATCTTGTAATGGCGACTGTGAGGAGTAGTTATGCCCCCTCTACTATTTAATTTTTCATTCAGATTGTGAAGTTGATTTTCATCCTTGAAGCTATACTAGAATCACCCAGATGATTTAAACATTCCCAGAAGACGTGGATTGGACCAGAACCTTGGGAGCTGGAACATGCCCACAATTATGTCTTTTTTTTTAACATTTTGTTTATGTATTTGTATACATGGGTGGTGTGCATGGTCAGAGGACAACTTACTAGAGTCCGTTCTCTCCTTGTACCACATTTGTAAACAGGATCAATTAAGCTTGGCAATATGCTCCTTTGTCCACTAAAGCCATCTTGCCAGGCCTCATGAATATTCTTCAACATTCTACTTAACTGATCTTAGCTCAAATCAGGACTGGGAGTCATGTGGCTTAGTGTGAAAATCTGTGTTGACTATGTTCACTAGGGAAGGAGGACTAGAGAAGTAAGGGACTGGGGAGCAGTGCTCCTGAGTTAGAAGGAAGGAAACAGACAGGTAGGACACCTGAGAAGGGACATTGGGGTGGGCCTGTCTTTGCATTCCTGTGCCTGAGCCCCAGGTCCTAACAGGAGCCAGGTAGAGCTATTTAATTTCCCACTAGGTGGATCTGACTCGACTTACAGAGTTTATTACATCCTCAGGCACAGGGAACAGTCAAAGGTTTTTCCTTGTTTGACAGAGACAGATTCAGTCTGGATACTCAAATCAGTGATCAAAGAGAGTCCTTGTAGCCTGGAAGAAACTTGTGATTTGGACCTTAGAAAGGGTGGCCAGATAGACTGGACAGACAAGTGGACAGATACAAGATGTCAACCGTGCCACAGACACATATTCTGGGATTCTGACATCCATTGATATTTAGTCTGTGGTGAGTTGCTGGGTGAGTTGCAACACCCTGTAGGGGTTCCACCTTGCTCACCTGTAAACAAGATATCTTCTCTTAGCTGTTTGATAAGGGGTGTGCTGGTTAGTGGTTTAGTCAGCTTAACACGAGTTAGAGTCATCTGAGAAGCGAGAACTTGAATTGAGAAAATGCCTCTATCAGATGGCCTGTAGGCAAGTCTATGAGTCATTGTATTGATTATAGGTTGATGTGTGGGAAGGCCCAGCCACTGTGATTAGTGGGCCTGGCTTGTATAAAAAATGCTATCTGAGGAGATGGAGAGATGGCTCAGTGGTTAACACTGGCTGCTCCTCTAGTGGACCTGGTTTCAACTTCCAGAATCCACATGGTGGCTCATGACCATTGGTTGTTCCAGTTTCAGGGGATCTGGAGCCCTCTGGTGGCCGCTTTGGACATAGAATGTACATTTTATGCAGACAAGCAATAAGTTAATAAATATATACATACATACGCTAAAAAAAAATAAGTCTCTTTAAAAAAAAAAAGCAAGCCGAGCACATTATGAGAAGCAAGGCCATAAGCAGCCCTCCTCCATGGTCTCTGCTTCAGTTCCTGCCTCTTGGTCCCTGCCCTGTTTGAGTTTCTGCCTTCTTTTCCTACATAATGGACTGTGAGCTGCCAAATGAAATGAAATCATTCCTCCCCAAGTTCCTTCTGATCATAGTGTTTAACACAGCAATACTAAGCAAAGTATTTCAGTGAGTTAGATGTTGCTTTTATTGGCATTTGGGGACCATGAAGAGATGTGTTCAGTTAATCCTGGAGGGAGGTTATCTTACGTGGATCCACACATGCCTGTGTGGGTGTCAGGGAGATCAGCAATAACTCTGAGGAGGTGGGGAGCAGATGATTTAGTTTTATCATGAATCAACTGAAAATTGTCATGCATTGGCAGGGCTAAAGACTCCCGACACTTTAGGACTGGGCCCTAAAGACAGAAAGTTAAGTTGAACCTGATAACGAAAGAACCTAAAGAAAACTAAATAAAATAAGAAAACTAAAGAATGCACCTGAGCATGCAGATAAAAGACGAGCTTTTTCAGCCAGGCTGTGGTGATTGCAATGGCTGCCCTCTCATCTTTAATCCCAAGACTTGGAGTGTGGGGAAGAGGCAGACAGATCTCTGAGTTCAAGGCCAACCTGGTCTACAGAGCAAGTTTCAAGACAGCCAGGGCTAGACAGAAAACCCTGTCTTGAAAAACCAAAATCCAACCAACTAACCAAACACACAACCAAAAAACAAACACAAAAACTACAACAAAAAATCCAGACAAACATACAAAAACCAACAAGTTCTCCAGGTCAAGAGAGATGGATCAATGAAAGTCCTTGTTTTTCTTTCAGAGGACCCAGGTTTGATTCCCACAGCTGCTCACAACCATGGTAACTCTAATTCCAGATGAGGGGTGGGGTGGGGTTTATGCTCTCTTCTGACCTCCACAGGCAGCAGACACACATGCACTGTACACCTCTAGCATGAATGCATAAAAACTTTTCCTGGACATTTTACATCAGTGAATGTTTCATTTAAATTTTCCTCGATATTTAATTATGTAGAGATTTGTGTTGTTATTGGTGTGTGTGTGTATATATATATAATATGAACTATATATAGTGAACTATCATTGCTTATCTGTCAAAATGGTTAAAATAAAAACAGTGGCACACCAAACACTGGCAAAGGTTCACAGTGACTGAATTTCTCATAAATTGTGGGTGTGGATGTACAATGTCCCAGCCACCTGTAATGGCAACTTTTGGTTGTCAACTTGACTTCATCTGGAATGAAGTAAAACCCAAGCTGCTGGGAACACCTGTGAGAAATTTTTTCTTTTGAAGTGGGAAGTCCCACTTTTAATCCAGGTTTTCCGAGGTTGAAAGACCAACCTGTAATCTAGATCCTGTGAGGTGGGAAGGTCCACCTTTAATCTGGCTACGCCTTCCTGTGGAAGTCTATAGAAAGAACATGGAAAAGGGAAGCTTTGCTCTTTGTCATTCATAACTGGGTGGGCATCTAAGCCACTGAACCCACTGGAAGGGATGGTGGTGATGGTGGAAAAGGGACAGCCCCTGACCTGGGGCCTCGGGATGACACCCTGTAGCACTGGGGTTATGGGAGTGAGGGCTGAGGGAGCGAGGTTCCCATGCAGGCAAGAGTAAATGCAGCGGGCCTAGATGAACAGAGACATTCTATGCTTTTAGAGCTTTATTATCGAAAGGCAGGGAGAATGAGAAGAGGTGGAAAGAGAGAAAACCAACCATGGTCAGGAGGAGAGAAGGGGGAAAAGAAGAGAGAAAAGAAAGTCTAGAGTAAGAGGAAGTGAGTAAGAGGTTAGAGAGAGAGAGGAGAAGAGAGGAGAGGAGAGAATAAGCAGAGAGAGAAGAAGAGAGAGGAGAGTAAGTGTAAAGGGAGTAAGAGCAAGAGAGCAAGAGAATGGGGAGGGACCAAACAGCCCCTCTTATAGTATGCTGTTATCTCACAAACCATAAGCACATGTCCATGTTCTTTGCCCTTACCTCTCTCTGAAATCCTTTGTTGCTGGAAGATGTATCAGTTGTTGGAAGATGTATCTGCTGCTGGAAGATGTATCAGTTCCTTATAGATACATCTGCTGCTGGTGTTCCTGTTCATATCCACCTACAGGTCTCTTTGTTATCTTCTATGTCCCCCTCCTACTCCAAACATCCTCTTTGGCTCTATCAGGGCCAGGTCACTCCTTGCTGCATAAGCATGACATATTTGTTCTTCAGAGGTGGCCTTGCCTGAATATTGTAACCAGCTCTCTCAGGAAGGATAGGACCCATCTCACTGCTAACAGTTTTCCCTCTGAATTCCTATGAGCATGTCTGTTCTGCCCATGACGAGGCTGTATCTGTGAGTAAGGAAGAGAGTTAGTTAATACTTAGTTGTGCTCAGGCTCTTGGGAGAGGCTCTCTGGGGCTTGTGTCTTCTGAGGCAAAGTCAAGAAGCAGCCCATAATGTTACTGTCCACACATGCTGCTGTGAGAAAGAATATTCATCAGTCTAGTCTAGACTGACAGCACCTCCTCTCCTGCCTCCTCACTTGGAAATCTCACGGAGCTCGATTTGTGGAGAAAGTGGGAGCTGGGAATTCCTAGGTCTGTGCCACTTTGTGCGGTGGAAGGGGGCCTGGATCTTTTCTGATGATGGCAATAAGGACATGTTGCTGTCTTGGATTACCCACTTCTGGCTCTTGTTACTATGGAAGAAAGGTTCTTTCTCAGCTGCAAGTGAGTAGCTCAAAAGAGAAAACCGTGTCCAACAGAAGTCCCCAAAGGAGGAAGGACAGGACACTCAGGACTTAATATGGAGGCGCCAATTGTGCTGTGGAAGACAGGTGATAAAATTGCTTCACATCAATTCTGGTTTCTGTTTTAAAACATTTGGTTTGTTGCTTGTAGTCTCCCCTCCCCCAGCCTGAAACCTGCTTGCTCAGGGGTGGAGCTTCCCACTCAATCATTCTGCCACGCCAACTGCTGGAACCTGCCCCTTTGCTGTTTGGAGCCATACACGTGGTCATCCTGCTACTGGACCCCAAGATTATTTGGTGGGAATCAGGCCCCCTTCCCCTGCTTCATAACTGCGTGCAGAACAGTAAAATTGAGCTTTGATCAGAATCTGCCTGTCTTAGCTGCATTTCTTTCTCTCGTCGCCTAGCCCCTCTTCTCTTCCAGGTTTCCAAAATGCCTTTCCAGGCTAAAACCTAGGCTGTGATCTGCTGGCCAGACACAACAGTTGCTATGAAAACAAATATGTGGAAAGAATGCAGGTCGGTGACATGAAAGGCATTTCTTCTTCCTAACTTTAGATGCTGTTTCCCTCTACCCTTTGACAAGTCGCTGGCCAGCAGAGGGGACAGACATAGGAGGGCAGCCAATGTTCTTTGTGGAGAAGTGGCCTCAGCCCAAACTAACAAGGTGTGTGTGGGGTGGGTCGGGTGCAATTTTAAACTAGTTGATGAACTGCTGTGGGGAGTCTATTCATTAAAACACACTCTTGGTACTGATGAAACCATAAGCTACAGGGGCCAGGAGGAGGCTTAGAGACGCTGGCCAAGGGGACAGTCTTCATGTTTCTCTGTGACTCACCAGTCTGTCTTCTGGAGACAGGGGACAGCACAGTCTTGGTGGCAGGGAGAGTCTCACTGTGACTGCCCGTCTATTTAAAGCTCATGAGGAAACACAAAGAGGAAACAATTGTCCCATAGGATAGTCTTCTGTAATGTCACTGCTACAGACCCTTCTACATGGGACTCATTAAAGATCTAGCTCTGAGGACCAAAGTGGGGCAAAGGTGTCTGGGATGGATTAGAAGTGCAGGAACAGCGTGGCCCTTCTAAGTCCCTCCCTTGTTAAAGGGAAGGTTTAACTTACATTGATGTATTAGGTCTATATTTTGCTGTGAGAAAAGATATCCCATACAAATCAGAGACCTTTTAAAGCAGGTGAACTGTGGGTTAGACTCTCCTAGGTTCCAAACTGGCCTCAGAGCACACAGCAGAGGGACAACTGCAGTCCCAGGTGAGCTCCCTAAGGGTCCTCTCCACTGCGAGGGAGGTGACTTCCTCATAGTCTCTCCCAGGATGGGAACCCACCCCACCCCGGTACTCCTACCAATGCCATCCTTTCTGAGACCAAAAGTTTCTCTTTTCTCATACAAACCCATAGACAGTCAATTTTTGTGCTTCCTCTACTGATTCCAGCTCTCAGACAGGCAGGCCCACCTCACTGTCAACTTTGGAGTAGGCGAGTGGGCAGAGGAAGCAGTGAGATGGGCTCATGTGTGTGTGTGTGTGTGTGTGTGTGTGTGTGTGTGTGTGTGTTAGTGTGTGTGAGAGAGACAGAGACAGACAGAGAGAGACAGAATGAGAGAGACAGACAGACTGACAGACAGAGAGCTGAGAGAGCTAAGCATCTATCTCAGTGTGTCTTGAGAAATTCTTGGGACTGATTCTCTCTCTGTTACTTGCTGGCCAGTCTGGAGACCAGCAGTTGGCATGGTGGGAAATAGGATGGGATGAGTGGGCCATTTCTCTAATTCAGCCCAATACTCTCTCTCTCTCTCTCTCTCTCTCTCTCTCTCTCTCTCTCTCTCTCTCTCTCTCTCTCTCTCTGAGCAGACCAGGTCTCTCTATAATGTAACTTTGGCTGTCCTAGAACTCGTTATGTAGATATGCGCTGTAGCTCAGGCTGTATCTTTGTGTGCTGGGATTAAAGGTATATGCCACTGTGCCTGGCTTCTGCTTTTTTTTTAAGGGGTTATTAATTTTATGTGTATAAGCATTGGTCCGCATGTATGTAGGTGTGCCACATGAGTGCAGTACCACTTAAAACCAGAAGAGGGAGTCACTGGAGAAACTTACAGTTGTAAGATGCTGTGTGAGTGCTGGGAACCAAATGGGTTGTCTGCAAGTGCAGCCAGTGCTCTGAGTCACTGAGCCAACTCTCCAGCCTTTATTTTTGTTTTGTTTTAAATGTTGTCTGTGACTGTTGAAGAGCTCTTAGTGACTGTCAACAGCCCAGGACTTCTCAGGAAGCAGTCACATTCCTGATGGGTCCCCACGGGTATGCCTTCAGAGAGTGGACCTCCTCCGAAGGTTACCCTTAAAGTCTTACTGTTTGCTCTCCCAGTATTCCTGCCCCTCAGGAATGCAGTAGCTCACCTGGCCCAGAATCTGGGCTGGGACCAGGGAAGCTTTCTCTCTGTGTGTTTTCAGGTGGCAGCTGGCAGGCCCTGGTTCCTGTGGGCTGTTGCTACCTGGGCCTCTCTATAGGGCTACTAACACTGGCAGGTAGCCTCTCTCCTCATAATGAGTGGGCAATAAGTTGATAGAGAACAACTCAGGGACCTGTTTTATTACCAGACCTTAGAAGTCACCTGTACCTTGAAACTTGAACCCTTGGGGACCCCTAAGGAGGTTGCCTCTCATCTCTCTCCTTTATTTTTATTATTTATTTATTTATTTATTTATTTATTTATTTATTTATTTATTTATTTATTTGAGATAAGGTTTATCTGGGTAGCTTTGGCTGTTTGGGAACTCACTCTGTAGACCAGGCTGGCCTCGAACTCAGAGATTCAGCTACTGCCTCTCCTGTGGAGATTAAAGCCACACTCCACCACTGCCTGGTGCCTTATTCTTATATACAGAAGCATGCCAAGCTTTTTCATGTCGCTATTTAGATATATCTTAGTTTTGTGACTATATATACACAGACTATGTCTGTGTATCACACATTCTGCATCCTGCATTCCACACCCCAAAATTGCTTGACTACATCTCTCAGGATTGATGTTCAGTTCTTATGACAAAGAATGCTCTAGTGAGCGTTTGCCAGTCATGTCTGTTTGGCTGAGCGAGAAAGCTCTGATGTCAGTCTAGTCTCCTTCCTTCCTCCCTCTGACCTCTAACTGACCTGCACCCTGGCTCATCTCATAGCTTCTTAACTAGTACCAGCAAGGCCCAGGCAGTTGTCTCTCCTCCCCTCTTCTCTCATTCCCTCCCCTCCCCTGCCTCCTCTCCCCTTCCCTCCTCTCCCCTCCCTTTCCACTGATCATCTTGCCTCTATCAGTCGTGAACTGACATGTGGGTCCTAGGGAATTGAACTCAGGGCCTCTGGAAGTACCACAGTGCTCTTAACCACTAAGTCCCAATTAGTACTTTCTATGACAATTGTCACGTTTTGTTTTTGAGACGGGGTCTCACTATGGAACCCTGGCTGGCTGCAAACTCAGTATTTAGCTAGGAATAGCCTTCGACTCCTGATGCGATTGTCAGGTCCCCAGACTGCTGGGGTTGTAAACACAGGTGGAGGCCAGAGGACAACTTATGGGAGTTGGTTCTTCCCTTTCACCTTGTGGGTCTGGGAGATCAGACTTGGTCTCTGCTCTTGGATTTTTGATCTGAGGTCTCGCTATGGAGTACAGGTTGTCCTAGAACTCATGACTTTTCTGCTTCAGCCGCCCCATATCTGTGCTCTTATTTCTACCCCTCACTGTACTCTCATATCTTGTGTCTTTTGGTTCTCCATTTGAGAAGACTCCCAAGGCTGGAGTGATGGCTCAGTGGTTAAGAACACTGCTCTACCAAAGGTCCTGAGTTCCAATCCCAGCAACCACATGGTGGCACAGAGAGAGAGAGAAAGAAAGAAGTCTTCATAACTAGGCAGACACATCCATCCATCCTCTTATTCCCCATTATTTGAATAACTGATCCTGAATTTGCTGTGTAACCTTCCCTCAGCCTGAAGCTGGCTGAGCCAGACCTGGACCTTGCTGCCAATAAGGAGATTACCTAGGGTCGAGCCTTCCTCCCTAGATCACTCAATTGTTCAGCCACTGTCACTGTTCCTCTTCAAGATACTGTTACCTGCTGAGAGGCTCTGGAGCTATTCTGGAGACTATGCCTTATCCTGCACATCATCACATGCAGCTGGTTCCAGGCTCCAAGGATGAATTGTTGGGAATGGGCCCCCCCCCCTTCATAAGCGCATTTGCCATTAAACATTGGAACCTTGATCAGAACATTGTCTTGGCTCCATTTCTCTCTTGTCCACCTAGTTTCCCTTTCATTCAGTACAGGCCTGCCACTCAAGTGTACCCCATACATGTGAGCCGCTGGACGGCTCCCAACAATCTGGTGCCAGGACTGGGACCTGAAAAAGTTCAGGAAGATGCTGAAGGAATGATGTTTCGTGTGGAGCTCCACGGGAAGTAAAAGAAAAGGATCATATCGGACACTGAAGCAACAGATATACATTCTAGCACTAGTTTAAAACTTCATTTTTAAGGGATTGCTAGAGGTGTGGAAAGATACAGGCTAAGTTTGGATTTGGCGCTATTGCAGCGCTGGATCCACTCAGGTCTGCAGCAGAATTATTAGAACTAGGAATTGATCAGGCGGTTGTCTGCAGTTTTTAAAAGCTGCCTCAGGCGAGAGAAAAAGGGTTTAAAAAAAGAAATTAATCAGGTGATTGTCCTTAGTTTTCAAGAGTTGCTTCGAGCAAGAGGAGTAGAGTTTGAAGTACAATTGTTAGAAAATCTTTTAGATAGGATAGATTCTTGTTGCCCATGGTTCAAGGAAGAAGAAAGTTTAGATATCAGAACCTGGGAGAAAATTGGAAAAGCCTTGAAAATCACTCAGGCAGATAATTTCACCCTTTGCCTCTGGGTGCTCATAAAAGATGCTAATGAAAAGGTGATCTCGCAGGGGTTAGATAGTACCCAGGCAGAGCTTGATGAATCTCAGGAAGAGCGCCTTTCAGAGATGGTCTTCTTAGAAAAGGGTCCTCTCAATTCTAAATTTGATAGATATAGAGACTCTGATGATGAGCTAGTTTTAGACAAAGAAGATCCCTAAGAAAGAGGAGCTGCCAAATATTTGAAGACGATTGGTCTCCTTGCAAGTCTCCCACTCCACCTATACCCTCCACCTTGGGAGATGCTACTCATAGGGACACACAACTAAGCAAATTAGAGTTTGAAGTTAGGCTGCAGAAATTGACTAATGAGCTTTGGGAGCTAAAAAGGATGTCAGATACAGGAAGGAGTAACTCTTCTGAAATGTACCAAGTGCCGCTAGGAATAGCTGTGAGTCAGGCTCATGGGAGAGGACAGAATACATCGGATGTGCTAGCCTTTCCTGTCGTGGAAGTAATTGACCAGCAAGATACTATACTCAGATATTACCAGACTTTGGATTTCAAGTTGATAAAGTAGTTAAAAACAGCTGTTGTGCAATACAGTCCTTCAGCCCCTTTCACACAAGCATTACTGGATATGGTCGTGGAGTCACAGTTAACTCCCCTAGATTGGAAGACTCTATGTAAGGCTACCATGTCAGGGGGAGATTTCTTACTTTGGGATTCTGAATGGTGAGACGCAATTAAGAAAGCTGCCTCTTTGAATGCTCAGACCAGTAATCCAGACTGGGATAGTAACATGCTTCTTGGAGATGGTCCGTATGAGGGCCAGGCTAATCGGATTGGCTTTCCCGTTGGAGTGTATGCACAGATCATGGCGGCTGCCTGCTGTGCCTCGGGACAGTTACTGGTTAGAGGGGATGTTGGCGGGAGTTTAGCCAGCATTCAGAGGAGTCCTGATGAGCCTTACCAGAACTTTGTGGATAGGCTATTAATAGCAGCTAGTAGAATCCTTGGAAAATCTGCCACAGGAAGTCCTTTTCTTATGCAATTGGCTTATGAGAACACTAACGCAATGTGTTGTGCCTCTTTTCAGCCGCACAAAGGACAGATTTAGTGGGATATGTCCATCTTTGTGCAGAGATCGGGCCAGCATATAATCAGGGTTTGGCTTTCGGCACCGGTTTGCAAGGGACTGCCATACAAGCAATGTTCTCGTGAAACAAGGGAATAATGCATGTTTTAAGTGTGGAAGTTGGGGTCATTTTAAAAATGGTTGTTCTAAGAACAAAGGTGCCAAGAGTGGTCAAGCAGGCCGTGCCCTAGGAATTTGTCTCCAGTGGAGGAAGGGCAACCATTGGGCTAAGGTGTGAAAATCCAAGCCAGGCATTCTGGGCTGTCCATGGCCGGGAAACCAGAGAAGGGGCCAGCCCCAGACTCCAATTTACTCACAGAAAACAGCTTATGGGGCCATGAACCTGCTGCTCAGCCAAAGAGATCAGTTTTTGAACTTCTCAAGGTAAAACCAGGAGGTGCAGGATTGGATCTCTGTTCCACCACCCACACAGTATTAACCCCAGAAATGGGAGTCCAAACTCTGCCTACCAGAGTCTTTGGACCTCTACCTGTAGAAACTTGTGGATTTATTTTAGGACAAAGCAGTTCTATTGTAAAAGACCTGCAGATTTATCCAGGCATTTTTCCAAAGTGAGTAATTGAACTTTTTATACCTTTATGGGCCATATTTGCCACCATGGTGGGATAATGCTCTACAGTCTTATTAGAGGATGTATGTGGATGTATCCATACTAAAGGGCCATCTTGTCATAACACAGCATTTGGCAAATTTATGGTTCTTAATATGCATAGGCACAAAGATTCTTGCTCATTTATATGATTTAACTGTGCCTTTTGGATAGCTCTTTCTACCCTCCTAAGAATTTCAGAATCCTCAGGTGTTAATTGTCTCAATGAGGTAATATGTGATTCTCCTTCTAAAATTTGAAATAAAGGTTTTAATTCCGAAGTAGGGATCCTTAAATAAGGTCTAATCCAATTTATATCTCCTAATAATTTTTGAAAATCATTTAATGTCTTTAAATGATCTTTTCTTATACGAATCTTTTGTGGGGTAACACACCGTAAAGTAATAGTGGCTCCCAAATAATGACTAACATTAGACTGCTGTACCTTTTCTGGTGCAATAATCAAGCCATTATTTTTTAAAGTTTCATTAAGCAGGCCATAAGCTTGCTGTATACTTTCTTCTTCAGGTCTACATACCAAGATATCATCCATATAATGACAGATTTTTAAGGAGGGGAAACCATCTCTAACTGGTTGCAAAGCTTTTCCTACATATAACTGACATATGGTAGGGCTATTTGCCATTCCTTGGGGGTAATACCCGCCACTGATACCTTTTATCAGGCTCCATATGATTAGTAGAAGGCAGGGTAAATGCAAATCTAGGTTTACCTTTATTATTTAGTGGAATGGAAAAGAAACAATCCTTAATATCCATTACTATAATTCTCCAATCCTTAGGTAGAGCTGAGAGTAGGGGGAGTCCTCTTTGTACAGGACCCATAACTTGCATTTGTGCATTAATGGCTCGTAGGTCATGTAACAATCTCCATTTACCTGATTTCTTCTTTACAACAAAAATAGGGGTATTCCAGGGTGATTGCGTGGGTTCTACATGCCCCAGGTCTAATTGTTCTTGTACTAATTCTTTAGCTGCTTTTAACTTCTCAGAGGGTAAAAGCCACTGAGGCACCCACACCACGTCCTCCGTACACCACAGAATGGGCAAAGGCTCCTCAGCGGCCCCTAGAAAAAACCCAGTCCTTTCTTATCTGCTTTTTCTGTGGCTTTAACTGGTGAAATTCTGCCTTGTAAATTTTTTCCAAGACCTAGTCCAGGTATATAGCCCATTCCTTTCATCATATCCTTGCTTTTCTGAGAATAATCATTAGTCAATATAAAATTCATGGCTGACAACACATCTCTTCCCCATAAATTTACAGGTAAAGGAAGCACATAAGGTTAAAAAAGCCCTTTCCTTCCTTCTTTATCCTTCCATTGTAAGGATTTTGCACTTATAGTTGGGGTAGCCTCATATCCTAATCCTTGTAAGCTATGTGATGATTGATTAACAGGCCAAGAAGCAGGCCACCAGTTACTTGATACAATGATTTTATCCACTCCTGTATCCATTATCCCTTGAAAGGTTTTCCCTTCTATTTGTAATTGTAAAATGGGACGATTATCCAAATCTAAAGATATGTAGGCCACATTAGTTCCTGTAGAACCGAATCCCTTATCCCCTCAGGGATTCTGGCTGCTAGAGAACATGTTATGCAAACTAGGAAGAATCAGCAATTAAGCAATGCAATCTCCAGGAGAAATGGCCACGATACCTCGGGGTGCAGAACACATAATCTTAACTTGTCCCTCATAATCCGAGTCTATAACTCCAGGATATATTACCAATCCTCTCAAGGCAGAAGAGGAACTACCCAACAGTAGGCCCAGTGTATCCTTTGGTAAGGGACCTCTAAAATCTGAGGAAATAGATTGGCACCCCATTTGAGGTGTAAGAATTACTCTGGAGGTTGCACAGATGCCCAATCCTGCTGAACCTGGAGTGGCTCTCCTCGGTCTTTGGGTGGCCTCATGGACACTGTGGTCTGGAGTGCCCCATACATTTGGGGGCCCTGGAGATGGGGGCCCCTCACTCCGTTTTTTGGCTGTTGCACTTTAAACTAAGGTATTGGCCTTCCTTTTATATCTCTGACTGATCTACATTCATTTGCCCAATGTCTTCCTTTCCCACATTTTGAGCAAATACCTGGTACCTTCTTTTAAAACCTACTCTTTCTACCCTTTGTACACTGCTTTTGCATGTGACCAATTTGTCCACAATTATAGCAAGTCTGTCTATCTCTTTTAAGAACCCTCTCACTGTACTTTCAGAAATCTTTAGACCTCGTTCTTTAAGGCTTGCACTGGCCCTAATAATGGTGTATACTGACCAGTACCCATGATTGTCCTGGACTAAAGTGTCCTTGAGACACTCACTTATCTAAATGAAATTCTTAGTCCCAAGATCAACTCACGAGTTTATCTATACTCGCTTTATGAGCTTATGTATCTGCCAAGCTATTCCCAGCAGATACACTCATGACCAGGGCGATGACAATTAAGGTAATGGCATAATATCAAGGCAAGAAAGAAAGCAAGCAACACAACCCCAGCGACAATTACCGGATCTATTCCGTAGGAAAGCATACCTCTCAGAGACTTACATTAATTTCTTTTTACTTACAGGTACCACCATTCCCCAGCTGAAGAGTTCTGAATCCACGAAGTCGAGTCCTTCTCAACAGCCTTTCTTGTGGGAACACTTCTCCTCCCCGTGATGCAGTTCTGAATCCTCTTCGCTCGTGCCTGAAGATGTCTCCTCCCGGATTTCGGCACCACTTGTGAGCGCCCGACTCGCCAGCAAGAAAGATGCCACAACAGGATCCTTCTGAACACGTTTATTGGGAGAGCTTGATTGCAGAGGCGAAAAGACCCCAAGCCCCAGAACTGGAGCTGCTTATATAGGCCTAGGTGAGGCGTGTCTACACCTGATTGGTTATGCTTTCAGTTCCTCATTTGCATGCCTCTGGCCAGGCAGTGACTCTGCAAACACCCGATTGGTTATGCTTTCAGTACCTCATTTGCATGCCTTGGTCGAGGCAGTACTCGGCAAAAAACTCTACTGAACATGCACACACTGGTTGTTTACCCAAACGTATGGGTGGTGGCCAGCGGTAGCCAGTGCCATCTTGTAATGGCATATGTGGCTTCCCACAATGAACACCGTTGTTAACAGAGTTGTCTTTAATGGCTGGAGACAAACATAGGAAACAGTCAGTTCTAAGTACTTGTGCAGTGTAATTGCATCTCTGGACTGTGGCTCTCTGATCTCCATTCCTTTTCCATGCAGCCATGAGCACAATAGAATTTTCTTCCTCCTTTGGTCCTCTGACATTGATTTCTGCTCACCCCAAGAACTGAAGGGGCCATCATCTCCTCGATGAGTTACAGTGCCTAATGTTGGCCTTCCTCACTCCAAGGCCTCTGACAAGCCATGCTCACAGTGGTTAATGGAGGTCAGGAAAGGCATTTATCTCCCTGTCGTTAGTCTGTGCCCACTGGGGAGACACACTGGTGGCAACATTTCTTCTACCCAAATTATAAGAATTAGGGCAGTGAGGCTCAGTGGGCCAGGTATGGATGCATTTCCATTGGAAGAGATTTGTGATTGACCTTCTGTGGTTGCTTAATACTAGTTGTTAATTTGAAAGGATCTAGAATAGCAATTCTCTTCTCAGCGTTCCTAACACTGCAACCGTATAATACAGTTCCTTGTGCTGTGGTGACCCTGAAACACAAAGTTATTTGTTGCTACTTCAAAACTTTATGTTTCTACTGTTACAAATCGGATTGTAAATATCTGATATATGAACCCCAACCCCTCCCCACCCCCTCCCCACCCCCAAAGGGGTTGAGACCCACAGGTCGAGACCCACTGATCTAGAATCACCATAGAGTTATGCCTCAGGGTATGTCTTCACTGGATTATCTGTTAGGTTAATTGAAATGGGAAGAGCCACCCAACTTAAATAGGGGCAGCAGTATTTCCCCCAGCTAGCATTCCAAAGAGCATAAACAGGAGAAAGCCAGCTGAGTCCCAGTATTCATCTCTCTTTGCTTCCTGCTGTCATGATAGACTGCATCCTTTTAAATCATCTGCCATAGAAACCATTCTCCCATGAGTTGCTTTTTGAAGATATTTGGTCACAGACACCAGAGAAGAAACCAGCAAACTCTGCCAGCTCTGGCTGCATTGCTCAGCCACTCTGAGCTGAGGAAATGTCTCTATGAGATCTGCCCTAGGGTACGTCAGATGTGGCTCAGTGAAGGACTGAGTATGTAATTGCTTGGGATCTCCATTAGAGTGAGGGGCCCACTCCCAAGCATCATTCCTCAAGTCTTTTCTCTACCCCTTCAGAGACCACATCCCTACAGGCTATAGTTTCATATTAAAGCCGACACCCAATGTCCATTTCCACAGTGGGACCTGAACTCCTGACAAGAGCCACCATTGTAGCACAGCTCTGGCCCCTGAGCACAGTGTTTGTTGAATGAACTGACTGTCTTCACTGCTGACCTCCTACCCAAGCTCCCTGCCACAGTTAACCCTCACTGTGCACCTCTTCCATGCCAGCACCGTTCCAGGCTTAACAAAATCCATCATAGTTAGTATCCAACTGGTGACAGTGAAGAAAGTGCTGCCCATCCTCTCTTCACCCCCATGACCACTAATCTTGGCCAGTTATCTTGACTACATCTGGCATCAACTAAAACCCAAACTTGTTGGCTATGTCTGTGCACCAGTAGATTATACAACTGCAAACACAGATGAGAGAATTAGGGTGTGGTTGATCCCTGCTTGCTCTTTATGTCCTGCATCCCAGCCTGCACATCTGTGGGTTTGAGGTAGACTGCCCCATCCTGGCTTAAACAAACACCCTCCAAGATGGCCAGGACATCTGAGAAGACTAGGGGCGGGGCTCTGTCATCCATATGGCTATGGAGAAGAACTGGTCCCTGAAGGATAAAGGCTTTCTATGTGCAGACTTTTGGGTGAGGATCACCCACACTACTGCAAACACCTCCCCCTTATGTTCTCTAAGGAAGCTCGATAAACTCATTGGTTTTACAGAATGAACTTTGGCAAATCTTGTTTCCCTTTGACGTTGAAACCTAAGGGGGAACTGTACCATTTTGTCTCCCCGAGGAGGGATTTTAGTACTGCATGTGTTTAGTTAGTCTCACTTCACAAAGGAAAGAGCAGAGGTTTCAGAAGTTTTGTGGCTTGTGGGCTCACACATATGTCACATGGGTCCTAGTTGTGGGTGAGAAGAGCAGCTGAGGTACAAAATGTCCTTAAACTCCAAACTCCCCTATCACATGGCCAACTGCTCCCTT
This sequence comes from Mus caroli, assembly GCF_978045245.1. NCBI lineage: Eukaryota > Metazoa > Chordata > Mammalia > Rodentia > Muridae > Mus > Mus caroli. The sequence continues at coordinate 18,471,446 of NW_028227269.1, read as the reverse complement.
GGAAGCTTGCTCCAGGCCTCTTATCTGGTGCCTAAAGCCTGAGAGGTGCTGAGTGGACTTTTGGAGCCAGCCCTGGCTCTAGAACCAGAGGATCAGGCTTGGCTAGTTGGTTCTGACCAGATAGAACCTGGTCTCTCTAGAGACTGCTTGTCTTTCAGCCTGGAATTCTCCTTAAATCTTCTTTTGCTTCAGACACTGAGTTTATCTTAAATTTCCACAAAAGAGGAGGACATTACCTACAAAGACAAACCTTGTGTCCACCATAGGGCTACCCTGTAAGTCAGGTACCAAGCCCATGGGGTACAATGCCAGGTGACTTTTGTGCTGGGAAAGGCTCCTGGACAGGGTGATGGGTCTGGACTTTGGGTATATTCTCAGTGTCAATTGCTCAAGATGAAAATTGTCAAGAGCCTGAACTCTTGTCACGTCTAAAGATGGAGAAACAAGACCCAACCACAGCAAGGCAAATTTATCAGTTCTCCACCTGAGGGTTATGACCTTTTTGTCACACCTCTATCTCCAAAAATATTTATATTAGAATTCATAATAGCAGCAAAATTACAGTTATGAAGTAGCAAGTTAAATAATTTTTTGGTTGTAGGTCACTACAACATGAGGAACTTTATTAAAGGGTGGCAGCATTAGGAAGGTTGAGAATCATTGTTTTAAGTGGACTTAGAAGGAGCTAAGGAGGACCCCAGTTTCTAGCATTGAGTGACCCTGGAATTCAGGACCACGGCAGTGGTGGGTTTCCTTCAGGCCAAGCTAGTTTGAGAAAGCTGGGGGATATGTAGAGAGGAAAGGGCCGGATTTACAAACCTCAGGTGAGGTCAGAAGAATGGACTGGTCACAGACAGACAGGCCTACAGATTTCTTTACATTTCTGATTTTAATGTTTTTGCATGTGTATGCATATGCACTGTGCATGTGTATTTCCATATGTGTGGGCACATGTGCATGTGTGGTTGCTCAGGGTAGACATTGGGTGTCTCCCTACCCCACTCTCCACTGTATTTATTGAGGCCAGGTCTCCTGAACTGTAGCTTGCTGATTCCAGCTAAGCTAGCCAGGCAGCTGGCTCTGAGGATGTCCCATCTGTCTCTCAGATGCTGGGATTACAGGTAACTGCCATACCTGCCCAGCTTTTACACAGTTCTAGAGATCTGCATTCTGGTTTTCATGCCTAAACAGTGCGTGTTTTATGCACTAAGCCATGGTCTCCCCACAGTACTGTTTAAAATATTAAAATAAAAGTTTTGATGATTGAGTAATGACAAACCCAAGGGAAGCTGCAGCTGGGTCCATGCATCTGTTCTTCAGGTTCAGCCCCTGGTCCTGTCCTGCACAGCTACAGTGATATTGAAATCAGGGATAGGGACACAGCTACCATCTACACAGCTTTGTCATATCATGTTTGTGTGCGTGTTCAAGCATGTGCATGCTATGTGCATGGTATCTGACGCAGTTTCAGGGCATGTGTAGTTCTGCATTGTTACTGTCACTGATGGGTCTTCCTATGGTTAGAAAATTGCAGAGAAGATTCTGTGGGGAGGTGACCGTAGGGTCTCCTAATAATGAACCTTCCTGCCCCATCCTTGGCTCTGTACCCTTCCTTCCTGCCCCATCCTCGGTTCTGTGCCCTTCCTTCCTGCCCCATCCATGTCACTGCACCCTTCCTTCCTGCCCCATCTTCCTCTCTGTACCCTTTGTCCAGGCGGCTTTCTGCTCAGGCTCACCTATGAGTACCCTCCCCCTGTGGTCCATCCTGTGGTAAATAACCAGCTTAGAAATCACAATGGACTTAGTTTCTAAGCTGCATTTACCAGAAAAGGCTACATGTCCAGAAGGCTTTGCAGGGCCTTGTGCTACTTTTAGCTTGAATCAATGAAAATATACTTTCATGATTTGTCGATTACATTTAATAGTTGCAGGTGACAATGGAGTGACCCTGAAGTCCGTGTCATGAGCTTAAAGCATAGCTCCATGCACAAGTGACCCCATTGGGGGTGCTACTGCTTTTTGGCTAAATTCTACTCTTTGAGGGGTCTTTCCTAACTGAGACAGTCTCTGAGAAACCTAGCAAGTAAACTCCCACGAAAGCAAGGGGGAGAAAAACACCCTATCATTTTTATATCAATTTTCTGCTCCACATATTTTCAGTCACTCACTAGCATATGAATTCTTCCATCCATGAACTCTGATGTTGGAGGTCTGTAAACAGAAACCCCAGACTCACCCAATGGAAAAATAGTCCTTCAGGCTGCAGAAGCAGGAATTGAGTAGTGCACCACTGCCATCTAGGGCTCACATTCAGTGTTGCACCAAAGGGTGGCTCTTGAATATCTTGGAATCGAGACTTGTTAGACTGTACCTGGGCCTTTCAATAGGAACAATTCAGTCAACTTCAATGGCTTACAGAAAAAATAAGTCTAGTGTAGAGAAGTTGGGGGTCAAGGGGACCCTGAGATGAAGCTGACAAGGCTTCCCACACCCTTTGGAAGGGGACAGAGCCAAGCAGTGGTGACAGTATCTAGGGGCTCTGGGTCAGGCAGCACAGGATTTGAGTCCTGAGTCTGTCCCTTGTCAGTTACTAGACCTAGAACAAGCTACTTAGCCCTCTTCATTCATTCTATGAGACAGGGCTTTCCTGGGGAGCCAAAGGTGGCCTCAAATTTGAGATTCTTCTGCCTTAGCTCCTCTAGTGCTAGGATTGGAAGGGTGACCCATCATGACTGGACCAATTAAACTTTTGGAGACTGGTGTTTTTAATACATAGTGGGAAACAGTACTAGTGATCTGACCCTAATTAGGCGAGCATGGCCATAAAAAATATGTGAACCACAAGGAACATAATAGAGCCACCAAATGGAAGGTATATATAGTTCTTACTGACTGGTAGCTAGTAAACTAAGAAGGAGGTATGGGGGACAGTGAAGGCTACACAAATGAGACAGAGAGACAATGTTTTACAGGGTCAGTAGCAGTTTTCCATTCAAAGGGGGAAGGGCAATCCAGATGCAGGAACCGTGTGTACAAAGGCATTTTAGTAAGAATTGTCCCACTTATTTCATTGAGTTTGGCCTGGTCTAAGCTTAAAGTGGATGAGGTGTGGCTGGAGAGAAGCTCAATGGTTAGAGCACTTACTGCTTCTGCTGGGATCAGAGTTTGGTTTCCATCATCCATGTACCAGGGCTTACAACTGCCAGTAACTCCCGCTTCAGGAGATCCAATATCTTGCTCTGGGCCTCCACAGGCACCTGCATGCATATATGCAAATAAATGTAGTCTTTCACTCTCTCACACATGCCCACAATTGAAATAATAAAATAAATCTTAAAAATCCACTGAGTGAAATAGAACAGGCGAGTTTGGCTAGAACCTCCAGGAGGGCTCAGGAGTCCATCTTGCTTCCAAACTTCCTCCAACCTCTTACCTCCCCACCTTGACATTCCCTCTCTGGGCTTCCTGCTACCACTGTCTCCAACACTGTCTAGCTACAAGGTTTGGTATAGGACAAGGCGTGGATTGGGGTTAGCTTCACCCACAGCCACAGAAGTGCAAAAGCCACATTCTGCAAGGCTCACCAAGACTTTGTCCCTTTTGGGTGGTGCTTCCTTCACGTGCTTGAATGGCCCTGGCTTCCTGACAGGAAGTTCATCTTTAGATTTGAAAATGGACTGTGGGACTGTAATCTTAGGGATGTGTTGGTAGTGTCCCTAATTCTATGAAAGCTGATTAGCACCTTCCCTTCCAACAAGACATCCTGTGGGTGTTCTGGGTTCCCATGGAGAAGGCTAGCTCAGGGTTTGGCCACAAGAGAGCTTCTTCCTTGAATAAGTTCTTCTTTTTCTTTTTAAAGGTTTATCTAGATTTATTTCACATGCATTTGTGTTTTGCTTGTATGTATGTCTGTGTGAGGGTGCCAGATTGCCTGGAACAGGAGTTAAAGACAGTTGTGAGCTGATATGTGGGTGCTAGGGAATTGAACTCAAGTTCTGGAAGTGCCATCAGTGCTCTTAACCACCAAGTCCTAATTAGTACTTTCTATGACAATTGTCACGTTTTGTTTTTGTGACAGGGTCTCACTATGGAACCCTGGCTGGCCACAAACTCAGTATGTAGCTAGGAATGGCCTTGGACTCCTGATGTGATTGTCAGGTCCCCAGACTGCTGGGGTTGTAAACATAGGTGAAGCCAGAGGACAACTTATGGGAGTCGGTTCTTCCCTTTCACCTTGTGGGTCTGTGAGATCAGACTTGGTCTCTGATCTTAGATTTTTGAGCTAAGGTCTCGCTATGGAGTCCAGGTTGTCCTAGAACTCATGACTTTCCTGCCTCAGCCGCCCTATTTCTGTGCTCTTATTTCTGCACCTCACTGTACTCTCACATCCTGTGTGTCTTTGGCTAACCCAGCGCCAGATCCACTTAGGTCTGCAGCAGAATTATTAGAACTAGGAATTGATCAGGCGGTTGTCTGCAGCTTTTAAAAGCTGCCTCAGGCGAGAGGAAAAGGGTTTAAAAAAAGAAATGAATCGGGTGATTGTCCTCAGTTTTCAAGAGTTGCTTTGAGCAAGAGGAGTAGGGATCGAAGTACAATTGATAGAAAATCTTTTAGATAGGATAGATTCTTGTTGCCCATGGTTCAAGGAAGAAGAAAGTTTAGATATCAGAACCTGGGAGAAAATTGGAAAAGCCTTGAAAATCACTCAGGCAGATAATTTCACCCTTTGCCTCTGGGTGCTCATAAAAGATGCTATTGAAAAGGTGATCTCGCAGGGGTTAGATAGTATCCAGGCAGAGAGTGTTGAATCTCAGGAAGAGTGCCTTTCAGAGAGGGTCTTCTCAGAAAAGGGTCCTCTCAACTCTAAATTTGATAGAGACTCTGATGATGAGCTAAGTTTAGACAAAGAAGATCCATAATAAAGAGGAGCTGCCAAATATTTTGAAGAGGATTGGCCTCCTTGCAAGTCTCCCGCTCCACCTATACCCTCTACTGTGGGAGATGCTACTCATAGGGACACACAACTAAGCAAATTAGAGTTTGAAGTTAGGCTGCAGAAATTGACTAATGAGCTTTGGGAGCTAAAAAGGATGTCAGATACAGGAAGGAGTAACTCTTCTGAAATGTACCAAGTGCCGCTAGGAAGAGCTATGAGTAATGCTCATGGGAGAAGACAGAATACATCGGATGTGCTAGCCTTTCCTGTTGTGGAAGTAATTGACCAGCAAGATACTATACTCAGATATTACCAGACTTTGGATTTCAAGTTGATAAAGGAGTTAAAAACAGCTGTTGTGCAATACGGATCTTCAGCCCCTTTCACACAAGCATTACTGGATCCGGTCCTGGAGTCACAGTTAACCCCCCTAGATTGGAAGACTTTATGTAAGGCTACCCTGTCAGGAGGAGATTTCTTTTTTTTTTTTTTTAAAGACTTATTTATTATATGTAAGTACACTGTAGCTGTCTTCAGACACTCCAGAAGAGGGCGCCAGATCTCGTTACGGATGGTTGTGAGCCACCATGTGGTTGCTGGGATTTGAACTCTGGACCTTCGGAAGAGCAGTCGGGTGCTCTTACCCACTGAGTCATCTCACCAGTCCCAGGAGGAGATTTCTTACTTTGGGATTCTGAATGGCGAGACACCAGTAAGAAACCTGCCGCTTTAAATGATCAGACAGGTAATCCAGACTGGGATAGTAACATGCTTCTTGGAGATGGTCCTTATGAGGGCCAGGCTAATCAGATTGGTTTCCTGTTGGAGTGTACACACAGATTGTGGTGGCTGCCCACCGTGCCTGGGGACAGTTACCGGTCAGAGGGGATGTTGGTGGTGGGAGTTTAGCCAGCATTCGGCAGAGTCCTGATGAGCCTTACCAGAACTTTGTGGATAGGCTATTAATAGCAGCTAGTAGAATCCTTGGAAAATCTGACATGGGAAGTCCTTTTGTTATGCAATTGCCTTATGAGAACGCTAACTTAATGTGTTGTGCTTCTATCCAGATGCACAAAGGACAAACAGATTTAACGGGACATGTCCATCTTTATGCAGAGATCGGCCCAGCATATAATCAGGGTTTGGCTTTTGGTGCCACTTTGTAAGGGACTACCGTACAAGCAATGTTCTCATGGAAACGAGGGAATAATGCATGTTTTAAGTGTGGACGTTTGGGTCATTTTAAAAGTGGTAGTGCTAAGAAAAAAAGGTGCCAAGAGTGGGCAAGCAGGCCATGCACTAGGATTTTGTCCCCAGTGCAGGAAGGGCAACCATTGGGCTAAAGTGTGTAAATCCAACCCAGGTACTCTGGGCTGTCCGTTGCTGGGAAACGAGAGGCTGGGCCAGCCCAAGGCCCTGCCTTACTCACAGAAAACAGCTTATGGGGCCATGAACTTGCTGCCCAGCCAAAGAGATCAGTTTTTCAGCTTGTCAGGGCAAAATCAGGAGGTGCAGGATTGGACTTCTGTTTCACCACCCACACAGTACTAACCCCAGAAATGGGAGTCCAAACTCTGCCTACTGGAGTCTTTGGACCTGTAGAAACTTGGGGATTTCTTTTAGGACAAAGCAGTTCTATCGTAAAAGGTCTGCAGTTTTATCCAGGTGTTATAAATAATGATTATGAAGGAGAAATTAAAATCATAGCTGCTTCCCCTCATGGTGTTATAACTGTACCCGCTAATCAAAGAATTGCTCAACTTGTTTTAATTCCTCTACATCCAACACTGTCCAGATTTGTTAAGAATGAGAGAGGACAAGGTGGTTTTAACTCCTCTGGTGTGAATTGGGTTCAATCTATTACTAATCAGAGACCTAACCTTAAATTGACATTTAATGGAAAAAGCTTTGAAGGATTGATAGAGATACTGGAGCTGATGTAACAATTATTAGAGGACAGGATTGGCCCTCAACTTGGACTTTGACTGATACGCTTACTCACCTTCAAGGAATTGGTTATGCTAGTAACCCAAAACAAAGCTCCAAATTTCTAACCTGGAGAGATGGGGAAGAAAAATCAGGACAAATTCAGCCGTATGTTTTATCAAATTTGCCTGTAACTCTGTGGGGAAGAGATCTCTTGTCACAGATGGGCGTTATAATGTACAGTCCTAATGAGATGGTGACTAAGCAGACACTCAGACAGGGACTTTTGTCTGGTCATGGACTAAAAAAGAAGGGACAAGGAAGTAAGACTTTTGAAGATCCTAAACCTCACTCTAACACAAGAGGTTTGGAGTATTTTCGGTAATGGCCACTATCTTGCCTGCATCCCACGCTGATAAAATTCAATGGCTTAATGATATTCCAGTGTCAGTGGATCAGTGGTCTTTACCTAAAGAAAAAAATTAAAAGCCACTTCTTCGCTAGTGCAGGAGCAACTAAAGGCAGGGCATTTAGTAGAATCTCAGTCCCCTTGGAATACACCAATTTTCATTATCAAGAAAAAATCTGGTAAATGGAGATTGTTACAAGATATAAGAAAAGTTAATGAGACCATGGTATCTATGGGAGCTTTACACCCTGGGCTTCTGTCCCCAGTAGCCATTCCTAAAGGATATTATAAAATTTTGGTAGATCTGAAGGTTTGTTTCCTTACTATTCCTTTGCATCCAAATGATTGTGAAAGATATTCTTTTAATGTTCCTTCTATAAAATTTAAGGAAACTATGAAGATATCAATGGACAGTTCTCCCACAGGGCATGACTGATAGTCCTATCTTATGCCAAAATTTGTGGCACAAGCCATTCAGCCTGTGAGACAACAATGGCCAATTATTTACATCATTCATTTCACAGATGATGTTTTGATGGCAGAAAAAGACCCCCAAGGTTTGCTTTTGTGTTATAGAGATTTACAAAAAGCTTTAGCTGAGAAAGGATTACAGATAGCTCCTGAAAAGATACAAACTCAGAATCCTTATAATTATTTGGGCTTTAGACTTACTAATCAAACTGTTTTCCCACAGAAGATATTCGCAGACACAACTTAAGGACTTTGAATGATTTTCAAAAATTCGCCCCTATTTAAAGATTACTATAGGTGAGTTGAAACCTTTATTTGATATTATAAAAGGGAGTTCTGATCCTACCTCCCCTAAATCTCTAACCTCAGAAGGATTACTGGCCTTAAAACAAGTGGAGCTATTGAAGAGCAACTTGTCACTTATATAGATTACTCTTTGCCTTTACATCTGTTAATTTTTAATACAATTCATATGCCTATAGGATTGTTACTGCAAAAGTCTCCTCTAATGTGGATACATTCGAGGATTTCTCCTAAATGTAATATCTTGCCATTTTATGAAGCAGTAGCTCAGATGATTATCCTTGGAAGGAAGCAGGCACTAACGAATTTTTTGCAAAGAGCCAGATATTATTGTTCATCCTTACAGCGTAAGTCAAGACACTTGGCTGAAACAGCACAGTACAGATTGGTTGCTTGCTCAAATAGGGTTTAAAGGAACTATAGAGAGTCACTACCCTCAAGATAGGTTGATAAAAATTTTGAGTGTACATTAGTTGATATTTCCTAATATGACCTCTTTACAACCCTTACACAATGCTGTTCTGGTGTTTACTGATGGCTCATCTAAAGGGCAAGCTGGATTTCATATAAATAATCAACAGGTAATCATAAAGACTCCTGGCCTCTCAGCTCAATTATCAGAATTAACAGCAGTACTGAATGTCTTTCAGTCTGTTAATGAGGCTTTTAACATTTTTACTGATAGTTTATATGTTGCACAATCGGTACCCTTATTGGAGACCTGTGGCACGTTTAACTTTAATTCGCCAGCAAGATCCCTGTTTTCACAATTGCAAAACATCATTCTTGCCCAAAAACACCCATTATATATGGGACACATACAATCTCCTTCTGGTCTTCCTGGACCTTTAGCTGAAGGTAATGATTGCATCAACAGAGCTCTAATAGGAGAAGCCTTAATTTAAGATCCTGTTGCTTTGGCCAAACGTGATCATGAAAAATTTCATCTCTGTAACCATACCTTAAGGCTACTACATAAGATCACTAAGGAGTAGGCAAGAATGATTGTAAAACAATGTCCTAAATATATTACATTATCTCCAGTGTCACACTTAGGAGTTAATCCATGAGGTCTTATGCCTAATCATTTTTGGCAAATAGATGTAACTTATTATGCAGAATTTGGAAAATTAAAATATATACATGTTTGTATTGACACTTGTTCAGGATTTCTTTTTGCTAACTCTGCATACTGGAGAAGCCTCCAAGAATGTAATTGATCATTGCCTACAAGCCTTTAATGCCATGGGATTTCCTAAACTTATTAAGACAGATAATATGCCATCCTATTCTAGCAAAAATTTTACTTCATTTTGTAAAGAATTTGACATCAAACATAAAACTGGAATTCCTTATAACCCCATGGGACAAGGAATATTTGAACGTTCTCATCACACTTTAAAAAATTGGCTTTTAAAGACAAAACAGGGGTAGTTATACCCCCAAGGTCACCAAAGGCACATCTTGCTTTTATTTTATTTGTTCTAAATTTTTTTGCAAACTGATGTTAAAGGTAAGTCTGCAGCGATTGCCACTGGCATCCAGTTACTTCTAGTTCTTATGCCATGGTAAAGTGGTGGTACCCATTAACTAATGACCTGGTCCTAATCCAGGGAAAAGTCTTGGTCTGTGTTTTTTTCTCAAAAAGAAAATGGAACGCGATGGCTGCCTGAGAGATTAGTTCGTCAACTGGACACAGATCCTACATCTTCTAGTAAGTTTGACTGTAACCTTGATTATGACTAAAAATCCTCTTTACCCAAAAATTAATTTGGAGCACAGCCTCCACCCCCAGAGAAGCTGCAGCCTTTCTGCAATTCTCAAAGCCACCTCCCCTACACATGGAGCTCTAAGTCTGAGCTTGATCTTTGCTAATTTGCAACTGAATGGAGTACCTGGATTTCTCCAAAGTAGATTCATACTGTTCCTTTTTACTGTCCCACCCTTTTTTCTCAAGCAGTTCAGCCACGCCATTCAGCCTGAGTGCAGCAGGTGTACAGCCTTGCCTCCAACAGTGCAGGTGGCAGTTATTAATTTATATCAAGAAGCATTCTAAATACATATTGTGGCATTGGTCTGAATTGGGAATAAGTTTTGCTAATGAGGGCCGGACAGTCAATGACGGGCACCCAGATCTCAGAACCATACCAATCTAAGAAAGGGGTACATGCCAAAAGCCCTTGGCTGTTGATAACACACCACAGAACCATGCTTGTGTGAAATATAACACAAACTAGCCGCACATAGCTTCAAAGAAGGAATTGGATGGTTTGGGAAGATCTATGATTTTCTATGACAGGCGCAGCTGGCTGCCAGCCACCATAATTCCCAGGCAGGACTATGGAGCATAAATAAATTTTATTCCTCGGTCTAGTTTTTTTTTATATTAATAATGTAGGACCCCAAGAAGGAGCCCACCACTCAAGTCTCAGGACGCGGGGTTACACAAAAAAACATGAGAGACCTTCGTTTTGCAAAAGCACGAGGTAGCTTTAATGGCAGAGCTCCTGGTCAATAAGTATCTCACGCAAGAGACAGAGGAATCAACCACAAGACTTGGAAGTGAGGGGTTTTTATAGGAAAGGGGCTGGGGATGGGGGAGGAATTTGCGCAGTTGCACATGATTGGTTCATTCAAACATCAGCAGGGAGGAATTAGCGCGGTTGCACATGATTATGAGTCAGCAGAGTAGTAGGTGCGGACACCAGCAAGGTCCACTCAGGACCCTCCATGGTATCTTAAGAACTCTGGTGAGTAGAACACAGCTTCTGCTCCAATCCAATCACTCAGGATCTGAGACTGCATTAATTAAGGAAGCTGAAACCCTGGCCTGATTAGTGTCTTAAGGCCCTCCAGTCCAAGGCAGCACCAGGGTAACTTAGGCGCAGAGTTTGCAGAAACATGCAAGGTCCCATCAGAACCGTCCATGGGATCTTAAGACCACTGTTGAGTGGAACACAACTTCTGCTCCAATCCAAACATGTGGGACCTGAGACTGCATTAATTAGGGAAGCAGAAAACCTGGCCTGATCAGGGTCACAAGTCCTTCCAGTCCATGCCAGACCCGGGTTACATTGGGACCAGAGTCTTTGGACATACGCAAGGTCCCCAGAGGACCCTACACGGGATCTTAAGACCTCTGATGAGTGAAACACAGCTTCTGCTCCAAACCAATTGCACAGGATCTGAGACTGCATTAATTAGGGAAGCTGAAAGCCAGGCCTGATCAGTTTTTTCAGTCCCTCTGGTCCACGCCAGTACCGGGGTACCTTGGGCAAGGAGTGTGCAGACACCTGCAAGGTCCCATCACGACCCTCCACGGGATATTAAGACCTCTGGTAAGTGGAACACAGCTTCTGTTCCAATCCAATCGCCCGGGACCTGAGACTGCATTCATTAGGGAAGCTGAAAGCCTGGCCTGATCAGGGTCGCAAGTCCCTTCCGGTCCACGACAGACCCGGGTTACCTTGAGAAAGGAGTCTGCAGACATCTGCAAGTACCCACAGAACCCTCCAAGGGATCTTAAGACCTTTGGTGAGTGTAACACACCTTCTCTTCCAATTCAATCACATGGGACCTGAGACTGCATTAATTAGGGAAGCTGAAAGCCTAGCCTGATCAGGTCGCAAGTCCTTTCCGGTCCACGACAGATCGGATTACCTTGGGAAAGGAGTCTTTGGACATCTGCAAGGTATCCACAGAACCCACCATGGGATCTAAAGACCTCTGGTGAGTGGAACACAACTTCTGCTCCAATTAAATCACGTGGGACCTGAGACTGCACTAATTAGGGAAGGTGAAAACCCAGACTGATCAGGGTCACAAGTCCCTTCTGGTCCATGCCAGACCGAGGTTACATTGGGAGTGGAGTCTTTAAACATCCGCAAGATTACCACATAACCCTCCACGGGATTAAGACCTCTGGTGAGTGGAACACAGCTTCTGTTCCAATCCAATCGCACGGGACCGGAGACACCATTAATTAGGGACGCTGAAAGCCCGGCAGGTTCAGGGTCACCAGTCCATTAAGGTCTACGCCAGCACCAGTGTACCTTGTGCGGGGAGACTGTGGACTCCTGCAAGTTCCCCTCAGGACCATCCACGGATCCTTTAGATCTCTTGTGAGTGGAAGAGAGCTTCTGCTCCAATCCAATCGTGTGGGACCTGATACTGCATTAATTAAGGAAGCTGAAACCTGGCCTGATCAGGGTCACAAGTCCCTTCCAGACAATGCCAGCACCGGGGTACCTTGGGAAAGGAGTGTGCAGACATCTGCAAGGTCCCCACAGGACCCTCCACGGGATCTTAAGACCCCTGGTGAGTGGAACACAACTTATGCTCCAATCCAATTGAGTGGGACCTGAGATTGCATTAATTAGGGACGCAAAAAACCCAGCCTGATCAGGGTTACAAGTCCCTTCCAGTCCACACCAGATAAGTTTACCTAAGGCATGGAGTCTATGGACATCTGCATGGTCCCCAAGGGATCTTAAGACCTCTGGTGAGTGGAACACAACTTATGCTCCAATCCAATTGAGTTGGACCTGAGATTGCACTAATTAGGGAAGCAGAAAACCCAGCCAATCAGGGTTACAAGTCCCTTCCATACCATGCCAGCACCGGGGTACTATGGGAAAGGAGTCTGCGGACACCTGCCAGGTCCACACAGGACCCTCCACGGGATCTTAAGACCTCTGGTGAGTGGAACACAGCTTCTGCTCCAATCCAATCGCATGCGACCTGAGACTGCATTAATTAGGGAATCAGAAAACCCAGCCTGATCAGGGTCACAAGTCCCTTTCGATCCACGCAGGACATGTTTACCTTAGGCACAGAGTCTATGGACATCTGCATGGTCCCCAAGGGACCCTCCATGGGATCTTAAGACCTCTGGTGAGTGGAACACAGCTTCTGCTACAATCCAATCGCATGGGACCTGATACTGCATTAATTAGAGAAGCTGAAACCCAGCCTGATCAGGGTCACAAGTCCCTTCCAGACCATGCCAGCACCGGGTACTTTGGGAAAGGAGTCTGAAGACACCCACCAGGTCCACACAGGACCCTCCATGGGATCTTAAGACCTCTTATGAGTGGAACACAGCTTCTGCTCCAATCCAATCGTGTGGGACCTGAGACTGCATTAATTAGGGAAGCAGAAAACCCAGCCTGATCAGGGTCACAAGTCCCTTCCAGACCACGCCAGACCCGGATTACCTTGGGAAAGGAGTCTGCGGACATCTGCAAGGTACCCACAGGACCCTCCACCGTATCTTAAGACCTCTGGTGAGTGGAACACAGCTTCTGCTCCAATCAAATCGCATGGGATCTGAGACTGCATTAAATAGGGAAGCTGAAATCCTGGCCTGATCAGTGTCTCAAGGCCCTCCGGTCCAAGGCATACCTGAGTTACCTTGGGAAAGGAGTCTCTGGACATCCCCAAGTTACCCACAAACCCTCCACGGGATCTTAAGACCTCTGGTGAGTGGAACACAACTTCTGCTCCACTCCAAACATGTGGGACCTGAGATTGCATTAATTAGGGAAGCAGAAAACCTGGCCTGATCAGGGTCACAAGTCCTTCCGGTCCATGCCAAACCGGGTTACCTTGGGCACAGAGTCTGCAGAAATCTTCAAGGTCCCCACAGGACCCTACACAGGATCTTAACCTCTCTGGTGAGTGCAACACAGCTTCTGCTCCAATCCAATTGCATGGGATCTGAGAGTGCATTAATTAGGGAAGCTGAAAGCCAGGCCTGATCAGTGTTTTCAGTCCCTCCGGTCCACACCAGCACTAAGGTACCTTGGGCAAGGAGTTTGCAGACCCCTGCAAGGTCCCATCACGACCCTCCACTGGATATTAAGACCTCTGGGAGGTGGAACACAGCTTCTGTTCCAATCCAATCGCCCAGGACCTGAGACTGCATTCATTAGGGAAGCTGAAAGCCTGGCCTGATCAGGGTCACAAGTCCCTTCCGGTCCACGACAGACCCGGGTTACCTTGGGAAAGGTGTCTGCAGACATCTGCAAGTACCCACAGAACCCTCCACGGGATCTTAAGACCTCTGGTGAGTGGAACACAACTTCTCCTCCAATTCAATCATGTGGGACCTGAGACTGCATTAACTAGGGAAGCAGAAAACCTGGCCTGATCAGGGTCACAAGTCCCTTCCGGTCCATGCCAAACCTGGGTTACCTTGGGCACTGAGTCTGCAGAAATCTTCAAGGTCCCCACAGGACCCTCCACGGGATCTTAAGACCTCTGGTGAGTGGAACACAACTTATGCTCCAATCCAATTGAGTGAGACCTGAGATTGCATTAATTAGGGAAGCAGAAAACCCGGCCTGATCAGGGTTACAAGTCCCTTCCAACCACGCCAGCACCAGGGTACTTTGGGAAAGGAGTCTGTGGACACCTGCCAGGTCCACACAGGACCCTCCACGGGATCTTAAGACCTCTGCTGAGTGGAACACAGCTTCTGCTCCAATCCAATCGCATGGGACCTGAGACTGCATTAAGTAGGGAAGCAGAAAACCCGGCCTGATCAGGGTCACAAGTCCCTTTTGATCCATGCAAGACATGTTTACCTTAGGCTCGGAGTCTATGGACATCTGCATGGTCCTCAAGGGACCCTCCATGGGATCTTAAGACCTCTGGTGAGTGGAACACAGCTTCTGCTACAATCCAATATCGTGGGACCTGATACTGCATTAATTAGAGAAGCTGAAACCGAGCCTGATCAGGGTCACAAGTCCCTTCCAGACCACGCCAGCACTGGGGTACCTTGGGCACGGAGTTTGCAGACACCTGCAAGGTCCCATCAGAACCCTCCATGGGATCTTAAGACCTCTGGTGAGTGGAACACAGCTTCTGCTCTAATCCAATCACACGGGATCTGATACTGCATTAATTAGGGAAGCTGAAACCCGGCCTAATCAGGGTCACAAGTCCTTTCCAGAGCATGCTATCACCAGGGTACCTTGGGAAAGGAGTCTGCAGACACCTGTCAGGTCCACACAGGTCCCTCCACAGGATCTTAAGAGCTCTGGTGAGTGGAACACAGCTTCTGCTCCAATCCAATCGCGTGGGACCTGAGACTGCATTAATTAGGGAAGCTGATAGCCTGGCCTGATCAGGGTCTTAAGTCTGTCCGGTCCTCGCCAGCACTGGGGTACCTTGGGTGGGGAGTTTTCAGACACCCGCAAAGTCCACAAAGGACCCTCCCCGGGATCTTAAGACCTCTGGTGAGTGGAACACGGCTTCTGCTCCAATCCAATCACTCAGGAACTGAGACTGCATTAATTAGGGAAGCTGAAAGCCTGGCATGATCAGTGTCTTAAGTCCCTCAGGTCCAAGGCAGCACCGGGGTAACTTGGTCGCGAAGATTTCAGACACCTGCAAGGTCCCATCAGGACCCTCCATAGGATCTTAAGACCTCTGGTGAGTGGAACACAGCTTCTGCTCCAATCCAATCACACGGGACCTGAGACTGCATTAAATAGGGAAGCTGAAAGCCTGGCCTGATCAGTGTCTTAAGTCCCTCTGTCCAAGGCAGCACCGGGATATCATGCGCTCGGAGTTTGCAGACACCTGCAAGGTCCCCACAGGACCCTCCATGGGATCTTAAGACCTCTGGTGAGTGGAACACACACTTTGCTCCAATCCAATCGCCCGGGACCTGAGACTGCGTTAATTAGGGAAGCTGAAAGCCTGGCCTGATCAGGGTCAGAAGTCCCTTCCAGGTCCACGACAAACCCCGGTTACCTTGGGAAAGGAGTCTGCGGACATCTGCAGGGTACCCTCAGAACCCTCCATGGGATTGTAAGACCTCTTGTGAGTGGAACACAACTTCTGCTCCAATTCAATCACATGGGACCTGAGACTGCATTAATTAGGGAAGCAGAAAACCCAGCCTGATCTGGGTCACAAGTCCCTTCCTGTCTATGCCAGACCCGTTACCCTGGGCACAGAGTCTGTGGAAATCTGCAAGGTCCCCACAGGACCCTCCATGGGATTGTAAGACCTCTGGTGAGTGGAACACAGCTTCTGCTCCAATCCAATCGCGTGGGACCTGAGACTGCATTAATTAGGGAAGGTGAAAACCCGGCCTGATCAGTGTGTTAAGTCCCTCCCGTCCACGCCAGCACCGGGTTACCTTGGGCGCCGAGTCTTTGAATATCCACAAGTTCTCACAGGACCCTCCACGAGATCTTACAACCTCTGGTGAGTGGAACACAGCTTCTGCTCCAATCCAATCTCATGGGACCTGAGACTGCATTAATTAGGGAAGCTGAAAGCCCTGCCTGATCAGGGTCACAAGTCCCTTCAGGTCTACGCCAGCACCGGGGAACATTGTGCGCAGAGGCTGTGGATACCCGCAAGGTCCCCACAGGACCCTCCACGGGATCTTAAGACCTCTGGTGAGTGGAACACAACTTCTGCTCCAATCCAATTGCAAGGGACCTGAGACTGTATTAATTAGGGAAGCTTAAAACCCGGCCTGCTCAGGGTCACAAGTCTCTTCCGTTCCACAACAGACCCAGGTTTCCTTGGGAAAGGAGTCTGTGGAAATCCCCAAGGTAGCCACAGGACCCTCCACGGGATCTTAAGACCTCTGGTGAGTGCAACACAGCTTCTGCTCCAATCCAATCGCACCCTTATCTGAGACTGCATTAATTAGGGAAGCTGAAAGCCAGGCCTGATCAGTGTTTTCAGTCCCTCCAGTCCACACCAGCACCGGGGTACCTTGGGAAAGGAGTCTGCAGACACCTGCCAGGTCCCCACAGGACTCTCCACAGGATCTTACGACCTCTGGTGAGTGGAACACATCTATTGCTCCAATCCAATCGCGTTGGACCTAAGACTGCATTAGTTAGGGAAGCAGAAAATGCGGCCTGATGAGGGTCACAAGTCCCTTTCAGTCCACACTAGAACCAGGCTACCTTGGGCTCAGAATCTGCGGACATCTGCATGCTCCCAACAGGACCCTCCACGGGATCTTAAGACCTCTTGTGAGCAGAACACAGGATCTGCTCCAATCCAATGGTTCTGGATTGAGACTGCATTAATTAGGGAAGCTGAAAACCCAGCCTGATCAGGGTCACAAGTCCCTTCAGGTCCACACCAGCACCAGTGTACCTTGTGTTTGGTGTCTGTGGTCACCCGCAAGGTCCCCACAGGAACCTACAAGGGATCTTAAGACCTCTGGTTAGTGGAACACAACTTCTGCCAGGAGGCAGGTTCAAACACCAGATATCTGGGCACCTTCCCTGAAAGAGGAGAGCTTGCCTGCAGAGAGTACTCTGACCACTGAAATTAAGGAGAGAGCTAGTCTCCCATGTCTGCTGATAGAGGCTAACATAATCACCATGGAACAAGCTCTAACCAGAGACAACTATAACAAGTAACTGCAGAGATTACCAGATGGCGAAAGGCAAATGTAAGAATCTTCCTTACAGAAACCAAGTCCACTCCCCATCATCAGAACCCAGCACTCCCACCCCACCCAGTCCTGGGCACCTGAACACACCCGAAAAGCTAGACCCGGATTTAAAAGCATATCTCATGATGATGGTAGAGGACATCAAGAAGGACTTTAATAACTCACTTAAAGAAATACAGGAGAACACAGCTAAACAGGTAGAAGACCTTAAAGAGGAAGCACAAAAATCCCTTTAAAAATGCAGGAAAACACAACCAAACAGGTGATGGACTTGAATAAACCCATCCAAGACCTAAATAGGGAAGTAGACACAATAAAGAAAACCCAAAGTGAGGCAACGCTGGAGATAGAAACCCTAGGAAAGAAATCTGGAACCATAGTTGTGAGTATTAGAAACAGAATACAAGAGAAGGAAGAGAGAATCTCAGGTGCAGAAGATTCCAAAGAGAACATCGACACAACAATCAACGAAAATACAAAACGCAAAAAGATCCTAACTCAAAACATCCAGGAAATCCAGGAAACAATGAGAAGACCAAAACTACGAATAGGAGTAGAAGAAAAATGAAGATTTTCAACTTAAAGGGATAGCAAATATCTTCATCAAAATTATAGAAGAAAACTTCCCAAACCTAAAGAAAGATTTACCCATGAACATACAAGAAGCCTACAGAACTCCAAATAGATTGGACCAGAAAAGAAATTCCTCCCAACACATAATAATCAGAACAACAAATGCCCTAAATAAAGATAGAATATTAAAAGCAGTAAGGGAGAAAGGTTAAGTAACATGTATAGGCAACCCTATCAGAATTACACCAGACTTTTCACTAGAGACTATGAAAGCCAGAAGATCCTGGAGAGATGTTATACAGACACTAAGAGAACACAAATGCCAGCCCAGGCTACTATACCCAACCAAACTCTCAATTACATTAGATGGAGAAACCAAAGTATTCCATGACAAAACCAAATTCACAGATTATCTTTCCACAAATCCAGCCCTTCAAAGGATAATAACAGAAAAAAAAAATACAAGGACAGAAACCACGCCCTAGAAAAAGCAAGAAGGTAATCCCTCAACAAACCAAAAAGAAGACAGCCACAAGAACAGAATGCTAACTCTAACAACAAAAAAAATAGGAAGCAACAATTACTTTTCCTTAATATCTCTTAATATCAATGGACTCAATTCCCCAATAAAAAAGACATAGACTAACAGACTGGCTACACAAACAGGACCCAACATTCTGCTCCTTACAGGAAACCCATTTCAGGGGAAAAGACAGACACTACCTCAAAGTGAAAGGCTGGAAAACAATTTTCCAAGCAAATGGTCTGAAGAAGCAAGCTGTTGTAGCCATTCTAATATTGAATAATATCGACTTCCAACCCAAAGTTATCAAAAAAGACAAGGAGGGACACTTCATACTCATCAAAGGTAAAATCCTCCCATAGGAACTCTCAATTCTGAATATCTATGTTCCATATGTAAGGGCAGCCACATTCATTAAAGAAACTTTAGTAAAGCTCAAAGCACACATTTCACCTCACACAATAATAGTGGGAGACTTCAACACACCACTTTCATCAATGGACTGATTGTGGAAACAGAAACTAAACAGAGACACAGTGAAACTAACAGAAGTTATGAAACAAATAGATTTAACAGATATTTGCAGAATATATTATCCTAAAACAAAAGGATATACTTTCTTCTTGGCACCTCATGGGGCCTTCTCTAAAATTGACCATATAATTGGTCACAAACAGGCCTCAACAGATAAAAAATATTGAAATTGTCCCATGCATCCTATAAGACCACTATGGACTAAGGCTGATTTTCAATAACAACATAAATAATGGAACGCCAACATTCACTTGGAAAATGAACAACACTCTTCTCAAAGATACCTTGGTCAAGGAAGAAATAAAGAAAAAAATTAAAGACTTTTTAGAGTTTAATGAAAATGAAGCCACAACATACCCAAACTTATGGGACATAATGAAAGCATTTCTAAGAGGGAAACTCATAGCTCTGAGTGCCTCCAAAAAGAAACTAGAGAGAGCACACACTACCAGTTTGACAACACACCTAAAAGCTCTAGAAAAAAAGGAAGCAAATTTACCCAAGAAGAGTAAACATAAGGAAATAATCAAACTCAGGGGCGAAATCAACCAAGTGGAAACAAGAACTATTCAAAGACTCAACCAAATGAGGAGCTGGTATTTTGAGAATATCAACAAGATAGATAAAGATTTAGCCAGACTCACTAGAGGGCACAGGGAAAGCATCCTAATTAACAAAATCAGAAATGAAAAGGAAGACATAACAACATATCCTGAAGAAATCCATAACACCATCAGATCCTTCTACAAAAGGCTATACTCAACAAAACTGGAAAACATGGATGAAATGGACAAATTTCTAGACAGGTACCAGGTACCAAAGTTAAATCACAATCAAGTTAACGATCTGAACAGTCCCATATACCCTAAAGAAATAGAAGCAGTCATTAATAGTCTCCCAACCAAAAAAAGCCCAGGACCAGATGGGTTTAATGCAGAGTTCTATCAGACCATCAAAGAAGATCGAATTCCAGTTCTGCACAAACTATTCCACAAAATAGAAGTAGAAGGTACTCTACCCAACTCATTTTATGAAGCCACAATTACTCTGATACCTAAACCACAAAAAGACTATCCACAAAATGGCTATCTTGCCCAAAGCAATCTACAGATTCAATGCAATCCCCATCAAAATTCCAACTCAATTCTTCAACGAATTGAAAAGAGAATCTGAAAATTCATCTGGAAAAACAAAATACCTAGGATAGCAAAAACTCTTCTCAAGGATAAAAGAACCTCTGGTGGAATCACCATGCCTGACCTAAAGCTTTACTACAGAGCAATTGTGGTAAAAACTGCATGGTACTGGTATAGCGACAGACAAGTAGACGAATGGAATAGAATTGAAGACCCAGAAATGAACCCACACACCTATGGTCACTTGATCTTCGACAAGGGAGCTAAAACCATCCAGTGGGAAAAAGACAGCATTTTCAACAAATGGTGCTTGAACATCTGGTGGTTATCATGTAGAAGAATGCGAATTGATCCATTCGCATCTCCTTGTACTAAGGTCAAATCTAAGTGGATCAAGGAGCTCCACATAAAACAAGAGACACTGAAACTTATAGAGGAGAAAGTGGGGAAAAGCCTCAAAGATACGGGCACAGGGGGAAAATTCCTGAATAGAACAGCAATGGCTTGTGCTGTAAGATCAAGAATTGACAAATGGAACCTCATGAAACTGCAAAGCTTCTGTAAGGCAAAAGACACTGTCAATAAGACAAAAAGGCAACCAACAGATTGGGAAAGGATCTTTACCTATCCTAAATCAGATAGGGGACTAATATCCAATATATATAAAGAACTCAAGAAGGTGAACTCCAGAAAATCAAATAACCCCATTTAAAAATGGGGCTCAGAGCTGAACAAAGAATTCTCACCTGAGGAATACTGAATGGCTGAGAAACACCTGAAAAAAATGTTCAGCATCCTTAATCATCAGGGAAATGCAAATCAAAACAACCCTGAGATTCCATCTCACACCAGTCAGAATGGCTAAGATAAAAAAATCAGGTGACAGCAGATGCTGGTGAGGATGTGGAGAAAGAGGAACACTCCTCCATTGTTGGTGGGATTGCAAGCTTGTACAAGCACTCTGGAAATCAGTCTGGTGGTTCCTCAGAAAATAGGACATAGTATTACCGGAGCATCCCACAATACCTCTCCTGGGCATATATCCAGAAGATGTCCCAACTAGTAAGAAGGACACATGCTCCACTATGATCATAGCAGCCTTATTTATAATAGCCAGAAGCTGGAAAGAACCCAGATGCCCCTCAACAGAGGAATGAATACAAAAACTGTGGTACATTTACACAATGGAGTACTACTCAGCTATTAAAAAGAATGAATTTACAAAATTCCTAGGCAAATGGTTTGACCTGGAGGGCATTATCCTGAGTGAGGTAACCCAATCACAAAAGAACTCAAATGATATGTATTCACTGATAAGTGGATATTAGCCCAGAAACTTAGTATACCAAGATATAAGTTACAATTTCTAAAATACATGAAACTTAAGAATGAAGACCAAAGTGTGGACACTTTGCCCCTTCTTAGAATTGGGAACAAAGCACCCATGGAAGGCGTTACAGAGACAAAGTTTGGAATTGAGACAAAAGGATGGACCATCTAGAGACTGCCATATCCAGGGATCCATCCCATAATCAGCCTCCAAATGATGATACCATTGCATACACTAGCAAGATTTTGCTGAAAGGACCCTGATATAGCTGTCTCTTGTTAGACTATTCCCGGGGCTTAGCAAACACAGAAATGGATGCTCACAGTCAGCTATTGGATGGATCAGAGGGCTCCCAATGGAGAAGCTAGAGAAACTACCCAAGGAGCTAAAGGAATCTGCAACCCTATAGGTGGAAAAACATTATGAACTAACCAGTACCCCGGAGCTCTTGACTCTAGCTGCATATGTATCAAAAGATGGCCTAGTCGGCCATCACTGGAAACAGGCCCATTGGACATGCAAACTTGATATGCCCCAGTACAGGGGAAAGCCAGGGCCAAAAAGTGGGAGTGGGTGGGTAGGGGAGTGGGGGGATGGTATGAGGGACTTTCGGGATAGCATTGGAAATGTAAATGAGGAAAATACCTAATAAAAAATATTTAGAAAGAAAAGAAAAAAAATCATGGGGTTGGAGAGATGGCTCAGCAGCTAAGAGAGCACTGCATCTCTTGTAAGATTTCAGTTTGACTCCCAGCATCCCAGGTGCCATCATCTACTGACTTGGGTACCAGGCACAAACATGGTGTACACATACATACATGCAAAACATCCATACATATAAAATAAAAATGAAATAGGGAAGTCATGTTAAATGTGGTGAGAGGGTGGTTTCAGTTGGAGATGGGGTAGTCTGGAAAGGTCTCACTGAAGAAGGATCTTTAATACAGATACACATTTTTTAAAGAAGATAAAGGTTAGACTGAGAAAGAAAACAATAAGAGAAAGGGAGAGCAAGCATTCAACAGGAAGCTGCCACAGACCAATATCAGCTCAAGAAGAGAAGCACATTTGTGAGCCCCTGGGTTGAATTAATAACACCAAAATAAAATAATATAGGATAAAATATGAACCAGTCTATTATCACTAGAATTTCCATAGGCAAAAAGAGAAAGAGAGAGAGAAAATCTATTTTATGGAAAACCCTAAGCCAGTACATTTAAATTTTCTTTCCAAACAGGGTTGCTCTGTGTAGTCCCATCTGTACTGGAACTCAACCTGTACACCAGGCTGAACTCAGAGATCTGCCTGCCTCTGCCTCCCAAATGATTAAAGGCTTGTGCCACCACTGTCTGCCTACATTTGAATTTTTCAAAGGAAGCTACTTCTTTTTCTTTAAGAAAACAAGGAGTAGGGCCACAAGCCTCTTCCGGTCAGAACAGCACCGGGGTAGCTAGGGCGCAGGGTCGGCTGACACTCGCTAGCTACCCACAACACCCGCCACAGGATCTTAAGACTTCTGGTGAGTGGAACACAGCTTCTGCTCCAGTCCAATCACGCGGGACCTGAGACTGCTTTGGTTGGGGAGGCAGAAATCCGGCCTGAGTAGGGCCACAAGCCTCATCCGGTCTGACCAGCACAGGGGTAGCTAGAGCGCAGGGTCGGCTGACACCTGCCAGCTACCCACGACACCCGCCACAGGATTTTGAGACTTCGGGTGAGTGGAACACAGAGTCTGCTCCAATCTTTAAACAGTGACAACGATAACAACTAACCCCAGAGATTACCAGATGGCGAAAGGTAAACGTAATAATCTTACTAACAGAAACCAAGACCACTCACCATCATCAGAACCCAGAACGCCCACTTTGCCCAGTCCAGGGCACCCCAACACACCGGAAAACCTAGACACGGATCTAAAAGCATATCTCATTATGATGGTAGAGGACATCAAGAAGGACTTTAATAACTCACTTAAAGAATTACAGGAGAACATGGCTAAAGAGTTACAAGTCCTTAAAGAAAAACAGGATAACACAATCAAACAGGTAGAAGTCCTTAAAGAAAAACAGGAAAACACATCCAAACAGATGATGGAAATGAACAAAACCATACTAGACCTAAAAAGGGAAGTAGACACAATAAAGAAAACCCAAAATGAGGCAACACTGGAGATAGAAACCCTAGGAAAGAAATCTGGAACCATAGATACGAGCATCAGCAACAGAATACAAGAGATGGAAGAGAGAATCTCAGCTGCAGAAGATTCCATAGAGAACATCGGCACAACAATCAAGGAAAATGTAAAACGCAAAAAGATCATAACTCAAAACATCCAAGAAATACAGGAAACAATGAGAAGACCAAACCTTCGGATAATAGGAGTGGATGAGAATGAAGATTTTCAACTCAAAGGACCAGCAAACATCTTCAACAAAATTATAGAAGAAAACTTCCCCAATCTAAAGAAAGAGATGCCCATGAACATACAAGAAGCCTACAGAACTCCAAATAGACTGGACCAGAAAAGAAATACCTCCTGACACATAATAATCAGAACAACAAATGCACTAAATAAAGATGGAATACTAAAAGCAGTAAGAGAAAAAGGCCAAGTAACATATAAAGGCAAGCCTATCAGAATTACACCAGATTTTTCACCAGAGACTATGAAAGCCAGAAGATCCTGGACAGATGTTATACAGACACTAAAAGAACACAAATTCCAGCCCAGGCTACTATACCCAGCCAAACTCTCAATTAACATAGATGGTGAAACCAAAGTATTCCATGACAAAACCAAATTCACACATTATCTCTCCACGAATCCAGCCCTTCAAAGGATAATAACAGGAAAAAACCAATACAAGGACAGGAACCACGCCCTAGAAACAACAAGAAGGTAATCCCTCAACAAACCTAAAAGAAGACAGCCACAAGAACAGAATGCCAACTTTAACAACAAAAATAACAGGAAACAACAATTACTTTTCCTTAATATCTCTTAATATCAATGGACTCAACTCCCCGATAAAAAGACATAGACTAACAAACTGGCTACACAAACAAGACCCAACATTTTGCTGCTTACAGGAAACTCATCTCAGAGAAAAAGATAGACACTACCTCAGAATGAAAGGCTGGAAAACAATTTTCCAAGCAAATGGTATGAAGAAACAAGCTGGAGTAGCCATTCTAATATCTGATAAGATTGACTTCCAACCCAAGGTCATGAAAAAAGACAGGGAGGGGTACTTCATACTCATCAAAGGTAAAATCCTCCAAGAGGAACTATCAATCCTGAATATCTATGCTCCAAATACAAAGGCAGCCACATTCATTAAAGAAACTTTAGTAAATCTCAAAGCACACATTGCACCTCATACAATAATAGTGGGAGACTTCAACACACCACTTTCACCAATGGACAGATCATGGAAACAGAAACTAAACAGGGACACAGTGAAACTAACAGAAGTTATGAATCAAATGGATCTGGCAGATATCTACAGAACATTCTATCCCAAAACAAAAGGATATACCTTCTTCTCAGCACCTCATGGTACCTTCTCCAAAATTGACCACATAATTGGTCACAAAACAGGCCTCAACAGATACAAAAATATTGAAATTGTCCCATGCATCCTATCAGATCACAATGGACTAAGGCTGATCTTCAATAACAAAATAAATAATAGAAAGCCAACATTCACGTGGAAACTGAACAACACTCTTCTCAATGATACCTTGGTCAAGGAAGGAATAAAGAAAGAAATTAAGGACTTTTTAGAGTTCAATGAAAATGAAGCCACAACATACCCAAACTTATGGGACGCAATGAAAGCATTTCTAAGAAGAAATCTCATAGCTCTGAGTGCCTCCAAAAAGAAACTAGAGAGAGCACACATTAGCAGCTTAACAACACACCTAAAAGCACTAGAACAAAAGGGAGCAAATTCACCCAAGAGGAGTAGACGGCAGGAAATAATCAAACTCAGGGGTGAAATCAACCAAGTGGAAACAAGAAGAACTATTCAAAGAATCAACCAATCGAGGAGCTGGTTCTTTGAGAAAATCAACAAGATAGATAAACCCTTAGCCAGACTCACTAGAGGGCACAGGGAAAGCATCCTAATTAACAAAATCAGAAATGAAAAAGGAGATATAACAACAGATCCTGAAGACATCCAAAACGCCATCAGATCCTTCTACCAAAGGCTGTACTCAACAAAACTGGAGAACCTGGATGAAATGGAGAAATTCCTAGACAGATACCGGGTACAAAAGTTGAATCAAGATCAGGTTAATGATCTAAACAGCCCTATATCCCCCAAAGAAATAGAAGCAGTCATTAATAGTCTCCCAACCAAAAAAAGCCCAGGACCAGATGGGTTTAGTGCAGAGTTCTATCAGACCTTCAAAGAAGATCTAATCCCAGTTCTTCACAAACTATTCCACAAAATAGAAACAGAAGGTACTCCACCCAACTCATTCTATGAAGCCACAATTACTCTGATACCTAAACCACAAAAAGACCCAACAAAGATAGAAAACTTCAGACCAATATCCCTTATGAATATTGATGCAAAAATCCTCAATAAAGTTCTTGCTAACCAAATCCAAGAACACATCAAAATAATCATCCATCCTGACCAAGTAGGTTTCATCCCAGGGATGCAGGGATGGTTCAATATACGGAAATCCATCAACGTAATCCAGTATATAAACAAACTCAAAGACAAAAACCACATGGTCATCTCGTTAGATGCGGAAAAAGCATTTGACAAGATCCAACACCCATTCATGATAAAAGTCTTGGAAAGATCAGGAATTCAAGGCCCATACCTAAACATGATAAAAGCAATCTACAGCAAACCAGTAGCCAACATCAAAGTAAACGGTGAGAAGCTTGAAGCAATCCCTCTAAAATCAGGGACTAGACAAGGCTGTCCACTTTCTCCATACCTATTCAACATTGTACTTGAAGTCCTAGCCAGAGCAATTCGACAACAAAAGGAGATCAAAGGGATACAAATTGGAAAAGATGAAGTCAAAATATCACTTTTTGCAGATGATATGATATAAGTGACCCTAAAAATTCCACCAGAGAACTCCTAAACCTGATAAACAACTTCGGTGAAGTAGCTGGATATAAAATTAACTCAAACAAATCAATGGCCTTTCTCTACACAAAGAATAAACAGGCTGAGAAAGAAATTAGGGAAACAACACCCTTCTCAATAGTCACAAATAATATAAAATATCTTGGCGTGACTCTAACTAAGGAAGTGAAAGATCTGTATAATAAAAACTTCAAGTCTCTGAAGAAAGAAATTATAGAAGATCTCAGAAGATGGAAAGATCTCCCATGCTCATGGATTGGCAGGATCAACATTGTAAAAATGGCTATCTTGCCAAAAGCAATCTACAGATTCAATGCAATCCCCATCAAAATTCCAAATCAATTCTTCAACAAATTAGAAAGTGCAATCTGCAAATTCATCTGGAATAACAAAAAACCTAGGATAGCAAAAACTCTTCTCAAGGACAAAAGAACCTCTGGTGGAATCACCATGCCGGACCTAAAGCTTTACTACAGAGCAATTGTGATAAAAACTGCGTGGTACTGGTATAGTGACAGACAAATAGACCAATGGAATAGAATTGAAGACCCAGAAATGAACCCACACACCTATGGTCACTTGATCTTCGACAAGGGAGCTAAAAACATCCAGTGGAAGAAAGACAGCATTTTCAACAAATGGTGCTGGCACAACTGGTTGTTAACATGTAGAAGAATGCGAATCGGTCCATTCCTATCTCCTTTTACTAAGGTCAAGTCTAAGTGGATCAAGGAACTTCACATAAAACCAGAGACACTGAAACTTATAGAGGAGAAAGTGGGGAAACGCCTTGAAGATATGGGCACAGGGGAAAAATTCTTGAATAGAACAGCAATGGCTTGTGCTGTAAGATCGAGAATTGACAAGTGGGATCTCATGAAACTGCAAAGCTTCTGCAAGGCAAAAGACACCATCAATAAGACAAAAAAAACCACCAACAGATTGGGAAAGGATCTTTACCTATCCTAAATCAGATAAGGGACTAATATCCAATATATATAAAGAACTCAAGAAGGTGGACTCCAGAAAGTCAAATAACCTCATTAAAAAATGGGGCTCAGAACTGAACAAAGATTTCTCACTTGAGGAATACCGAATGGCAGAGAAGCACCTGAAAAAATGTTCAACATCCTTAATCATCAGGGAAATGCAAATCAAAACAACCCTGAGATTCCACCTCACACCAGTCAGAATGGCTAAGATCAAAAATTCAGGTGACAGCAGATGCTGGCGAGGATGTGGAGAAAGAGGAACACTCCTCCATTGTTGGTGGGATTGCAAGCTTGTACAACCACTCTGGAAATCAGTTTGGCGGTTCCTCAGAAAAATTGGACATAGTACTACCGGAGGATCCAGCAATACCTCTCCTGGGCATATATCCAGTTGATGTCCCAACCGGTAAGAAGGACACATGCTCCACTATGTTCATAGCAGCCCTATTTATAATAGCCAGAAGCTGGAAAGAACCCAGATGTCCCTCAACAGAGGAATGGATACAGAAATTATGGTACATTTACACAATGGAGTACTACTCAGCTATTAAAAAGAATGAATTTATGAAATTCCTAGCCAAATGGATGGACCTGGAGGGCATCATCTTGAGTGAGGTAACACAATCACAAAGGAACTCACACAATATGTATTCACTGATAAGTGGATATTAGCCCAAAACTTAGGATACCCAAGATATAAGATACAATTTGCTAAACGCATGGAACTCAAGAAGAATGAAGACCAAAGTGTGGACACTGTGCCCCTTCTTAGAATTGGGAACAAAACACCCATGGAAGGAGTTACAGAGACAAAGTTTGGAGCTGTGATGAAAGGATGTACCATCTAGAGACTGCCGTATCCAGGGATCCATCCCATAATCAGCTTCTAAACGCTGACACCATTGCATACACTAGCAAGATTTTGCTGAAAGGACCCAAATATAGCTGTCTCTTGTGAGACAATGCCGGGGCCTAGCAAACACAGGAGTGGATGCTCACAGTCAGCTATTGGATGTATCACAGGGCTCCCAATGGAGAAGCTAGAGAAAGTACCCAAGGAGCTAAAGGGATCTGCAACCCTATAGTTGGAACAACATGATGAACTAACCAGTACCCCGGAGCTCTTGTCTCTAGCTGCATATGTATTGAAAGATGGCCTAGTCGGCCATCAATGGAAAGAGAGGCCCATTGGACTTGCAAACTTTATATGCCCCAATATAGGGGAATGCCAGGGCCAAAAGAATGGGAATGGGTGGGTAGGGAAGTGGGGGGCGCTATGGGGGACTTTTGGGATAGCATTGGAAATGTAATTGAGGAAAATATGTAATAAAAATATTAAAAATTAAAAAAAGAAAACAACATTATTTTAAAATATACAAGGAGAAATAGAATGATCTGAATAATCTGATAGCTACTTCAGAAATTGTCTTAGGGCTGTGACGTCACTCGTTGGTGGTGTGCTTGCCTATCATGTGAAAGACCATGAGCTCAAGCTCTGAGACTGAAAATACATGAATAATAGAAACATCAGCAAGAAAAGAAAAGACAAAAATTGTTGACACTACTCTGCTCAGGAACGGACTTACAGAACCAGAATTCTATATGAATCAATAATGAACAGTTAAAAATGGGCAAGAGACAAGACAGCAGATTATAATTGTGCTGAAGCTCTTAATCACAGCTCCTCTGGAGGTTGGGGCAGGAGGATCATAAGTTCAAGGCCAGGCTGCATTATATGACATGTGATTTTAAAAAAGAGAGAGAAAACAGATTTAGTTCAGTAATAGAACGAGAAGCTCTAAACCTAATCCCAATATTGCAGAGGGTTTTCATAAGTAATCAATGCAAATGTATTCATAGTCATTACTCATCAGAAAAATGCAAATTAAAAAGGACCAAAAGGAGAAATTATCACAAATCCAGCCAGGTGACCTCAATGTAAAAAATTGATAATACCAAGACTATGGCTAAGTTAGCTCTCTTCTGTATTATGATCAAAGAGTAATTGGTAAAGAAAATTTGGGGGGAAAAATGAAGTAAAACCAAATGTTAGGCCAGGTGTGGTGGCACTCATCTTTAATCTCAGCACTCAGGAGGCTGAAGCAGGAGGATCATGAGTTTGAGGGTTACCTAGGCTACATAGTGATACCTTGCCTTAAAAAAGGAGAACAAAATGCACATGGGGAAGAGCAGTGATGGAGAGAGAGGGGTAAGTTCTGGATATAAGCAAAAGGCAAACCTGGTAGGTTGGGTGAGAGAAGAGTTAAGATGGTCTGTACCTGTCAGCATCTGGCCTGTTGTGAGAAGATGGTTAGCCTTTACTGAGGCAGAAAGTCTTCAGCATCCACACACAGTACAGTGGAGGAGAAAACAGGATTTCGTTTGGGTGTATGTCTTAGTGGTTCTTGTCCCATGTTCATGTGGGGACTCTGAATACCATGCTGAATAGGTGAGTTGGATATTCAGGGGAAGAGGCACAACCGTGGGTATGAATTTGAGGATAAAGACTGGAGGAGATCACTAGGTGTCTTAGTCAGGGTTTCTATTCCTGCACAAACATGACCAAGAAGCAAGTTGGGGAGGAAAGGGTTTATTCGGCTTACACTTCCATACTGCTGTTCATCACCAAAGGAAGTCAGGACTGGAACTCAAGCAGGTCAGAAAGCAGGAGCTGATGCAGAGGCTATGGAGGGATGTTCTTTACTGGCTTGCCTCCCCTGGCTCGCTCAGCCTGCTCTCTTATAGAACCCAAGACTACCAGCCCTGAGATGGCACCACCCACAAGGGGCCTTTCCCCCTTGATCACTAATTGAGAAAATGCCTTACAGTTGGATCTCATGGAGGCATTTCCTCAACTGAAGCTCCTTTCTCTGTGATAACTCCAACTGTGTAAAGTTGACACAAAACTAGCCAGTACACTAGGGTAGGGGTATCCAGACAGGAAAAGGTCTGAGAGTGAATATCCTTGATGCAGAAGGAAAACCAGCAGCATGAATATCCTGGAAGCCAGCAGTGTCCCTGAGGAAGAGCCACCACCCTCAGCAGATGATCTTGAGACCTGCAGTCAGTGGAAGGTGGGATTTCCTTCCCATCTACTGGATGACTGATGGATCTAGCCACAAGGGTCAGTAGGGAGTAAAGTAATGTGCTGGCTAATCTCCATTGGTAGCTTGACTGGATTGAGAAATGGTTGGGAGACCAGTGAGACACATGTCTGCGAATGTCTGTAAGAGTGTTTCCAGAGATGACTAACATGTGTGATAGCAACGGAGTGAGGAAAGACCCTCATGAGTGTAGGCAGCTCCATCTTAATAAGCTAGGGACCTGGATGGATCTGAAGTGGGAGGAGGGAGCTCCCAGCTCCCACAAACTCCATCATCCTTCTCCACAAATCCTTCTTGCTACTGTCATTACGAAGGGACATCAGACCCCATCTGCTTCAACTTTTCAACATGATTCATACCAGCAGGCCTTTAGGAAGCCTGCAGGCTTTTAACCTTACACTTGGGCTGCATCTTTGAGCCCCTTGTTCTGAAGCTTCCAGCTTCTTAGATACAGAAGCCACAAGGTATCAGGCTCCTAATGTACAGACAACCATTGTTGAATCACCCAGCTTCCAATGAGCACTAAGGGTGCCCAACCTTCTGACACTGCAGCTTGACACTGTCATCTACAAAGTTCACACTCAATGCATCGGTGCTTGTTCTTTGATGTTGGGTGTGTGGATGTTAAAGGATAGCTTTCCTTGTTTGTAATTGGGTCTCTTTGTCACCGTGGATGTCAGGTTACCTGGCCCTTGAGCTTCCAGAGAGTCTTTGATCTCTGCCTCCCATATCCCTGTAGGGAAAACCTGGGATGGCAGATGCTTGCACTATTGTAGATGTGGGTTCTAGGGATCCAAACCCAGGTCAACAGGTTTGACACTGAACCAACATCTACTTAGCCCAATCATGGACTATATAATACATGGGACTTTTTAAGATCCTGCCCTTTCGTGTGGATTGATGCTGCTGTCTGTAGAGTGGATTAGGTATCATAAGAGTTTGCTTTTTACCTTATTTGCCCCTCCCCTTCTTGTATGTGCCTATGCCTATCTTACCCCTCTGCTTCCCACCATGGGATGTTACATCAAAAAGAGCTCTCACCAGATGTGGTCCCTGAATTCTCAGGTTCCACAGTTGTGAGCCAATTACGTTTCTGCTCACTGTTTATTGGCATGCTAGTTAGTCTTATCCAGCTGTAGAATTTTAATTAGTGATTGCTGAGAGAGGGCCCAGTCCATCGTAGCCAGTCCTGGGATCTATACAAAAGTAGGCTGAGCAAGCCACGAGGAGCAAGTCAGTAAGCAGCAGTCCTCCATGGCCTCTGCATCAGCTCCTGCCTCCAGGTCCCTGCCCTATTTAAGTTCCTGTCCTGGCTTCCTTCAGTGATGCATTAAAATGTAGCAGTGTAAGCCAAATAAACCCTTTCCTCCCCAGGTTGCTTTGGTCATGGTGTTTCATCGCAGCAATAGTAATCCTAAAACAATTGCTCAGTCTCAAGAATTGGTTATCGCGGCAGTAGTGCACCAGACTACAACACATTCTTAATGCTTTCTTCAGCAGAGAGGAGCATTCGGCTAATGGCCAGCAAGGCAGGCCAGGGAGAGCTGGTTGTCAGTCAGGAGTGGACAGGCTGGCATAAGGCCCAGCACATTGAATCCTAAAGGGTTATTATCAGCAGAGCCTTGCATGTCAGCCTTGCAGCCTGAGATGCTGATCTGTTAACTTGACAAGATGGAGCCACTGGTCTAGGAAGGACCCCCCTGACTCATGGGCTATAAAATGTCAACATATGGATTCCTAATGGGAAATATATGTCATATGGACCCACATTTAGCATCCAGTGGTCCATTTTCCTTTCTAGGAAGCAACATCTACTTAGTGACATGAATCTGCATATTAGAATTGAACCACTTGGGTATCTAAGGCATCAGACTGTTCTGGTCATTGCCAGTGGGTTGCCTTGACAACCAACTGTCCTTCAGTGTCACTGACTCAGCCTCCATATCCTCTTTTTTTTTTACTCCCATGAGGCACCTCTCTCTTCTAAATTGGTACTTCTAAAGCTATGTTAATAAATTCAATTAAAATAGAAACAATTTTGTGCTAGAGGGATGGCGCAGTGGTTATGACCTTTACTATTCTTACAAAGGACCTGAGGTTGGTTCCCAGAATCAATGTTAGGTGACTCACAACAACCTCCAGCTCCAGGAGACCCAACAATTCTGGTCTCTGCAGCCTGTATTCACATTCATTCACCACACACACACACACACACACACACACACACACACGCACACACATATACCTTACTTATACTTTAAAAACAATAAAAATAAGTCTTTTTAAAAATAAAATAGAAAATTTCATTTTTACTTTTTTACTTCTTCTTTTTCTCTCTTTTCTTTTTGGCAAGCAGATAAAATTTAGGGTAAGTTTAGTTGTTGAAAGCTATTTGGAGACCGGCTAAGAGCTCTCATGAGGAACAGAGACTAAGGCAGAATGATCTTAGTGAATTGTTTCACTTGACAGTGGTTGGCAAGTCCGTAATTTTCAAGGCAGTCTGGCAAGTGACGAGGAGGGGAGAGGGGAGCAACAGGTGACATGACTGCTTAAGCCTAAAGGTGACAGGCTGTGGAGATGGATGCCCTGAGGAGATGGATGCCCTGACCACATCTCCCATCTGTAACAGAAAGCCAGCCCCATCAGATCAGAAGCTCACTCTGCTATGAACGCCTTACCTGCAGGGAGTCCGTTCCCAAGTAAGGGCACCTTCTGGGGTGCTGCTTTAAGAGTTTCCATACACTTGATGGCTGCAAACAATGAAGTTGTTCCTCATAGTTCTGGGGGCTGAGAAATTTAGAATCAGGGTGTCTTGCATGGTGTCTTCCTGCTGTGTGCTCATATAGTGATCTTTTCGGTGTTTTTGAGACAGTTTCCTTTGTAAATCTGACTAGCTAGGAATTTACTATGTAGACCAGTCTGGTCTCAATGATCTCCCTGCCTCTGCCTCTTGTGTGCTGGGATCACAGGTCTGTACTACAATGCCCTGCTTCACAGGGCTACTGGCCCCATCATAAGGGTGCCACCATCTTTAATTCTCAAAGTTCTGCCTTCAACTGTCTTTAACCTGAGGGCTGGGGTTTCAACATATAAAGGAGAAAAGCACCCATTCAGATTATAATAGGAACACAGTTTGCAGGCTAACAACAGACATGGGCTCAGAGGAGGGAAGAAACAGGCTTGTTTACAGTCAGCCAGCAGAGGGTCTAGAAACTTGGAAAAAACAGCCTCAGGCTTGCTGCCAGTGCAACTGACTCTTCACTTCTTCAGAGGACTGGGGTGCCATGCATGGCTAATATCTTGATCCCCTCTATTGTTCACATGCCTGAGGGAGCCCTTATCTGGCCTAGTTGAGCCTAGGGCCTGTCTTTTAGTCTAGACAAGGAAAGCAGAGCTTCCTTAACCATGATTCCGGTAGATGGTGTGGAAACGTTGACTCTACACTGGCAGATGGTTGAACAGAGGGAGTGGAAGTCAATGAAAAGTGTGCCCAGCTCCCTCCCAAGTGGCTGTCCCACCTGTCAGGAGGTCAAGTGTGGTCTCCTGACCCAATTCCCGGAGACTTTTCACAGCTGGGAGCAACCAGCTACGCAGGTATGGAAGCTGCTGCCAGGTCTGGCAGGGATCCAGGAAGCCCAGGTGTTCCTGACACCTCCGGTCAAGTCCTGGGCGTGGATCAGCCCTCTTTACCTGGAGCATTTGTAGCAGGTGTGCTCTCAGTCCTTCTGGTCCAGATGTCCATACTGGCAGAGCACAGAGAGAAATCTGCACTTGACCTCCAAAGTGCAAAATCCAGTTCAAAATCTCCTTATAGCATCCTCTCCTCTCCATCCATCTTCCCCAGGGGGAGGGGACCAAGGCCAGTTCTCTCCTTGGCTTCAGAGGGAGTCAGATACAATTTCAGGTGTGCCAGGGAAATTTGCAAGGTTTAGGATTCCCTGCCAGGACCAAGAGGATCCAGCTGGTATCTTTCTATAAACAGCGGGACGCTCTTGTACCTGGAAGCCCAGGCTAGGGCTCCCAGTGAAACACCCTCTACAACTTAGACCCCTGTCCTGTCCTTAACGGGAAGCCAGCATGGTCTTCAAAACCGCTTGTTGCCAGTGCTTCACATTGCCACTCACTGTCCTATGAGTTCAGATACAAGCTGTGCCCAGAGGTCTATGTTTGACAGGCTACAGGCCTGGGCTATCTCTAAAGAACCAGAGGCAAAAAAATGTCAGCACTTCCAAGAACCTCAGATTAGGAAGCAAGGCTCACAGGCAGTAGGCCTGCACACTGGGGTCAGGAGAATGACTGCAAGTGGGTCCTACCCTGTGCTTTCAGCTCTTGACTGTTATCAAATTGTGTTCCCCTAGGTAAGGGAGCAATTATTTGAGTGTCCTGAGATTCCTTTCTTTCCCTTTTCCTGCCACAGACAAACCTCACTTGGGTCCTCGATCCATGGGTGAAACTCGGGTTTGGGTTACAGGTGGGCAAGGAGTCAGAGAGAAGGGGGTGACAAACAGACACGACACAAGAGAGTGTGTATCTGAATGTATTGTCACAAAGTGAACACCAGTCTTATATAATAACAGAAAACTGTATTATATTAGGATCACAGCAGGCAAAGTACATAGAAGTTATCTGACACAAAACAGAGGTATGACTTCAAAAGGACTTACAGGAACCAGGTAATGTTCACAGCAAAGATAAAACAGCCCTGCCTAGAGTCAGCATGACAGGGTCCAGGTGAGGATTTCACACCCTAGTCACAATTTATGCTATTCCTTTAAGCCTTGTGAAAGCTAGCACCAGGGGGTTCTGCTCTAGCAGACCTTTTCATGAATAATGCAATACTGCAGTTTCCCCTTAAACCACAACCCTCCTTTTTCCTAGGCCATGGTAAATTCTTTCATCTGGGAGTAACTTGGCTGCTCTTTTATGTATCTGTAGGGATTCTCCATTTGTCAGAAGAACTCACCAACTTTCTTCTAATATGCAATGTAGTCTGCCATACCTGACTGTAATGAAGATTCTCAGCATACTTTGCTAAGCTTGCCCTGAGATTTCTATCTGGCAAACTGAGATGCCTGATTCCTAACTGTCAACACTGAGGCATTTCGTCTGGATGAATGATA
This sequence comes from Mus caroli, assembly GCF_978045245.1. NCBI lineage: Eukaryota > Metazoa > Chordata > Mammalia > Rodentia > Muridae > Mus > Mus caroli. The sequence goes on along the minus strand of NW_028227269.1, from coordinate 18,435,527 downwards.
TTCCTATGAAATTCCAAGCCCAAAGTCAGCTCAAGGGCTGTCTGGGACATTGATGAAAACCAGGGAGTAAAATTTAACCTGATTAAGTACTTGTAAAATTCATTTCTTGGAAGCACCTATAATAGAAGAAAGCACACAGATCCATACATCAGACTACCTCGGGGACAGGGTTTGAGTATACAGGCTATGGGAATGCCAAGGTTCCAGGAGGCATAGTTTCCTTGAAATTCTTTGCCTCGTGACTGCTTCCAGGTTTCTAAACCTGTAACGCTACTGGAGTGGATGTAGCATTTTTCTTTGCTTCTTTCCTTTCATCTTTTCTTTCTTTCAAGACAAGGTAGGCCAGGCCAACCTTACTCATAGCCTTGAATTCCCGCTCCCCAGTCTCCCCCTCTCAAGTGTCAGGATGACAGGAACACGCCACAACACCCTAAAAGTCCTAGGAAAGATCTTTAACTAGGAGTTTCAATCTGAGAACAATCTAGAAAGAATAGTACTTTCTATTCATGATCATAAACCCCTAATCCCTGGGAACTGCTGGGGCTCTCGGTCTAGTTGAGCTCTGACATCCCAGCTAGGGTTGTTTTAACTATTGCAGGCTACAAAGAGAAGAACCAAGAGAAGGCGATGGCGATGTTCTCACCCCTAAGAGCCTGACAGAGAAATGGAGGAAGGCTCAGCCTGGATGGAGGTTTTAAGGCCTACAGGATCCCACCCGCTTGTGGTTCTTTGCCACAGCCAGCGTTTCACGCGTTTCACAGGTCCTCTTGGTCCCAAAGATAGAGACCCAGGCCTCACAGCAGAATTTTCTAGGCTATGTGACCACAAGATCAACCATCCCAAGAACACTTTGGGTGCTGAGGGCGGGGATCAGATCTTAAGGGCCAGACTCTAGCAGACAGGGGTCTGGGCGTCTCTAGAGAATCCTGCTGTGAGCCTGGCCTGAGCAGATTTGTGAGTCTCTAAGCAGCAAACTAGAAGCGTTCTAAAGAAGCAATGACCTCAATTACACAGTACCTTTGCTCTTGCCGCTTAGTGGTCCCTGTCCCTAAATGCCAGTAGGTTCCACCCACCCCCACTGGGAGGCCCTGTCAACCAGAGCATGGCCTAGCTGGAGAGGTCAGAGCTACAGCCAGGTCCAAGAAGCCTGCAGGAAGACTCACTCCAACCCTGACAAATGCAGGCACTAGCTCCACCCTGTGGGGGGGAAGGCGGGGTTAGGTTTCTGTGATGACTTTGTTTGGGCCCCTGAAGCTGCGCTTTGCTCCACCCTGGAACTGTTGACAGAGTGGCAAGGAAATCTAGGTCAGTAGTGGGTGAGGCCCTGCAGGTGTGACCCAGTGCCAGGAGAGAAGGCAAGGCCAGCTGGGGAGAGAGCGCCCACGCTTATGACACATTCCCCACTTCCGGGCTCTCCCAGAAACCCTTTCCCTGGAAGCTTTGCAATGGGGGATAACAGGAACTTAGGATCCCAGGTCTGGACTTAGCTCTATGCAAATGTGTCTTTACTTTACCCTGGGTCTCTGGCTCTGATTTGAGATAGTGATTTCTCTGTCTGGGAGCCCCTGTGGGTGCAGCTTCATGCTTAAAACCATTTCCTCAGAGCACCCTGCTCAGTCATTCCTGGGGTGCTTACCTCGGTCGATGGGACCCCTAGCGAGAAGGGCCTGGGAAGTATTTACTGAATAAAGAAAGAAATGCAAACATTAACCAAGCCCGGCATTCTGGAAGAATCTGAAAATGTAGACCAAAACCCCTATTGTGAGGAGCGGGTGTGGCGGCAGTCCCAAAGGCGCCAGGGACTGCAGCTAAGTCTTATGACTTGCACCTGACTTCCTCACCTGAATATAAGCCACAAACATCATGAGAGCTGCGCAGGTGTACCAGGATACTGGTGAATCCATTTTGATGGAGATATGCCCCTGCTGCCCTGATTAGCTGAAGCTGCGTACCTGGTGAGGTGACGTCGCCTGCTGTGAGTGGATGGGAACTGAGAGTATATAAGAATGAAAGGCCCAGGGTTGGGGGGGGGTAGATATAAACAAGAAGAAAGATGAAGACTGAATAAACTGCTGTTAGAAGGACTGGTGGTCATGTCTTTCTTGCTGGTCTAGAGTGGACGCGGCACCCTATGGCTACTATCTGTGCTGACTCTAAGAGGCAGGGAGCCTCAAAATGGGACACCCCTCAATTGACTGCCTAGACCTTGGTTCTCTTAAGAAGTCCTTAGGGTTCTGCTAGAACCATGCATGGAAATCTCTTTGCTACAAGTACTCTGAAGTAATGCATGAACTAATCTATTCTTTCCTCCCTTCCTCCCTCCCTCCCATCCATCCATCCTCCCCTTGTTCCTTCCATCCTCTCTCCCCCTCCACTTCGCCTATCCACCCCTCCATCCTTCCTGTACACCTGCTTATTCTGACATGCAGCAGGACCGGCTGAGGTTCGGAATACATTCCAACATTGCTAAAGTTCCCAGCCTGGGGTAGAAGTCACTACAGTCTGACTAGTTCAGCCAGCCTGCCCAGCACCACTGAACAGAATCTCATGGCATCCTCTACCAGGAACGGAGGCCTGATGAGCCAGCTCACACTGGGGTAGAGGGAGGGACTAGTTTTGCCCAGGATATAGCCTGGAGCTCCTTTCTGACAGCCTGAACGGGTTGTCCTATATAAAATGCCCCCCCCCCAAGGAAAAGGTAAAGGGAATGTGCACTAAATTGGATATATTATTCTTCCCACTTTGTAGATGGGTATCTAAGGTTTGAGAGAAAAGGTATCCTAGACTAGCAAAGTCAAGATTGAACCTAGATCTCAGCCTCTGAACAGCAGGAAGGGAAGAAGACGGGAAAGGCATAGAAAGGCAAGAAGAAAGAAGTACTCTCAGGCTCAAGTTGGAGCCTCATGGGGCCTGCAGAAGCTACCAGAGTCCTCTACTCCTTTCTCTTCTCCTCCTGGCCCACACATGCACTGGAACTAGATGCTCCAGTGACTACAAAGCCCCACCTTCTTCTGCAGAATAGCTACTCCAGGTGCTGTGTGTTCCTGCCCCCTAGTGGCCATATCTGGAAGTGCGTATCCATCGGTCCCAGTACTTTACTGGGTACCCTTGGGTGTAAGCCAACCCAGTTCCATCCTCATAGCGGAACATTGAAGGGAGACTGGAGCAAGTCTGGGAAGCTCAGAGCCTCCAAGGAGCCCTTGGTTCCTGCTGGGTAATGGAGTTAAGAAGGCACTATAGGGCCTATATCTGTCCAGGGAAATTGGGAATCTCAGCCGAATTTGAGGAAGGTAGACATATGGGGTGTCCTTGGAAGAAGGAAGTTTGTGAGAATATAGTTATCCTTCCTGAGACAAGGGTTTGGAGCAAGCATATAGTTCAAGGCTGACATGCTGTGTGTCTGAATATTTGAAAGTGATACATCAAACTCAAACTATGAAATAAATATGCTCCAATCTTTTTTCTTGACAAATATATCTTCAAAGGGGACTGGAGAACCTGGTTAGGGTTTAGAATTTGGATTCCTGGATGTTCTTCACTGTACCATAGCGATGTGGGGGGTGGCCAGCTCCTATGTGTTCCCTGTCTCTTCCCATCTCTACATTGTTAGATACCAGGAGGACATATGCATGTATGCATACATATGTATGTGCATACATAATACATACATGCAGCACGCACACACACACACCTCCTACACTTTGCACATCAGGCACGTATACAAGCTATACTGGCTCATTCTCCATATATGCTGCCCCTAGGTCAGGAAGACAGACCCTTGGAAAAGTCTATGGAAGACCTGGGAATGGAGAGGGGATGAGATCCTGGGAGAATACAGTCCTCTACTCGTGGGAAGGCCTCAGCAGTGAGACCCTGTCACAATTTGAGTGTATTGATGACATTAAAGCCCTGGGGCTACAGATGACTCAATAGTTAAGAGCATGTGTAATTCTTGCAGAGGACCTAGTATCAGTACCCATGCAGTGGCTCACAGAGGACCTAGTATCAGTACCCACATGGTGGCTCACAATCTCCTGCAAGTCCAGTTCTAGGACTAGATCCAACACCCCATCTTCTGACCTCCATGCAAGCCATTGTTTTTACTAGCTCAGTATTATTCCATTGTGTAAATTTACCACATGCTCTGTATCCATTCCTCTGATGAAAGACATCTGGGTTCTTTCCAGCTTCTGGCTATTATAAATAAGGCTACTATGAACATAGTGGAGCATGTGTCCTTGTTACACATTGAAGCATCTATTGGAAATAGGTCTAGCAGTGGTATAGCTGGATCCTCAGATAGTACTATGTCCAATTTTCTGAGGAACCGCCAGACTAATTTCCAGAGTGGTAGTACAAGCTTGCAATCTTCTGCGTGGCATAGACATACATGTAAGCAAAACACTCATGGTCATTAAAAATAATAATAAATAAGAGTATTTTTTAGCTGTGCAATGATGGCACATGCCTTTAATGCCAGTCCTAGGAAGTCAGAGGCAGGCAGATATCTGTGAGTTTGAGGCTAGCCTGGTCTACAGTGCAAGTTCCAGGATAGCCAGTGCTACACAGAGAACTCCTGTCTTGAAAAGAAAAAAAGAGAGTGAACTTTTAAAAAATGGATAAAACCGAGAATGAAGAGATGATGGCTCAGTGGTCAAAGAGTACTCACTGTTCTTCCAGAGTTCCTGAGTTCAATTCCCTGCAACCACATGGTGGCTTACAACCATCTGTAATGGGATCCAATGCCCTCTTCTTGTATGGCTGAAAACAGCTACTATGTACTTAAATAAATAAAATAAATTTGGTTTTAAAAAACGGATAAACCCCTCATGGTACTAGATCATCCAATCCATGAACAAAAGTTGTCTTTTTTTTTTTTTTTCCGAGACAGGGTTTCTGTGAGTATCCCTGGCTGTCCTGGAACTCACTCTGTAGACCAGGATGGCCTCAAACTCAGAAATCTGCCTGCCTCTGCCTCCCAAGTGCTGGGATTAAAGGTGTGTGCCACCACTGCCCGGCAAGATGTATTTTTATTAGTTTAGGTATTTACTTAATTTCCATCAATGATGTTTTTGGCTCTTCCATGTACATGTGTGTGCATGCATGTCTGTGTGCACACTCTCAGGTACATGTGTGTGCACAAGCATTTGGAGGCCACATATCAGCTTCAAGTATCATCCTTCAGGAGCTGTTCACCTTGACTTCTGAGTCAGGGTCTCTCATAGGATCTGGCACTTGGCAGACTGGCGAGGTTGGCTGGTTAGTGAATGCCAGGAACACTCCTGTCTCTACGTCTGCACTGGGGTTACAAATGTGTGCCACTGTGCCTGGCTCTTTATGTGGGTACTGGGCATCAGAAGCAGGTCCTTGTGCTCATCTTCCAAGTGTGTTAACTGACTGAGCAATTCTCCCCACCCCCACCCCGAAAGCTTTGCATTTTATACATTTTCCCTCTGTAAGTCCTAAAAACCATCTGTGGAGTATCATGGTGGTTATAAGCCATGCTTTATGGATCAGAAAACTGGAGCGTAAGGGTTCTCAGGCCATAAGTGGTGGAGCTAAAAAGGAAATATCTGTCTCCAGCACCCTGTGTTCTATCTCAGCCTGGGAAACCCCCATGATGGGGTCAGTGCTCCCTCCTAAGTGACTGAGGAAGGGGGTAGGGGAAGGCCCAGAGTGAGATGCTCTCAGCCAATAAGGGAGTAGGCAGGAACAAGCAAGGGAACTGTTGCTTTTGGGTTGAAATCAGGGGTCCTGGCTTGTGGCTACAGTGAAAAATCACCTACAAACTCCTAAAAATAACAGAGTCTAATGAATGAGGAAAGTTGCCCCCTGCAAGCAGGGAGTGGAAGCACTGTGGGCCACAGCTACACAAAGGAATATGCACCTCAGCTGGGATCTAGGTTGAGGCTGGCTCATCTGTTCCTGCCTTGTCCTCTCTGCTACCACTTGTACTGAAGCAGCTGAGGCGGGGTGGGTTAGGGGTGGGGAGAGTGCTGGCTTTACACTCGGGCTCCAAGCTGTAGTCCTGGCCAATCTTGGTTCTGTCTCATCTTTTCTAAGGCCCATGTCTCTGAGCTGTCCAAAGGGGGTGACATATGCCTTAGGAGGTGGGGGGTCTAGTTTTTTTTGTTTTTTGTTTTGTGGGGGGGTTTGCCTGGGTTGCTGTGATTTATCCAGATGGCAAAAGTCACTGTGCCAGTCCTGGGGTTAGATTTGATGAAAACCAGAGACATCAGTCCAAGGCCAAGCCAAGTCCAACCACCAAGTGTGGAAAGGCAACAAGAGCCCATGAAGAGGAGAAGGGTCTGGTGACATTGGCGCCCTGCAGGGTGCCAGCTGTGAAGGAAGCTGTCTGGGATCCTCCTGCTGGCCTGGTCACAGGCTGAGTTACTTGAAGCTTCTCAACTGATTCCCACCTGAGTTTCTAATCCACAAAAATCACAGGATTGACTACAATGGGGTGGTAATTTTTAAATAGCTGTAGATGATTGTGGCTGTTTTGATTATTATAGATCGTTTTACTCAGAAGCTAAAAAGCAGAGTTTTAACCTTGGTCTTGGCTGGCCACTAGAGGTCCACCTGATGGGCTGGACCAAGGCTATCTCCTCCAAACTTGTTCTTGGTCATCATAGCTGCAATTAGACAGGAAGGCATCCTGAGGCAGCTCCATCTTGGAAGGTCATTCCTCATTGTCCTGGGCTCCATCCCTGTCTACGCGGGGAAATCTTGTAGAAATGTTTATTTGCCTGCATTTATCAGGAGACTGACTCTGTGTGGGCCTAGAATGAGAAGGTCTGGGATCTAAGAACTTCAAGAAAAGCAAATGCGGAAATGGGGAGATTGCTCAGTTTGGTAAAGTGCTTGCCACAGGAATGTGAGGACTTGAGTTCAATGCCCCAAATGTGTGTGGAAAAAAGCTGGTCATGGGAGTGCACACTTGTAATTCCTGTGAGGCAGAGACAGGCAAACCCCTGGGGCTCACTGGCCATCTAGCCTAACCTACTTAGTGAGCTTCAACCAGTGAGAGGCCTATCCCACAAAGCAAGGTGGATGGCTCCTGAGGAAAGACACATGAGGCTGACCTCTGTCCTCCACCGGCATGCACATGAGAACCTGCATGTCAGGTCCCAAGGAAACAGTATTCCAAAGCCCATGCTTGCCCCCAAGGCTCTCTCAGTATCACAGGTATCTGTCACAGAGCCCATGCTAGTATCCTGGCTCCTCTCAGCTCTTCTTGCCCTGCCCCCATCCTAAGCTTCTCCAGCTCATGGGCTTCCCTTCCCTCAGCTTCTCATTCTTATATAACCCTGCCATTTCAGCTATGATCTTTCTTGGAGGCAAAGGGCTTAGCTCTCACTACTTTCCCAGTAGAACAGGTGTCATCTGGGACAGTGGAGTGGGCCAGACTTCTCAGGATGGAGCCTGAGCTCGGCTGCTCCTTGCTGTGGGCTGGCTGGTCAACCTCTCTGAGCCACTGCCACCTCTTCTAAGGTATTATCCCAGAGTGGGATGAGTGGCCCCCAGGTCCCCTGTTGCTCTGTTCTGGTTATTTTTAGCTGAGGAGGCTCCGACCATCCTTCAGCAAGTTTATTTTGAGTTCAGTACACTTGTGCTGTTCTGGTTCTCAAGCTGTAGGTCATGACCCCTCTGGGGGTCAAACAACCCTTCCACAGGGGTCACCTAAAACTATCAGGAAAACACAGATTTTTATATTATGACTCATAACAGTGGCAAGGTTACAGTAATGAAGTAGCCACAAAAATAATTTTATGATTCGGGGTCACCACAATATCAGGAACTGCCTTAGAAGGTTGAGAATCACTAGTCTAGATGATCAATTAAGTCTCTGGCTCAGAAGAGCTAGGAAATCCTCTGGTGGAAGGTGGGCCTGCTCCTCCACTCTGGAGGTGCCCAGGTGAGGGCCAGATTTCCCTTTGTGGGACAAATCAACAGCTCCCCCATGCCCCACATATCCTGAAAGCAGGCTAAAGTGTCCCTCCTGCAACTTCTGTGAAAGGATGATCCTTTGGCAAGCCCAGACACTGGGATAGCACCACAGTTTCATGTGTGACTCAGATGCCAGATGACCTTCCATGTTCTCAAAGCCTTGGTGGCATCTTTACCAGGCTGCTTTGCTCCAAGACCTGGGGAAGCTGAAGGGTTTATCTAAGATCTGTGTTTGCAAGACTTCTGGGATCCCATGCCCTGGGGAATTCCACCCCTGTGCAAATATGTGCTGCTGTGTGGAACTCTCTCTAGTAAGCAAACTCCCTGGGGTAGCATGGACCTGGCACAGCAGAGAGTGGACACAGCCACCCCCAGCATCAAGGGGGTTTCCAGTCTTCCATTCGGCTGCCTCCATTTACTTTCTTGAATTCCCTGCCCGGAGCCTTTCACTCTGCCCTGCCCCCAAGCTTATCAGGCTGCCTTTCCCCTCCTCTGATTAGGAATAAAATAATAAGTGCCCCCTTTGAGCAAAGAGTAACTTCCAGGTCCCTCTTAAAGCCCTCTAAGTGCCTAGGTGGCTTGGCCTGCCACTCATACCAGCAGTCAGGGGCTTTTCTCAAACAAAGGCTGTCCTTCGCTTTACCAGAAGGAATTTTGCTAGTGTTTACCAAGATGATATTTTTACTTAAAAAAAAAAAAAAAAAGATTCCAACCTGGTCTACAGAGTAAGTTCCAGGACATCCAGGGATACACAGAGAACAGTATTACTGTTTTTTTTTTTTTAATTAAATACAAAGTAATGGGTTTCTCTTTATTTTACGTGTGTGTGTGTGTGTGTGTGTGTGTGTGTGTGTGTGTGTGTGAGAGAGAGAGAGAGAGAGAGAGAGAGCACCCTTGAGCGTGCGCCCGCATATGTGGTTGGTTGCACAGGCCACAGAGCCTGTGTAGATAGAGGTCAGAGGACAACCCCTGTGGAGCTAGCTCTCTCCTTCCACCTTTACATGGGCTCTGGGGGTCAAACTGAGATCACCACACTTTCATGCCTTCTGTCTGCTGACTCAGCCCAAGCTGTCCTCAGTCTCTACATGCAGAAGTAATGACCTTGAGTATCTGACCCTCCTGATCTCACCTAACAAGTACTGTGCCCCACACTCAGCTGCATTTATGCAGTACTAGGGATGGAACACATGGCTTTATGCATGCCAGGCAAGCACCCCACCAAATGAAAGTCCCACACACACAAACACCTTTGGGGGGAAAAAGGCTCAAAGTAAACTGAATACTCAAGTAGCCCTCTGAACGACACGATATGATGCCCTGGAAAGGCTTTCCCATGATTCCCATGAACCCTTCCAATTGCAGCTGGGAAACCTCTTTCGATATCCCTGAGGAAGACCACGATAATGTCAGTGCAGCCAGGAGAGCCAGACCTTAAGTCTCTAGTCCAACAGAGCAGCTTTGAAGGTCAATTGTGTCAGGAGAATAAAGCTTCTCCCTCTAGCCTGCAAGTCTGAGGGAACATAATCAGCTTCCCGGTGAGTTCCAAGGTTAGTAACATCAGCCTTTTCTACCTATTTGTAGCCAGGCCTGTTGTTACCATGGAAACAGCTATCAACAGGAACACTGCCTCCCTGGGGCCTATCACATCCTTTATTGCCAAAAATGCATGTGCCTGTGTAGAAAGCAAGGCAGCTTTGGCTTTGAGGTCTAGCATACAGGGCTGGTTCCCTTCCTCTACATACTGCGTATTTAAATCCCAAAGGAAATGTGTCCTGAAACAGGATTTCCATGTTCTCCTGTACACTTCTCTTTTTATATTCCATGAGGGCTGCACGAGGAGGAGTCTGCTGTTTAAAAACATTTTTTAAAATTGTTTGTTTGTTTGTTTGTTTGTTTTCGAGACAGTGTTATTGAACTTGAGGGTCACAATCAGTGCTCCAAGTCAGGGTCAGATATCCATCCTCAATAAGCCGATTAAAAGACAAGTTAGAGCCGGGTGATGGTGGCACGTGTCTTTAATTCCTAGCCCTCAGGAGGCAGAGGTAGACAGATCTCTGTGAGTTCAAGGCTAGCCTGGTCTACAGCTTAAGTTCCAGGACACCCAGGACTACAAATAAAGAAAATCTGTCCTGACAAAATGTTGGGGGCCGACCAGCAGCCCGCAACATGAACGGTTCAACTGAGATGGCAGCTCAAGCTGAAAAGAGAGGAAACTAGACGGGGAGAAAAAAGAAACGGAGCCAAGACAGGTTCTGATCAAAGCTCTATTTTACTTGTTCAGACACTCAGTTTTTTTTTTTTTTCTTTTTTTTTTTGGTTTTTCGAGACAGGGTTTCTCTGTATAGCTCTGGCTGTCCTGGAACTCACTTCGTAGACCAGGATGGCCTCGAACTCAGAAATCCGCCTGCCTCTGCCTCCCAAGTGCTGGGATTAAAGGCGTGTGTCACCACGCCCGGCTTCAGACACTCAGTTTTAAAGGAAGGGGGAGGGGACCCGATTCCCGCCAAGCAATCTCAGGGTCCAGTAGCAGAGTGAGCACGTGTGTCGCTCCAAACAAAAAAGCGCACGGTCCAGCAGTAGGCAAGGCAGGACGAATGAGCAGGAAGCTCCACCCCCGAGCAAACAGGTTCCAGGCTGGGTGAGGGGAAGGCTACATCTCTGCCCTTTTGTTAACAAAAATAAAAATAAAAAAGAGAAAAGGCTGTCCTGAGGCAAAAAATTTATCTATGCTCAATAGTTCTGCCTGAATTCTTAGGGCTAAAGAAAAAAACCTGTTTCCGTGGGATTCCCTAACCTTTCTAATGGTAAACTGTATCTGGCTAAGACTGTCCTTTCTATCCTAGTAAACAACAGAAAGGCCTTGAGCAGTAGGGTCTGACTTATAATGCTAATTAGTGCTGAATAGGTAACTTCCTAGTTGAATTTTTAAGTAGGGCGTTGGAACCCTGGCTAAACAAAATTGAACTGTACTCTATTAAGAATAACACTGAGTTGATATTTCTCTGCATTTTGGATGACAGGTGGGAAACAGGGAGAAAGGGGGTGACAACCGGCTCTGTAGTACAAGGCCAATTGGCTTTTTTATTTATAGGGTGGGAGGCTGTGAAGGGCTTGCCCTTTCAACAGTATGGTCTCCAACCTCTTTCCCCCCTATTAATTAAGTTTAATAAGGCAACGCTTAACTGAGGTGATCAAATGATTTTCTCATCCGTAGATGAGTGGGCTTTTAACCTTGGCTTGGGTGGATATTGACCCGATTCCTCTTGTGGGTGCTATCACGACCCACACCTGTGGCTCTTGGTACCTTTTGGGGAGGGGGAGGCAGAGCCTTAAATATATATATAGAGAGATATAGATATAGCTAGATATAGATATAGATAGATAGATACCAACCTCCATTTTAAACCGAGTATATCACACAGGGAACTCAGAAACAGTCAAGCTGGACCTTCCCCTGCAGTAATTCTCTGCACCAAGCGATACCTATACTGTATTCATATGATCACGAACCAGTATGCACAGTTCTGAGTACTGTGCAGCTCCTAAAGGAGAATTGTCAACCTCAGATTTAGCAAGGCCTAGGCAAGAATTATGTCATTAGTAACACCACGATTTGTGGCTAAAATAGGAGCTGGAAGTCTTTCCTCCTCATCCCTGTTATTCCCATAGCCTGAGGAACTAATGACACCTTGCAGTAACAGCAAGGGTGAAAAGCCAGAGGCCAGCTAAGGGACTAAGCCCGTCTCTATCAAAATAAAAACTAATCTCTATTAATATTTGAAATTTCTACTTCCCTAGCCCTCTTGGTAAGCCAATTTCTAACTCATACTAAAAGCCACGTGCTGGAATGTCCTTGGAAGGAAGATAGTAGTTGCCACCTGTGTGCTCTTGGGGGAGGGGAAAGTACGCCTGCTGGTCCGGCTGGAGAATGTAGATTGACCTGCTTGAAAAAAGAAAGAGATCTAGACAATGAGAAAGCAGCAATGTAAATTTTCTTTTTGGAGAAGTCCAGGTACTTTATTCAGTTGCAAATTAACAAGGCACAAGCTCAGTCTCTGGGCTGGTTTTAGAATAGGAAAAAGGCCAGAGACTCTCTGGAAGTGGGGGATGTGCTCTGAATTAACTTTGCTAGGTAATTTAGAATATAGGAATCTCTAATATTGGACTGAATATTAGACCAGTCTAAGATTGAGTTAGGATGGCTGGTCACACTGAAGAAAAGAGAAAAATCATTATGACTCTATTAAATGACTAATTTTACTAAGTCTGAATATACAGTCTCTGATGAACTATTGCCATAAAGTTAAAAGGCTAGAAGCTAGTCTATACTGGAAAAATGACAAGCAAGGATGGATCTAAGACATGAATTTAATTTAGTTTTTTAGTTATTTCTATCAGGACACTGAGTTAACTTACCTGCCAGCTCGGCACACGAATTACTAATATCCTTCTGCAGCATTCTGTGGAGAGAACCTGTTTTTCCCTTTCCTAATAAGGTAGCTGTTTTAGGATCAATCTATAAGCCGATAAGTAGATTCTTTTAAGATACTAAAAAGCATTTATTAAATTTGACATTTTAATCTCAAATTTTGAAAATAAAGGTATGATTTAAATAGTGTGCATAGGAATGCACTAAATAGTATATATGGGGATACAGTTTCTCTCTTTTGTCTTTTAAGAAGTTTAAAGTTTTAAAATTTCACAATATCTAACCTTTTGAATTAATAACTTGTTGGACAAAACATTTTAAATACTTGGCTGTAAAGGGGCAGTGACTAATTGCACTTTCAATCATTTTTCTTAAGGAACGGTTGTAACTAGAAAGCTTGAAAAGTTATTAAGAGTCACATGTGCATAATTTATTTATTAACTAGAAATAAGAGCATTTATTTGTAGCAAATTATTAAGTAAAAAGTCGTCAAGAATTAACACCATTATGTGGAAACAAGTAGTAACTGAGGACACTAAAAGGAATTATACATGCACAATCTTTAAGAATACTAAAATATTATCTTAAACCATAACTGTTATGAATCTATAAAGAACGAGGTTATATATCCAACCTATTTATATGGATGACCTTTGGACTGTCTGATATAAATTTATCTTGGCATTGTATTAAAAATGTCCAGGCAATTAGGACAATTCAATACATGTCTAAAAACTACCTTCTTAAAAGGACAGCATTTTTTCTATGAGTTGTATACGCATAAGCAATTGCAAATTTGAGAATTAATAGTATCTGAGGGATGAACAATTTTAAGCAATTGTGAGTTCAGAGATATGGCATTGACTATTAATATACAAATTAAGGTTTGATTGTTAGTATTTTAAAGCACCATCTACAGCACACAACTAGATTATTTGTGCTGGAACAGGGGAAACTGTGTGTCTTAAGACTCCGCCCCACAGCAGCTAGTTGGGCCCATGTGGGCCAACGATCAGCTGGGAGGATGAGAAAAATGACTTTACAATAATGTTTTTTCTGGCCAAAGAATTGTCTTGGGCACAACTAATTTTAAATTACCAATTAACAACAATTATAAAAGCTTTCTTTATTTTTTGTAAAATCTTTTGTAGTAAACTAAAACACTAAGTAATAAAAGGATATTGTCTCTGAATCTTTTGGGTGAGAGCAAGGATTTAAGGTAAACTTCCCTTGAGAAGCATTAGTTAATAATAAAATACTTTCCACTTAGGAAACAATATACACTGAAAGATTAAAACTCTTGGCTTCTTGTATAGAAGCAGAAACAATAAAAATTTTTCTTACATTATGTAAAGTTATATTAGCCATACCTAGAGGCAAAATTTTCTAGTGATTGCCAGTTTACTAGAAGCAAAAATCTTTGAATTTAAGCATTATTAAACATCTGAATAGATCTGCAACACTGTTAAAAGGAAATTTTCTTGAACACAGGGAAAAACTTTCTCGGGCACTGTTTGCAAAACACAAGAAAGCCACAAGCCGCTCTGGGGCTGCCCAGAGCCCTGTATTGACTCAAACGTAAAATACTTTTTAATCTGAGCATCAATCTTAAATTTGCAATCAAACTGCAAGCTGTAGTCAATGGAACAATGGCAATTTTAACCATAATTTTTAAGTTTTTTGTGCAAGGTTAGGATAATACCTACAACTTTGGGAAAGCAAAACCTAAGTTTAAAACAATTTATCATTTTTAAAATCAATAAAGAGGCATTGCCTTAAATCTTATCTTAAATTTTACTATTTAGGATAGGAACCACATTAATTATTTTCTAAACTAGAAATATCTTTAGAGACCCAGCCTCTTGGCCTGGCTTAGGCCACGTGTCGGAAGGACTCTAAACTTGAGTTATCAAATTTAATACTAACCATCTCTACATAGCAATGTAACAATTATTAATCTTAACCAACAACTTATGAGCTGAATGTGAAAACATGTAGAGCACATTATCAATAAAAAAGAACCAAATGAAGCAGTTAATTTTAAACCAATCAGAGAATATTAATTTTTGTAGCTACAATCATAGAATAAAAAAGCACTTTACCATTGTCAAACACATTAATCATGAACCATTTATCAGATTTTTTACTCCGAAACTAAGAGGCTGTGCACTCGCTCCTTTTTCTTAAAACGAACAGTTTTTCCAGCAGGGGCCCTCCTGCCACGTGTCTGGTTCCTGGCTGAAGCACGTGGCAGCTCTCGGCTTTGCAGATAAAGTTTTTTATACCATCTTTATTATCCAACATAAAACATAGAACATTCATTCATACAGACTGGACACGAACATACATGAATTGAACACGAGAACAGATTGGTGCACCAGACATTAGGCAAGACACAAAAGGGGACACAGTACTCTTGCTATAAAGCCCAGAGAGAACAAAGTATGGCACTCCTGAAATTTCTCTCTGCCTTTTGGGACATTTTCCTCCCTCATGATGCATTTTTTTTTCTTTTACATTTTTAAACTGGGGCAATCCGCCTGATCCATAACTTTAAACCCTTTCTTCTTCCACCTAAGCAGCTTCCTAAAAAGCTGCGGCACACCACCTGTTTCCATTTCTAGTTCCGATTAACACACTGCTGACCCAAGCAGAACCAGCATTGGGTTAGCACTGATCCAAGCTTAATTCGTATCCTACCGCATCCTAGGCAACACTTTACAAAACTGAAATTTTAAGCTAGCGCTAGCATATGTACCTGTCTGTTGTTCTGGTGCCCAATATGAAGATCCTTTCCTGTGGAGCTCCACACCAGCAGCGTTTCTCTTAGCATCCCTCTGCCATTCTTCAGGTCCCAGTTCTGGCGCCAAACTGTTGGGGGCTGGCCAGCAGCCCGCAACGTGAACGGTTCAACTGAGATGGCAGCTCGAGCTGAAAAGAGAGGAAACTAGACGGGGAGAAAGAAGAAACGGAGCCAAGACAGGTTCTGATCAAAGCTCTATTTTACTTGTTCAGACACTCAGTTATAAAGGAAGGGTGAGGGGACCCGATTCCCGCCAAGCAATCTCAGGGTCCAGTAGCAGAGTGAGCACGTGTGTCGCTCCAAACAAAAAAAGCGCACGGTCCAGCAGTAGGCGAGGCAGGACGAATGAGCAGGAAGCTCCACCCCTGAGCAAACAGGTTCCAGGCTGGGTGAGGGGGAGGCTACAACAAAATAAAGACCAAGTTAAAACAACAAAAATAACAACCACAAAACAAACAACAACAAAATCACCAAGTTACCTAGGGTAAAAGCTTCTTTTTCTTTTCTTTCTTTCTTTCTTTCTTTCTTTCTTTCTTTCTTTCTTTCTTTCTTTCTTTTTTTTTTTTTGTGACAAAGTTTCTCTGTGTAGAACTTGCTCTGTAGACCAGGCTGGCACCAAACCCACAAAGAGATCCACCTGCCTCTGCCTCTGCCTCCTGAGTGATGGGATAAAAGGCCTGTGTTGCAGCCGCAGCAACCACCACCCAGCCGCAGCAACCACCACCCAGCCCCAGTTACTTTTCTCTTAGCTATGATCAAATACTTGACAAAAGCATCTGCAGGGAGTATTTGTTTTGGCTCATAGTCTGAGAGTCTGACTTGGTGACAGGCATGAGACAGCCGGTGGCACTGTTTCTTATCAGGAAGAAAGAGAATGCTACTGTTCACTTTTAGGGTCTTCCCACACTAGATTAACAAAAACTAGAAACCCCCTCACAGATATGCCCAGAGGTTTGTGTATAGGTGATTCTAGATTACAGCACATTGATAATCAATGCTGTCTTAGTCATTGTTCTATTGCTGTGAATTGACACCATGACCAAGGCAGCTCTTATAGAAGAAAGCATTTAACAGCTTCAGAGGTTTACTCCATTATCATCATTGGAGGATGGGGAGGGAGGGGGTGAAGCATAACAGCACACAGAGCACACAGGCAGATGTGACACCAGAGCAATAGCTGAAAATTTATGTCCTGATCCACTGGCCATCCTTTTTTTTTTTTTTTTTGGTTTTTCAAGACAGGGTTTTTCTGTATAGCCCTGGCTGTCCTGGAACTCACTTTGTAGATCAGGCTGACCTCAAACTCAGAAATCTGCCTGCCTCTGCCTCCCAAGTGCTGGGATTAAAGGAGTGCGCCACCA
The DNA here is from genome assembly GCF_978045245.1 of Mus caroli. Lineage (NCBI taxonomy): Eukaryota > Metazoa > Chordata > Mammalia > Rodentia > Muridae > Mus > Mus caroli. The sequence goes on along the minus strand of NW_028227269.1, from coordinate 18,418,984 downwards.
CACCCAGCTTTCCACTGGCCATCCTGATCCACTGGTCTAGAGAGATATCCTTGGCTTGCCATGAGTTTTGAAACCTCAAAGCCAACCCCAGTAACATACTTCCTCCAACACCTATTAATCCTCTAATCCCTTCAAATAGTGCCACTGTCTAGTGACTAAGTATTCAAAAATCTCCATCGGGATTGATTTTATTCAAACCACCATAGACACTAAACATCAGGCCTATTCACTGGTCACTCCCTCCCATCTGGAATGACTACATTTACTTGCTTGACTCTTTGGTGACACTTAAGATGCAGTCTGAGAAGGCCATCTCTCCCTGTGACATCCTTCTTCCTATGGCTGAGCTCAGAGGACAAACAGGAGAAAGGGTCAGAGATGGTATAAAGCAAGAAGCCAGGGATCTCATTTGAGTTACTGAGGCCTGTCTCTTAACAGCTATGTTGCCTGGAAACCCTTTCCTCCTTTGAGAGACAGCACTAAGGTGTGATCTCACCAGAATAAATAAAGCCAGATTCCAGTACTAGCAAAAGTCCTATTTCTTATTATTGGCCCCTTTGTCTGCAATGCCTGCCTAGTCCCCCTTACAGAAACAGGAGTTACACACATCCTACCCCCATTTTTACCCTGGCAGTGAGGCTTACAGTTCCCACCTGGGCTCGGCCCTTGCATCCTGGTAGATGTGGCCATGACTATGGTCCAGAGATGAAGATTGGGTATAACAGAACTGTAGCAGTAAGGGCCTGGCTAGAGGCTGCAAACCATAGAAACATCCATGATGTGTTGAAGACAGTCAGAATGAATCTATGTGGACAGCTTGGCTCCCAACCAGTGGGGACCCCTGCCTGGTGTGTGTTTCATGTTTCAACCTGCTCTGGTGTGGCACACACAGTGATGCTCTTACTGTGACACTGGCCATGATTTAAGGAGCACTAACTGGAAATATGTCTCTGAATAATTCTGCAGTTCTAGGCTCTTTCATGCTGAATCTCCATGGCTCTGAGGCCCACAAACTTGCATACCTATGCCGTGCTCACACAAGTGTATTTGGCTCCTTCAACAGCCTGGCTTGTGCCCTCTCCAGGGAACTGAGGGGAGGCTCAGTGTTTGCTCTCCTTCTGGCTCTCCTGTCATGTAGAGATGATCCTCACTCTTGCTGTGACCTTTTGCAAATTCATCTGGAATAACAAAAACCCTAGGATAGCAAAAATTCTTCTCAAGGATAAAAGAACCTCTGGTGGAATCACCATGCCTGACCTAAAGCTTTACTACAGAGCAATTGTGATAAAAACTGCATGGTACTGGTATAGTGACAGACAAGTAGACCAATGGAATAGAATTGAAGACCCAGAAATGAACCCACACACCTATGGTCACTTGATCTTCGACAAGGGAGCTAAAACCATCCAGTGGAAAAAAGACAGCATTTTCAACAAATGGTGCTGGCACAACTGGTGGTTATCATGTAGAAGAAATCGAATTGATCCATTCCTATCTCCTTGTACTAAGTCAAATCTAAATGGATCAATGAACTCCACATTAAACAAGAGACACTGAAACTTATAGAGGAGAAAGTGGGGAAAAGCCTCAAAGATATGGGCACAGGGGGGAAAATTCCTGAATAGAACAGCAATGGCTTGTGCTGTAAGATCGAGAATTGACAAATGGGACCTCGTGAAACTGTAAAGCTTCTGTAAGGCAAAAGATACCGTCAATAAGACAAAAAGGCCACCAACAGATTGGGAAAGGATCTTTACCTATCCTAAATCAGGTAGGGGACTAATATCCAATATATATAAAGAACGCAAGAATATGGACTCCAGAAAATCAAATAACCCCATTAAAAAAATGGGGCTCAGAGCTGAACAAAGAATTCTCACCTGAGGAATACTGAATGGCTGAGAAGCACCTGAAAAAATGTTCAGCATCCTTAATCATCAGGGAAATGCAAATAAAAACAACCCTGAGATTCCATCTCACACCAGTCAGAATGGCTAAGATCAAAAATTCAGGTGACAGCAGATGCTGGAGAGGATGTGGAGAAAGAGGAACACTCCTCCATTGTTGGTGGAATTGCAAGCTTGTACAACCACTGTGGAAATCAATCTGGCGGTTCCTCAGAAAATTGGACATAGTACTACCAGAGCATCCCGCAATACCTCTCCTGGGCATATATCCAGAAGATGTTCCAACAGGTAAGAAGGACACATGATCCACTATGTTCATAGCAGTCTTGTTTATAATAGCCAGAAGCTGGAAAGAGCCCAGATGCCCCTCAACAGAGAAATGGATACAGAAAATGTGGTACATTTACACAATGGAATACTACTCAGCTATTAAAAACAATGAATTTATGAAATTCCTAAGCAAATGGTTGGACCTGGAGGGCACCATCCTGAGTGAGGTAACCCAATAACAAAAGAACTCAAATGATATGTATTCACTGATAAGTGGATATTAGCCCAGAAAGTTAGTATGCCTGAGATATAAGATACAATTTGCAAAACACATGAAACTGAAGAAGAACGAAGACCAAAGTGTGGACACTTTGCCCCTTCTTAGAATTGGGAACAAAACACCCATGGAAGGCATTACAGAGACAAAGTTTGGAGCTGAGACAAAAGGATGGACCATCTAGAGACTGCCATATCCAGGGATCCATCCCATAATCAGCCTCCAAACGATGACACCACTGCATACACTAGCAAGATTTTGCTGAAAGGACCCTGATATATAGCTGTCTCTTGTGAGACTATGCCGGGGCCTAGCAAACACTTAAATGGATGCTCACAGTCAGCCATTGGATGGATCACAGGGCCCCCAATGGAGGAGCTAGAGAGAGTATCCAAGGAGCTAAAGGGATCTGCAACCCTATAGGTGCAACAACATTATGAACTAACCAGTACCCCGGAGCTCTTGACTCTAGCAGCATATGTATCAAAAAATGGCCTAATCGGCCATAACTGGACAGAGAGGCCCATTGGACATGCAAACTTTATATGCCCCAGTACAGGGGAACACCAGGGCCAAAACGTGGGAGTAGGTGGTTAGGGGAGTGGAGGGGAGGGTATGGGGTACTTTTGGGATAGCATTGGAAATGTAATTAGGGAAAATACCTAATAAAAATGTTTTAAAAAGATACTGCTACTTGCTGGGAGACCCCAGAGCTATTCTGGAGAGTATGCCCTATCCTGCACATAATCACCTGCAGCTGGTTCCAGCCTCCAAGGATGAAATGGCAGGAATGGGCCTCCCCCACTCCACCTTTATAAGTGCATTCGCAATTAAATATTTGAGCCTTGATCAGAACACTGTCTTGGCTCCATTTCTCTCTCATCCGCCTAGTTTCCCTTTCCTTAATTGCTGGCCTGCCACTCAGGTGTACCCCGTCCATGTGAGCCGCTGGATGGCTTGCAAGATTGCTGGGTGACATTAACCAAGGCACATGCCCTTTTTTGTCCTGAGGGACTGTTTCTGTCTAATATCTAAAACACCTTATAGCCAACAGCACCTTTCTCCTTGAGGTGAGGTGGGAGCAAAGACAATGTCTGGCCAATCTCAGAGTCTCCAGTGCTCACCCAGGACAGGTGCTCAGTGGGTGCTTCCTGAACATCATCAGACGGTCTGGGGCTAAGTCTACAGGTTCTGTGGCTTTAAGCAGGAGGGCCAATGGCCTTGCTGTGTGTGGAGCCCACTGAGTGGAGAAAGGCTGGCATGGACTCCTCTCTGACTTAAATTCTCGCTGTTCCAGACATTTAAGGACTTTCCCCATGTCTACCACTTATCTGCTTTATCCCCACACTCACTGGAGAGTGAACCATAAACAGGGTGCTTGGGGAAACACAGGACACTAACAGACCTTGGTTTATTTGATCATTTTAATATGTCAGACCAATCTAAAGGAAGGACGGAGCACACAGGAACACCTGTGTTTGCAGGACGGAGGGCAGATGTCCACAGCCCTGGGCATGCATGCATCTCCTGTGTAATTAGGCAAATGAATACATAAATACCACAGCACAGCCAGACTTGGGGGTGGGGAGAATCACAAGCCACAGAGGACCATGCTTTAAGGTCAGTCAGAGGCTTTAAATACAGGGGCTGAACCTTCTCACTTTATACAAAACATATATATTAAAAGTAAGGATACCATGGTATATACATGCAAGCAACTTTGGTCAGAGAAAGTAAACAAGGGAGGTGGAGCCATGCACAGGAAGGGCTTACCTGTCTGCTCTCCATGTTCTTCATCCTCACAAAATCAGCTGGTCTCGGTAAGATACTGAATTGTCCTGTCTGGTGTCCTTAAGGGCCTCCAGGCCCTCTGTGGGCAGGAAAGGAGCCCTACAGCTGAGAACACTTGAAACCTTGGAAGGAACCAGCCTGGACTGGATGGGGAGAGACATCTATCAAATCTGATAGAGGAGGGAGCTGCATCCAGCCAGACCAGGTGAGTGTGATGTGCTGCCTGGACCCAGGTCCCGAGAGAGCAGGAGAAATCACGGAGAAATCCACTTTTGCAAGCAAAGCTGAAGATGGCAGGTCAAGCCTGTGTTTCTCATAACTGTGTAAAGCCCATTCCCCTCAGAACTGGCTAGCACTGCTGGGATCACACTGCAGCAACTGGACAATGGATGGTCACTCTTGGCACCTTTGTCGAATTCTTCCAGGGACATTTTGCCTGAGGAATGGAAGAGGGAGACTTAGGATTAGCCAGTGCTCTGGTTAAAGTCTGGAACCCTCTGGAAAATGGACAATGTCTAGTCTCCACAACCACCGCCACACACACACACACACACACACACACATATGGGGACATATGTCATTTTCAGGCACACATGTGGTCAGAGGACAACTTGTAAGAGCTGGGTCTCCTTTCAAGGTATAGGTAGTGGGGACTGAGCACTAGTCATGAGGTTAGGTTTGGTAATGAACTCTGGGGCCTGATGTAAGCTGATAGCCCCACCTAGAGGCCTGGAGAGCCACCACGATCTGGGGCAACTGGGAGACAGGACAAATTATGGCTGCAGGTCAAATTACATTTCTGTTACTGTGATAAAAATCCCCTGACTAAAAGCAACTTAAGGGAGGAAGTTTTCCTTGGTTTACTTCTAGGTTACAATTCATCACTTCAGGAAGTCAAGGCTTTAAAACCTCACAGGGCAGAAAGAATAGAGGTATGAGCACCTGGCTCATAATGAGACTCTGCACTTCTTTTCTGATACTCTTCTTTTCCCTTTATTACACTGTTCAGGGCCCCTGTCTAGAGAATAGTAATGGGGTTTCCCGCATCAATTAACCACCAGCACAACCCCCAACAGGCATGCTCATAGACTGCCATGATCTAGATGAGTGGTTCTCAGCCTTCCTAATGCTGTGACCCTTTAATGCAGTTCCTTGTGTTGTAGTGACCCTCAACCATAAGATTATTTTCACTGCTACTTCATAACTGTGATTACACTATTGTTATGAATCTGAATAGGAAAATTTGTGTTTTCTGTTGGTCTTAGGCCACCTCTGGGGAAAGTTCATTTGATCCCCCAAAGGGGTTGGAACCCGTAGGTTGAGAATCACTGATTTAGATAATTCATTAAGAATCTTCTGGAAACTATGCTGGGGCCAAACAAACACAAAAGTGGATGCTCACTGTCAGCTATTGGATGGATCACAGGGCTCCCAATGGAGAAGCTAGAGAAATTACCCAAGGAGTTAAAGGGATATGCAACCCTATAGGGGGAACAACATGATGAACTAACCAGTACCCCGGAGCTCTTGTCTCTAGATGCATATGTATCTAAAGATGGCCTAGTCGGCCATCACTGGAATGAAAGGCCCATTGGACATGCAAACTTTATATGCCCCAATACAGGGGAATGCCAGGGCCAAAAGAATGGGAATGGGTGGGTAGGGAAGTGGGGGGGGGTATGGGGGACTTTTGGGACAGCATTGGAAATGTAATTGAGGAAAATACGTAATAAGAAAAAAAGAGATATCAAAAAAAAAAAAAAAGAATCTTCTGAGCTGAGCAGTGGTGGCACACATCTTTAATCCCAGTACTCAGGTGGCAGAGGCCAGTGGATCTCTGGGTTCAAATCCAACATGGTCTAAACAGCAAGTTCCATCACAGCCAGGGCTACACAGAGAAACCCTGACTCTAAAAAACAAATCGACAAGCAAAAAAAGACTCCTCTAGCGCTGGGAGATGGCTCAGCAGTTAAGAGCAGTTGCTGCTTTTTCAGAGGGTCCTGGATAAAGTCCAGAGCATCCATAGGGCGGTTCCCAATCATTTGTAACTCCAGTTCCAGGGCGACCCAGTGCCCTTTTCTGGCCTCTAACATATTACACAAACATACATTCAGGTAAACGCTCATGTAGAAAATAAATACTAAATCTAAAATAAAATAAAAATTAAAATCATTAAAAAAAAAAGAATTCTGAGGTGATTCTAAACTGAGTCAGGTTGACAGTTAAAACTATCACAGCGCCCCCTAGTGTAGACTCTTGTCAGCTTCGGATGTTGAGAGCTATCCACCTTTGCTGTCCTATTCTTGTCCTATTCTGTACCAGTTTCTCTGACAGCCCAGACTTCTCATCTCTTGAGTGCTAGCAAGTGGCCCCTGGCTTACAGGGCAGAGTATGCACTCAGTGGCCTCCATTGTGAGACACAAACAATTGGACAAGTGCACAGTGGGGACACGGTCTCCACTCTGAAACTGGTGAAGGTCCTGGCTTTGACAATCAGAAACAATGGCCCTCCATGTTACGTGTGCCACCAACATAGTGCTACTTTAGACTCACATCCACACCAGTGGGCTTATCCCCATTTCACGGAGAAGAAAGCCAAACCTGGGAAGTGGGCAAGCCCCAGTTTGGTCTGTTGGAACACAAGCCTCCGCGTCATAGTACACAGAGAGTAAGAACACTTTAGAAAATGGCTGAAAGGCAGCACCAGGCAATAGGCTGCATTGCTTTGTGTGTGGACATGTTTTGAAAGCATTTCCTTGCTGTCTGGAAAGTTTTTGCTGTCTACAGTTCCCTGGAGCCTTGAGTCCCACTGAGCCTGGTCCTCAGCTCACCTGCACAGAGCACTGGAGGCTGTTCACTGCTCTTCCCTATGCATTAGCTTACATTCAATCTCAGTGCGACCTGGGGAGCCTTTCATGCCTTAATGCTGCATTTCCTGTTGGAACAAAACCCAACCAGTCTTGGCTCTACAAAGCCACAGAGGGGCAGAATTAACTCAGCATGCAGCTACCTCACCCTTGCTGAGGTCCTGTGAGAAACTCAGCCAAGGCACAGCAGGACCTCTCACCACGTCACCTCCTCCTGAGACCTCAGAGTCCTAGGTAAGATGAGGCTCAGTGGCTTCTATGTTTGATGAGCCCCATGAGTATCCAGGGTGCCTCACATCTCAGGATGATGGCCTGGACGGCCTCTCAGAATCCCAAGACTCAATGCCACTTGATTCAGTGTCTCACCTCTCAGCCACCAGTATGACCTTCCTCCCCTCCGCATATATACTTGTGGAAATAGTAAGACCACTGTTTCTGTCAACATGTGTGCTGGCTAATTTTATGTCAGCTTGATACAAGTTATAGTTATCAGGAAAGAGGGAGCCTCAGTTGCGAACGTGTCTGCTGGAAAACCTGTAGGGCGTTTCTCTCTCTCTCTCTCTCTCTCTCTCTCTCTGTCTTACTACATCTCTCCCTCTCTCCCTCCTTTCCTCCCTTTTGTTTTGTTTTGTTTATTGAAACAAGGTTTCTCTGTGTAACAGCCCTGGCTGTCCTAGAACTCATTTTTTAGACCAAGTTAGCCTTGAACTCACAGAGAGCCTCCTGTCTCCTATGAGCTCCGATTAAAGACATGTGCCACCATGCCTGACCAGAGGGTATTTTCTTAACTAGTGATTGATGGAGCAGAGTCCAGCCCATTGTAGGTGGTACAACTCTGGGCTAGTGATCCTGAGTTCTATAAGAAAGTAGGCCAAGCAAGCCATGGGGAGCAAGCCAGGAGGTAGCAACCCTTTCATCATCTCTATATCAGCTCCTGCCTTCAGGTTCCTGCCCTGTTTGAGTCCTGCCCTCACTGCTTTTGATGATGAACTGTTATGTGGAAACTATGAGTGAATAAACCCTTTCCTCCCCAAGTTGCTTTTGGCCATGGTGTGTCATCAGAGCAATGGAAACCCTAACTCAGACAACAGGGATGAAGCCTACAGCTCAGAGGGTCTACTGACATGCCCATGGTTATAGAACCCTAGGAAGGGTGCAGGATGCAGGCTAGGTTTACCTGACCCTGAATTCTATTCTCCCTCCCTCAATCAAAGCTGAATGAAGTGGGCTAGAAAAGGGCAGGACTGAATAGGGTTGAGGGTATATCCCAAACACCTCTGTGCCATCAACAGTTTCACAGGCTCATCTACTCCCCTCTCCCCACCACGACCCCCTCTCCTAATCCCCTCCTCCCACCCCACACTCTAACTTCTGCCATGTTTCCTACCTTCATAGTTTGTGTCCATCTGCCTGAGTATCTTGTCTGTTTGCTTCTCTGTCGTGAACTCGTCCTCAGGCATCTTCATCACGGAGGACACCATCTTGTAGATGGCCTGCAAAGGGGCATCTGTGACTGTGCTCTGGAGGATGGAAGGTGGGTTATGGTCCTCGCTCAGCTAACCAAGGAGCATGGACAGGGCAGAGTCAGGACCCTTCTCTCATCAGAACAAGTCTCACAGACAAGGTGCTAGGCAAAGGGAGCCAGGAAAGTTTAAGTGACTTTCAAGAGCACAGGATACAGCTGGGGCGTGGAAGAATGGAGGGCTCCTTGGTTCAGAGTAGAGGGGAGGTTGTGTGGCAAAGCATCTGTCTGAAAGGAGGATCTTTGGTGGGGATCTGGGAAATCCTGGAGGGAAGGTCAAAGGGGAAATACATTGAGCCCTGCCCACCCATGGGTCCTGAATTTGCAGATTCAAAAAACTACAGGTGGGAAATAGTCTAGAAAATGAAACTGGAGGTACACAGACAGTTTCTTGTTATTTCCCAAATAATACAAATTATTATTAACATCTATAGCCATTGTATTAGGCACTGTATATAACTACTTTACTTATTTTATGGATGTATGTAATTATTTATTTGGGGGAGGTGATCTCATGTGGAATCCAGTGGACAACTTGTGGAAGCTGGTTCTCTTTTCCTACCATGTGGGTCTTAGGGATCAAACCCAGGCTGCCAGGCTTGGTAGCAAGCACCTTTACCCACAGAGTCAGCTCACTGGACCAAATACAGAGATGGTTTAGAGCATGGAGCAGGACTGATGCAGGGTGCACATAAGCATCACTCCTGTAAAGAATTGACTGCTGACTCATCCTTTAGTGTGTCATTCTGATTTCTATAGGAAGCCCTATAGACAGCTAATGTGTGTGTATGTTATACATGTGTGTGCAGATGAACACCCACCCGTGCAAAGGCCAAACAGGAATACCGGTGTTCACAAGATTCCCTTTTCTCTCTCACTGAACCCGGCCAGGGCTTACCACTGTAGCTAGGCTGCCTGCTCAGCAAGCTTCTGGGACTTACTTGTCCCCTAGTTCTAGGGATTCAGGCATGCTCAGCCACTCCTGACTTTTCCATGGGTATTGGGATCAGAACTCATGTCCTCATGGTGGGTATCAAGTGTTCTTCTCCACTGAGCCATTTTCCCAGTTCTTGCTTTGACAATTCTTAATCACCTATCTGAGCCTCAGATCTCATTAGAGGTTGAAAATAAAAAAAGACCCGTTTTATAGAATTGTGTGAATAAACCTGATGGATAAGCTCAGCTGGGGCCTGATGTCCAGCAAGCAATCAATAGATGCTTGGTTTTTATTGTTACTCTCTGCAAAGATGCAGTTTTTTAGTACACCAGGTAGCAAGTGGGCAGAGGAATGACCTGGTGTATGGGGCCATGGATGCGGGTCCTGGATGCCTGCACTCCCCATGCGTCAGGCCCTGTCAAGTGCAGGTACCTGCACTATCTCCAGCATTTCGCTGCAGCTCATGTAGCCATTGCTGTCTAGGTCGTACATGCTGAAGGCCCACTTGAGCTTCTGTTCCAGCTTGCCCCGAGAGGTCATGCTCAGAGCAATGATGAATACTCGGAAGTCGATGGAGCTGTCACTGTTGGTGTCACAGGTGTGGAAGACATGTTCAGCGAACTTGGAGGCTTCTCTGTAGGGGAAGAAGTTGGCCTAGATCTTGAAATTGTCCACGGTCAGGTGGCCAGTGGGACAGTCATTGAGGAAGTCCTTGTACCACTCTTGAGGCTCATGGTCGGTGAACTCCCTGTGTTTCCGCAGGTCCTGCAGCACCTCAGGACCCAGCTTGCTGTTCTGCTTGCCCATGGCAGCTGGCAGTGGAGACAAAACCTGCAAGGTCAAGACACAAAGTGAGCTGTGAGTACCTGAAACCCAAGTCTGGCTTCCTATCACACCCTACGACCATGCTGGCTAAGCAATATCCTCTGTATGTCCAGTGACTTCCATTACAGCAGTGGTTCTCAGCCTTCCTAAAGCTGCAACCCCTTAATATAGTTCCTCATGTTGTGGTGAAACCCAAGTTATAAAGTCATTTTCGTTGCTAATTCAAAAATGTAATTTTGCTATAGTTATGAATTATAATGTAAATATCTGATATGCCAGAGGGTCTTAGGTGACTCCCTGTGAAAGTGCCATTTGATCCTCAAAGGTGTTATGATAACACAGGTTGAGATCTTCTGGGCCAGAAGAACTCAAGACCATGATAGTGCAAGTTCTGACTTTTAGCATTTCCAGGATGGCTCTCCTCAGGAGGTACAAAATGGTTCTATATAACAGGGCAAAGCCCAGAACACTCTAGGAAAGACAGAAAGGATATCTTTTTATGGCTAAATACAGTCTACTTGGAGCATGCATGCAGAATCATAGTATAAGGGGACAGGGAGAGGCAAGCTAAAATCAATGGAAGGAAGCTTTGTCAAATGTCCTGTAAGGGTTAAACAAGAGGCAGGATTGAGACAAACCCTGAGCTCATAAGCTTGGGGCAAAGGGGTCTCATGGACCCAATCCTGACTCTTCACTTTGAACAGCTCGTTCTTTTTCTCGTGGGGGACCCGGTGCGTTTGTTTCCTTTACACAGATACAATTGCTGATGCTGCATAGTAAATAAATCCTGCCTGCATAGACAGATGTTAGTGGTTCACATTCCTACCTAACACAGCTAGGGTAAATTTGGAACTAGGTTGACACCCATCCTGAGTGGACTCAGGAATGATACCAGAAAACGGAAACATGGCTTTGGCCCTTCAAAGTTCAACTTCATGCAACCCTAATTTTATAAATGACATTTAAAAACCCCATTCCTACCAAGATTTCTGGGTTAATCTGGGTAAGTAGGGTTTCATGGGGACCCAGGTATTAAAGCTTTGAAGCATGTTGACAGTAGGCTTTTAGACCCCCCCAAGACCTCCCTGTCCCCCTCCATATAATACTGGGACAAGTTACAAGCACGTGCCATGCTGTTTTAACCCTAGAAGAGACACCTGAGAACATTATGAGAGTCCCCACTCTTTATTATGCCTATGAGATATTGTTCTGCCAGGGAGATCTAGAATTGGCATCAATTGGTTGGTGAATGTCCATGTGAATGTTAACAGCCGAAACAGCCCCCATGGAAATTCAGGACTGTGCTTCACTGGCCAGCACACCCCACTGCAAGGCCCAAGTGTGGGATCCTGCAGTGATTGGCCACTGGACATTAGTACTCGTTCACTTCGCTACCTCAATTTGGTTTCTTTCTTTCACAGTAACACACCTGCATAGCTCAGTTATTTTTGAAATGTGTAGAAGAACTAGTGTGGGTGAGTCTCCTCTATCCAAGTCCCAAAGGAAATCACTCTGAACTTCTCAGAGGCTTATGAATTCTATGCACTAGGTGCTAGGTCCTGTTAAGGAAGATGAGATATGCACTCAGTATTACCTGCTACCGCCCCTGTCTTCTTCACCTCTTTTCCAGGCTGTTAGCTTTCTATGTACAGATTTTATTTACTTATCTACACGACTAGGAGATATTTAAAGTTCCTTGTCCAACACAGACATATGGCAGCTTGATATTGCCTTTCAATGCACACATTTACTTATCTAAACACGTCCTCCCCTGTACAAACAACCAACTCAAATGTCCACAGTATCTTGATCAGAAATAATCATCAACTCAGGTAGCTGGGTGCCACACATCTGTAATTCCAGAACCGGAGGGTGGAGGCAGGATTATCAGGAGTTCAAGGTCATCTATGACTATATAGCAAGTTCATGGCCAGCCTGAGCTACATGAGACCCTGTCTAAAAAAGTTATATCAAAAGAGAGAGCAGGAAGGCCAGTAGTGGTGCATGCCTTTAACCCCAGCACTCAGTGACAGTGAAGACAGATAGGAGTTCAAGGAAGGCTACCCTGGGCTACAGAGCAAGTTGTAGGATAGCCAGGACTACACATAGAAACCCTGTCTCTCTCTAATAGACATACACACAGACACACACACACACACAGAGAGACTGAGAGAGATAGAGACAGAGAGAGACACAGAGAGATCTACAAATGATAGAAGATTATGCACAAGGGCATGTGGTGATTGCTGCCATCTGTTAGAGCAGGTCAGATGGGTTTGTGAGTGGAGGCCTCCCGTGGAAGAACTTACTGGAAAGGTAAAGTTGACTGAAGTGGGGAATTGGCTGGATGGACAGGTACCTTGTAGGACCTTTTGTCTTGTTTTCCTTTGTAATTTTATTTATTTGTTTTCTGAGATAGGGTCTCATGTAGCTCAGGCTGGCTTCAAACTTACTATGTAGCTGAGGACGACCTGCACCCTTACCTTCCTGCCTCCCCTGTCTAGCAGTCACAGGTGTGAGCCACAAAGCCTGGCTCATCTGCAGGCTTTTTGTTGTTGTTGTTGTTGTTGTTTTAGAGACAGGGTTTCTCTGTGTAGCCCTGGCTGTCCTGGAACTCACTTTGTAGACCAGGCTGGCCTCGAACTCAGAAATTCTCCTGAGTCTTCCTCCCCAGTGCTGGGATTAAAGGTCATTTGCAGTTTAAAAATGTCAAAAATTGTCCATGTGTTCTTTTCCTTTTTTCTCTTTCAAAGCTTTAAGAATATTTATTTATATAGTATGTAACAAATGTTTTTCTTCTTATATAATACATTGTGAGATTGCCTGGTACCTGCAGAGGCCTGAATAGTATGTCAGATCCCTGGAACTGGAGTTACAGAAGTTGTGAGCCACCATGTGGGTGTAGGGAACAGGACTGAACTGAGGTCCTCTGCAAGAACAGCAAGAGCCCTCTCTCCAGGATCCCAGTCCCCTTAGATTTTATTTTCTACTCAAAGAAGAAGCATCCCCAATTCACAGTGGTCCAGCCTCAATCTCTTGACTGGTGGCATGTCTAAGAACCTCTGAGTTGATAGAACACTATAGGCTAAGCCCTGTCTGGGAGGGGCTTCAGGAACAAGAAATGGAAACAAGCCTTGGCCCTGGCACATAGCTCTCATCCCAGCAGTCAGAAGGCATTGGCAACCAAATAACTTTGAGCTCCAGGCCAGCCCTGTCTACAGAAAGAGTACCCTGCCTCAAAAACAAGAAACAAAACTGAAAAGGCAGAACTACGGTCCTGGAGGGCCTGCATAGAGGGATGCAGGCCCTCTCAAGACTGCCCCCCCCCCCCAGTGATGACGGACTGCCAGATCCTCTCTTTTCTTGCTACACGCACTTCCTACCTCACAGCCTTGCTTCTACCAAGGTTTAGTGTCTTGAAAACTTCTCCAGCCACAGAGTCTGCCCTAAGAGGACAAATGCGACTGCTGGTGGCTGAGGGGTCACCACAGGCCTAGGATAAGCACACAGATGAAGAGCTCTCCATGGAGCCCACTACCCAGGGCTCTAATTCACACCCCAACACAGCGTAGGAGCATATCATGACTCTTTGGGAAGGGATATAAATACCCTAGTTTTATTGTAGGTAATTCATTTTGGAAACTCAATTAACAAGACACATTTAAAATTGAAGCCCCACTGGGAACACGGAAGTGGAGGTAAGAATAGGGTAGCCAACAGTGGGAAGGTGGTACACCTGGTCATGTTTGGTCCAAAGAATCCCTTAGTAGAGAAGGACAGGAGATGCAAAAAGAGATGTCTGGGGACAATCCAGTAATATTGATGGAGAAGGAAGGGAGAAAGGAGGGGAGGAGGAAGGAAGGAATGAAGAAGGAAGGAGGAAGGGAGGGAAGGAGGGAGGGAGGGAGGGAGGGAGGGAGGAAGGAAGGAAGGAAGGAAGGAAGGAAGGAAGGAAGGAATGAAGGAAGGAAGAAATGAGGGAGAGGGAAAAGGAGGCCAGGGGAAGGAGAAGGGAACTGGAGAACCTAGAGGAAGGGACAATGAGCTGCGCCCAGGATGTGGCTACTAGGATGTTACTGTCAGAGGCAGGCCCTCAGGAGGCCCTCAGGCAGGAGAAAAAACTGTGAAACAAGGTGAGCAAGAAACCCCAGAAAAGAGGGCAGAATTTGGGGTGGTAGTATTGGAGAGAAAAGACCTAGACCCGGTGAAGCCATGTAGCTCCAAGGCCCTCACCACTGAACCATTCACACAGGCAAACTTACAACATGTCTCTGGCCTGTAGTTCACTTAGAAATGTCACCCATCAGATATATCTTGCTAACCAGAGAACTGACCATCAGAGTGCTGCAGAACCTCTCCTAAGTGAGCCAGGACCTGACTCCAGGTTACCCGGCTATGGGATTGTACTGGTATGACAGTCCCAGAGAGGGCAATGTGGAAACAGCTGCATTGCCACCATAGCTAGCCCTGTGCTTGTAGCTCCTCTTCATGATCAACAGCCCTGCACCCCACAGCCTTGCCACAGACCCTTGGTTTCCAGCTCACACATGCAGCATCCACTCACCTCATTGAACACACATCACTGCTGTGTCTGTGATTTATCATCTAACGGATGCTACTAGAATGCCAAACTCCTTGTACCTGCTCTGCAGATATCTGCAGGGAGGAGGCTGCAGTGCAGACAGCCTTGGAGGTGTTGGAGGAGAGGCTTCATTTCCCTTATTTCCCATTCCCTTCCCAATGGCTTGAAGATCTGCTCATTACCAAATATTTCAAAGGAGGGAGCTACAGAACACAGGGCTGTGCCTCTGCCCAGCCTTTGCCTCCTCCCTGGTATCAGGCTGCTAATTAGAATGCATGCTTTGCATCTGTTTATGGCATTCTTGCTGTTGTGGTTATAGTACACACACACACACACACACACACACACACAGATGGCCTTGTTCTCAGGATGTACTAATACTAATTTGGAGGCAGGAAGAACTTTGACATAGCTAGCATCCAAGCAGATCCCGAGTGACTCTCTGTGGATGCAAAGTACAAGGCATAAGCATCAGGAGGATGGAGACCACCCGGGAACCTTCAATCCATGTTTCACGGCTACCCCCGAGGTGTGGGGGTTCATGGGATGTAGAAAAGGGAAAAGGAAGGGTCTGAGCCTCAGGACCTGGTTCTGAGGAGCAATGGCTTGAAGATCTGTTCCTGCATGCAATGTCATTCAAACAAAGGGTGGTGACAATAGGAATGTGTCTGGCCATCTTAAGCACCTGGGACCAATGGCATAAGAAGTATGAGATAAGGAGGAAGAGAGAGTAGGATTGACCCTTTTCTGAAACTCCAGTAAAGAAGGGCTCTATGGCCGGACGTGGTGGCGCACACCTTTAATCCCAGCACCCGGGAGGCAGAGGCAGGCGGATTTCTGAGTTCGAGGCCAGCCTGGTCTACAAAGTGAGTTCCAGGACAGCCAGGACTATACAGAGAAACCCTGTCTCAAAAAAAAAAAAAAAAAAAAAAAAAGAAGGGCTCTATGTAAAGAAGCCTCAGTCCTGGAGGGACTCCATGGAGCATAGTCCTCCTGCCCTGCCACGTTCCACTACACCCAGATGGGAAAACACACCTATACAATGCTAAGTGCTGCTGAGACTCTTGAATATCCAGCAGCTATCCCTGAGCCATAGGAACTCTCAGACAGTGCAGTCAGTGACAGTGAACCCCCTTCCTCTCCAAAGGGGACAAGGATTCAGTACAGATGCTTGGGACAGAGAACCAACAGTCATAGAGCAATCTAGCCAAAGAACCCCCAGGGAGGACAAGAAAGCAGGCTCCCAGCAGCAGAAAGCCCCCCACCCCCACCTTAGCCTCCTTCTTGACAGATACACTCCGTCACCTGGGAGAATAGATCACCAGAGAAGCCCATACTTGAGCAGGCAGTCAGGACCTGCTCCAGTGTTTTCCAGTCTCTTGGGTTCTTGAAGTATAGATGCTTGAGTCATGCTGGATTGTGGTCCCTACTCTCAAATGCCCTGCACTACAATGGCACATTTCTAGGCAGGAGAACTAGGTGCTCTGGCCAATAGATGGAATTTAGAGTCAAAACTGTAGGCCCGGAGGGGATGTTGGAAGAAGACAGAGCCTCCAGGGAGTGGTAAGCGGTCTCACGTGGTTCAGCTAGGAGTTAGCAGAATGAGTCTCATCGAGAAAGAAAAGACCTAGGTTAGAGCTGGGCTCTGTCCTTTGGGTTTTGATCTATCCTGGGCCCCTTCCCTGCTAACATCCTGAGAGGCAATGAGTTTCCAAGGTACGTTTATCTGGTACCCAAAGAAGCTCCTGGCCAATACTGTGGCTGTCAAAGCCATGATCTCTTAATGCTCACTTTCATGAACCTGCTAAGTGGAGCCCACAAATGCTGGCGGCCTCATAGATGCTTCCTGGCACTTGGCCATAGATGCCTAACAGAGACCTGGATAAAATATTTAATATGAGGGACCTCATTTTAGCTCTCCTGGAGGCACTGAGACAGCAGCAAAGATGTGTGATGGACTCAGTGGTACACACCCCATTATCCCTCTGTCATTCATTAAGCAACTGAGCCAGCCTTAGTGATGTTTATTTGTCTGGGGGAAAAAAAACCTGACCAAAAAAAGGAATGCAGTTACAGAAAAATCACTGTGCCAGCTCCCCTGAAGAAATACCTACCTAGCCCTGGCCATGAAACTAACCCAGGCTTCATTGATCAGACAGCCCTACTTTCATCTTTTTATGGGGGAGGAATGAGGGTCCATGGATCACACAGCTACCTCCCACTTGTTTAAAGCACTTCACATTCTAGCAGGGATTACATCTGACATACAACAGCCTTGGAGCATCAAGGACATGTTATTTCACAGTAATGGGAATTGGGGAAGGGAGCTAACAGCTCCTACCCCTTCTCCCAGGGTCTGTTATGCTCTTATTGTCCTTAACACACTGAATTGTAAATTAAGGAAAGAGCAAACAAGTACCTGGGAAACTCTGTGAAAATATTTAACCTGAGCATTGTACTGCTAGTAAAAAGCTTTGCTAACAGCACAGTTGTTCTGTCGCTGGGAAAGGCTCTTGGGAGCTCCAATGTCCCATTAACGACAGCTCAGTGCTGGCTAGAAACACGCATGGTACAGTTCATCCCACCACACAGCAATCTCATCAGTCAGACTGCCAAACTGCAAGGACTGCTAGACATAGACCCTGGAGGGAAGGTGATGGGAGACGTGGGTACCAAAACCCTATGAAGTCCTGGACTCAGGAGAGACTGGGCGCATCCTCTCTGAAGTTGAACTTCAACAGACCATCTGGACTTGGCTTATGGAGAGCCTGTTCCATGTCAGGTGGAACGGAAGGTGGCAGGGGAAAATCAGCCTCAACTGTGCTCTTCCTTACAGTGACCGGCAGAATATTGTTCCTCTTCCTCGTCCTCCTCATCCTCATTTTCGTCTTCCTTGTCCTCGTCCTCCTCCACCCTGCTGTAGGTGAAACTCAAACAGCCTTAGCCTCCACTTCAGTGCAGCCCTCTGCAGAAGGCCATCACCTGAAGGAGATGCACCTGGAGCCACACAAGCTGCACTGAGGCTGGACAGACACTAGAGGGCAAAGGCTGGCAGATTCCCTAGCCCTCTGCACACACCCCTTTCAATTTCTAAACTAGGCAAGAAACCATAGTAGGTCTAAACCAGAGCTTCTCAATGGGTGGGTCCCAACTCCTTGGGGATTGCAGGACTCTTCATAGGGGTTGCCTAAAACTATCAGAAAGCACATATCTATATTACAATTTGTAACAATAACAAAATTTACAGTTATGAAGTAGCAATAAAAATAATTTTTTGGGTGGGGTGACCATGACATGAGGAACTGCATTAAAGGGTCACAGCATTAGAAGTTTGAGAACCACTAGTCCAAACTAAGTAAGTCCTTAGGGTAAAATACACAGTTATTGGGCCTGCTTGGAATACAATGGGTTAAATTCAAAGGCTGTGGACATTGTTCACCCCGTTTCTCTTATCTCTTTCCATGTGGTTGTAGGAAAATCTCATATTATATATGACTGTCATCATATTTCTTGGACAGCGCTGGGCAATACCAAGGACTCTGGAGCTGATGCCACCACACAGGGATCCTATTCACAGCAATTAGCATCCTATGACATCACTTTACTCACTGATACCAGGAGAAAGAGATAATGTGTTCCCATCCCACAGTCCTCCTCAGGTCCACAGACCTATCCTGCAAGGGCTACCTTGGACCTCTCTGGAGAAGCCAGCTATAAGGGACCAGAAGCCTGAGTCCAGCCAGGGAGGCAGAGGCTACAGTGAGAGAGGTACTCTCCTCTTCTGAGTGGGACAACAGCCAGCCACCCAGTGAGATCTATGGGAGGGAGACTAGAGTGTTACTGCAACCTCAGCCTGCCATCTGAACCATAGATCCCATGTCACAGTACTAGTCACTGCAAAACCATCCTGACTCCCAAGCCACATTCCAGGAGCGCACACTCCCAATTCCCCAGAGCCTAAATGACTGTTTAAAAAAAAAGGCAGCAGAGCCATTGAAATAACTCCCTGGGAAAAGGCACCAGGCACCAAGCCTGATGACTTGAGTTTAAGCCTGAGAACTCACGTGGTAGGAGGAGAGAACTGAATCCCAGAGGTTGTGTCCTCTGACCTACATTCACTGGATCACTTGCCCACCACACACAAACTAATCCATATGCATAAAACTTAAGCAACAAGGTAAAAGTGCAATGTAAAAGGAGAAAGAGGGGCAGCTGGCAAGGCTGCATGGAAAGCCTCACCCTACACTGACAGACCTCTCTCCCTCTGCTCTTTCCCAAGCACGAGAGGCCCCACAAGAGTTGGGGAACCAGAGAAGGTGGAGAAAAGAACAGGAAATCCCCAAGAACTTTTTATTAACAGAAAAAGCTACTGTAACAGGATGGGAGCCATGTGGGTGACTCTCCTCACCAAGCTAGGCTCATCTGGGTCACACCAACTCCAGTCACCCAGGAAGCTCCTACTCACACCCTGCAGGCTACTCAGACACAAACATCCCACCACTCCTTGGGGGTGGATTTCCCAGACTCCATGGTCACTCTCCCCAACATCCCGAATGGAATTTCTGACCTTCTCTTAAGACTTACACTTTTGGGACATCATTACTGTGTTTTTCCCCTCTTTGGGCCCTGGTAAATATGTTTCAGCCCCAGGGTCTCTGCATCTGCAGATCCTCCACCTCTCAGCCCTTCTTGCTGTCTGTTTCAGAGAGGGTCAGTCCTTGGGTGTATGTGCTTCTCTTGGAAGAGGCCTCTAGGATTAGCATCAATTCTCATCTACCTTCAGACTCTGGTCCTGTTTTGTTTAGAGCACTTTCTCAGACCAGGTACTGAATTCCCTTCTCCTCTTCTCTTTTCTTCTCTTTTTTTCTCTTTTTTTCTCTTTTCTTCTCTTTTCTTTTCTTCTCTTCTCTTCTCTTGTGTGTGTGTGTGTGTGTGTGTGTGTGTGTGTGTGTGTGTGTGCAGGCATGTGTGTGTGTATGTTACAAACTATATTAGTTAGATTTTTCCTGCTATGAACAGACACCATGAGCACGGCAACTCTTACAAAGAACAGCATTTCATTGGGGCTAGCTTACAGGTTCAGAGGTTCAGTCCATTATCATCAAGGAGGGAACATGGCATCATCCAGGCAGGCATGGCGCAGGAGGAACTGAGAGTTCTACATCTTCATCTGAAAGCTGCTAGCAGAATACTGACTTCCAGGCAGCTAGGACGAGGGTCTTAAAGCCCACACCCACAGTGACATGCCTACTCCCACAAGGCCACACTTACTCCAAAAGTGCCACACCTTCTAATAGTGCCAATCCCTGGGCTGAGCATATACAAACCATCACACACACCCTCATGCACACACACATGCACCCTCATGCACACACACATATGCACCTTTATACACATACACATGCACCCTTATACACATACACACATGCATGCTTTCCCATGCAGGATACAGAGGTTGACAAGAGAATGTTTTTTCCTTCTTTTTGCTTTTCTTTACTCTGCACTTCTCCCAAGACAGGGTTTCTCTGTGTAGCCCTGGCTATCCTGGAACTCACTCTGTAGACAAGGC
This sequence comes from Mus caroli, assembly GCF_978045245.1. Taxonomy (NCBI): domain Eukaryota; kingdom Metazoa; phylum Chordata; class Mammalia; order Rodentia; family Muridae; genus Mus; species Mus caroli. Next base: position 18,398,437 of record NW_028227269.1, on the reverse strand, counting down.
TGGCCTCAAACTCACAGAGACCCACCTGCCTCTGCTTCATGAATGCTGTGATTGAAATTGTGTGCTGCCACTGCCCAGCTATATTTTCGTTTTAAAAAAGATTTTTAAATTTCTATTCACTTGTATGTCTGTGTGTATGTATGCTTAGAGAGGTGGGAAGAAGTCAGGGCTCTGCAACTGAAGTTACTGGTGACTCACAGAACCAGATGTGGGCGCTGTGAAGTGAATTCACAGTACTACTTGTTTGTAAGCGCAGAGCCAGGTCTACAGGCCTCAGAGTCCTGCCCCTGTTTTTGAGTCAGGGCCTCTCAATGAACCCAGAGAGTACTATTCACCATTTTGTGTAGACTAGCCAGCCAGAACTACCCTAGAATTGGTTCCTGTTGTCTCTATCCCACAGTGCCAGGGTCACAGCAAACAAGGACATATGTGTCTCTTTACTTGGATGCTGGGGATCTGAACCCAGGTCCTCATACTTACACACAGGGAACACTCCACCTCTCAGACTGTTGGGCACTGCATTTCTATATTTAATACTTTGCCACCATGAACCCCCACAGTGCCCCCAAACAAGGCAGGGTACACACACTGTTTATAACTGTGAGTCAGGGCTGCATGACATTTCAGAGGCTCAGCATGAGGCCCAAGAGACTCTTCCTATCCTGAAGATTCAAACACTTTGTGACCTCCAGGGTTAGGGACTCAGGAAGGAATGTGATGGATATGGGTGAATTAGTCTTCTAGAAAGCTCCATTCTGGCACAATAGTGACAGTAGAATGGACACGCAGGAATGTGTCACACTAGGGGCTGTTCACTTCCCAGATGCTGATGTCCCTCCTTTTGGACAACAAACCAGCTATGGGGTCCCAAGTAAGGCTTCTTGTTCCTTCCCAAGAGGTCATTATCATCAAAGATGCTCATCACCAGACCAGACCTTTTACAGGCCTCTGCATCTGTATGGGACCAGCAGGACATCTGTGCAGCTAGTTCCCTGTGGTGGAGGAGGGGAAAACAAAAAGCAATGTGTGGGTTTGTGCCAGGGCCAGAGCTAAGGAGAACTCACTGCCCTGCAGCACACAACAGCTGCCCAATGACGAAGTGATAGTATCCCCACAGGGACAGAGGTGGGCCAGCTAACATGGAGCACAACCAAGATGACCAACCCAAGCAGACTAGGAAGTGGCAATGGGGATAGCTGGAAAGACATGAAAGGCAGGGCAGATCCAGGCCCTCACGGTCCTCACCTAATGTCCAGCTTTACGGAAATCTTGAGGAATTAGCAAGTCAAAAATCTCAGGACACAATCGATGCTCGACTTCACAGTAGAAGCTCAAGGCTGATCCAGAGGAACAGACACCTGTGTTATACAAATAGTCTTCTTCCTGTGGGCTGAGTCCACACCCTGTGGTTTTGAGACAGGGTCTCATGTATCCCAGGCTGAACACTGAACTCATTATGTAAAGGACGATGACTTGAACTCCTGATCCTCCTGCCTCGGTTTCCCAAGGGCTGGGGTTAGAGCCATGCACCACTGCATGCATTTTGTGGTGCACTTAGGGATAGACTTTAGACTTCAGTGAATCTTTGGCAAGCATTCTACCAACAGTTGTAGCCAACTCCAGCCTATCTTCCCTCCTCTCCCTCCCCCTCCCGTTTTCCTGTGACAGAGTCTTTTTCTTTTTGAAACAAGGTTTTTCTGTGTAGCCCTGGCTGTCCTGAAACTTGCTCTGTAGACCAGGCTGGCTTGGAACTCACACAGATCCATCTACCTCTGCCTCATGAGTACTGGGATTAAAGGAGAGCCTCACCACCTATGATAGAGTCTTTCTATTCAGCCCAGGCCAGCCTTGAACTCAAGACACTCCTCAGTCTGCTGAAATTACTGGAGCACAGCATGCCTTAAGTGCTCTTTTGAAGGATATGTAAGACATTGCTACAAGCAGGAGAGGGCAGAGGCCTCCAATTCGTTCCCCAAGTCCCTCTACAGATGGACGTCTTGTGCAGTCAGTCCTGGTGGGATGGAGTCAGAATAGGCTTCTCTGCCTTGCTGCTCAGCACCCAGGCTCAGGTTAGCACATTGGCCCCAGGCTTGATGCAGCAGGTTTTTTGGGATCCCTGAGACAGCTATGAAATGACTCACACATGGACTCCTGATTGGCTGGGATGACAGGTCATATCAACTGTGTTCTGATGCTGCAGGCCAAGAAGCCAGGAATGGCCTTTCCCACAGTAGCCAGGGGAATGGCATGGGGCCTCTAGGACTGGTTCTGCGTGGTCAATGACTCAGGCTGCCCTGGCCAGTGGCCAGCACCCAACACTCCTTGGAGGGTCCAGCAGTAACCCAAGGTGATGAGCCAGGCCTAGCATAGAACAGGGTAGAATATCTCTCAATGCTCCTGACTGAGCCTATGTGTGTCCCTCTCTAAAAGGAGCTGTAGTTTACTGTGTCAGGCTTCAATGGGACATGCAGATTTGGTGGTCCCTGGGTCAATCCCTGCCTACAGCCTTCCCTTCTAGCCATATGTTCTTGCTACCTTGATTTCTTTGAGTCCTGTCTCCTTAGCTGTAAACCAAGAGTGAAGGTCCCTGTGTGTGGCGTTTACAGCCTATTTCTATGAAAGGAAGGGAAACAGAAGCTATGAGGAGACAGAGACAAACTGAACCACCAGGCAAATGCTCGGTGGGCACATTGGAGGACTTTTATTGTTTAAGACCACAGGCTTTCTCAATGAGCTCCATCTGAGTACAGCACCCTGTGAGGAGGGAAGCCAATGACCTGAAAGGCTTCTCTTGCAGGTCACACCTAGCGCAGTGGCATTAAAAACCGTGTTCTGCGCTGGTAAAGAGCCTAGGGTCACTGTGATCTGGAAGCATCCCTGGGTAGGACCAGTGATGTCTTACTCCTATACTTCAAAGAGGAAATGAGGGGAGGGAAGGAAGGATGTAGCCAGGCAAACATCAGGGCAGGGAGCACAGAGGCTCCTGTTTCTGAGGGGCAGGTCTAGTACAGGGGTCCAAGAACCAAGGGCTTGCCAGACACAGGGGTTGGGTTTCAGGAGGAGGAAGGCCCCTTCTCTCATGGCAGCAGGTATCCTGGGAAGTCCATGCCTACTGTTTGGGAATAGGAGTGTGAGGGTTAGGGACCCTCAGGCAGTGGCTCACACTTCATACCATACATATTGCAAAGTTTACAGACACACACACACCAAGAACCCTCCCCCAACACAGAGATGTGTTACCTCACTGACTACTCAGAGGCTCCCATCCCTCCTGGCTCCAGTGAGAGCCCAGGAGGAAAAGCTGTTAGAAGGAGGACTCCTTAGAGTACCACATAGGACTCCGGTAGATATCCCCACTGGGAGCTCGCTATTCTTACACACAGGAATATGAGTCCTTTGCTCATTCATCCATCCAGCCACCTTTACCAACTATGCATGGACTTGGCCTGAAGGTGTGCTGAGCGAATGACCCTAACCTTGGGCAGATGGAGAAGATGCTGACTGGTGGACAGGAAAGATGGATGCTCAGAGGAAGCCTCAGTGTGCTCAGAGGTGAGTCACTATGACACAGAGAGAGCAGGAACATGTGGGGAAATTAGGGAGGGAACAGGTCATTACCTACAACCACTGAGTTGTCACTCAGTATATGCTGAGCTGTGAGCTATAGGCTGTGACTCATTGCAACCCCATCAGTCTGACCCATCTTCCCATCTTCTCTGGCTACGAATATCTCCACTGCTTCTGTTTCCATCCTGATGGCTGCCACTGGGCCTTTGCTCCCACACCTTCTTCAGGCTCTCTCCGAGCTCACATCTCTTACCTCCTGGAATACTTTGTCAAAAAGGGAAGCCTCTACACACAACCTTCTAAGCCTAACCTCTCTCCAGCTTTACTTTTCCCAATATTATAATGAGTTCAAGGCCCAGGCTTTACTTTGCTTTTCTTTGCCATTAGAAGCCAGAGCCCTCAAGCTCACTGGGGACAGAGCATATTCTCAATACATGCTGAGCACAGCCATACTGCCTGCCGAGGTAGACAGCTAGCAGGAAGGCTGTGCCCCAGACTTATACATGCTTTCATGCACAGGCAGGTGGGTGGGAATAGAGGAGGTGCCCATCATCAGAGAGATCTTTCTACTGATCATCCTCTGACTTCTGACCCCATAGCAAAGTTCTGACATAAGATTAAGAACTGTCTGACCCAGACTCTCCTCATTCAGTGCCGAGGTGTGTGTGGCTACAGAGGAGTCACTTTGTGTACACCAAAGCATCCAAGGGCCTCAGGATGAGAAGAGGCACTATAGGCTAGACCTTGTACTCCTCTGACCTCTTTGTCTGCTCCAGCTTCCAGACATCAGTTTCCAGGCTTGAATGGACCCTACCATACACTTGTGCATGGATGGCATCTGGAGTCGAGGACCCTGGGGCCTGGAGGCATGTATGCAGGTGACATTCAGTCATATAGACTCAGGAACTGCTCTCTTTATCCCCAGCACTGCACACGATATTCCATTGTGTCTATTTTTGATTGAGGAGACCCAAAGACCCTCTTTCCAAGGACAAGGGCCTCTTTCTGGGTATCTCCTTCAGACTCCCTGACAACCTGGACAGAGTGTCTATGGAATGTGGGGGAGTGAAGAAAAAGGCAGCAGGAGATATCCTCTCCCTCCAGGAGATGAAGGCCAGAAAGGAACTCCACCCACAGGAAGTCCTGAGGACACCCTGTGCCATGAAATTCCCTCTATGAATGCTGTAGGAGCTTGGGTGTCTTGGGCTGGGGGTAGGGGTGAGGGAGACCCAGCCACTCCCAGTCTGCTGGGAACTGCTGGTCTAAGTCTCTAGGGAATTAGCTGCATTTACCAGAAGCCAGGGAGAGAAGTACTGCTTGGCATTTGCCTCTGCATCTTGCAGACCTCTTGAGGTAGTAGCCATTAGGATTAGAAAGAACCATGACACATGCACAATCTCTGAAACAATGGTGGTGATGCTGGCCTCATGGTTCATCCTGGTACTTACAGGGTTCTTCTTACCTCTCAGCCTCAGTTTCCAGACCTCCTCTGAGATCACTGAAGAGGCTGTCCCCACAGTATCTACAAATGGAATCCCTTTAATCCATAGCTCTAATGCTCTGCAGGCCTATTGGCTTTGAGGTGACTTATCTAGGGTCAAGTGGAGGCCAAGGCAGAACAGGGATCAGAACCACTGGGGGATGATGCACAGGCTCGACAAGCTGTTAGACCATGCCCGTGGAAAAGAAGACCACAGGTCACATAGGGCACTGGCACCTGGATGAGCTCACAACATCCCTTCACTTGTCCCAAGTACCCAAACAAAGCTGATTGTGTGTGTGTTTACATGTGTATGCACGTGTGTACCATGTGTGCATTTGTGTATGCATGTTCTATGTGTGTGTGTGTGCATATAATTCCTATGATCCCCCATTAACAGAAGACTGGTGAGATACTGGTCACCCTCAGCTGCAATAACATTGTCACAAAGCCAGTGTGGGTGACGGTCATAGCCATGGCTCTCTGGACTCATAACATTAATTAAAACTCAACTGGTGACTGGGCTATCCAGATGCAGCTGTGTGTGACTCCTGGACCTTTTTTCCTTCTGGTCATTAGGAAACTTGGTGGAGCATCCTGGCTGGGCTTGGGAAGACTCCAAGGAGCATCCAAGGTCCTGCTCTGGACCTTACTGGGGCTGATCCCAGCCAGACCTTTTCCTCAAAGCCCATATTGTCCAGACATGCTTCCCTGGCTCAGAAAATGGCACATAGAAAATGTACACATGGAGTAAAAATATATCCCAACACAGACAGCACACAAGCCATCACCAATCTGGGCAAAGATACACACAGTCAGCATCATGAATATAACTTAGCCCCCTGTAGAGCCAGCTCTGAAGGCCATCTCTTACATCCCTGTCTGCTGCCCACATGGGGACTGGAGGCCTCTTCCCAGTGAACAGTATTATGGGACTGTTCCTAAATAGTCTTGTACCTTACTCAGAACTGTTATTGTCCCCTGAGATCCTGAGGACAGACCAAGGAAGGAGGCCCTCTGTTACCTCCATTTCCTTGAGAGGGAAAATGGGGCTCACAGGGAGGCTAGTAATTGACTCAAGAGCTAAGTGGAAGTCAGTATGGGACCTGAAAGTCCTGTCACCCGAGCACAACTTCTCTTCCTAGGCTACAGCACTGTCTCAGTTTCTCCTTATGGTGCAGAGTCTCTCCATTCACAGCAATGATCATACTTGCAATGTTCTTACTGAACCAAGCACTGGTTTGCCCCAGAGCCTGTTCTAAAGAGCAGGAGGACCTAGGACTTCCCTTGCTCTGCAGACTGGGGGTAGGGGTGGGGACTGTGTCTGCCCTCCTCCCACCCAGCCAGGTTGACTGGACACCATGAAGTCAAGAGGGCATCACTTCATTCATTACCTCGCATCAATGCGTAGCCAGGAGCTATAAACAAAGCAGGCACTCAATACTCAGTGCTTTACAAAGGACTACCCCTGAATTCAGACTCAGACCAAAAATCCAAGATCTAGACTAGAAAAGCCATGCACTTCCCTAACAGATATGTGCACATTAGGGTGGGAATATGCACGTTAGTACAGGTACCCGTGGAGGCCTGAAGAGGGCACCCGATCCCCCAGAGCTGGAGTTATCAGTGATTGTGATCCTCTCAACATGGGAGGAACTGAACTAGGGTCTGCTCAAAGAACAGTAAGAACACTTAAGCACGGAGCCACCACACCAGTCCCCATATGTATTTTTTATTAGATATTTTCACTATTTACATTTCAAATATTATCACCTTTCACGTTTCCCCTTTGAAAATCACCTATCACTTCCCCTACTCCCTATGCTCCCCACCTACACACTCCAGCTTCCTGGTCCAGGCATTCCCCTATACTAGGGCATAGCACCATCACAGGACCAAGGGCCTCTCCTCCCATTGATGACTGACTAGGCCATCCTCTGCTACATATGCAACTGGAGCCTTGGGATTCTTTTTGGTTGGTGGTTTAGTCCCAGGGAGCTCTGGGGGGTACTGGTTGGTTCATATTGGTGTTTCTCCTATGGGGCTTCAAACCCCTTCAGCTCCTTGGGTCCCATATGTATTTTTAACTGACTTTATTTTAGAGCAGTTTTAGGTTCATAGAAACATTGAGAGACAGGCACAGAGACATTCCCTGGGCCCATCTGGTCAACACCCTCCACCAGAATGGGGCATCTGTAGCATGGACAATCATTGTCCTCACTCGGTCTACAGCCTACACAGCATTCATGCTTTGAGCTGCATGTTCTGGGTTCACAGATGCATGTCTTCTACAATGTATACAGACCAGCTTCACTGACCTCAGATACCCCGTGCTCCACCTTGTCCATATTTTCTCAAAGTGTTTCAAAGCCCCCAGATTCAATAGGTTCCAGGAGTTTTGATTTGACATTCATGGGGTCAAAGTGCAGGCAGATGGTGGAACCTGTGGAAGGTCATCAGACACACAACCTGGTGGTTGCAGCAGAAATCACCAGACAAGTAGGTATACAAACAATGTCAGCTACTGATTTCCTCATCCTGCCTTCCCCACAACCTTGGTCAAGAGCCATGCTCCAAGGGGCTCACTGAGGGAGAAGAGACTCTGGAACATGCCATGTCACTCTTGGCTAAGTGGAACACCCACAATGCAAATTCCTCAGCCCAGGCCCTGCTTTATGTGTTAACCCTTGTTAACCAAATTGATTACAGAGTACACATGACATGATTTCATGCAGTCAGGAAGAAAAGTGAAATCATGATACTTGCACAGAAACAGAAGGAACTAGAAATCATTGTTAAGCAAAATGAAGCAGAATCAAAAAGGGAGGTATGTGTGGTGTGTTTGTATGTATGCCTGTGAATGTATGTATATGGTGTGTGTGTGCATGTGCTGTGTGGTGTATGTGTGTGTGTGTGTATGTGTGTGATTGTAAGTATGTGGTATGTGTGCATGTGTATGTGTGGTGTATGTGTATATGTGTGAATGTATCTATGTGGTATGTATGTGACTGTGTGGGGGTATGTGTGGTGTGTGTATGTGTGTTATTGTACATGGTGTGTGTGCATGTGTATGTGTGGTGTATGTGTGTGAATATAAGTATATGGTATTATGTGCGTGTGCGTGTTTTTGTGGGGGCATGTGTATGGTGTGTATATTGTGTTTATGTGTGTGTGCTTGGTGTATGTGTGGTACATGTATGTTTATATGTGTGGTGTGTGTGTATGTGTTAATGTACTTATGTAGTATGTGTGACCTTATTAGCAGAGACCCAAGAGGACGTTCTTCCTGTATCCCAAGAAAATGACTGTTGGCCATGTTTCTGTTTTGTCTGTTGGGTTCTGAGGTTACAAGTGTGTAAAACCACATCTTACTTTCAATTGCATTTCAGTCATTGGGCACAAGCGTTTTTACAGCCAACTTGTTGTGGTAAATATTACTTGTGGATTTCTTACCACCACATAAATTATAGATGTATGAAATAATAATAATATGAATAAGAGAAAAATAAATGATAATAATCTAATAATAAGAAATAAAATGAAATAATAATACTATGTATATATATATAAATTTTAGAAATATACATTTTATATAAAGATTTATAGATATATAGATTTATAGATAATATATTGATATATATATTTATTGATATATAGATAGATGTATAGGTGTATAGATATATACATATAGATATGTACTTATGTAGATTAATAGGTGATATAGAGATATATAGATGTATAGATTGAAGATATATAGATGTTATATGGATATATAGATGAATAGATAGATATAGAAATATGTAGATCGCTATATCGATATATTGTTGTAGGTTGAAATGTTACATAAGGACAGGTCACTGTATTGACTGTACTGATTAAGATATATAGATGGTATATACATATATAGATGAATAGATATAAAAATATGTAGATCGATATATCAATATATTGTTGTAGGTTGAAATGTTACATAAGGACAGGTCACTGTACTGACTTAAGGGAGTGAGGAAGATGGCAACCCAATAAGAACAAAACTGTGAGCTAACCTGGACACTTCAGACATCCCAGCCAAAAACCAAGGAGCATCCAGAGTCTGGCTCATTGCCCCAGGCACATATGTAGCAGAGGACTGCCTTGTCTCTCTGTCCACAATGGGACAGAAGCAGAATGTACTTAATAATAATAAATATTATTATTAATAATAATAAATAATAATAAATAATAATAATAAATTAATTAATTAATTAAAGAAGGAAAAATGAAACGTAATTGAATATACATACATATATATATATATATGTTATCTGGCAGAAAAAAAATGGCATTAATACATTACTCTTTGACCTTGCTCCTGTGTGCAATATCAGTTGCTGTGATCTGTAACATGACACACAACTACAGCCAATGGCCTGTGTCACAATCATCTGAGCTGACTAAACCCTGAAAGAGCATTGGACATATCTCCAAAGTAAGAAATTCAATATTGCTTGGGCCAAGCTAAAGTCCCCAATTTACATATCTATCAATCTGGTCTGTCTTCATTCAGAAAACATGAATAAATACATGCTGGAAAATTACAAAGTCGCTTACCCTATCACCATCAGGTCTTTTTTTTTAATGGTGACTCCAAGGTTAGTGATAACAGGTGTCTCAGCCGGGCATGGTGGCGCATGCCTTTAATCCCAGCACTTGGGAGGCAGAGGCAGGCGGATCTCTGAGTTCGAGGCCAGCCTGGTCTACAAAGTGAGTTCCAGGACAGCCAGAGCTACACAGAGAAACCCTGTCTCGAAAAACAAAAAAAACAAAAAAAAAAACCAAAAAAAAAAAAAAAAACCAGGTGTCTCACAAAAAGTGCCTCACTTGGCTACCCGTCCAGTGTAAGGAGAAAGAACAACCTTGGGATAAATCACACATCGGGTTAAATCTAAGCTGAATACTTAGCTTATATAGCGCCATTCCATTCCATGACGTTGGTACTCAATAATGTAATAAGGACCAACATTTATCACTCTCTGGCTAATGACTCTGAGCTCATTTATATTGTCAAAGAAGGTCTTAAATATTCCAACAAAGCTAAATTACAAGAAAAACACTCTAACCCCAAATGTATGGAGATGACAGAGTTCCTTAAAGAGGAAATGACCAAATCACTTAGAGAAATCCAGGAAAACACACAAAAAAAAATGTAGAAAAATCAATGAATGCCAAAAAGAAGGCCAGGATAACACAAACCAAAAAGTAGAGGAAGCCAAAATTCCTATAAATAAAGCCAAGAAAGAACACACCAACGGGTGAAGTAAACAAAACTATTCAATACATAAAAGTGGAAATAGAAGCAAAAAAGAAAACTAAAACTTAGGAAATAGTGGAAATAAAATTTAGGACTGCAAAAAGGAACTACAGAGGTAAGGTTCACCCACAGAACACAGACATGGAAGAAATATCTCAATCATTGAATAAGCAATAGAAGGAATGGGTAAATCAGACAGTGAAAATGTTAAGTCTAAATCTTCCTGATATAAAATATCATGGAAATCCAGGACACTGTAAAAGGACTAAACATAAGAATACTTAGGAAGAGAGGAAGGAAAATCCTCCTCAAAGTCTCAGAAAGTATTGACAACCAAATCCTAGAAGAAAAACTTCCTAACCTAAAGAAAGCACAAGAATCATCAAAACACCAAACAGAAGGGACCAAAAGAATAAAGTCTCTTCCCTGTGTAATAATCAAAACATACAGTTCAAGGAAAGAATACTAAGAGCTGCAAAGGTAAAAAGCCAGGAAAAACATAAAGGAAGATCTATTAAGATCACAGATGTCTTCTCCTTGGAGTCTGTAGATGCCAGAAGGGTTTGTACACACGTGCCACAGAAACAACAGATGTCTGGATTTTGATATGTAAAAAAAATGACTACACCGTAAATGGAAAAAATTAAGATAGTCCACGATAAACTCAAATTTAAGCAAACATACAGACCTACACAAAGAGATAGAGGTAGAATCTAACCCGAGGAAGTTAAGGATACACATGAAAACATGGGTAGTAAATAATCTACTGTCTACAAAAGAATGGAAAGCACACACACAGCCCAAACCAACACCACCCGCAGCTGCAACAACAACAACAAAATACAAGGAGTTAGCAATCACCATTTATTGACTCATTCAATAGAAATAAGTTTTGATTTGGGAGAAAATGTAGTTGTTAAGTTGGCCCAGGACTTTGAGGTTTTTGTGTTTGAAAGCTATACAACTTTCTGTCTCAGGTTGGGTGTGGGCGGTGAGGGTTTGAAGATAAACTTCTGAGTATACTTTTGTGATTCTCACTGATCAGTAGTGACTTAATCCCAATAAATTCTTATTTTTTTTCCTTTTTTTTTCCCCAGACAAGGTTTCTCTATGTAGCCCTGGCTGTCCTGGAACACACTGTAGACTAGTTGGGCATCTAACTCAGCAATCTGCCTGCATCTGACTCCCGAGTGCTAGGATTAAAGGAGTGCACCACCATCACCAGCCCAATAAATTCTTATCCTTTGCATTGTCCTGGAGTGTGAGTTGTGTTGAACCTCAGTGTTCCCAACAACTTAAAGGCTTTACCACACTGCTGACATTCATAGCATCTGTCTCCAGTATGAATAGTCTCATAAAAAGAAGAATATACATAAAAAGAAGCTCAATTAAAAAGCTTTACCATACTAAATAGATTCACAATGTTTCGACCCAGGTCAAATTCTTCCATGATGAAGATGACTAAAAAATTGTGCTAAGGCTTTGCCACAGTAACTGTACTCAGAGGGTTTCTCCCTCAGCCTTTCAATGGCTAGGAACAGATCTCATGACCGAACAAACTCTGAGAAAAGCAAACATTTAAATTGGGGTTTCTCTGCCATGCGGTTTGTCTTGTGTATGCCTAAAGAACTATGACAAAGGCTTTACTACGTTCATAAAATTCACATGGGTTCTCACTTGTATGTGACCTTTTATGTCATTGTAGAGGACCATGACATCAAATGCTTTATAAAACTGATTACCTTCCTAAGGTTTCTGTCTTCTATGTGTTCTTTAAAAATAATGGAGACTATAGAGTTGTAAAGAGTCTTTACCACATTGATTGCTTTTATGAGGTTTCTTTCCAGTGTGGAATCTTTTACGTTTTGAAGACGAGTGGGATATGCACAGGCTTTAGCACACTGACTACATTCATGAGGTTTCTATCGAATATGGGTTCTTTTTTTTTTTTTTTTTTCCCGAGACAGGGTTTCTGTGTAGCCCTGGCTGTCCTGGAACTCACTCTATAGACCAGGCTGGCCTCGAACTCAGAAATCCGCCTGCCTCTGCCTCCCGAGTGCTGGGATTAAAGGCGTGTGCCACCTTTATGATTATAGAGACAATAACTTTGTGCAAAGGTTTTACCACATTGATTACACTCATAGGGTTTCTCTCCAGTATGTGTACTTTTATGATATAGGAGATGACTGAATTGTGAAAAGGCTTTACCACATTGATTAAATTCATAGAGTTTCTATCCAGTATGGTTTTTTTTTACATTTAAATTTATTAGATATTTTCTTCATTTACATTTAAAAAGCTATCCCGAAAGTCCCCCTATATACTCCCCCAGCACTGATCCACTACCCACCCACTCCCACTTCTGAGCCCTGACATTCCCCTGTACTGGGGCTTATAGAGTTTGCAAGACCAAGGGGCCTCTCTTCCCAATGATGGCAGACTAGGCCATCTTCTGCTACATATTCAGCTAGAGACATGCGCTCTGGGGGATACTGGTTAGTTTATATTATTGTTCTGCCTACAGTGTTGTAGACACCTTCAGCTCCTTGGGTACTTTCTCAGGCTCCTCCATTGAGGGCCCTGTGTTCCATCCAATGGATGACTGTGAGCATCCACTTCTGTGTTTGCCAGGTATTGGAATAGCCTAACAAGAGACAGCTATATCAGGAAAGTATGTGTTCTTTTATGATATTGGAGATGACTGTGACCTGCAAAGGCTTTACCACATTGATTACATTCATAGGGTTTCTCTCCAGTATGTGTTCTTTGATGACATTGGAGATAACTGTGACGTGCAAAGGCTTTACCACATTGATTACATTCATAGGGTTTCTCTCCAGTATGTGTTCTTTTATGATATTGGAGACTACTGAGTAGTGCAAAAGCTTTACCACATTGATTACATTCATAGGGTTTCTCTCCAGTATGTGTTCTGTGATGACGTTGGAGAATACTGTGTTGTGAAAACGCTTTACCACATTGATTACATTCATAGGGTTTCTCTCCAGTATGTGTTCTTTTATGACGTTGGAGAGTACTGAGTTGTGAAAACGCTTTACCACATTGATTACATTCATAGGGTTTCTCCCCAGTATGTGTTCTTTTATGATATTGGAGATGACTGTGTTTTGAAAAGGCTTTACCACATTGATTACATTCATAGGGTTTCTCTCCAGTATGTGTTCTTTTATGACGTTGGAGAAGACTGTGTTTTGAAAACGCTTTACCACATTGATGACATTCATAAGAATTCTCTCCAGTACGTGTTTTTTTATAATGTTGGAGATGACTGCATTTTTTAAAGGCTTGACCACATTGATGACATTCATGAGGTTTCTCTCGAGTATGTGTTCTTTTATGACATTGGAGATGACTGCATTTTTTAAAGGCTTGACCACATTGATGGCATTCATATGGTTTCTCTCCAGTATGGGTTCTTTTATGATATTGAAGATGACTGAGTGTTGGAAAGGCTTTACCACATTGGTTATGTTCATGTGTTTTCTCTCCAATTTGTCTTCTTTTATGACATTGGAGATGACTGGGACATGAAAAGGCTTTAGAACGTTCATTACATTCATAGAGTTTCTCTCCACTATGATTACTTACATACCTGCAATGAAAATTGACACATGTGATATGTTTACTACATTAATTTCCCTGTTCAATCATTTCATCAAGATGAATAAATTTTACAAATTGGTCTAAGGATAAAGGTGGACCAGATCATCTGGTTTTATCACTTCATATGTTCATGGTGTTTTCCCTCATTATGGGTTGTTTTGCATCTTTCGAGATATCTGTGATGGTTATTACATGGCTGATATTTATAACATCCTTTTTATATGGGATATTTACATGATGTATTTCATCTATATGAGGAAAATGGAACAACTCAAAGCTTTATAACACTAATTGCTTTCATAATTTTTCCTGTAGCGTAATTATACCACATTTGACTGTGAACCAGGACAAACAAAAGAATTTCCAAATTCCTAGTACCCATAAAGATTTTGTACAGTGTGAGCTTGGAGAAATTCCCAGTAAAATTAGAAAACCAATTGATTGCAAACGTTTATCATATTCAGAATGTCTACCAAAGGCAGAATCTGACATATTTTCTCACTGCTCTGGGATAGAAAGCAGTACATTGCTTCTTTCAATATCCCTATGCTCACATGGCTTTCATCCATTGTGACACATGATATATACATTAAAAGAAAAATAACAGATGAAAGGTTTCCACATTGCATTCACACTGTTTGACTTTTTGTTCCTCATAGACATGTAATATATGAATTAAGGTTTCTCCTATGACAATACTCTTGACTCTCATAAACTGTACCCTAAACAATGATCAATTTCACTATAAGAATATGAGTATCACCAACTTTCCCATGGATTATTTGCTTATCTGAAGGTTTGGGATATATATTTATCACTATTCGATGTGCAATATCTAAGTCTTGTAAGTCTATACACATTGTCAGATCAGTATAGGTCTAATAGAGCTACAAATTGAATAAAGGTATCTCTTAAGACAATGTTTCCTCATCTTGACGAATGCTTTGATAGATAAATCAGATAACTACATTGAGGCAGAACATTTTTTTAAGAATATTATAATTAGGGCCAGCAAAATGGTTCAGTGGTTAAGAGCAGAGAAGGCTGTTCCGAAGGTCCTGAGTTCAAATCCTGTCAACCACATGGTGGCTCACAACCATCCATAACAAAATCTGATGCCCTCTTCTGGAGAATCTGAGGACAGCTAGAGTGTACTTACATATAATAAATAGATAAATCTTAAAAAAAAAAGAATATTGTAATTATAGTTACACTTGAAGCATTGACATTTTACACTCCTGCTTTTCTTTAGAGCTTCCATAACATAGTAAAATTTCTTCAGAGGCATAATTGCATCAGCTTGCACATGAAAATTACCTTTCATTTCTTCTTGAACTTTGACAATGTCCTTCAATATGATGATTTTCCCAAGTGTAGCCTAAAAGACAGTACCAGAAAAATGAATGATACAGTATTGGAAATAAGGCAAAATTCAAGGTACTGTGAATTTTCACATCACTGGACACTATTTATTCAGCTCAGTCTTCCTTGTTCTCAATTGAAATAACTGAGCACCATCACTAACCAAGAGATATGTCTGCCCACTATTTTGAAAAGCAAAAGAAAACTCACAGTCATACCTATAACAGTGAGGTTCCAGTAGGTCTCCAGCATCACATCTTTGTAGAGACTCTTCTGGGAAGGATCCAGAAAATTCCACTCTTCCCCAGTGAAGTTCACGTGCACATCATCATAAGTCACTGCATCCTAAAATATCCCATACATGTGTACATCACAAAGCATGGTACTGACATCACTGTAAAGTAAATGTATGCTTCCTTGATCATATATTTATGTAATTCTGGTGTTTCCTCCACTGACTTCCAGACACAGAAGTTATAATCTAAGTACCATAACATTTTAAAGGAAATTGAGTTGAAGGTTCATTTGTGTTGCTTATGAAAATTTTAAATAAATAGTGTAAAGTCTTTCGAGCAGAATTCCAATGAGAGGGAGATGTAGGGTGAAACAGATCAACAGTTCTGAGGACACATCCCAGAAATTCAAAGAAGAATCACTAACGAGAAAAATCACGGACAAGCAGGGTGTATGTGTTCATGTCTTTAATCCCAGAGTCACGGGCAGGTATACGTCATTGAGCTGGATCCTAGTCTGTTCTATGTAACACATTCCAGGGCAGCAAAGGTTACATATTAAGACCCTTACTCCACTGCAAAAATCAACCACGGAGACAAAAATGATAGAAAGAACTCAGTTGTTTACTACAGTTCCTACAAAGAAGTATACATTCCCTGCACTTCTGTACTCATCTAGCAGAAACAAGAAGTGTACCGCTTTAAACTGCACCATTAGTAAAACTTTACTGGCAATCAAAGCACATTTAGTGGACCAATGGTCAGATGAAAATATTATTAATATAAGTTTTGAACATAAAAAGCAGCATAAGGCAGGAGAGAGCGATAACTCAGCCGAGGAAAGCGTTGCTGGTCTTCCAGATAACAGTGGTCAATTACTAGCATTCACTTGACACATGGCTTTATGAACAGGAGTTCTGAGTCCACCTTCCAACAACACTAACGATGTGGCACACATGATATTCATATTCACACACACAAGCAAAACACTCCTATTTATTCAAAAATTTCAAAACAAACACAAGAGTTTGGGGAAACATCAACACCCAGAATCCAATGACTCTGAAGCCTCAGGCAGTATTGATGTCATGAGCATATGCCATGCTAAAAAACAGACTATAACCTATGTGCCCAGGGGGTAGACAGAGGGCCCCAACCCTGCTCAAAGGAGAAACAGAAGAGATTGGGAGGAGGGAGTCTGTGAGGGCAGGGACCTAGAGTAGAGACAGTGATTAAGGTGATAATGAATATCTAAAATATAAGATAAACAAAAAAAAAAAAAGGAAAGAAAGAAAAAGGAAACTTTTGAGTGAATATACACTTTCATCTTCCCCAAGATGAATCTAGAAAGGCTCCTGCACTGTTCAAATGTCTAAAGTCTCTGCTGACACTCCAGACAATATCTTGACAGCCAAATCTTACAAAATCAGAAAGCAAGTTATATCTTTCCAACATAAAATGGCACTGAATACGCCTTCCCATTCCAATCGATAGGAATGTGCACATAGGGAGAGAATTTGGACAAAGGCAAGAAAAACAGCAGGGCAAACAACAAATCCTAGTTTTGTCTCAAACACATTGGACTTCTATTCCTAAAGGCATAGATGGTGCTCTTCCAGTAACTTCTCATACATCTCTCAGTTTGGGTACTTCATCTCCCTGTAGCATCTCTCCAAGGCAGATTTCTCAATGCGTTAGTTTTCTCCACAATCTGTGGTCACAAAATGCAACTCAGGGATCAACCTCACCACTTAAAGGCAAGGAACTCTCACAGAATCTTCCCTGGGATCCTGACTTTGTCAAAAGATGGCTGGAGTGGTGCTAAACTTAAACCATAGAGAAAGAATCTATGACGATGGTATTTTCATCTTTCAGTTTCCAGAAGCGGCACAATGCGGATGATCCTGTGAAGTTTGGCTTCTAAATTAATGGACCCTGCCTCGCTTGGACCACATTTGCAGCAGGTTTTGTTTAAGGTTCCATCTTGGGATGAGAAAAAACTTTTAATACTCCTTCCATTAATTTAAAACATACAAGCAGGAGGAATTACTTAGGGTACCTTTGTAGGCACATACCCACAAGGGCATTTGCTCCACTAAGTTCATAGCCACTTTATTTATAACAGTTAGAAACAGGAAAGAATGCAGATGTTCCTCAACTGAAATGTGGACACAAAAACCATGTTTCATTTACAAAATGGGATGCTATTCAGGTATAAAAAGCAAGGACATCATGAATTTTGCAAAGAAATGGGTACAATTAGAAACTAATATCTGGAATGAGGTAACTCAGGCCCAAAAGGACATGCATGTACGTACTCACTTACAAGTGAATAATAACCATAAAGTACAGAATATCCACAGTGCACTTCATAGACCGAAAGACACTAAAAAAGACAAGGTACAAATGAGCATGGTTGAATCTCACTCAGAAGGGGGTATGAAAGACACAGAAGAGGCAGATGGAAGGGAGAGAACTGGATGGGATAGTCGTTAAGAAAGAAGAAGGGGAGTGTTAGGAACAGGTGTGGTAAGAGACAAGAGAAGGCCAGAGAGCCAGGAAAATGAAATGAAATCAGCACATGCTGGGAGGGAGCAGGGCTAGGGTGGGAACATCTGTAGAATGTGCCTGAGACTATGAATGGGAGGGCACAAATGTGGCTAGGGAGGTGATCTTAACTGAGATAGATGGCATTGAGTTATGGACCAGAAGAAGTGGCATCTTGCAGTCAGGCAGAACCACCAGTGAAGTGTTCAGTACACCAAGAAAACCAAATACCTTTCCTCCCAAAATTTGTTCTGTCTGCAAGTAAGGCAGGCAGAAACAGAGACTGAAGGAATGGCCAAACTATACCCTGCCCAACTGGTAACCCATCCCATGGGCAAGCACCAAGGCTGGCATTACTGAGGATAATTTGTTATACTTGCAGAT
The DNA here is from genome assembly GCF_978045245.1 of Mus caroli. NCBI lineage: Eukaryota > Metazoa > Chordata > Mammalia > Rodentia > Muridae > Mus > Mus caroli. Next base: position 18,379,950 of record NW_028227269.1, on the reverse strand, counting down.
AGTAGCTTAGCATCATTGTCCTCTGAACATCTCCATCCAGCATCTGACTGAAACATATGCAGAGACCCACAGCCTAACATTGGACAGGGCTCAGGGAGTATTTTAAAAGAGTTGGGGAAATAATTGACAGCCTCTGAAGGAATAGGAAGTCCATGAGAAGACCCTCAGAGTCAACTAACCCAGAACCTAGGAGATTCTCAGAGATGGAGCCACCCGCAGACCCTCTGGGTCCCTTTGTCTGCGTGGAACGGGTCTCTGGTCACAGGTGGGCAAGGAGTTGGCAGGAATTGAATGACAGACAGATTCACACAGGAAAGGTTGTGAGAATCTGAATGTAATTTGTCAAATTGAGTATCAAACTTTTTATACAGAAGAAAATAGGGAAGTTGCGTGACACATCTGCAAGGTGCAAATGAGGTTACTGGATGCTTAATGACTCTTACACAAAACAGAGGAATGTAAACACAAATACTGGCAGGAACTGGGCAATAAAATAACAGACAAAGTCAGCCCTATCTAAGGTCAGCTATAGTCTTAGAAGCCAGGTGTGAGATCAGGGGCAAGGGCTTTCACACCCAAGTCATGGTTCTAATTAGGGAGTTCCGTTCTAGCTAACCATCTCATGAATAATGCAATACTCTAAAACCACAGCCTGATCTACTTCCTAAACCATTGTAAATTCCTGTATATGGGAGCGACTTGGCTTTTATTCTAAGTGATAGTGTAATACCAGAGGTAATTCTGAATGTCACTGAATAGGCAACATTCTTACTGAATTCCAAGCCCATGGTCAGCTCAAGGACTTTCTAGGACATTGGAACACTGGTGAAGGCTTAGCTATGTCAGAATTCAATCTTTAAAGGCACTTATAATAAGATAATACTAAAAGAGAGCACGTGGATCCATACACCAGACTAACTCGGGAATAGGGTATGAGTATATGGGTTAATGAGAACGCCAAAACTCCAGGAGGTGAGCTTCCATGGTACTCTTTGCCTCGTGAGTGCTTCCAGGCCTCTCGGCCTGCCAAGCAGACTTCACCGGAGTGTGCGTGGCAGGACGGAGGCCCACACCATACATGTAGTGGATGTGCTGCTCAGCCTTCATGGGGTCCCAACATCCAGAGCGGGACATGTCCCTTAAGCTGTTTCTGTCTGTGCAAACTGTTTCCCTAACTGGGCTGCCTTGTCTGACCTCAGTGGGAAAGGATGTACCTAACCCTGCAGAGACTTGGCATGCCATAGTTGGGGGTTATCCAGTGGTTCCCAGCCTCCCTGGGGAGATAAAAGGGAGTCAGTGATGAAGGACTGTGGAAGGTGGAATGGGATGGGTGTACCGATTAGAATGTAACTTGAATAAAGAAATAGGAAGATTGAACAATAGAATAAAAGTATACAAATCAGGCAATAATTTTTACTCAATACTCAATATCTCAGGGCATAGGCCAAGTACAAAAGATTTTTTTTTTCTGGCCAAAATATCACACAAATGACCTCTTCCTGAAGTTTTTCAGTCTATTTTCCACTGAAATAGTATGACCTCAACTTCTTGTGGCTGCATTACTGTCAACACTCCAATCTTCCAGACCCTACGGGAACAACCGATTAAGCTCCATCTACAGCTTTCTATGACTTTTGCCATGTCAATTTCTGATATTTTCCATATTCCTTCAAAAGAGACCATACATTCTGTCCAGCAGCAAAATCAGCTTTTGAAATAATTGCTGTTGTTGCTGTTGTTGTTGTTGTTTCTGTTGTTGTTGTTGTTGTTCTACCTTGCAACTCTGCTGCTGTGATGGTTTCCTCTGAGCAGAAGCATCTCAGGTAATAAATGTTTGTTTTACACGGTTCTGTCAGATCACAGCCCATCCTACTTGGAGTTCAGACTAGAAACTGAAGCTAGAAAATGAAGGCAAAAACATTTGACAAACACTACTTCCTGCTTTGCTTTTTTGCTTGGTCACTCTCTCATGCTCTGTAGCCTCCCTCAGCCTTGACGCAGGCTGATCCAGACTTTGACCTTGCTGCCACTAAGAAGGATATTACCTAGTGTCTTAGTCAGGATTTCTATTCCTAAACAAACATCATGACCAAGAAGCAAGTTGGGGAGGCAACGGTTTATTCAACTTACACTTCCATACTGCTGTTCATCACCAAGGAAGTCAGGACTAGAACTCAAGCAGGTCAGAAAGCAGGAGCTGATGCAGAGGCCATGGCGGTTTGTTCATTACTGGCTTGCCTCCCCTGCCTTGCTCAGCCTGCTCTCTTATAGAATCAAGACTACCAGCCCAGAGATGGTCCCACCCACAAGGGGCCTTTCCTCCTTGATCATTAATTGAGAAAATGCCTTACAGTTGGATCTCATGGAGGCAATTCCTCATCTGAAGGTCCTTTCTCTGTGATAACTCCAGCTGGTCAAGTTGACACATAAAACCAGCCAGTACACCTAGGGTAGAGCCTTCTGACCTTGATGGCTCTATTTGCTCTTCTCCAAGACTCTACTTACTGTTGAAAGGTCCTTTAGATGTTCTGGAGACAAGCCCTGTAGATCGCCTATGGACTGGCTCCAGGCACCAAGAATGGGCTGTTGGGGAATGGGCCTACCCTCTTTATAAGCATGGACACTCAGTAAACTTCAGAGGCTTTGAACAGAAAGGTTTGTCTTGGCCTTGTTCTTTCTGTCTGATCTCTTTCAGCCCCGGGCTGCCTTTCAGGGGAACCCAGTTCACATAGCCTCAGGTGGCTACAATGCTCACCTAGCTCTCTCATCCAACCCACGACCACTTGCTTCCCAATATTGCCACCCTTCCTGGAAGAGTCTTCCTATATCAATTATCAACACTATCTCTCAGAGACATAGAAACCAGCCATTCTGATGAGGGCACACCTGCAACTGAGGCTCCTTCAGATGACTGTAGTCTGAAATGTTGAGTTAAAACAACTACGACACAGAGACAATAATAAATGAGAGAGTTGTAAAATTCCAAAACCAATGATCTAACCATCTCATTACAGGACCCCTGCCACCACATCAGGGAGTTGGAGTAGTGTCTGAGCCAGGATAAAATGGGAAGGGCTCCTGGCTCAGAGCATGGAAGGATATGGTGGAATGGGGAGAAGAGAGGCTGCACTGCCCTGAGGTGAGGTGTCCTTAACCCTGGATTCCCAGACCAGGGAGGCCAAAGAGGTGGCCAAACAGCTGGAAGGTGAATAGAGGAGCAGATTGCCCCACAGACCTAGAAATAAGACTGCTGGTCAAAGGAAGATATGCTAAATTTGCTGGAAGGGATGAAAAACAACCTCCCATATACTGACAGCTCCAAGTTCAAAACTGCAGAGTCACATATAGACTGAGAACAGGGTTGTTTAGAAGGGGGCAAAATGAGGTCTTTGACCTTTCCACCCTGTTTTGCAGAGTCTGATTTTACCCTGAATGTGGTCATAAAGAGCTCTCTGTCAGGGGCAATTTAATGGGTACAGGTCCTCTTGATAAGAGGGATTTAACCCAAGGTGGAGGGTGACTAACTATATCAATTGGGATGGAAACAGTCTCATTTCATCTCTCAGTCACAGAATACTAAAGTGCCACACACATAATAGAGGGCCACGAAGGGGCGGTGAAGGCTACCCAGCAGTTCCTTCCACTTGTACAGGGGAGAAAATGAAAACAGGATGGCTGCTGTGAGTCATGGAGCAGGGTTCCAAGACTGCTGTAACATCCCACAAATTAAGACCAGGGGCACTCGACCCCTGTTCCAGGCCCTGGAACATCTTCCTAGCCCTTTCTTGTCATGACTCTCCAGCATTTCCACTTTAATGGAGTTACACATTCGCTTTGTTCATCTCCCTCCATGAGTACTCAAGAAAAATAAAAAAACCAAGGTACACAGACACATTTCTGACAGACAGGTCACTGACACAAAGAACAGCAATGACACATCCTAACAGCGGTCTTTCAACCCTTCAGATGGGAGTCCTGAGGGTCTTGGGGTTCCAGTCAAAGCATCAAGATTTTATGCCCAACTCACAGAAACTGCAATGACCAGCACAGAGCCTATTGCAATGCAAACACACAGAGGCCTTTTTTTTATGAGCTCAGTAACATGGACTCTCAGCAGTCAAACTCCCATTAGGTACAAACTGAGAGATCAAGTCTAGAGGTTTTGAGTATTTATTGTAGTTACACCAACATTGGGAGGTTTACAAAAATAGACAGCTGCTATAGCTGGTGGTCCATGTATATACAGCACACCTGACAACAGACAGGGGATGGAGGCAGGAAATGACATAAGCAGTTGCTAAGTCCCAAAGAGCAGGACATGAAATTACCTTGCAAAGAAATCCGCATTGTAATATTTTAAAAACTGTATATCTGGTATAATGTGCAGAAACCAAGCAAGGGGGGCAAAAAAAAAAAAAAATCTGACAACCATGATGGGTAAGCTGTTTCTGTTTTTGTTTTCTATAGGAGGTCTTAGTTATCTCTAGGTAGCTTGACCCTGCTGATGTACCTTAACTGGCTGTTGATAAGGGGATTTTGTCATGGGATTTTGGATGGAATGTACAAATGTACATTCTTAAAAAGCAAACTGTTTGGGCTTTACAAACTCATCTCTGTTCCTGAGCCCCTGATTATCGACAGAAACTCATGGTTAACCACAACCATGCCTGTCTGTAGACTAGACTTTGTCCAAAGACCTACCTCACTATCTGTTATTGCAGACACTAATATCAGCTGCCCTTACCACTGGAACAGAATACCACTGGAAATTTCCTCTCCTCCTGTGCAAGCCTCCTATAGACACCATAGACAATCCCCACCTGCCCATCCATTCCTGCCTCATCCCTGTGTCTCAGCCCCCACTTGGGCAGATACTCCCTGTTCAACCACATTCCATGCCTGAAAGGACACCAGGTAAGCTTCCATAGATCAACTTCATGATTGATTTCTTACCCCAGATTCAATTATCCCAGTTGTTCCAACATTGTATTAAACACCATGGGCTGCTTGACCTCTCTCCTAACTATGTCTCTTTGTGGATTACTAAGATCTTCTGTTCCTGCCAGTCTCTTCTAACAGCTTTTATATCACAAAGCATCCCATGTTGACTGAAAGACTCTAAGACTCCCAAAGGGAGACACTCACTCAAGCCTCGGGACAGCCGCGTACCCAAGAAGACACTGAGACCGAACTTAAGATGTAGAGAGTAAGATTTAATAAAGCAACAACAAGAAAGCACATAAAAAGCACATAAACCAGAGCTCTGGGGTCGAAACTCATACACCCAGCATGGTGTAGAGGAGAATCGACTACAGCCCAGAATTTTTCACAGGCTTTTATAGGAAAAAAGCCAAGTAGAGGAGTAGGGTGGGGAAAGTACAAATTTACGTAATTGTGGGGTTTTGCCAAGGGTCTTTACGTAACCAAGGGGTCGTGTCCTATATTTTTGGCCATGTACCCGATCTATTGGAACATTTTGAGGTGGTTCCAGGAGGCCCTTATCTCAAAAATGTTCTGGGGGTTGTTCCAGGAAGCCCCTATCTCAAAAATGTTCTTGGAACAGTCCTCAGTTGGGAGGGGATCGAACTCTGAGTTGAAGAGTTCAGGAATGTACTCTGGGGTGAAGAGTTCAGGTGTGTTCCGGGAACAATCTCCAGATGGGAGGGGTAGGACTCTGAGGTGAAGAGTTCAGGTGGTCAGTAATTTTCCTCCTTCATTCCCCACTCCTTCTAGTGAGTAATTCTAATCTTAGAATTTCAGAAGTCTATATTTTTATGCGGAGAATACTGTATTTACTCTATTTTTAACATGGGAACAAAAACAGAATAAGAAGCATTAGTAAACAGAACTAGGCAGGGGCCCTTTTAGCGAGGCTTGAGGGTCTGGGCATGATGTAGGTGCACGTAGATCAGATCTCTGGCTGGAACTGGTGAGATGTCCTTGGGGTACCCAGCTCGTTCACTGTCTCGGCTGTTGGGATCCCTGGCGCGATGTCGTCCGCGTACTCAGTCCGATCCTTTCCAGTTGTGACCAGACCACCTGCAAGCCTTTTAACTTAGCATACAGATCATTATTATAACAACATAGGTTTAAACACATTATTTGAGACTATGATGGGCATAGGAGTCTCATAAAGGATCTTAAAAAGAGTAAAACTGAATCAAGAGGGAGTATTTTCTAGTACGTTTAAATAGGGCATAGGGAAGGAACACCAAGTCTATGCCAGTCTCCACGATTAATTTTGTCAAGGTCTGTTTTAGAGTTTTAAACTAATTTTTTTATCTGTCCTGAGCTCTGAGGTCTGTACACACAATGTAATTTTTATTTGACCTCTAAATACTTGGCCACACCCTGACTTACCTGGGCAACAAAGGCAGAGCCATTATCTGACACTATTGCTTTTGGCACTCTGAACCTTGGAAAATTTTTCTTTAATAATTTTCTTGATGACTATGTGAGCAGTCTCATTTTTACAGGGAAAAGCTTTTATCCATTTTGAGAACGTTCACAAAAACCAGAAGGTATTCATACACATATTTTTTCTCAGTAAAGTCTATTTTTCAGTTGATGTCAGGTCTGTCTTTCCAAGGGAGGACTAGTTTTCTTTTTTCAGTTTAGTCTTCAGACTGCCAGGATTATTGCTCTTTGGGATGCCTGTTTGGCGGTTAGATCTGTCATCTGATTTCTTTTGTTCACAGCATCTTAGGTCTTTTTTTGCAGATGTCAACAGCTTTTTTTGTCTGTATATTGTTCCATACAGTGGCAAAAGCATACCTACTGTCAGTGTAGACTTTTTTTTTTTTTTTTTTTTTTTTTTTGTCATTTATAGAGCTTGTATCAAAACCACAAGTTTAGCTTTCTGGGCTGAAGTCCCTTTAGGGAGGCTGCTGGCCTGGATCACTTGCTTTTTGTCTACCGCTGCACTGCTGTCCCCGCCTTCCGCTTACCTTTAACCATGAGGCCACTGCCATCCATGTACCAGTTCAAACTTTCAGGCCAAGGCTGATTTGATCTTTACCTGCCGAGGTAAGTAGCCCCCTCTGTTGGTAGATGGCCCCATGGATATGAGCTGTAGCGAAAGCATAGTGGCTGTCAGTGTAAATGTTGATTGCCTTACCTTCAGCCAACCGCAGGGCTTGGGTTAGCGCCAGGAGTTTAGCCTTCTGAGCCAAAGTTCCTTTTGGAAGACCACTCGCCCAAATTGTTTTCCATCTACCACTGCCGCTCCTGCTCTTCTTTTTCCCTCTACCACAAAGCTGCTACCATCTGTGTACCAGGCAGGCACACCTGGCCAAGGCTGATCAGTCAGATCCCTCCTTGTTCCAGTTTTTTCAGCCAGGACATCAGCACATTGATGTACAGGAGTGGAGTCATCCGCCAAGGGGAGGAGGGTGGCAGGATTGAGGATGGCAGGTGGAGCAAAAGTTACTCGATCATTTAGCAACAAACTCTGGTAGTGGGTCATCCGGGCATTAGTCATCCACCGGTCAGGGGGCTGACGTACAATACTCTAGAGAACATGGGGGGGCGATTACAGTCACATGCTGACCCAGAGTAAGCTTGTCAGCGTCTTTAACAAGCAGGGCTACTGCAGTAATGGCTTTCAGGCAGGAGGGCCAACTGTTGGCAACTGGGTCAAGCTTTTTAGATAGGTAGGCCACTGGCCGCTTCCAGGGCCCCAGAGTCTGAGTCAAAACCCCACGGGCTATTCTAGCCCGCTCATCAACATATAGGGTAAAAGGCTTAGTCAAATCTGGCAAGGCCAGAGCGGGGGGCTGCAAGCAGGGCTGCCTTTATGCTGTCTTAGGTAGGTGAAGACTCTCCAAGGTTGTTCTTTATTTCTTATACGAAGGGCTGTTTATCTTTTTAATTCAGCAAAACCTGGAATCCACAGTCTGCAAAGGCCCGCAGTGTCCAGGAACCTTTTAAACTTGCTTTGCACTGGTCAGTGGAGGAATATGAAACACAGTTTCTTTTTAGCTGCTTCAACAGGTAGGCCACCGGTCTCTTTACTTTTAGCCACAAACAGGTGAAGGGTTTGGTCATGAGGGGGGCTCCTCTTCTTTTTGTTAGGACAGTCTCTCACCCAGTGCTCTTTTTTAACAGTAAACACTTTGATCTTTAGCCAAAAGCTTTTTTATGTTGCCAGGTACTAAGTTTTCTAGTTTCCCTGACTTTTGTGGCCAGCATTTCATTTTTCTTATCTTTTTGTTCAAAAAAATTTTTTCTGGCTCTCTATTTTTTACATATATCTTTTTGTTCCTCTTCCTTGTCTTTGCTTTCTTTGAATGTTATTTAATTATCACATTTATATATTTTTTTTCATAGTTTGCCTCTACCCTGGTTTATCTTTCTGTCTTACAGCACATTTCTGATTCTGACTCTGGTCTCTGTACTTGTCAGCCTCATTTTACTGGTTCCTCTTTTAAATATTTTTTATTTAGAGTATCTCTCTCATTTCAGGCCTCTCTAATTTCTTTTATTTCTATTTTTAACTTTTGTAACTTTCTATTACCTCGGTCAGATTGTTGGGGCACTTTCTAGTCCCACAGAGACGAGACCCTCATCAGAGCCTGGCAGTTAGACTCGCAGGTGCTCCTTACCTTGGACAGAAGAAGTCCCAAGTAGGTGGATGTCTCCCTCACCAGAGCTTAGAACAGACTCACTGCCAGCAGGTCAGGGCGGTGCCTGAGAAGAGAAAACACGTGGGGCAGAGAAGGGAGTGCAGCTCTCACATCTGGCTGCACCAGACCACTGATATCTCAAAATGAACGCAATTTTTTTTCTGTTAACAAGAGACAGGATACAGGGGACAGGGGAATGAGAAGCAACCAGGGAACCTTGTGGCGACCTCAGATCAGACGTGGCGACCCGCTGAATTTAAGCATATTAGTCAGTGGAGGAAAAGAAACTAACCAGGATTCTCTCAGTAACGGCGAGTGAACAGGGAAGAGCCAAGCTCCGAATCTCCGCCGCACGCCGCGGCGCGGAAAATGTGGCGTAAACTCCTGGGAGTGGCAAACAAACACTGGCAGGGAGGGGGGAAGGTGGCAGAGGCAGCAATTTAACCACTTGATAGACACCCGGTGCTCTCTGCACTGTCTTCCCGCATGGCTTGAGCCCTTGGAGGCGGCGGTGGGCCAGGCGGACAAAAGGGAGTGCGGGCAGACACCTGTGCGCAGACTCTGGGAGGAGCCAAATGAGGGGCAACTCAACCACTTGAGACACCCCCGTGCTCTCTGCACTGTCCTTGGTGAGGGAGCAAGTAGCCAGGCAGACACAAGGGAGTGCGGGCAGACTCCAGGGGGGAAGCCAAAGGAGGGACGGCGGCCGCAGTTGGCCCCTCCCCAGCTGTGGCAGGCTTCACGGCCACTCCAGGGCGCCAGGCGGGACCGGCAGGCCGCCGCACTCGCCACCAGCATCTCACAACTCGCTCCCGGGGCCGTGCCTGCAGAACCCAGAACCTCAGTGCCACTGCTGCTATCAAAGCCCTAACTGCGCCGCCAAAGCCGGAAGTTTTTAGCCCAGCTCTGCATCTCAGAGCTCTTTTGAGCAGTCCGGGACTCACCAGCACTGAGTTTTTTTTTTTTTTTTTTAAACCATTGCTGACAAATTCTGTCCTGACATCAGTCCAAGTCTACAGTCAACAAAGGGTTAACATACACACACACACACACACACACACACACACACACACACAGACACACAGAGTCTGTCACGTGGCCACAAACAAGCACACTCGTCTACGCCTGGACTTACACAACCAGCCAAACGCTATTTTCTGACGGGTCGGATTCCACATCGACTCCCTAGTAGACACAACAAGAGCGGACACGAGACTGAGACAAAAAAGAAACCAAAAACAGCTGCGACTTCCCGTCGACCACAGGCAACTTACAGAATCAGATGGCCTCTCCAAGGCCGGCCGACTGAGACCTTCCACCAAAGTGATGGTCTCTTGGCCCTCAGAGGGGTTCACCAGGCGTCCCCAGTCCTCCCCTGTTCCTCCTGGGACGTCTCCCAGGGCGAGCGGACGGTGGACACCGGACACGTCTATCCCTATCCACCCCGCGCTCCCTCCCGGAGCGCGGTCCCAGCGCTCCCTCTCGGAGCGCGGTACGTCCGCAAAACCGAAACTGCGATCGCACCAGATACAGAATGGCCTTCCTGGCCTCCAGAAACAGAACACAGACACCAGACCAAGACAGAACAGAAAATCTTACCTCTGAGTGGGTCCAGGACTTCTGGGTGGTCGCGATGATTCCCGGCCAATGCACCAAATGAAAGACTCTAAGACTCCCAAAGGGAGACACTCACTCAAGCCTCGGGACAGCCGCGTACCCAAGAAGACACTGAGACCGAACTTAAGATGTAGAGAGTAAGATTTAATAAAGCAACAACAAGAAAGCACATAAAAAGCACATAAACCAGAGCTCTGGGGTCGAAACTCATACACCCAGCATGGTGTAGAGGAGAATCGACTACAGCCCAGAATTTTTCACAGGCTTTTATAGGAAAAAAGCCAAGTAGAGGAGTAGGGTGGGGAAAGTACAAATTTACGTAATTGAGGGGTTTTGCCAAGGGTCTTTACGTAACCAAGGGGTCGTGTCCTATATTTTTGGCCATGTACCCGATCTATTGGAACATTTTGAGGTGGTTCCAGGAGGCCCTTATCTCAAAAATGTTCTGGGGGTTGTTCCAGGAAGCCCCTATCTCAAAAATGTTCTTGGAACAGTCCTCAGTTGGGAGGGGATCGAACTCTGAGTTGAAGAGTTCAGGAATGTACTCTGGGGTGAAGAGTTCAGGTGTGTTCCGGGAACAATCTCCAGATGGGAGGGGTAGGACTCTGAGGTGAAGAGTTCAGGTGGTCAGTAATTTTCCTCCTTCATTGACCATACCCACCAAACAGGTCAGTAAAATAGGAAACTGTCAGTGAACACTCTCTTCAAATCCATGCATCAAACAGTAACCCAGGAAAAAAACTCCCACCAAAAAGACAAACCCAGAGGACAGTACCTAGGTCAATAATCACCCAAACAGAGATGGCTACACACCAGCATAGCAACATAGAGAGTAACAGCCAGGAACAATTGCAACCAAGAAATCCAAGCTATCCCATCACAGCAGGTCTGAGAAATTAAAGCATGCAACAGATAAAGTGCAAAAGAGGTTGTTTGGGGGAAGGGAGAGGAGTGAGAACCTGGGGAAGGGATAGAAATACACAAGAGGACCTGCAGACAGACACACAGACAGGGAGGAGAAAGAGAGCCATGAGCGGAGAGATGACAGAGAGTGTGCATGTGCAGAGAACAGAGACAGGGAACAAAAATAGAGAGCTGCTATAGCTGGTGGTCCATGTATATAAAGCACCCCTGACAACAGACACAGGGGATGGAGGCAGGAAATGACATAAGCGTTGCTAAGTCCCTAAGAGCAGGACGTGTACACTCACAACTACAGAGGCAGGGTTCACCCACAGAACAGGAAAGGAAGACAGAACTCAGGGATTCAAGATGAAGAGAAAAAATTGATATCTCAGTCAAAAAATGTGGATTCTAAAAAGTTCATGGCAATAAACAACCGGGACTTCAGCAAAATATGTGCAGGCGAAAATTACAAACGATTGGAATAGAAGAATATCCTCTCAGAGGTCTATCATTTTTCAATAAAACCATAAAAAAATTCTGAAATTATTAAAGCGCTTTGCCAAATAATAACCAAATCACTAAACATATGAAGTAAAAAATATGACAAAAACTAGCCGGGCGGTGGTGGCACACGCCTTTAATCCCAGCACTTGGGAGGCAGAGGCAGGCGGATTTCTGAGTTCGAGGCCAGCCTGGTCTAAAAAGTGAGTTCCAGGACAGCCAGGGCTATACAGAGAAACCCTGTCTCGAAAAAACAAAAAAAAATATGAAAAAACTGCAACAGAAAAAAATTAACAAAACCTAAACAAAATAAAAACAAGTATAATGTATGAAATCAGACCTATTAGATTTTTATCTGTTTTCTTAATGTATACTAAAAGACAAAGGGGTTTGGACATGTGTGCTACAGACTCAAAGAAACCACCCTTGTTTTCACAAGCCAGCCTAACTAAGGTCCAACGATTTGGGCAATGATGGGGAAGTTATTAGAGGACACCCACGATGGAGCAAGTGAGGAGCAACACGAGAGACCTCACAGGTGCTCACATATGGCTTATACTTCCCATCCAGCCCCAGAGAGGACTCACCACCCCAGCTTCCAATGCTCAGCACCCTGCCCCTACCCTCTGTGGGCAGTAACCCTGTGCTCACCATGCCTGGAATTCAGAGCTTCCCTGAGGTCCTCTCACAGCACCCAACAGCAGAGCTCAGAACAGGACACAGAGAACCATTCAAGCCTGCACAGCCACAGTGAACTTGGGGAAAGGCACCCATAAGATCCCGCCTCCTGACTGACTAGCTGGCCTGCCTGTGGAGACCTTGATTGGCCAGTGGGCCTCACCCTTCCTCAAGGTTAAAGTGTGCTTCATGTCCATGGCCACACCTTTTCCAGATCTCAGGTGTGGTTTGCACTACATTAGCATTTGAGCCAGTCCCCAAGAGGACTCACCCCTCCCAGCCCTGGGGGAGAACTCAACATTCATGTGGGGCACTGGGCTAAGCATGGACAGGGTGGTCTCCAGTTGACCAGAGGTCTGAACACCTGAAGGGTGATAATTCACTTACTTGACAAGGAAGGCATCAATTCCCTCATGCTTCTGGAACTCAGGCTCCTGCCTAAGTTACAGTCCCCCACCCCCACCCCAGCCACCACAAGAGAAGCCTGGCTAAAAGTCATGTAGGCAAAGTCCCAAGCTTCTGACCTTCAGGCTAAACTCCTCCCCAGTTACCTAGCAACAGTAAAGACCATAAAAAGGGATGTTCAGCCCCGCCTATCTCTCTTGCTCTCACTCCTTTGATCTCTTACCTCTCACTTCTTACACTCCTCTCTCCTCTTTCCTTTCTCTTTGACCTCTCCTCTCCTCTCCTCTCCTCTCCTCTCCTCTCCTCTCCTCTCCTCTCCTCTCCTCTCCTCTCCTCTCCTCTCCTCTCCTCTCCTCTCCTCTCCTCTCCTCTCTCCCTCTTACTCTCTTTCTATCTAGCCTTCCCCCTTCTAGCCTTCTGGGGGGGGGCTCTCTCTCTCTCTTCTACCTTCTGTCTTTCTCCCTGCCTTTCTATAATAAAGCTCTAAAACCATAGAATGTCTCTGCTCATCAAGGCCCACTGCAATTGGAGGATGGGATCGGCTTTCTCCTAATGAGCCCTTTCTAATCTCCCCATGGAAGGCCTTCATGGGCTCCACTCCAGATCCACTGTGCTCACTCTCACAGGTGTGGGAACCTCTCATCCCTCATTCCTCTCTCCCATAACCCCAGGGCTTTAGGAAAGTAGCCCCGGGGTTCCCAGGTTGGGCTGCCCCTTGTTCAGACCTGAAGAGTGGGTCAAAGGCTTAGATGCACACCCGGGGCTGAGCAAAGAGTGTATGGCAGCTCTCCCACATCTCTGTCCAGAGCATAGGTGGAACTCTGGCAGGGCGTGGGCCTTCCCCCCTTTCCTTTCTTCCCCAGGGCCCCCTTTTAGTTCCCAACACATTCCAGCTCAGGCGTCAGCTGCCTGTCCTGCCCTCTGTGAGCAATGATCCTGCATTACCAGGACCTGACTTCAGACCTTGCCTGAGCTTGCCTCACAGCACTTGCCTTCCTCTTCCTGAAATCCAGGAGAAGAGCTTTCATAGCCCATTACCCAAGGTGCAGTGGGGTTATCAATCTGAGTGGGAGGGAGCTCAGGCAATGAACATTAAAGAGGGATTTTCGGAAACAAGAGTTTTGTTTGTGGCTCAGTGCTGGGCTCAGGGAGACTGCAGCTCCCTTTCAACAGATGATACCAAACAACCCTGGGAGGAAAGCCAGAAATGTAAGGGAAACACTGTTGAGCCTTCTTGGTAGCCAGCACATCGCCATCAGTGGCAAAGTAGAGAAAAGCCACAGTTGTATTAGGACAGGTTCTCTAGGTAAACATATCTCAAATCAGAATGAATTTCTCTGGGGATACAGAAAGGAAATTTAATAGAATCTCTCTCTAGTGACTATTGTAGAAAGGCTCTCGGCCAAGGGAACTTAGAAAAATCAAGGACGGGTTATCTCATGTTGCAGGATATTGCAGCTGATATTCAGTATGTACCAGAATTCTGAAGAAATAAGTACTTTCCAATGCCAATTTTAAAACTCAAACAAGCAAATCGCCTTTTCTAAAATACAAAAATAGGGCAAGTATAAAAAAATGAAAATATAACCCTGTTCATTGTCTTTTATGTATTTGGGATGCCAAAAGAATCTACTGCCTAGATTAAAGGTGGATCTGACGATCTCAAAAGATCAAGATTAAGAAATGTTTTCTCACTTCAAATGGTATAATGAACACATTTCCCTCACAGTAAGCAGGGTTAGACTTAGGGTTAGGCTATTAGAGGGTTATGGTTAAGATTAGGGTTCTTAGTGTTAGGGTTGTTAGAGGCAAGGCAATGGTCAGGAAGCGGGGGTGAGCTGGACTGGAAGGTTTATTATTTATTTGTCATTAATTTATTCTTTGACAATTTCATATGTGCATACACAATATCTTGATTGTTTCTATCTCTCGTTCCTCCCCCTACCTACATGCTTTCTCACACTTCCACATTCGTGTCTTCATTGTGTCTTCTTTTTCCTCCTACTTTCCACATTTCTCCTCCCCCTCCATCGCTCATCCCCCTCTTCCTTCTCCTCCTTCTTCTTCTCTTTCTTCTTCTTCATCACCATCACCATCATTACTAAGGTCACTTTGTGCTTCCTGATGGAATATTACTCAATATCTGTTAGGCTGGATCTTGTGCATATAAATGGAATGGCACTGCCCAGGGTGCAATGGTCACATTATATCCAGAAAGCAAGTGTTTACCAAATTTGTCCCTTGATGCTCTTTGTACTCCCTCTTCTGCCATGTTCCTGTGGGTATTAGTTTTGGAGACTTTTTCTTTGATCTGAGAAGAATGTATCCTGATGATTAGGACAGCCCTAATTGGAAGGTCTGTTCCTAACAGTTACCTTAATTGGCATGGTTTAGCTTGTGCCCCTCTAAGAAGCAGCAGCCACCACACACAGATCTCCTGGCCTCGAAGACACACCCTGAGTCCGTTCACTATGAGACCTTTATGTACACAACCCAGATGGTTTTCTGGAACCCACAGCCCTAAGGGACCAGGTGTATTATTAGACAACTCACTCTGTGGCAGTGAAGGCCTCTCAGTAAACGCCTCTAGAGGTTACAGAGGCAGCTCAGTTGGTAGAATGCTTGCCTGGCATTCAAGAGGCCCAGGGTTTGATCCCTGGCACCACATAAAATAAGCATGTGTTACCATGCTGTAATTTCAGCCTTCAAAGGTGGAGGCAGAGGCAGGAGGATCTGAAATCCAAAGTTATATTTGGTACATAGAGTTAAAGGCCACCCTGAGGCCCTGACTCAAAAGTAAAACAAGAAAAGAAAAGCCTCTAAAAAAGGGCCTCTAATGCTACCTGTCTCCCCAGGGGTTAGCACTTGATATCAATGGATTTGTCAGTCTTGGCTCCTCTAAGTTGACAACAATGGAAGCTGGCCTGCAAAGACTCAATGGACACTAGCTTGCACTAAGGAAACCCACCTCTGTACAGTGAAAGGACATAGAAGAACCAACCAGAGTGGTCAGAACTCCTGTTTTGTCAACTGCTGAAACCCAGAGTCACATGACTCCATGGTGCCTATATGACCTCTCTCAAAAAGAAATAACCTTAAATAAGCCCATTTAATGCTTTCTTACTTTACAATTACTTTTCTTTATTTTTTGAAATTGTAATATAATCTCATTGTTTCTATCCTCCAAACCAACCCACATATCCCTGCTTGCTCTCTTTCAAATTCATAACCTCTCTTTTAATTTGTTATTTTATACATATATGTATATTCCGTAAACATATAAACACAGCCTGCACAATCTGTATAAAATTATTTATATGTCTGGCTTCGGTGCTGACCATTTGGTATTAGGCAACCAACTGGCAAAAGCACATTTTCTTAACGTAGAATTAAACCTCACAAAAATACTGGTTATAGCTGAGCGTGGTGGTGCACGCCTTTAATCCCAGCACTTGGGAGGCAGAGGCAGATGGATTTCTGAGTTCTAGGCCAGCCTGATCTACAAAGTGAGTTCCTGGTGACATCAAAGTTAGGCAGTGCCCCACTCCCCTAGAGCTCTTCTAAACACCTCTACTATGTCACCAGGTAACACTGGCTCAGCCTGTGACTGTTCTCAGCTAGACTCCTAGAACCAGTTCATGACAGTGACGATAGTTATACGGTCTGGTTTATGGAGTTTGCAAAGAACTAGCCATCCAAATTCGAGACATCGTCCCATCAAACCTGGAATCTTTAGCGTGAATTTAGGAGGTCCATATACTACTTGGATGAGGGGGGAAATGGATGTGTGGACACATCATTAGCATCTAACTGAAATCCAGCCTTTCTTCAACTGGGAATGAAAGCAGCACATCCCAAATAGTGTTACTGTTATCCGGGCCTCAGATAAAAGGTGCCACAGCCCTACATTGTAATTATTAGCAATGTCACACCGTATTATTTACACTCATAGTACTCCACAACTGAAGTACCTATCCAACCCAATAATAAATCCTGGCATCATTTTTAAAAACTGACATATCAGTATGCATATCTCCTTTTAATGTTTTACAAACTGAATTCAGCATAATTGGTTCCATTTGAAATCTTTATTCTACATGTTAACCTCTTTCTGCCGGGTACCTGGAATAATACTCCCAGCGCTCAGAGGGAAAGGGAGCACCAAAGGCCAGCCTGGGCTACATGGCAAGCTGACGGAAAGAACAAGAGAAGTACACAGTCCTTCTAAAAAGAGGTATGTTGTCAAAGAGGTCCATGCACAGAATAGAAAAAGTTAAAACTCATACACAACCTGCGGGTCAGTCTTCAGCAGGCCTGTCCTCTTTCACAGCCCAGGCACTTGACAGGGATACTACATGACAGGTACCTAAATATATATATGAAGAGAAAGAGTCACCCAAATTCTTTTGGAAGAACAAGCACCATCATAAAGACACTGGCTCAGCATTCCAGTTCAGAGCGGTGATCCCTTTATCCCGCAGCATCACAGACACGCTAAAACCACACAGGCAGAAAAGCAGCAAGCCGTCTACTTTGAAGCCCCAGTCAAGGAATCAAATTAGGGAATCCTGTCTATATGAGCTCATCTCATTTCAGTACAGAGAGGAGAGTTTGGGGAGCTGTAAAGAAGAGCATGCGCCAAGGAACAAGTATCACCAGTTAACATCTACCCAAAAGGACAGCAGCAGAAAAGGCCATCCATACCTTGCTCAGAGTCTGCAATTAGACTGCTTTCAGCTGGGTGGTGGTGCACGCCTTTAATACCAGCACTTGGGAGGAGAGGCAGGCAGATTTCTGGGTTCGAGGCCAGCCTGGTCTACAAAGTGAGTTCCAGGACAGCAGGGCTATACCGAGAAACCCTGTCTGGAAACAAACAAACAAAAACAAACAAAAAAAAAGACTGCAGCCAGACAATCTTAACCTGGTCTCTACCAATAAGACATGGTGGACAGTGCCACTTTTAACTTGGGGATGATAGGAGACCCATGCGTCAAGTATCAGGGAATGACCCCCAGTTCAAAGAACACTTCTGCACTGCCACCACCGAAGCACCCAAATGAACCCCTACTCCTTTGCTGGTCTCCCCACTTTTCTCCTAGGCCTAGGAACAAGCACTGAAATGTCTTTAAACTGTGAAGCAGTGGCTGGAGAAATGGTTTATTGTAAGAGAACTTCCTGCTCTTCTGGAGGTTCCAAGTTTCATTCGAGCACCCACAACCAAGCAATTCACAGCTGCGTACAACTCTGGCTACATAAGCTCTAAGGGCATCTGCACTCCGAGTGTCACACACAGATACAAATCAATAAAAAGTAAATCCTAAAGAGGAAATCAGACCATGGGAGTCTGAGCCCCAAACCCTCTAACAGCTTTGCACCACTCCACAGCCAAAGTGCAAATTCTCTCCCCAAGGTAAAGCCCAGTGCTATCTGGACCTAAGCCACCCCTCCACACAGGCCCCATTGCTCTCCCTCACCTCTGATCACAGGCCTTCTGTCTGCCCTGACACTCACATCTCAGCCCATTTCCAGGACTCCTCTATGCCTAGGTCTTTGCAAGCAGGCAGCCTCTACATTCCAGACTGCTCAAAGGTCACCTCTGCAGAGATGCCTGTCTTGACTTCAGTTTCCTCCCTTCCAAAACCACATCCTATCCCCAAGTTATGCATAACCTTGACTTATCACTACCTGGCACACAACATGACATAATCACCTGTCTATCAGTGATTATCAACTAGGGAGGAGCTTTTTACAAATATAAAAGCTCCAGACCTCACCCAAATCCAGAATTCAGGAGAGCAGAACCAGGTTCTTCCAGTTCACAGACACCCCCTCCCCCACCAGACAACTCTAAACACAGCCAGGACTCAGGGCAGCCTACAACAGTACTTTCAAACCCTGGTGCACACACTACTCG
Organism: Mus caroli; assembly: GCF_978045245.1. Taxonomy (NCBI): domain Eukaryota; kingdom Metazoa; phylum Chordata; class Mammalia; order Rodentia; family Muridae; genus Mus; species Mus caroli. The sequence goes on along the minus strand of NW_028227269.1, from coordinate 18,361,305 downwards.
TGAGAGTGCTGTTAAAATGCACACTCTATTTCCACAGCTCTGCCATGGAACCTGAGGCTCTGCAAGTTCCACACCACACTGACTGGTGCTGTTAGGTGAAGCATTTTGCAGTTGCAAGGGCCTAAAACTGTGCACATCAACAGGACTTCCTACAAGTATGTAGAATAAAGTCCTGAATCAACATCATGCAACAGAGTGGACACCAACCCATGTGGCCACCAAGCATCTGAGACATAGTAATGTTAGCAAAGAGCTGACTTCATTCTTGGGCTACAACTCTGACCAAAAGCCAAAAGCGCTGTTCCCCACCATGAAAGGCCTCTGTAAATTCTTGGCCTAAGCAGCCTTCTACAGCCTGGATGGATAGGAAAATTCCACCAAAGGCCTAGTTGATCACCAGCCCAAGAGTGGATAAATATTTCCCTAAGGTAGGGACACAGATATGGAAGACTGGATTAAACCACCTTGGAGCCTCTTACACCAGGCTTCCATTCAAGACCCTTTGATCCACATCCCTGACCACATGTAAACAGTCCCGGTCTTCCTGTTCTCTATATCATTGCCATAGATGCTCTGATCACATGTAAGTGGTCCCAGTCTTCCTGTTCTCTACATCATCGCCATAGATGCTCTGGCAGACATGGCCTCACGTCACTGATCTGCCTGGAGAACTGGTTTCTCCCCACGGAACCACAGATTCTTTCAAAGAGAAGAGATGTCTAATCCCTTCACCTAACACACAGCAGCAGGTCCCAAATGAACCACAGCAAGAGCTGGGATGCACAAGGAGTGGTATAGTAACTGCACTACTAATCATAAAAGAGAAACTGAATTCAGCTGGAGGGAAACCAATTCCACCCTAACTGATTCAAGACATTCCAGAGACACCAATTCAGATTTCAGGGCAGCATAAAATGATGGCCTGTTAACCTACTCCCTTCCAAGGATACACTGAGAAAAAGGGGGCATCCTTCTGACCATAGATTCAAAATCTGTTAGCCTGGGATTCTGAAGGAACTGGTTTACAAACAAGTCACAAAGGACTACAACTCAGAATCAAATGCAAGGCCAGTTCCCACTGGAACTGCTGGGCGCAGCCTGGCCCCATGAACAGCATCCCCTGGGAGTCTGTACAGTCTAGATGTTCATTCTCCTTTTGCAGTTAAAACAGCAAAGCGATTTCCAAGGTAACCAAGGACAACAGAAGAAGAGACTCATGGCCATGGAAGGAAAAAGTTAAATTTTAATACTTAAGAGTCAATGTCAATTTTATTTTTAAAACTACATCAATGCCAAATAAGCAGGGTAGGAATGAATAGAGCTATGAAGAAGCCCTAACAGCAGGAGTGTCCCAAGAATGCACACAATGTTTCTCTATTTCCAGAGTATTTTGAAGTAACCAGAGGCTTAAATAAACTAAGATACAAAAGTCAAAGCTGGGAAGTGGAGGGTGGCGCAGCTCAGTTTTCAGATTTATGCCACAACTACTTATTTTCTCCCTTATTTCCAAAGCACAAAGCTGACACCAGTTGCGCTTCTGCACTTTGCAAACTGTGCAAAGTAAGTCACCCAGAGAAAGTCATCAGGAAGTGAAAAGTTTCAAACCAGCTACACTCTCACCTGTTACCAAGACAATAAGCTCCTTAGAGAGATTGCATGGGGGCTGGGAAGGCAGCTTAGGGGGTCTGGTGCTTGCTACACAAGCTTGTGAACCTGCATGGGGATCCCCAGAATTCAGGGGAAGCAGAAACAGGCAGTGGGGAACTGATTCAGGAAAGCTTCGCAAGTTCAGCCTCTGTGCTCAGTCAGCACAGGAGCCATCTCACACACACACACACACACACACACACACACACACACACACACACACACACACAGAGGCACATCTAGGGGAAGGGACAATTTCCATTTATATACACACCTTTATCCATTCATCCATTTCCTTCTCCCCTGCTCCATTCTCATTCCAAGATCTATATATTAACTACAGTGAAATCTGGCAAAGCAGCTACCATTTATTAAGTCTACTGGGTACTGTACCAGAACCTTCAGAAATAGACATGATTATCTAGATTGTGAACTGGACTGAAAACGGTAAAAGTGTGTGTGGGCAGGGAGGGTCTCATCCCAATTCATACACCTGGAAAGTGATGGAGCCTGACTTGGAGGTGGCTGATCTAGCAATGGGCAGTTTTGAGAATGCACCATCACTAAGCATTAGAAAAAGCCATGCAGTTTGAGTATGCAGCATCCAGCCAAGTTCAAACTCCACTTGCTGTGTCTATAACCTGAACTAATCTCTTAGCCTCAAATTCCTCATCTGCACATCAGGGATAGATATTAAACACAACAGTCTGATACCTGTAATACAGGCCAGGCACTGGCGAACCACTGACATTCTAGCTACAGGTGTGCAAGCCAAGAAAGCCTATTTCAGTCAGAAAAATTACAACGGCTAGACATATCCTCCATTGGGAGCAATCAGGTTTGCCAAAGTTAATCAGATAAGTTTACTAATTCCATAACTCATTTAAGTAGAAGACCAGGGACTAGTTTATTTAGTCGTATTTCTATGAAATTCATAACATTTTGTATGTCACAAAATCTACTCTAATGTCTCATCTGACCATAAAAAGACATTTGCTTAAAGTCCAAGTATTGTGAACATGGTGTGTTACTTACTACACTAGAGAGAGAACAACATTTTGTATTGGAAGTGAACATTAAATAATGTAGGAGGAGAAAGAAAGCATTATTTTAAGTAATCCACACTGAGTCCTTTCACCCTTCAAATTAGTTCATATACACTATTATCTTAGAGCGGTGCTGGCTTTACTTAAAATGAGATAAGCCTGCAAAGAGTTCAGGTTTTCCCTGTTTCCAACTCAAATCCATTTTCTGCTTAGGAGGCTGAGTGAAGCCAGCCTGCAATTTAACAGAATGACCAAATCCAGTCTCTCTTTAATCTACCCAGTAACTGAGCTCTTGGGTAATCTCCTGCACTGCATGGAAAAGCAGCTTTGGGTTCATCCAAAATAAACTAAAATTAATCAGAGAGAGGCCATGCCTACTTTAATTGCAACTTGTATTTTCCTGGCTTTCCAACATCTGCCAGTATTACTGATACCTAACTGATTCAATACAATGAGAGAAGCGTCCTAACTTTATAAACATGGGCTTTCTTTTAAGGACATCACACACAAGTGTTCTTTACAGAGGGAATCCTACCCTTTTGTATGCATTCATTTTCATAAGCATTAATGATGTATTTTAGAAACACTGTGACGATCTTCCTAGTGCTTTTCAAGGGCCCTCATGGGGGAGGGGCTCTCATCCCCCTCATCCCCCACCTGCCTCATTAAAGGCATCAGTGGCACCTAAAGGCCAGGCTGAGAAAAGTGGACTAAAGCAATCTGCTCTCACTGAACTCCCTAGAAAAGATTTACAAGATCTTTTGGAAGAGAGGTGAGAGAAAAGAAAGGGGGGTGGGGGGGGAATGAAGGAGAAGAACCGATACCCTAGCTCACTTCCAAGAGCAGGATGCTGAACCTAGTATTTTTCATTGAGTCTAGTCCTGACTGTGTAAGTCTACACTGACAAATATTTTACACGAACGAAAAATAGTCTTGTTTTTTTTTTTTTTCCAGGCGAAACCTAATAGCGAATGCTTTGTTCAAGCAAGGGGAAAGGATGTAATGACATAGCTTAATTTAAAAGCTCTCTGAATACCAACCTCCAGCACAAGTATTTTAAAATATCTACCACATCTTAAAATTCTGAGCAAAGGAAATGTAGTAATCGGTTCACTACTGCTACACGTGTGTGTGTCGTTCTCCAGCTACCTATTGTGAGTCCGGCTGGACGCACAAAGCCCACAGAGCCGAAAACACGAAACTCTAAATTCTATTGGGGAGGTAAAGAAAATGATGTAAGTGAGGCTTTCCCAAGCTATGGACAGCCGCGGTCTCTGGACTCACACAGCCTCTTCCAAGCCTGCTTCAATTTTCAACCCAAACTGCTTCCTTCTCGCAGTCCCTCTTCCCCAGGATCTGGCGAGCTCGCTGCTTAGCCACTCAATACAATCACCATGCACCGTGCAAAGGAGCTGACCATACTATCAACAGGCACCACACAGGTAGTCCAGAAGTGGCCACCAAAGACCTTTTGGACCTCAAAGGGCCGGTCCTCCTCTGCTGCACGTAGTGGGAACTGCCAGGCCTCCCAAGATGGGATGGGCACCCCTGCCTAAGCAGCTTGGGTTCCCCTGGATCTGCTCTGCATGTTGGCTCAGAAAGCATAGCTGCCCCCGCCAGGCTACTTCTGGAACGAGTCGGAGAGGTCCGCGCAGGGAGACCCATCACTCCGGGACCGCGGAGCTCGCAGGGGTCCCCGGCTCGCATCCGCCACGGATTCTGCAGCCGAAGTTGACCTCTCTGAGGATGGGAGCAAAGAACCTGAAACCCTGCGAGGAAAATGGGAACAGACAGGAGCGTTCCCCAAAAAGCCCCAAGGTGGCCAAGCAGCCTCTCCCTAGAGCAGGGAACAAAGGGCTTCTGTGTCGGGCACTGCTGGTCCGGCTGCGTCCGGCTTTGGGGGACCAGAAACTTTTCCCGGGTGAAGGCGCAGGCGGAGGGCACTGGGTATCTGGCACCAGGCGCGGAAGCCTAGCGGGTCCCCAGGGCGCAGCGCGATCCCCGCGGCCCTAGCCTCCCGCCCCGCGCCGGCGAAGCTACCGCTCACCTCCTCGATGGCCGCCACGGTGTTCCGGCACTGGGCCGTGCGCGTGGTGAAGCTAGAGGCGGTGGGCGCCTTGTAGTCCTCATGGGTCTCGGCCACGAATTCCGACACGGAGATCTGGTCCGGCATCGCCGGGGCGCCAGGGCGCGGACTGCCGCCGCCTAGGTCGCCCACGGCGCGGGCTCCGACCCCGCCGCCGCCGCCGCTTGGGGACTCGGACAAAGGGGAGCGCGGGCGCAGAAGTCGCCGCAGGGCGCGGGAGCCTCCGCGGGACGCCCGGTGGCTGCAGGGGCGCGTGCAGCCCGCAGCTCTGCCTGCTGTTCTCCGGGAGCTGAGGCTGCCGCGTCCTCTACGATCGAGCTCTGACGCTACCGCGCACAGCCAGCTGGAACTGCGCGCCAACCTGCCGCTTGCCCCGGCGCCTTCTGCGGAGTGGGGCGGGACGCGCTTGGGAGGGGGCGGTGGCCGGCCAGGCGGGGCGGGGCAAAGGCCTGGCCGCCAATCGGGGCGCTCGCCGCGACCTCGCAGTCCGGAAGCGGAGCCCGCAGGACAGAGGGCGAAGTGTGCTCCGGGACTGTCCATGCCTGTGGGCCGCCGCATTGTGTCTCCCTTATCTACATGCTGTGGTTTGAGGGCGCGCCCTCTCCTGGGCTGCAGTGCCGGACTTCCACCTCGCACCCGCCATGACCTCTAGCGATATTACCCATGTTCTGTGTGTGCACCTTCTCACAGCCTTAAGGAGCCAGGGGTAAAGGCAGGTATTTTGCATAGGGAGTTGACCATGGTACAAGCAGCCTGGGAATTCAAACCCATGACCTTCAACTTGGAAGAATACTCCAACCCCTAGTAAGCATCGTGTTCCCTAAGCTTCTACAATTAGGGACACTCCCAGTTACTTGAAGACAGTTTTAGGGTGGTAGGGCAGGCTTCACCCTGAGAAAAATCATAGAATGCACTGATGTGCTGTGCGAAGTGGGGGATACCCAAAGAGAACCAGAGGTAGAGCATGGGGGGGGGGGGTATTGTACCTGATGGTTCTCAGAGAGTACTCCAACCCACAGCTGACTGATCACAGACAAAACTGGGCCAATAAATCATCTGAATTAGGACATTTTCATCTATATCTCATTCAGAAATTCTCAGCTGTATTTTAAAAACCCAGAGGTTCTGAAGACACTAGTCAAAAATCACACCCTCTAACTCCCCGAGGCAAGAGGCATGGTTGCTGCTACTGCCAACAACACAGCCTAGAGAAACTTTACAAAAACCTTTTGTGTGTCTGAAAAGGAGGGAATGTGAGGGACATTGTAAACCCAACATGGGAAATAAAAGTGGTCTCCTGCTGCCATAGGACAGTAGACCAGTCAATCTTTTTAAGGCTCCCATGTACAAATCTGCTGTATGAGGTGGCAGCTGGGGTCAGACATTATGTATGGCTTCTGGTATTTTACCAGCACTGCCTGTGAATAAGTTCAGCCTTCAAAAATAGCTGTGTCACTGGGTAGCTTTTATTCCTGCATTAGGCAATAAACTGTAAAACCCAAAACTCTGCAACTCTCTGCCACTTTCCACCGTTGTGAACATCCTTCCATTTAGTGTCTCAGGGACACACCTATCTCAGCATGTATAACTCGAGGGTATTGTGTTATAGTACAGGCTCTCCTTCACAAGGGAATTTTCTGATCTCTCTGCCCCTCTTCCCACCTATAAGTCCTTTTGTTCTTCTCTGAAATTGAAGAATATTCCCTGTAACTTCTCAAGGTTTTATTTTTGGAAACCTGGTCTCTGTGATGCCTTGGGAAGTTAAAAGAAAGTAGTGTTTTTCCTTGACATAATATAGTACCAGTCAAACGATCAATGTGTCAAACACACCCACAGACACACACACACAGACACACACACACAGACAAACACACACAGACACACACACACAGAGACACACATACACACACAGACACACAAGACACACACACACAGACATGTACACATAGACACATATACACACAGACAGACACACAGAGACACACACAAACAGACACAGACACCCACACTGACACACACAGGCACATACACAGACACACAGACAAACACACAGAAACACACACTCAGGCACATACATACACACAGACACATACACAGACCTGTGGAGGCCCAGAGCAAGATATTGGATCTCCTGAAGCTGGAGTTACTGGCAGTTGTAAGCCCTGGTACATGGGTGCTGGGAACCAAACTCTGATCCCAGCAGAAGCGGTAAGTGCTCTAACCATTGAGCTTCTCTCCAGCCACACCTCATCCACTTTGAGCTTAGACCAGGCCAAACTCAATGAAATGCACTCAGCACGTGGGACAATTCTTACTAAAATGCCTTTGTACACACAGTTCCTGCATCTGGACTGCCCTTCCCCTCTTTGAATGGAAAACGCCTACTGACCCTGTGAAACCTTGTCTCTCTGTCTCATTTGTGTAGCCTTCCCTGTCCCCCATACGTCCTTCTTAGTCTCACTAGCGACCAGTCAGTAAGAACTATATATACCTTCCATTTGGAGGCTCTATTATGTTCCTCGTGGTTCACATTTTTTTTGTTTGTTTTGTTTTTCGAGACAGGGTTTCTCTGTATAGCCCTGGCTGTCCTGGAACTCACTTTGTAGACCAGGCTGGCCTCAAACTCAGAAATCCGCCTGCCTCTGCCTTCCAAGTGCTGGGATTAAAGGCGTGCGCCACCACGCCCGGCTGGTTCACATATTTTTAATGGCCATGCTGGCCTAATTAGGGTCAGATCACTAGTACTGTTTCCCACTATGTATTAAAAACACCAGTCTCCAAAAGTTTAAGTGGTCCAGTCATGATGGTTCACCCTTCCAATCCTAGCACTAGAGGAGCTAAGGCAGAAGAATCTCAAATTTGAGTCCATGTTTGCCTCCCCAGGACCGCCCTGTCTCATAGAATGAATGAAGAGGCCTAAGTAGCTTGTTCTAGGTCCAGTACCTGACAAATGACAGATTCAGGACTCAAACCCTGTTCTGCCTGACCCAGATCTCCTAGATACTGTCACCACTGCTTGGCTCTGTCCCCTTCCAAAGGGTGTGGGAAGCCTTGTCAGCTTCATCTCAGGGTCCCCTTGACACCCAGCTTCTCTACACTAGACTTCTTTTTTCTGGGAGCCATTGAAGTTGACTAAATTGTTCCCATTGGAAGGCCAAGGAACAGACTAACAAGGCTCAATTCCAAGATACTCAAGAGCCACCCTATGGTGCAACACTAAATGTGAGCCCTAGATGGCAGTGGCACACTACTCAATTGCTGCTTCTGCAGCCTGAAGGACTATTTTTCTACTGGATGAGTCTGGGACTTCTGTTCACAGACCTCCAACATCAGAGTTCATAGATGGAAGAATTCATATGCAAGTGAGTGACCGAAAATATGTGGAGCAGAAAATTGATATCAAGAAGATAGGGTGTTTCCCTCCCCCTTGTTTCCATGGGAGTTCACTTGCTAGGTTTCCCAGAGACTGTCTCAGTAAGGAAAGACCCCTCAAAGTGTAGAATTTAGCCAAAAAACAGAAGCACCCCCAAAAGTGTCACTTGTGCACAAAGCTATGCTTTAAACTCATGACACAGACTTCAGGGTCACTCCAGCGTCACCTGTAGCTGTTAAATGTAATCGACAAGTCATGAAAGTGTATTTTCTTTGATTCAATCTAAAATTAACACAAGGCCCTACAAAGTCTTCGAGACATGTAGCCTTTTTTGGAAATGCAGCCTAGAAACTAGTCCATTGTCCTTTCTAAGCTGGTTATTTACCACAGGATGGACCACAGCGGGAGGGTACTCAGAAGTGAGCATGAGCAGAAAGCCGCCTGGACAAAGGGTACAGAGAGGAGGATGGGGCAGGAAGGAAGGGTACAGAGCCGAGGATGGCGCAGGAAAGAAGCGTGCACAGCAGAGGATGGGGCAGGAAGGAAGGATGCAGAGCCGAGGATGGGTCAGGAAAGAAGGGTACAGAGTCCAGGATGGGGCAGGAAGGTTCATTATTAGGAGACCCTAGGATCGCCTCCCCACAGAATCTTCTCTGCAATTTTCTAACCATAGGAAGAGCCATCAGTGACAGTGACAATGCAGATCTACACATGCCCTGAAACTGCATCAGATACCATGCACACAGCATGTACATGCCTGCGGGCACTCGCGCACGCGCGCGCGCACACACACACACACACACACACACACACACACACACGATATGACAAAGCTGTGTGGATGGTAGCAGTGTCCCTATCCCTGACTTTAATGTCACTGTAGCTGTGCAGGACAGGACCAGGGGCTGAACCTGAAGGACAGATGCATGGACCCAGCTGCAGCTTCCCTTGGGTCTGTCATTACTCAAACATCAAAACTTTTATTTTATTTTTTACCCAGCTGCAGCTTCCCTTGGGTCTGTCATTACTCAAATATCAAAAGTTTTATTTTATTTTTTAAACAGGGCTGTGGGGAGACAATGGCTTAGTGCATAAAATATGCACAGTTTAGGCATGAAGACCGGAATGCAGATCTCTAGAAGCATGTAATAGCTGGGCAGGTATGGCAGTTACCTGTAATCCCAGCATCTGAGAGACAGACGGGACATCATCAGGGCCAGCTGTCTGGCCAGCTTACCTGGAATCAGCAAGCTACAGTTCAGGAGACCTGGCCGCAATAAATACAGTGGAGAGTGGGGTAGGGAGACACCCAATGTCTACCTTGAGCTGTCCACACATGCACATGTGCCTATACATATGGAAACACACATGCACAGTGCATATGCATACACATGCAAAAACATTAAAATCAGAAATGTAAAGAAATCTGTAGGCCCGTGTGTCTGTGACCAGTCCATTCTTCTGACCTCACCTGAGGTTTGTAAATCCGGCCCTTTCCTCTCTACATATCACCCAGCTTTCTCAAACTAGCTTGGCCTGAAGGAAACCCATCACTGCAGTGGTCCTGAATTCCAGGGCCACTCCATGCTAGAAACTGGGGTCCTCCTTAGCATCTCCTTCTATGTCCACTTAAAACAATGATTCTCAACCTTCCAAATGCTGCCACCCTTTAATACAGTTCCTCATGTTGTGGTGACCTCCAGCCAAAAAAAATTATTTAACTTGCTACTTCATAACTGTAATTTTGCTGCTATTATGAATTCGAATATAAATATTTTTGGAGATAGAGGTGTGACAAAAAGGTCATAACCCTCAGGTGGAGAACTAATAAATTTGCCTTGCTGCAGTTGGGGCTTGTTTCTCCATCTTTAGACGTGACAAGAGTTCAGGCTCTTGACAATTTTCATCTTGAGCAATTGACACTGAGAATAGACCCAAAGTCCAGACCCATCACCCTGTCCAGGAGCCTTTCCCAGCACAAAAGTCACCTGGCATTGTACCCTGTGGGCTGGGTACCTGCCTTACAGGGTAGCCCTATGGTGGACACAAGGTTTGTCTTCGTAGATAATGTCCTCCTCTTTATGGAAATTTTAGATAAACTCAGTGTCTGAAGCAAAAGACATGAAGATTTAAGGAGAGTTTCAGGCTGAAAGACAAGCAGTCTCTAGAGAGACCAGGTTCTATCTGGTCAGAACCAACTAGCCAAATCTGATCCCCTAGTTCCAGAGCCAGGGCTGGCTCCAAAAGTCCACTCAGCACCTCTCAGGCATTAGGCACCAGACAAGAGGCCTGGAGCAACTTCCAAGGGAGCAGTTGGCCATGTGATAGGGGAGTTTGGAGTTTAAGGACATTTTGTACCTCAGCTGCTCTTCTCACCCACAACTAGGACCTGTGTGACATATGTGTGAGCCCACAAGTCACACAACTTCCCAAACCTCTGCTCCTTCCTTTGTGAAGAGAGACTAACTAAACACATGCAGTACTAAAATTCCTCCTCTGGGGAGACAAAATGGTACAGTTCCCTCTAAGGTCTCAACATCAAACGGAAACAAGATTTGCCAAAGTTCATTCTGTAAAACCAATGAGTTTATTGAGCTTCCATAGAGAACATAAGGTGGAGGTGTTTGCAGTAGTGTGGGTGCTCCTCACCCAAAAGGCTGCTCATAGAAAGCCTTTATCTTGCAGGGACCAGTTCTTCTCCATAGCCATATGGATGACGGAGCCCCGCCCCTAGTCTTCCCAGATGTCCTGGCCATCTTGGAGGGTGTTTGTTTAAGCCAGGATGGGGCAGTCTACCTCAAACCCACAGATGTGCCTGCTAGGATGCAGGAGATAAAGAACAAGCAGGGACCAACCACACCCTAACTCCTCTCATCTGTGTTTGCAGTTGTATAATCTACTGGTGCACAGAGATAGCCAACAAGTTTGGATTTTAATTGATGCCAGATACAGTCAAGATAACTGGCCAAGATCAGTGGTTATGGGGGTAAAGAGAGGCTGGGCAGCACTTTCTTCACTGGGGCCAGTTGGATACTAACTAGGATGGATTTTGTTAAGCCTGGAACGGTGCTGGCATGGAAGAGGTGCACAGTGAGGGTTAACTGTGGCACGGAGCTTGGGTAGGAGGTCAGCAGTGAAGACAGTCAGTCCATTCAACAGACACTGTGCTCAGGGGCCAGATCCGTGTCACAATGGTGGCTCTTGTCAGGATTTCAGGCTCCACTTTGGAAATGGATATTGGGGGTCGGCTGTAATATGAAACTATAGCCTGTGGGGATATGGTCTCTGAAGGGGTAGAACAAAGTCTTGAGGAATGATGCATTGGGGTGGGCCCCTCACTCTAATGGAGACTTCACACTCAGTCCTTCACTGAGCCACATCTGACATCACCTAGGGCAGATCTCTTAGAGACAGTTCCTCAGCTCAGAGTGGCTGAGCAATGCAGCCAGAGCTGGCAGGGTGTGCTGGTTTCTTCTCTGGTGTCTGTGACCAAATATCTTCAAAAATCAACTCATGGGAGAAAGGGTTTCTATGGCAGATGGTTTAAAAGGATGCAGTCTATCATAGCAGCAGGAAGCAAAGAGAGATGAATACTGGGACTCAGATGGCTTTCTTCTTTTTATGCTCTCTGGAACGCTAGCTGGGGGAATACTGCTGCCCATATTTAAGGTAGGTGGCTCTTCCCATTTCAATTAACCTGACAGATAATCCCCTGAAGACATACCCTGAGGCATATCTCTATGGTGATTCTAGGTCAGTGGGTCTCGACCTGTGGTTCTCAACCCCTTTGGGGGTGGGGTGGGGTCATCTATCAGATATTTACAATCCGATTTATAACAGTAGAAACATAAAGTTTTGAAGTAGCAACAAATAACTTTGTGGTTCTGGTCACCACAGCACAAGGAACTGTATCAAAGGATTGCAGTGTTAGGAACGATGAGAAGAGAATCGCTACTCTAGATCCTGTCAAATTAACAATGAATATTAAGCAACCACAGAGGGTCAATCACAAATCTCTTCCAATGGAAATCCATCCATACCTGGCCCACTGAGTCTCACTGAGCTGATTCTTATAATTTGGGTAGAAGAAAAGTTGCCACCAATGTGTCTCCCCAGTGGGCACAGACTAACGACAGGGAGATAAAAATGCCTTTCCTGACCTCCAGTAACCACTGTGAGCATGGCTTGTCAGGGGCCTTGGAGTGAAAAAGGCCAACATTAGGCACTGTAACTCAGCATGGAGATGAAGGCCCCTTCAGGTCTTGGGGCTGAGCAGAAATCAATGTCAGAGGATCAAAGGAAGAAGAAAATTCTATCATGCTCAGGGCTGCATGGAAGGAATGGAGATCAGAGAGCAACAGTCCAGAGATGCAATTACACTGCACAAGTACTTAGAACTGACTGTTCCCTATGTTTGTCTCCAGCCTTGAAAGGCAACTCTGTTAACAATGGTGTTCATGTTCAAGGTGTGGTTAATCCATTATTCCTGCACTAGCTGTCAGAGCGTGGCAGCTAAGGCCAGGACTGTACAAGGCTTCCATTTGGAGTTTCAGCTGATACCTGCTAGTGGAGATCTCCCAGGCCCAGAAAGACAGACATGCCAGATAGTCCTGAGGTAGCCTCCAAGTTCTGAATGGAACCCTGCTTAGCTCACTGTGGGACCTGGAGGAGAGATGCCTAGTCTGACCTGGAATGTTCATACAGGTTACCTGAAGCTGGTAAGGGGAGTTATGGAGCTTAGGCTGCAAGCAGGGACACCTGGGGAAGAACAAAAGCATAAGATAGAGGAAAGATGATCAGTGGGAAGGTAGGGGAGAGAAGGGGAGGGAAAGGGGAGGGGAAGGTTAGGAAGAGAGGAGGGAAGGGGAAAACAGGGAGAGGGGAGGGAGAGGGGAGGGGAGAGAGAGGGGAGGGAGAAGGGAGGGGAGGGGAGAGGAGGGGAGGAGAGGAGAGGGGAGGAGAGACAACTGCCTGGGCCTTGCTGGTACTTGTTAAGAAGCTATGAGATGAGCCAGGGTGCAGGTCAGTTAGAGGTCAGAGGGAGGAAGGAAGGAGACTAGACTGACATCAGAGCTTTCTCCCTCAGCCACACAGACATGACTGGCAAACACTCCCTAGAGCATTCTTTGTCATAAGAACTGAACATCAATCCCGAGAGATGCAGTCAAGCAATTTTGGGGTATGGAGAGCAGTATGCAGAATGTGTGATACACAGACATAGGTACATACATTCACAAGACTAAGATATATCTAAATAGCGACATGAAAAAGCTTGGCATGCTTCTGTATATAAGAATAAGGCACCAGGCAGTAGTGGAGCATGGCTTTAATCCCAACAGGAGGCAGCAATAGCTGAATCTCTGAGTTTGAGGCCAGCCTGGCTACAGACTGAGTTCCCAAACAGCCAAGGCTATCCAGAGAAAGCCTATCTCAAATAAATAAATGAATAAATAAATAAATAAATAAATAAATAAATAAATAAATAAATAATAGAAATATAGGAGAGAGATGAGAGGCAACCTCTTTAGGGGTCCCCAAGAGTTCCAACCTCAAGCTACAGGTGACTTCTAAGATCTGGTGATAAAACAGGCCCCTGAGTTGGTCTCTATCAACTTATTGCCCACTCATTATGAGGAGGGAGGCTACCTGCCAGTGTTAGGAGCCCTATATAGAGGGCCCAGGTAGCAACAGCCCACAAGAACCAGGGCCTGCCAGCTGCCACCTGAAAACACACAGAGAAAGCTGCCCTGGCCACAGCCCAGATTCTGGGCCAGCTGATCAACTGCGTTCCTGAGCGACAGGAATGCTGGGAGAGCAAACATGAGTTTAAGGGTAAGCTTGGGAGGAGGTCCACTGTCTGAAGGCACACCAGTGGGGACCTGTGGGGAATGTGACTGCTTCCTGAGAAGTCCTGGGCTGCTGACAGTCACTAAGAGCTCTTCAACAGTTACAGACAACATTTAAAACAAAAATAAAACAGGCTGGAGAGATGGCTCAGTGATTCAGAGCACTGGCTGCTCTTTCAGACAACCCATTTGGTTCCCAGCACTCACACAGAACCTCACAACTGTCAGTTTCTCCAGTGACTCCCTCTTGTGCCTTTCAGAGGTACTGCACTCATGTGGCACACCTACATACATGCGGACCAATGCTTATACACATAATATTAAACAACCCCTTAAAAAAAAAAAAAAGCAGAAGCCAGGCACGGTGGCATATACCTTTAATCCCAGCACACAAAGATACAGCCTGATCGACGACAGCCTGTATCTACATAGCGAGTTCTAGGTCAGCCAAAGTTACATAATAGAGAGACCTGGTCTGCGTTTTGAGAGAGAGAGAGAGAGAGAGAGAGAGACAGAGAGAGAGAGAGAGACAGAGAGAGAGGGCGAGGGCGAGGGAGAGGGCGAGGGCGAGGGCGAGGGAGAGGGAGAGGGAGAGGGAGAGGGAGAGGGAGAGGGAGAGGGAGAGGGAGGAGGGAGGGAGAGGGAGGAGGGAGGGAGAGGGAGGAGGGAGGGGAGGAGGGAGAGGGAGGGAGAAAGCATTGGGCTTAAGTAAAGAAATGGCCCACTCATCCCATCCTATTTCCCACCATGCCAACTGCTGGTCTCCAACACAGACTGGTCAACAAGTAACAGAGGGAGAATCAGTCCCAAGAGTTTCTCAAGACACACTGAGATAGGTGCTCAGTGCTCTCAGCTCTCTGTCTGTTTGTCTGTCTGTCTCTGTCTCTCTCACACACTCACACAAACACACACACACACACACACACGAGTACATCTCACTGCCTCCTCTGCCCACTCGCCTACTCCAGATTTGTTAGTGAGGTTGACCTGCCCATCTGAGAGCTGGAATCAGTAGAGGAAGCACAGCAATTGACTGTCTATGGTTTTGTATGAGAAAAGAGAAACTTTTGGTCTCAGAAAGGATGGCATTGCTAGGAGTACTGGGGTGGGGTGCGGTGGGGTGGGGTGGGTTCCCATCATGGCAGGGACTATGAGGAAGTCACCTCCCTCAGGGTGGGGAGAGAGCCCTTAGGGAGCTCACCTGGGACTGCAGTTGACCCTCTGCTTTGTGATCTGAGGCCAGTTTGGAACCTAGGAGAGTCTAACCCACAGTTCACCTGCTTTAAAAGGTCTCTGATTTGTATGGGATATCTTTTCTCATAGCAAAATATAGACCTAATACATCAATGTAAGTTAAACCTTCTCTTTACCAAGGGAGGGACTTAGAAGGGCCACGCTGTTCCTGCACTTCTACTCCATCCCAGACCCCCTTGCCCCATTTTGGTCCTCAGAGCCAGACCTTTAATGAGTCCCATGTAGAAGGGTCTGTAGCAGTGACATTACAGAAGACTATCCTATGGGACAATTGTTTCCTCTTTGTGTTTCCTCATGAGCTTTAAATAGACGGCCAGTCACAGTGAGACTCTCCCTGCCACCAAGACAGTGCTGTCCCCTGTCTCCAGAAGACAACTTGGTGAGTCACACAGAACCATGAACACTATCCCCTTGGCCAGCATCTCCATGCCTCCTACTGGCCCCTGTAGCTTAGGGTTTCATCAGTACCAAGAGTGTGTTTTAATGAATAGAGTCCCCACAGCAGTTCATCAATTAGTTTCAAATTGCACCCAACCCACCCACACACACCTTGTGAGCTTGGGCTGAGGCCACTTCTCCAGAAAGAGCATTGGCTGCCCTTCCCACGTCTGTCTCCTCTGCTGGTCAGCGACTTGTCAAAGGGTAGAGGGAAACAGCATCTGAAGTTAGGAAGAAGAAATGACTTTCGTGTCACCGACCTGCATTCTTTCTATATATTTGTTTTCATAGCAACAAACCAAATGTTTTAAAACAGAAACCAGAATTGATGTGAAGCACTTTCATCACCTGTCTTCCACAGCGCAATTGGCACCTCCATATTAAGTCCTGAGTGTCCTCTCCTTCCTCCTTTTGGGGGTTTCTGTTGGACAGTTTTCTCTTTTGAGATACTCACTTGCAGCTGAGAAAGAACCTTTCTTCCATAGTAACAAGACCCAGAAGTGAGTAATCCAAGACAGCAACATGTCCTTATTGCCATCATAAGAAAAGAGCCAGGTCCCCTTCAACCGCACAAAGTGGCACAGACCTAGGAAATTCCCAGCTCCTGCTTTCCCCACAAAGCGATCTCAGTGACATTTTCCAAGTGAGGAGGCAGGAGAGTAGGTACTGTCTGTCTAGGCTAGACTGATGAATAGAATTTCAAAGCACACTCATGGCAGCATGTGTAGACACTGTCTTGTGGGGCTGCTTCTTGACTTTGCCCCAGAAGACACAAGCCCCACAGAGCCTCACCCAAGAGCCTGAGTTCAACTAAGTATTAACTAACTCTCTTCCTTACTCACAGATACAGCTCAGTCCTGGGCAGAACAGACATGCTCATGGGAATTCAGAGGGAAAACTGTTAGCAATGAGATGGGTCCTATCCTTCCTGAGGGAGCTGGTTACAATACTCAGGAAAGGCAACCTCTGAAGAACAAACATGGCATGCTTATGCAGCAAGGAGAGACCTGGCCCTGAAAGAGCCAAAGAGGATGTTTTAAATAGGAGAGTGACAGAGAAGATAATAAAGAGACCTGTAGATGGGTATGAACAGGAACACCAGCAGCAGATATATCTGTAAGGAACTGATACATCTTCCAGCAGTTAATACATCTTCCAGCAGCCAGGGATTTCAGAAAGAGGTGAGGGCAAAGAACAAGAACCAGTGCCTATGGTTCGTGAGGTACCGGCATCCTTGGAGCTTTTGAGGCTGACTCTCAGAAAACATGTGTCACCAACCCAGGTGGAGATGGAAGTTGTTGGGTAGAAATTAAGAAGTCTTCATTTGTAATAGTAGTGTCTGCCTTCTCACCATCCCTCAGCAGCCCAAGAAAGTACTTCAGGCTCCAGCTTAGCAAGGCTTAAGCAACTGCTACTAATATGAAGAGATTTATTTTTAAAACAAAATCTCCCTTGTAGCTACAAAAATAAATCATATTTAGGTTTGCATGTAGCAAAGTTGGTCAAGGGCTTGCCTAACTTTCATGACACTCTGGGTTGGGTGCTCAGTGCTACATAAAACTAGGTATGGTTGCACACATCTATAGTCCCAGAACTCAGAGGTGGAGGCAGGAGGATCATAAATTTAAGGTCATCGTCATCCTCTGAACAGCAAGCATGAAGCTTGGGTCCACTTTGGGCTATATACACCCAATCCTGGAAACAAACAAACAAACAAACAAACAAACAAATGACACTTGTAAAAATTCAAATAAGCCAAGCAGTAGTGGTTCACACCTTGAATCCCAGAACTTGGGAGGCAGAGGAAGGTGGATTTCTGAGTTTTAGGCCAGCCTGGTCTTCAGAGTGAGTTCCAGGATAGCCAGAGCTATACAGAGAAACCCTGTCTCAACCCCCCCACTCCAAAAAAATTCTCCAGATGGTTCCAACCCCCTCAGGAGCCTCCCATTGCTTTTTAATAATCATATACCTCTCTCTCTCCCTCTCCCTCTTCCTCACTTCCTTTTTGGGATATTTTTTCACTCCATAGAATTCCCTAGAGACCCTTTATGGCTAAGCTCCATTCCACAGCACCAGTGCATGGCAGCTGAATTACCAAGTCACTATTGAAAGATGGCCATTACACACAGTCATTTTGAACACTTACAAAAAGGTGTATCTGTGAACACGAGTTTCCATGTCTCTGGGATAACTGCCTGGGAGCACGATGGTTGGACCTCACAGCAATTGTATGCTCAGCTCAATTGTTTGTTTTAAAATTTTATTCATTTACTTCTTTCATATGTGGAGTGTATGAATGTGGAGGTCAGAAGACAAATTGAAGGAGTCAGTTTTGCTACATTGATCCTGGGTTTTAGCCTCAGGTTATCAAGCACCATTACCCACTTAGCCATCTTACCAGCCTGTGTGCTGTTGGACATTGGGCTATACACAGACAGTCTGGTCTCCAGTCAAGCTGAGGTGTAACCCCGGGACCCAGTGGTGATAATTCACCTACATGGGACAGAAGTTCTCTCATGTCTCCTGGAACTCTGGATCCTTTCAAAGTTACCACCCCCACAGCCCTCAAAAAAGAAGCATGGCTTTAGTCACATAGGCAATGCCCCAAGCTTCTGACCTTTAGGTTAAACTCCTCCCCAGTTACCTAGCAACAGTAAAGATAACAGCATACCATAAGAGGGGCTATTTGGCCCTTCCCCATTCTCTTGCTCTCTTGCTCTTACTCCCCTTACACTTACTCTCTCCTCTCCTCTCCTCTCCTCTCCTCTCCTCTCCTCTCCTCTCCTCTCCTCTCCTCTCCTCTCCTCTCCTCTCCTCTCCTCTCCTCTCCTCTCCTCTCCTCTCCTCTCCTCTCCTCTCCTCTCCTCTCCTCTCTCTCTCTCTCTCTCTCTCTCTCTCTCTCTCTCTCTCTCTCTCTCTCTCTCTCTCTCTCTCACATCTCTTACTCACTCCCTCACTTTCCCCTCCTTCTCTTGTCCACCTTTAGTAACAGCAGTGTGCTATGTTTTGTTTCTTACAAAACAGCTGAACTGTTTTCTAGGAAGGTGAATTAGGAGACCTGAACAGATAGCGAATCTATACAGAGACATAAAAGGGGGATTTATTATAGTGTCTTCCAGGCTGTGGTCTAGTTAGTCCAACAATGGCTGTCTACCGGTCCAGGAATCCAGTAGTTTTCCAGTTCATGAAGATGGGCATCTCTGCTGGTCTTCAGTAGACCCTGGAATCCCAAAGACATAGAAAGCCAGTGAAGGAATGAGCTTGACAGTGAGAGCAAGGGTAAGCAGGCAAAGAGCAAAAGCTTCCCTTTTCCATGTTCTTTCTATAGGCTGCCACGGGAAGGCGTAGCCAGATTAAAGGTGGACCTTCCCATCTCAAAGGATCTAGAGTACAGGTTGGTCTTCCCACCTTGGAAAACCTGAATTAAAAGAGGGACTTCCCACTTCAAAAGAAAAAAAGTTCTCATAGATGTTCCCAGCAGCTTGGGTTTTATTTCATTCCAGATGAAGTCAAGTTGACAACCAAAAGTTGCCATTACAGGTAGCTGAGACATTGTACATCCACACCCACAATTTATGCGAAATTCAGTCACTGTGAACCTTTGCCAGTGTTTGGTGTGTCACTGTTTTTATTTTAACCATTTTGACAGATAAGCAATGATAGTTCACTATGGGCTTTATTTGATTAAATATAAAGAGAAGGGGCTAGAGAGATGGCTCAGTGGTTAACAGCATTTTATGCTCTTCCAGAGGACAGGAGTTCAGTTCCCAACACCTCCATCAGGTAGCTCCCAACCAAGTGTAAGGCCAGCTCCAGGAAACCAACTGCCTCTTTACCTTCCATTCACTCCATTCAATTGCGTGCATCTACACACACGCGCGCGCACACACACACACACACACACACACACACACACACACACACAAACACACACACAAACACACATCTCTACATAATTAAATATCGGGGAAAATTTAAATAAAACATTCACTGATGTAAAGTGTCCAGGGAAACACTTTTTATGCATTCATGCTAGAGGTGTACAGTGCATGTGTGTCTGCTGCCTGTGGAGGTCAGAAGAGAGCATAAACCCCACCCCCCTCATCTGGAACTGGAGTTACTGTGGTTATGAGCAGGTGCTGGGAATCAAACCTGGGTCCTCTGTAAGAAAAACAAGGACTTTCATTGATCCATCTCTCTTGTCCTGGAGAGCTTGTTGGTTTTTGTATGTTTGTCTGGATTTCTTGTGGTAGTTTTTGTGTTTGTTTTTTGGTTGTGTGTGTGGTTAGTTGGTTGGATTTTGGTTTTTCAAAATCCACAGGGTTTTTCTGTGTAGCCCTGGCTGTCTTGAAACTCGCTCTGTAGACCAGGCTGGCCGTGAACTCAGAGATCTGTCTGCCTCTTCCCCACACTCCAAGTACTAGGAATAAAGGTGAGAGGGCAGCCACAACCATCACCACAGCCTGGCTGAAAAAGCTTGTCTTTTATCTGCATGCTCAGGTGCATTCTTTAGTTTTCTTAGTTTATTTAGTTTTCTTTAGGTTCTTTCGTTTTCAGGTTAGACTTAACTTTCTGTCTTTAGGGTCCAGTCTCCTGAGGTGCCGGGTGTAAAGCCCTGCCAATGCAAGACATTTTTCAGTTGATTCATGATAAAACTAAACCATCTCTGTTCATCTCCTCCCCACCTCCTCGAGTTATTGCTGATCTCCCTGACACTCACACAGTCATGTGTGGATCTACGGAGGATAACCTCCCTCCAGTATTAACTGAACACAGCTCTTCATGGTCCCCAAATGCCAATAAAAGCAACATCTAACTCACTGAACTACTTTTCTTAGTGTTGCTGCGTTAAACGCTATGATCAGAAGCAACATGGGGAGGCATAATTTCATTTCATTTGGCAGCTCACAGTCCATTATGAAGGAAAAGAAGGCAGAAACTCAAACAAGGCGGGGACCAAGAGGCAGGAACTGAAGCAGAGACCATGGAGGAGGGCTGCTTATGGTCTTGCTCCTCACAATGTGCTCAGCTTGCTTTTTTTTTTTTTTTTTGAGACTTATTTATTTTAGCGCATTTATTTATTTATTTATTTACTTACTTATTGCTTCTCTGCATAAGATGTACATGCTATGTCCAAAGCAGCCATGAGAGGTCTCCAGATCCCCTGAAACTGGAACAACAAATCTTTGTGAGCCACCATTTCAGGTTAGATTGTGTGGATTCTGGGAGTTGAAACCTGGTCCTTTAGAGGAGCAGCCAGTGTTAACCACTGAGCCATCTCTCCATCTCCTCAGATAGCATTTTTTTATACAAGCCAGGCCCACTAATCACAGTGGCTGGGCCTTCCCACACATCAACCATTAATCAGTAGAATGTCTCACAGACTTGCCTACAGGACATCTGATAAAGGCATTTTCTTAATTCAAGTTCTTGATTCTTAGATGACTCTAACACATGTTAAGCTGTCAAAACCACTAACCAGCATACCCCCTATCGAATAGGTAAGAGAATCCGTCTTGTTTTACAGGTGAGCAAGCTGGAACCCATACAGGGTGTTGCAACTCACCACAGACTAAATATCGATGGATGTCAGAATCCCAGAATGTGTGTCTGTTGTACAGCTGATGTCTTCTATCTGTCCAGTTGTCTGTCCGGTCTATCTGGCCACCCTTTCTAAGGTGCAAATCACAAGTTTCTTTCAGGCTACAAGGACTCTCTCTGATCACTGATTTGAGTATCCAGACTGAATCTGTCTCTGTCAAACAAGTTAAAACCTTTGACTGTTCCCTGTGCCTGAGGATGTATAAACTCTGTAAGCTGAGTCAGATCCACCTAGTGGGAAACTAAATAGCTCTCACTGGCGCCTATTTGGACCTGGGGCTCGGGCATAGGAATGCAAAGACAGGCCCACCCCAATGCCCCTTCTCAGGTGCCCTACCCAGCTGTTTTCTTCCTTCTAACTCTGGAGCATTGCTCCCCAGTCCCTTACTTTTCTAATCTTCCTTCCCTAGTGAACACAGTCAACATAGATTTTCACACTCAGACACATGACTCCCAGCCCTGATGTGAGCTAAGATCAGTTAAGTAGAATGTTGAAGAATATTCATGAGGCCTGGCAAGATGGCTTTAGTGGGCAAAGGAGCTTATTACCAAGCTTAATTGATCCTGTGGACAAATGTACAGGAAAGAAAGAACGGACTCTAGCAAGATGTCCTCTGACCATGCACACCACCCATGTATACAAATACATAAGCAAAATGTTAAAAAAAAAAAAAGACATAACCGTGGGCAGGTTCCAGGTCCCAAGGTTCTGGTCCAATCCCCACATGCTGGGAATGTTTAAATCATCTGGGTAATTCTAGTATGGCTTCAAGGATGAAAATCAACTTCACAATCTGAATGAAAAATTAAATAGTATAGGGGGCCTAATGACTCCTAAAGCATTGGGAAGGTTTTTATTGTAGCTATAAGGAAGAAAGAAGACAGAGGAAAGAGGACAGAGTGAACTTGCCGACAGACTAAACCATGTGAGGAGAGAGAGAGAGAGAGAGAGAGAGAGAGAGAGAGAGAGAGAGAGAGAGAGAGAGAGAGAGAGAGAGAATCACTGACCAAGAGAGGTGGCCAGGGCCAAGAGAACAGCATAAACCAAATGGCTGAGTTATACAGGAATCAGGCTTGGGGAAGGGATTCTAAGGTCTAGCTTCCAGGAAAGAGAAGTTTAGGGTAGGGGATGAGATGAGAAGTGCTAGGAGGAACCATAGGTACTGAGAGATGCTGGGAGATCTGGGAGGAGCCATAGGTACTGAGGGATGCTAGGAGAGCTGGGAGGAGCCATAAGTACTGAGGGATGCTGGGAGAGCTGGGAGGAGCCACAGGCACTGCACAACACTCCTCCCTGGTCTCCTAGAGACCCTAAGTCTGTTCTTGGATGGTGTGCTCATGTCTTCCCCCTGAGCAGGGGGGCCTGGACTCTGGAAGGTAGATTCTGCTGTCAAGGGAGGCAGCAGGGCTAGTGACAAGCTTTCTTCTGCCCTATAAAGCAGACGTTTCTGTACCTGTATCTGTCTGCCACTGATTCTTTCTTCAAGCAAAAACCCTTCTGGGTTTTAGACTGGAATCCCAGAACTACGGGCCCAGCCACCTTGTACAGTGCCTAGGTCTTGGCACTGGTCCTGAACTGGGATTTTATTGTAAAAAGGAGGCAAGAATCCTCCCTGGGGTGGCAGACATCTGCAGAAAGATTTAACTACCCCCGTCTACCATCAGAGAATGTTCAGAAGCCACAGCTGGGCAGCAGGGTCCTGAGAGGACAAACACCTCTGTACACAGTGGACACGTGGTTCTGGCTGTGTAGTGTCTGACCTAGTCTGGGCCCCTCTGGAGATCTGGGAGTCACCCAGACCTCACAAATAAACTCCCATACTACTTCCATTAGCCAAAAAGGATGCTGCTTCCTTGAAACAGAGAGCCCGTTGGCTGTGAAGTCAGAGGAAGCAGCAAAATAACAAAGCAAAACAAAACACTTGTCCTTCATGGGACCAGCCAGTCTTAAGAGCATGCTCAGATCTAGGGAGGGTTCTGTATTGCCCGTGCTTTTGTTCCCCCTGTTAAGAACACGCTCAGGGCAACCGGAATCTTCTGCAGCACAAGCTTTATTGCTTACCCCATCAGGAGCCAGTAGAGAAGAGAGCCAGAGAGAGAGAGAGAAATGGCGGAGCCCTCTCCCTTTTATGGAGGACTGTCCTCCGCCTCGGACGTGTCGCTCCCTGATTGGCTGCAGCCCATCGGCCGGAGTTGTCGTCACAGGAAAGGCAGAGCACATGGCGTGGAAAGCTACCCCGGCACATGTGCAGCTTGCTTGTTTACTACTTAGAACACGGGTGTCAGTGCCATCAGCGCCATCTTGTAATGGCGAATGTGAGGACGGCTCCTTACATCTCCCCCTTTTCTTTTATTTAAGAGCAATAGGCCACCCATTTTAATGAGAGTGGAGATAGAGGTCAAATCCCCAGTGTGTAAAATAGGGGCTTTACACAAAACCTCCTCCCAGGCTCATCACCCGAAGGGGTCTTGGTCCGCTCCCGTGTCGTTTTTCCTGGGGGAAGGACACTTGGACACTCAACCTTCTTGAAAGATGACATGTCTCCCTAGAATAGGCTCATATATGCCACAGAGCCCTTCTACTGCAGTGCTTAGCCGTGCAACTCTCTCGGGCTGCTGAAGCACACTCACTCTATCCTGTGCAATGAGACTAGCCTCGTGGGGTGCAAGAGCTGAGTGGCCAGCGACCTATTGCTTAAGCATAGATAACCATATATCAGGGGAAGCACCATGTTCTAGTGCTGTAAGCACCTGGGAAATAACCACCTTGTCTCTCCTAGTTTGGGCCTTAAGCTTACAGACCAATCAGAGAAGCAACACTAATCCACAGCAAAGAACAGCTCCAAATAATCTCACCCCCACCCATTCTTTAAAGGAAAATGTTGAGAAGATAGTCCTTAGGTCAGGGACAGGTCCAAGTGCATGGGGCAAGTCTCAATTTTCGAAGGGTCTGTTCAAATTTAGCCGTCCAATTTTGTATCTCCCAACGCTGCTCTCCCTTTGTTGTTGTCGCCCTGGACATCACCAAGATGAGGGACATCAGTATTCCCTTGGTCAGTCTGGATTTTTCGGGTGAGTCTTTCTGGTATCCAAAATGGGTTGTCTTCATTCTGTGAAAAAACACAAACAGCTCCCCTGGATCTCATCAAAATAGGATCCGGGCCTTTCCATTTGTTACTTAAAACATCTTTCCATTTAACCATTTCTTTGAGCCTATCTGGCTCTGAACAATGTCGTTCAGCCGCTGTATGGCCATGAGCATCAAGATTTAAAAAATTGAGTGTAAAGAGTGCCATAGACACAGACACTCTTGGTACTCGGGGTAGAGCCTCCTTGACTCCCCCTTTCTGTTTTATTAGATGGAAGTCCAGTCAGGTGGATCACATCCATCTGACGGCAGAACTGTTGGAATTTTTGAGATGTATAAGCTGGTCCATTATCAGTCTTAAGGAGTTTGGGTTTCCCCCAAGCACTCCATGCCTCAAGGCAATGTTGAATCACATGTGAGGCCTTTTCTCCGGTTAAAGGAGAGGCAAACAAAACTAATTGTATCTACTGAAAAATATTGGCAACTGGAAGGCTTAATCACTCCAGCCATTTCTAAAAAATTAATGGGTTCTAAAAAGGTTTTTAAAACTTTTAAAACCACTAAACATTCTACCACTTGAGGTGAATTTTCATTATGTTGTTTGGATACTACTTTACCATTAGCCACATAGGCACCTATGCCAGTTTTTGATCCATCAGTATATACCACAACCCCATTTTTAAGTGGGTTTCTTACTGTTATTTGTGGAAACACAACAGATTGATTTTGGGCGAACTGTAAAATTGGATATTTTGGATAATGGTTATCTATTTGTCCTGAAAAGGAGGTAACTAAAACTGCCCAATCATTGGATGTGGCTGCCAAGGTTTGAACCTGTCAAAAGTCCAATCTCTCTGCTCTAGAGTCAAAGCAGCAGCGTTTGCTCGGGCCTGCGTTTGTGCAGCCTCTTGCCATAGAGCTCTCCATTCCGTATATTTGCCCATATTGGGGAGAGCGGCTTTTGCAATCATTTGCCAGTCGGCAGGAGTTAGTGCCATGCCAGCAAACCTGTACTCTACCGGAGCATGAACATGCCCACCCTTGGCTCCTTCAAAGACCGGAAATGCCTGTTGCATCTTCCTTTGTTCCTCTCTTGAAATGAACGAGTCTGTGCACTGCCTCTCTGTGCAGGGCTGACACACTACGAAGGGCGGGGACTCCGCATAGGGTGGAGGTGCACTATGACCTTGAAGCTGACTGCCCTGAGGCCGAGCAGCAAGCTGGCCTTTGCCAGCCGCTTTTGGCTTTTTTCTTGACCTATAAGCTCGCATTTCTCTCTCATAACGAGCTGCTCCCTCCTCCAAGTCTGTTTTCTCAAAAGAGCTAATTTCTTTATCTGATTTACAGCTACTAAGAACTGGCTCTTTAAACTCATCTCTTTTCTCCTCTTTCCTTCTAATCTCTCCCCAGGTATTTTTCCCTGACATTAACTTTTCCTTGGGTTCAAGACCCGTGGAAAGGCCTGTATACTTATTTGGTGCACCATGTTTCCTCTTTGCTCCTGCTCTCTCTCTCCGCTTTACTTCCGATAGACTGTCTTGAATTTTGTCCAGAATTCTCCACCCTGCCTTAACCACTTGTTGACATGTGAAAAGAAATAAAAGGACTTTTAACACTAGAGAAAGTTCAAGACCAGACATACCTTGTAAAGCTGTAACGCGCGTCCCATCCCCACAGTTCTGGTTCTGCTCCGTTCCCCAGCTGAAGAGTTCTGAACCCACGCCGGATCCTTCTCAACAGTCTCTTTTGTGGGAACACTTCATTACCACAGTTCCCCAGCTGAAGAGTTCTGAATCCACACCGGATCCTTCTCAACAGTCTGTTTTGCGGGAACACTTCATTAACTGCTCCTTCCCCGTGATGCAGTAGCTCGCGGGTTTCGGTGCCATTTATTGCGAGCTTTTGTTCCCCCTGGTAAGAACACGCTCAGGGCAACCGGAATCTTCTGCAGCACAAGCTTTATTGCTTACCCCATCAGGAGCCAGTGGAGAAGAGAGCCAGAGAGAGAGCCAGAGAGAGAGAGAGAAATGGCGGAGCCCTCTCCCTTTTATGGAGGACTGTCCTGCGCCTCGGATGTGTCGCTCCCTGATTGGCTGCAGCCCATCGGCCGGAGTTGTCGTCATGGGAAAGGCAGAGCACATGGCGTGGAAAGCTACCCCGGCACATGCGCAGCTTGCTTGTTTACTATTTAGAACACGGGTGTCAGTGCCATCAGTGCCATCTTGTAATGGCGAATGTGAGGACGGCTCCTTACAGTTCTGGGTGTTCTTCAAGCCATCTCCTGGCCTGTAGGCTTGTCAGTCTTCAGTAGCCAGAGAGGCAGCAATGTGCCTGAGGTTGGATCTCCTGGAATGGAGCTCCTTGGGCCTGGCCCCAGGCCACAGCATCACAGTACTGGAGTGGCACCTGGATTCCTACAGCAATCCTGCGGCAATTCCTTTGGGAGCTGAATCTTGAGAGCCCTGGTCTTAGCCTTCAATGCAAGCCTAGAGCAGTCCTTGAGTAGGCAGGGCTCTCCTAATGAAAAGAGACTGAAGTCTCCCAACATAAAAAAATTCATTTTTCAATGAGAAAACTGAAGCTGGATAGCCAAGTGGTTTTTCAAGAGCCATTGATTTGTGAGGATGGGAGTGGAGACCATAGGATACTAGAGGACAGGAGCATTGTTCTGAGAAGAGGGAGCCCACCGCAATTACTCTAGATTGCACCCCACTAGAAAAGCACAGAGTTCATTGTGTAGATAGGGCAGGTTGGAGATGCAAACTCTGTGGGAGTTATCAGATTGGAAACCAGGAAGAAACTGTGACTGTCGTGGCAATACCAAGGTTGTTCTAAAGACACACTTGTGCCCTCCCTTCAGCTTTCTGAGGACTGTGACAATGGACCCCCAAAGAACTGGAATTTTCACCAGGAATTTCAAGTCGACATAGGGAAAGTGCTGGGACCCTGACACTAGCCAGAACAGGACTCTGTCTCTAGTGCTGCCAGACTGCAGGACAAATATGGGGAAGGGTTGTGTGCTGAGAAGAGACAAGGATGGGTCGACCACGGGCTGAATCTTGACCATGACCTCCAAACCTAAACCCATCTGTAGTCAGGAGCAGAGAGAGATGTATCCTGGTGCTCAGTTGCTTTCTCCATTTTATTCAGCCCAAGAATCCAAACCTCAGAAGGGTGCTACCAACACTTAGGGTGAGTTTTTCCTTTTATATGGTGCTACCTAGAAATTCTCCTGCAGATGTGTCCACAGGTTTATAGTCTAGGCAATTCTAGATTCCATCAAGTTGACAATCATTATCCACCGTCACAGAGCCATCAGTGAGTAGGTGGTGATCCTCGTTAGTGGGAGCACTGGACGTGCAGTCAAGGGACCTTGTTCTTGCAATGGCCTTGCTGGTAGTCACGCTTGTGGGGAACAGCCAGACTCTGCTGTCCTTCTTGCTTAGCCCTGGGTTCCAGCACCATATAAAATGGGTTTGGAGGGACATGCCTGTGATGCTAGTACTTGCAAGCAGTTTGTTATTGTTTGTTTTTCAAGACAAGGTTTCTCTATGTAGCAATGGCTATCCTGGAACTCACTCTGTAGACCAGGCTGGCCTGCAAATCAGAGATTCAGCTGCCTCTGCCTCCTGAGTGTTGGGATTAAAGTCCTGCACCATCACTGTCCAGCTCAAGATTATCTTTATATCAGACCAGCCTGGGATGCATAAGACTCTGTTTCAAATACAAAAAACAAACACAAAGCCCCAGCGTCTCCCAGAACAGTAGTTAGTTTAAGATGACTGTACCATTCATCAGTGTCTTCTTCACTTCCTGCGGCTATTTTAAAAAAAAGAAAAATAATGTCAACAGTTAGGATGACTCACATGGTAATGTATCATCTTAGCATTCTAGACGCTAAGGGCCAAGAGCAATGTGCTGAAGGGGTTGATTCCATGTGAGGCCATGTACTGGCTGGTTTTGTGTTGTCAACTTGGCTAGGGTTATCACAGAGAAAGGAGATTCACTTGGGAAAGTGCCTCCATGAGATCCAGCTGTGTGGCATTTTCTCAGTTGAGGATCAAGTTGAGAGGATCCACTGTGGGTGATGCCATCCCTGGGCTGTTGGTCTCGGGTTCTATAAGAAAGGAAGCTGAGCAAGCCATGGAAGCAAGCCAGTAAGTACCACCCCTCCATGGCCTCTGCATCAACTCCTGCTTCCTGACCTGCTTGAGTTCCAGTCCTAACTTCCTTGGTGATGAACAGCAATGTGGAAGTGTAAGCTGAATAAACCCTGAACTCCCCAACTTGCTTCTTGGTCATGACGTTTTGGGCAGGAATAGAAACCCTAACTAAGACAAGCCTGGAGGCCAAACTGCCTAAGCCTTTCTTTGGCTTGTGTTTAGCCATCTTCCTGTGTCTTCCTTCTTCTATCCCTATTTGCTTCTGAGTCCAAATTGCCTTTCCTATGAAACAAATGGAGCAGGCTGAAGTGATGACATGGTGGACGGAATGCTTGGTGTGGGAGCTTAAGGTCAGTGATTCTTTTCCCAGGACCAGCATAAGAAGCCAGGAGTGGCCCTGTAAGCCCAGCACTGTGGTGGGTGGAGACAGGAGGATCACTGAGAGCACGGTCCACCTGCCTAGCACCAACTTCAGTGAGATAACCCCCGCCTCATTCATTAAAAACTAATTTTTAGAAGTCCTTGATTGAAATGGCTTTTAAACAAAACTGAAAATGAAAAAGAAGAAAGGCAAATTTTTCTTCTCAGAAAGGCACGGATACTATTAGGACAGACACACGGTGCTCACTTCAGCCAAGATCTTATTTCTAAATAAGGCCACACACTGAGGCACTGGGGCCAACTTCTTCATAGCTCTTCTCTGGGGAATACAGGATGTTAAATGATTTCCGGGTGTAAGCACAGAGTGCATGCAGGGAGTCCAGGATTACAGTGACCAGCCTAGGTTCTAAGTTTCAGCTCTGTACTGTTTGAACAAGCTGCTGACAAGGGGAACCGGGACCTGCACTCACTGGTTGTTGGTTACTGTCTTCTGAGTTGAAGGTTTCCTAGAGTTTGTGTAGGAGACACAGGTGGCAGGTATATATCCAACTATCTATCTATCTATCTATCTATCTATCTATCTATCTATCTATCTATCTATCTATCTATCTATCTATCCATCCATCCATCCATCCATCCATCCATCCATCCATCCATCCATCCATCCATCTATCTATCTATCTATCTATCTATCTATCTATCTATCTATCTATCTATCTATCTATAGTGAGACAGGGTCTATATAACCCAGTCTGGCCACTATGCCTTATAGATACAGTGCTGAGGGTAGAGGTCAGGGCCTCAGGTATGCTTAGCATTCACTCCATTGAGCTACACCCTGACTCCCTTTCAATAATTGATTTTATTTCTTTCTGAGACAGGTTCTCTCTATAGAACATTGACTAGCCTGGAACTCACAGAAATCTGCCTGTGTCTGCTTCTCAAGTGCTGGGATTAAAAGCACATGTCATGATATGTGGCCCAAGAATTGAATTTAAAATATGTGAATGTTTCTATTATTATCAATAATTATCAAATGAGCCGGGCACTGGTGGCGCATGCCTTTAATAACAGCACTTGGGAGGCAGAGGCAGCCATATTGTGAGGTCAAAGCCAGCCTGGATTTCACAGTGAGCTCCAGGACAGCCAGGGCTACATAGAGAAGTCTGTCTTGGAAAGAGAAACCTGTCTCGGAAAGAAAAAAAAAGTATCAAATGAGCATCCTTTCCCTACCTCTGAGTTTTCAAGGCCATTTAAAAATTTGTTTTATTACTATTTGTGTGTTTGTTTGTTTGTTTTCATTTTGCATGCATGTGCACATGTGTGTATGCATGTACTATGGTACATTGAAGTAAGAGGACAACTTTCAGGAGTAGGTTCCCTCCTTCTACCATGTGAGTTCTGAGATGGAACTCGGGTGTCAGGTCTGTGCAGCAAGTATCTTTATCTCTGGGAAGTCTCACAGGCTCTACAGGGCCATTTATTTTCTTAAGGCAAAACATAGAAACATTAAGCAGGGAGAGGAGACCCAGCCTCAGAGTTCTGGTGTGACAACCATGAGAAGCAGCAGTACATGTCATCCAAGCTCAATCAGTGAATGATCCCAGCCCAGGACCATTCTCTATCTCACATAACAGGTCCCAGATAACAGCTCAGTAAGCCCCATTACATACCCAGTAGCTTTTCTATCCCAGTGTTTCAAAATCCTTCCACAATCCTTCCCAAAACTTGGGGCCAGTTCTTAACAATACCCTACTCTGATACCAATTTCAGTTTCTATCTTAGTTACTTTTCTGTTAGTGTGATAAAACACTGACCAAAACCAATGTGAAGACAGAGTGTTTATTTCAGCTTACAGTTTATGGGCCATCTGGAAGGGAAGTCAGGCCACCAACCCAAGGCAGGAACCTGGGGTTTGTGGACTGCTTCCTGGCTTGCTCCCCCTGGGTCGCTCAGTTTTCTTCTTTATATCCCCCAGCATCACATCAATTGAAATCAAGCACATGCTCGATGGTCTTGCTTATAGGCAGTCTGATAGAGGCATTTTTTTTCAGTTGAAGTTCCCTCTTCTCAAGAAGACTCTAGCTTGTGTCAAGTAGATGAAAAACAAACAGCAGGCAGGGTTTCTATCACACATCTTGCACTAATAATAAATGTATAAAAATGTATTTTTAATAGAGCCATCAAGTAGTAGGGACTTAGTGAGATGTCCTGTGGGAGCTTGGAAGGGAATACTGAGAGCAATGCAGACAATGGAGGCCTGGCTTGTGGGGTTTCAGAGAGATATTTGAGAATCCCTTGAAGATTCTATCAGAGTAGTTTGTATGATATATTTCATTCATGAATCTGTGGGTCTTGTCAATTGGAGTTGAAAAATCTGGTGTGATTAATAAGAAACCAGTACCACTAAACTGAAACTTTTGCTTTACTGGGAAAATAGAGAACTGAACAAAAGTAGCTGGAACTGAGAAATTAGTGGTGATTAAGAAGAGACCATCATCGTTGAGGTGAGGTTTGGGAGTGTTTCCTTAGAGTAAGCACACTAAAGCTGTTGTTGAGAGGGAGCCAAGCCCTTAGGTCATGCTGCTAGCCAAACTCAGTAATGATTCAGAGTCTCTCACATCTAACTGGATTTGAAGACACAGTGTGGTCATGGAAACAGCTGAAGCTTGGCACTCTGAGAGGCCAGCAGAGGTCATCTGTGAAAGTGAAGCCTCAGCTATGGGGGGAACACAAAGACTGAAGGAGCCATGGAGGGAGTCTGAGGCTTGGCTCCATATGTCAGGGTCAGGGTCCCTGAAGAGAGACCAGGAGGCTATGTGAAGTTGCAGCTTTTGGAGGCCCCAGCAGATGGATATGTAAGGAAGGTTAGGCCCTGCCTGTAAGAGCAGAGGCTGTAGAGTGGAGCTGGCCTGAGCCTATAAGTTGAGTTGAATTGTGTGTGTTAGAAATGTCAGAACCCAAGAAGTGGAGTTGCATAGGATCTCTTGAGCCCAGAAGATCATGAGTTATTTGCATGGTTGGAGTTTAGCTTTGCTTTGATCAGACTGTGGCTACACACTTGGTCTTCCCTCATGAAATGACAAAATATTATTATTTTTTTTTGTTTCATAGGAGTCTACAGTTTAAAGACATTGAACTTTTAAAAAATGCTGTATTTTTAAAAAGACTTTGGACTAAAAGTCTTGGAAAAGTTAAAGATGGTGGGACTTTTAAAGTTAGTCATGTTGTAATATTGACATTAATATATGAAATATTGAGGATAAACAAGGAAGGAAGAGTTCTGGCTTAATGGTGGTGTGTTGGTGTATCAAGTTGACAGGGGCCAAATTTTCTGATTGACATAAGATAGAGTTATCTGGGAAGCAGCACCTCAGTTGACATGATGCCCACATCAGATTAACTGTGGCAAGTCTGTGGGGCATTTTCTTGATTGGTGACTGATTGGAAGGCCCCACAGTCCCATCCCTAGACAGAGGGCCCTGGGGTGTATAAGAAGGCAAACTACCACCAAAGGGAGAATGTCAGTAACATCATTCCTCCATGGACTCCACTTCAGTTCTTCCCCCAAGTTCCTGCCTTGAGTTCTTGCCCTGACTGCCCTTCAAGATGGAGAATAAACGGTAGACTGGATGAACCCTTTCCTCCCTAAGTTGTTTTTGTTCCATGTTTTATCACAGCAATGGAAATGTAACTCAGACATTGTCTTCTTAGGTCATGACATCTTTCCATCATTTGACACTCCAGTTGAAGACCACTTCCTTCTCCTCCCCACAAAGGACTCTCCTATGCTGACAACATCCATAACCATCTTCACAGATACTTTCCTTTGACAAGTCTTCCTTTTAGAAAGGAAGTGTTCTGAAGCTTCATATCAAGATAATGACCCAAGCTGCTATGACCATTTTTCAAAAATGGAAACTAATTGAAAACCTGCCATGGATAAATAGGACCTAGATCCATCTTGGAGCTCTTAATTCAGCATTGGGGAGGATGGGCTTCCATACTGCAGCCATGCAGATACCCCAAGAGACATATGACTCATCAGTAGCCAAGTGCATACACTGTATTAGGCCAGCCATGACAGCTAGTTAGCATCTAGTTAGCATCTGGATACTGGTGGAGCCATGCTTTGTTCCCTAGTGTGTTTCCTCAATGGAAGACAGAGACAAAAATATGAGACTGAAGCTGCTAATTTTCTTTTCTTCTCTCTCTCTCTTTTAAAGGAAAAATCCTTTATGTGTCTGTGTGTCTTGATACATGTATGTATGTGCACCATGTGTGTGCTTGGTGCCTGTGGAGGCCAGAAGAGTACATCTGCTCATCGAAGCTGGAATGGCCAATAGTTGTGAGCTGCCATATGGATGTGGGAACTGAACCTGGTTCCTCTACAAGAGCAGAAAAAAAAAATGTCTTCTCACTGCTAAGCCATAGCTCCAGTCCTCTCTACCTGTCTTCAACATTATCTTTCACTTCAAAAGTATACTCTCATCTCAGTCATCTGAATGTTGTCAGCATAGGAGAATCCCTCGTAGGGACAAAAAGGAAGTGTTCCTCACTGTGAGCACTCTGGAGTTTCGAATGGGGAACCAGGGCCATGACCACTTGTGGGAAGAAGACAGTGCCATAGTTACTTTGCTAGTGCCATGGTAATACACTGACCAGATGAGTAAATGTGCATTTACAGTTAAAATAAATGTCTAAGAACAGGGGGAGATGGCTGAAGAGGTGGATGGAGATACGGCTTGAGAGATGGCTGGAGAGGTGGCTGGGTTGATCAGTGCTCAAAGGCAGCTGTCCACATTCTTTCATCTAAGGCAGTGGTGCTCAAACTGTGGGTCATGACCCCCAATCAGATATCCTGCCTATCAGATACTTGCATCAAGATTCATAACATAAGCCAGGCATGGTGGCGCATGCCTTTAATCCCAGCACTTAGGAGGCAGAGGCAGTCTGATTTCTGAGTGCCAGGCCAGCCTGGTCTACAAAGTTAGTTCCAGGACAGCCAGGGCTATACAAAGAAACCCTGTCTCGAAACAAACAAACAAACAAACAAACAAACAAACAAACTCATAACATAGCAAAATAACAATTATGAAGCAGCAACAAAATAATTTGATGGTGGGTGGGTGGGGGGTCACTGCAATGTGAGGAGCTGCATCAAAGGGTCGCAGCATTGAGAACCTCTGCTCTAAGATGAATTTCCTGCTTCTGTATAACACTATTTACACCACGGGTTTACTGCCTCCAGATACATAATCAAATCATGGACTTACAGTCATAATCACGAGGATGTAAAGTGGCTTAGAGTAAGCAGAGACCCTTGGTGAGCACCATGCTCGGCTCTCAGTAGCTGAGTGACAGTAGCCTGGGGAACAGGCCATTTGCTAGAGGAACCAGGGCCTGTCTGCCACAGCAGCCCAAGGGAAAGCAAGCTGTTGTCATTACATACACTTTGCATGGATGATTTCTCTCACTTCAAAGGACTCTTGATCCATGCTACAGAAAAGGAAATTGAAATCCAGGCACTGTTTGTCTTTTGGTGGTATCAGGAAATGAACGCATGGCCTCATGTGCACTCTGCAAGTACACTACCCCTGAGCTATACCCTTGTGCTCATTTTTATTTATCTTGAGATAAATAAGACAAATAAGGCTCACTATGTTGCCTAGACATGCCTTGAAATTGCAATCCTCCTGCATCAGCATCCCGTGTAGTTGGCATAACAAGCGTACCCTAGACTGGGGAAATGCCAAAATGTGAAGTGTGTGGCTCCAGAGCACAGGGATATGTGGTGGGCAAGGATTCCTAGGATCTTTAGTTAATTTTAGATTTTATCCTTCGCTGGGGCCTCCTATTCTGCAGAGATGAAAGCAGAGAGGCCCCAGAATTTGTGCAGTGTCTCATCAATACCAACAGAATCTCCAGGCTTCATCTTTTTGTTTTTGCTTGAGACAGTTACACTCTGCAGCCAGGCTAGGCTGGTGTGGGACTTCC
Source organism: Mus caroli (assembly GCF_978045245.1). Taxonomy (NCBI): domain Eukaryota; kingdom Metazoa; phylum Chordata; class Mammalia; order Rodentia; family Muridae; genus Mus; species Mus caroli. The sequence goes on along the minus strand of NW_028227269.1, from coordinate 18,326,385 downwards.
TCATGTAGCCTAGGCTGGCGTTCAACTTGTGACAATGTTTCTGCTTCAGGTTCCCAAGTTTTGAGTCTGCAGGTGCAAGTCACTGGGCCTGGCAGCCATGTCACTGCTGGCTGTTAAAGGGCCTTAGTTACCTTTCTATCACTGTGCTAAATACCATGACCAAGACAACTAATAGAGGGTTGGAAGCTATGCTGGTAGAGTGAAGGAATGGCAACAGGACACTGAGACAGCTGCTGGAAGATTGCATCTTGATTTTGCAAGTAAGAGGCAGAGAAGAAACACTGGGAATGGCAGGAGACTTCTGAAGCTTTAAGACCAACCCCATAAACACAGTTCATCCAACAAATCCACACCTCCTAATCCTTCCCAAGCAGTTACATCAATTGGAGCCCCAGAATTTAAATATATGAGACTATAGGAGCCATTTTCATTCAATCCACCATACTAGGATTGACTGCAGATATATCTTCAAATAGAGGTGATTCCAGAAGTCCCTTTCTCATCAGGACTTGTTCATTGAGGTATTTGTGCCTAGGCTTCCTGGCTACAGAATAGTTAGAAAATCACACTGGTTTGCCTAACAACAAATCCCCAACATACTTCATTTCTCAAGAGGGATCCAGGGACATTAACAAAAACTGAGTCCAAGACTGTATTATTTGCTCTTTAAAATTAGGTTTAGCCAGAACAAACTGTGTAACCTGCAGTGAATAATCTTGTTGCCCCCAGACCACTTAGCCATTGGGTCAGTAATTCCTGAGAACAGAACTCTCCTTACAATGGCTGTATAGCTATCAGGATCCAGACACCAGTGAGACAGTCCCTTCCCCCAGGGATTTCATAGTCTGGTGGAGACAGACAAGGGACCAAGGAAACATAAGGAAGCAAGCAATGAAAGATTCTAGAGTAGGTTTGGTGAGCTTCAGAGGGCATGGACCATGGTGAGTATGAAGGAGCAAAGGCCAGGGAGGCTGGAAGAGCCAGCAAGATTCAATAGGGAAGATGCTTGTGCCAAATAAAGAGCACAGATTATAGTTCTTTAGTCCTTGGATAAGGTATAGAAGATTGAGGGAGTCAATGGGCATCCGCAGAACTTCAGGACACTCTCTAGGAGATTCCTGGGATCCAGGCTCAGTCTCCATCCAGGTCCCTTTTGCTGGTTACTGCCCTGCTCCCTCCATCACCTATCCTACTGATAACAGTTTGTTCTTTAGAATGTGTCACCTCAGCTCGAAGAGGCAGATAGGGACATTCTATAGCTCTGTTGCCTTGGATGAACACAGTGCCTCACCGTGTTCTGGAGTTTTGTGAACAAATGTGTAAGTAAGTGAAAGAATGAGCAAGTGGGTCAGAGAATAGAAGGTGCAGTAAGCCATGCACAGACGCTTGTGTTATTGTCGTGATGGTTTTAGGGAGATGAGATCACACATGGTCCTGGTTAGGACACCATGACTAAAAGCAATTTGGGGAGGAAAGAGTTTGTTTGGCTTACACTTGCACATGTAGTTAGTTCATCATCAGAGGAATTCAAGACAGGAACTCAAAAACCAATCTGGACCCTGGAGGCAGGGCCTGATGCAGCAGCCATGAAAGAATGCTGCTTTCTTGCTTGCTTCTCATGGCTTGCTCAGCCTGCTTTCTTATAGATCCCAAGACCACCAGCTTGTGGGAAAGCTACCACTTACAATGGGCTGGGCCCTTCTCTATCAATCATTAATTAAGAAACTGCCTTACAGATGGAGGCATTTTCTCAATGGAGGTTACCCCATGCCCAAGGATGACTCTACCCTGTGTCAAGTTGACATAAGGTCACCAGCATACACATGACCTTAGGGAGCAGAGAATGAGTTCCAATTGCTGAGAAGAGGAGGAAGAACTTGGGTGTTGGTGGTGGTGTTAGTGGTGTTGATGGTGTTGTTGTTGGTGGTGGTGGTGTTAGAGGCAGTCAGGACAACATGCTCTTGAGAACAGCATGTAACCTCTGTTCTGAGGTTCTTCTGTATCAGATAAGGGACCGTGCTTTTCTTGAAACCCTGAAACGGGGTCTGATCATAAGGTCAGTGAGGAAAACCAGCATCCAACTTGTGCTCTTGACCTCTGGGCTCTCCCAGCCAATACATGATCGAGTGGAGTATGGAACAGGTGTCCAGGGAACCCTCAACTGGAAGCCTGCTTGAGATATATAGGGTGAAGGTATCAGAGGCCCAGGGAACAGTCTGGATTTTATTCTATCTCCTCTCATTCCATCTGCCTTAGGTGTCTTTATTAATCCTGGGGACTGAGTGGAGAGTTTTCCCCCAAAAGAGTGGAGACCATCCTGAGAGCATGATGCTCCAACAGTGAGCTAGCCTGGGGAAACACATTGTGTCCTTTTTTTTTTTTTTTTTTTGAGACAGGGTTTTGCTGTATAGTCCAGGCTGTCCTACAACTCACTTTGTAGACCAGGCTGGCCTTGAACTCAGAAATCAGCATGCCTCTGCCTCCCCAGTAGTAGGATTAAAGGTGTGTGCCACCACTGCCCGGCTTAATACATTTACCCAGCAAGCTAGCCTGGGGAAACACATTGTGTCTGTCTTTCTTCCCTGACAGAATAAGCAGGCTGCCTGTGACTGCTTCCCTGCCAGACAACATCTGTGAGTAAAGGATGCTGAGAATTCTGATGTCACCTTTGTAATGGTCTGTTAGGACATCCCCTGCTCTCAGGTGCCTGTGGGAATCTCTGGGGCATGTTTTCAAATCTTAAAAGATTCTATGCACACACACTGTTGAAGGTTAATCGCCTGGGAATTCGCAGACTGAGACATCTTTGTTCCTGTTAAATGACTCATGGGTGTCCTTTAAAAGAGAAAGAAACAGACGTGTTTTGATGGGGAAAACACATGAAGAATGCAGCTGTTATGTTCTCAAACAGCCATCAGCCCATCTAACTTAAGCCAATGAGGGGAAACACACCCAAAGCTCCCAGTTGATCTTCCCATTAGCATCTTGTGTCATGGTCCTGGGCCCAGAGTGAGGGTGGGTGGTAAAGAGCCTGGCCCTGGTGGGAAAGGGAAAGAGCTTTCCCAGGGCTATTTAGAAAAGATGCTGTGTCTACAGTCTGCTGTGCTTCTAGGCAAATCACTTTCTGTACCAGTATAATAGATAATCCTGAGTCCCCTTATGAAACATTTACTATATGTACAACACAGTTCTGTGTGTTGTACAACCAAGTTTCCTAGCCTCCCAAAGGAAGAACCAGGGCTCAGAAAGGGTTAGAGACTTGACAGGGTCACATAGAGGATATCTCTGTGGGGACAACCAGGCAGCAAGATGCAGTGTCTATCTAGAGTAGCAGGTCTCAACTTGTGGGTCAGGTCATTACCCATTTGGCAAACCTCTATCTCCAAAAATATTTACACTACAATTTGGAACAGTAGAAAAAATTATTTATGAAATCGTAACAAATATAGTTGGGAGTCACCACCATATAAGGAACTGTATTTAAGGGATGAACTATATTTAAGGATGGCAGCATTAGGAAGGTTGAGAGCCACTGCTCTAACTGTACCTGAGGGATAAAAATTTACATAGATTTTATTTATTTTTTTGTGGATGGGTGTCTTGCTTGCATGTATGGCTTTGCTCCACTCAAGTGTCTGCTGACTGCTGGGGTCAGAAGAAGGCATAGGATCCCCTGGACCTGGAGTTACAGATGGTTGTGAGGGGCCATGCAGGTGCTAGGAATTGAACCCAGGTCCATTGAAAGAACAGCTAATGTTCCTGACTACTGTGCCTTCTTTCCAGCCCTTCACTTAACCTTTCTAATGTAGGAGGTGGATGATACTGTTATTGGAGGAGACAATCAGTAAACATGAGCTGATCTGGATAGTGGTATGTCCTAAACATCTGCCTCCAGGTCTATGTACAACACACTTCTGTGTTGTTGTACCACCAAGTTTCCTAGCCTCCCAAAGGAAGAACCAGGGCTCAGAAAGAGTTAGAGACTTGCCAGGGTCACATAGAGGATGTCTCTGTGGAGACAACCAGGCAGCAAGATGCAGTGTCTTCACTCATGCTTGGAGCCCTCTGTGTGCAGTGGTTGGGTGGAGAAGCAGAGGAAACAGCTAAGGTTTCTATGGGCCTCCAGCACATCCTGATTCGTTGTTATGAGAACTGCCTGAATGTACAGTGATGGTAAATGTGTCCCTCCTATACACACAGGCAACAGGAACCCATCAGCTGTAAACCACAGTACTTCATGCCAAGCACAGACTAATGGCTGTCAACCTTGGTTTCATCACCTTATCCTGGATTTCCATGGGTTTTCTAGGAAATGCTGCTGGTGTGTATCAACCTCTTTGAATGGGGGAAATCCCATGTTGACAAAGGGGAAGCCACAACAAATTACAGTGAAGGAGCAGGAAGCAGTTCTCTGATATCTGGCCCCAAGTGTAAGTTATCCAGGGCAGCCCTGGTCCTGAAACTCTCTCCTTGATTCCTTAACAGGAAGGAAATGATATCCACATGGAGAAGGGGTTTCTTATAAATTACTTGCTCTGGGTGGGCATTCTTGACCACTTTACCTCCTCTCCTTGTTGGGAGTGTATTGCCCGCGCTTTTGTTCCCCCTGGTAAGAACATGCTCAGGGCAACCGGAATCTTCTGCGGCACAAGCTTTATTGCTTACCCCTTCAGGAGCCAGTGGAGAAGAGAGCGCCAGAGAGAGAGAGAGAGAGAGAGAGAGAGAGAGATCCCCCGAATGGCGGAAACCCGTCCCTTTTATGGAGGACTGTCCTCTGCCTCGGACGTGTCGCTCCCTGATTGGCTGCAGCCCATTGGCCGGAGTTGTCGTCATGAAGAAACATGTGTAACATCCATTTGCCAGACCTGTAGAGGTCAAATACCGCGTGGGTTAATTCCCACATGAGGAACTGGCAAAAACTCACAGCAGCTTTGACATTGAGTAACAATATCACGGGCTTCTTTTCTCGTCAAGGAGAAACGACGGTGTAATGTTTCAGCCGTCACATGAAAATTGTTATGAAAATTTCTTGCAGCCTCTACTGGGGATGATAGGGCAGCAGCCACCACTTTAGTGGCTTTATCTGCTAAATCATTTCCCAGAGCCATGGGGCCAGGTAGGCCTGAATGGGCTCTAACATGAGTAATATAAACAGGAAATCTTCTAGATAGCAAAACTAATTGTATCTGCTGAAAAATATTGGCAACTTTACTGGAAGGCTTAATCACTCCAGCCACTTCTAAAAGATTTACTGCATTAACCACATAACAGGAGTCTGAAACAATATTAAGGGGTTCTAAAAAGGTTTTTAAAACTTCTAAAACCACTAAACACTCTACCACTTGAGGTGAATTTTCATTATATTGTTTGGATACTACTTTACCATTAGCCACATAGGCACCTATGCCAGTTTTTGATGCATCAGTATATACCACAATCCCATTTTTAAGTGGGTTTCTTACTGTTATTTGTGAAAACACAACAGATTGATTTTGGGCAAACTGTAAAATTGGATGTTTTGGATAATGGTTATCTATTTGTCCTGAAAAGGAGGTAACTAAAACTGCCCAATCATTAGATGTGGCTGCCAAGGTTTGAACCTGTGCAGCAGTATAAGGTACTTAATTGTCCAGTGGCTTCACCTGTTCGGGAGAGCGCCTTCCAGGCCTTAATAGCCGTGGAGGAAATTTGGGCATAAGGTCCCCAGTGATAATTTGTTTGATCAGCGGTATAAGCTCCCTGACCCGTTAACAGGTCAAAGGTCCAATCTCTCTGCTCTGGAATCAAAGCGGCAGCATTTGCTCGGGCCTGTGTTTGTGCAGCCTCTTGCCATAGTGCTCTCCATTCCATATATTTGCCCACACTGGGGAGAACGGCTTTTGCAATCATTTGCCAGTCGGCAGGAGTTAATGCCTTGCCAGCAAGCCTGTCTAACTGCACCAAGGTAAAATTAGCATTGGCTCCATATTTACGGACCGATTCGGCAAGCTCTTTAATCTGTGTATAATCTACCGGAGCATGAACACGCCCACCCTCGGCTCCTTCAAAGACCGGAAATGCCTGTTGTATCTTCCTTTGTGCCTCTCTTGAAATGAACGAGTCCGCGCACTGCCTCTCTGCACAGGGCTGATGCACTACGCAGGGCAGGGGCTCCACATAGGGCGGAGGTGCACTATGACCTTGAAGCCGACTGCCCAGAGGTCGAGCAGCAAGCTGGCCTTTGCCAGCAGCTTTTGGCTTCTTTCTTGACCTATAAGCTTGCATTTCTCTCTCATAACGAGCTGCTTCCTCCTCCAAGTCTGTTTCCTCAGAAGGGCTAATTTCTTTATCTGATTCACAGCTACTAAGAACTGGCTCTTTAACCTTGTCTCTTTTCTCCTCTTTCCTTCTAATCTCTCCCCAGGTATTTTTCCCTGACATTAACTTTTCCTCGGGTTCAAGACCCGTGGAAAGGCCTGTATACTTATTTGGTGCACCATGTTTCCTCTTTTTTCCTGCTCTCTCTCCCTGCTTTACTTCTGATAGACTGTCTTGAATTTTGTCCAGAATTCTCCACCCCACCTTAACCACTTGTTGACATATGAAAAGGAACAAAAAGGCTTTTAACACTAGAGAAAGTTCAAGACCAGACATACCTTGTAAAACTGTAATGCATCTCGCTGCAGTTCTGGTTCTGCTCCGTCCCCCAGCTGAAGAGTTCTGAATCCACACTGGATCCTTCTCAACAGTCTGTTTTGCGGGAACACTTCATTACCACAGTTCCCCAGCTGAAGAGTTCTGAATCCACGCCGGATCCTTCTCAACAGTCTGTTTTGTGGGAACACTTCATTAACCGCTCCTTCCCCGTGATGTAGTAGCTCGCGGGTTTAGGCACCATTTATTGCCCGCGCTTTTGTTCACCCTGGTAAGAACACGCTCAGGGCAACCAGAATCTTCTGCGGCACATGCTTTATTGCTTACCCCTTCAGGAGCCAGTGGAGAAGAGAGCGCCAGAGAGAGAGATAGAGAGATCCCCCGAATGGCGGAAACCCGTCCCTTTTATGGCGGACTGTCCTCCACCTCGGACGTGTCGCTCCCTGATTGGCTGCAGCCCATTGGCCGGAGTTGTCGTCACGGGGAAGGCAGAGCACATGAGGTGGGAAACTACCCCGGCATATGCACAGATGGTTTGATTACATGGGTGCCAGTGCCATCAGCGCCATCTTGTAATGGCGAATGTGAGGGCGGCTCCTTACAGGAGTGTTTCCCTCTCTCCTTACCTTAACTAGGGAAGTCCTATAGAAAGTCCTTAACATCCATTGGGGGCCACCCAGAGAGACAGCAGTAGGCTGCCCTGCATGCCCATGTGTGGTGATGGCATCAAAGCCAGAATTCAGAACAATCAGTGCCACACATCCTATTATTATTCTGCCTCTTCATTCCCCCATAACTGAGTGCAACTCCTAGGTCTTGCCTCAGGAAGCCAGGCATGTGGTAGCCTCTCTGTGACTCCCCTGTCAGCACTCCTTAGTGGGCAGGTAGGCATGAAAGCTAAACAACATATGTTTCTGTAATTAAGTCCCTTAGAATAGGACTTTGATCTCTCAGAACAGAAAGAGCCCTGACTAATACAGAGGGATTTTAGACAGTATGTGGAATGCTGAGCAGTGTGAACTGGTAGGAAGAGGAGACTCCTGGGAGGTGTTGGAGCCTAAAGGGACATTCTCATATGTGTTCTGTCACCCACACATCTCCTAGGTACTCCTATGCTGTGTCCCTGTTCCAAGTGTGGTCCTTTCTAGGAACAACCTCTAATCCTCAGTTGTTAACTGCTGATTATGTATAAGACACTGTGTGAAGTCCTTATCCAAATAAGGTGCTTACAGCAACACAGAGGCAAAACCTCTATTGTTAGAAAAACCAGACTGGTTGACCCAGTTTCAGGAGTTCCAGAAGTCTGAACAGAGATATAAATGTCCCTTTGGGTGACTCTGAGAGCCCAGCTGTGAGGCTGGAAGGTGACAGGAAGGACAGGTAGGGTGGTCTGGTGCCTCACCAAGCTCGGGAAAAGACAGGAGAGACCCACTGTACTTTCCACTGGCGTCCTTCAAGCATGCCCTGACCAAGATCTAGATGACTAACATTTTTACTTTCATTTTAGTCGGAGTTGAACCCATGTTACTGAAATTCCCTTTGTCTCTATTCCTGAGGTCCTTAGTGCTCCATCCCCTTTTTTTCCAGGGAACCTATCAGGCCTATGCTTTCTTTAATTGCCTTTGTCTCTATTCCTGAGAACCTTAGTGTTCTGTTCCCTTTTTTCTGGGGAACCTGTTAGGCTTATGCTTTTCCCTTCGTCTCTATTCCTGAGAACCTTGGTGCTCCATCCCCCTTTTTCCCAGGGAACCTGTCACGCCTATGATTTCTTTAGTTCCAAAATTCCCTTCATCTCTATTCCTGAGAACCTTAGTGCTTCGTCTCTATAACTGAGAAGCTTAATGCTTTGTCTCTATTCCTGAGAAGCTTAATGCTTTGTCTCTATTCCTGAGAACCTTAATGCTTCGTCCCCTTTTTCCAGGGAAACATACAGGCCTGTGCTTTCTTTAAATACTGTTGCTTATGCTGTTTACTAAGGTTTCCTTACCTCTGTTTACCAAAATTTCTCTACCACTGTTTACTAAGGTTTCCTTACCTCTGTTTACCAAAATTTCCTACAATTGTTTACTAAGGTTTCCTTACTACTGTTTACTAAAATTTCCTACTGTTGTTTACTAAGGTTTTTCCTATCGCTATTCTTACCAAAATTTCCTTACCTCTGCTTACTAAAATTTTCTTACTTACCTTTGCCGACCGACGCAATGAGTTCCCCATTCCCATACTGGCCACCATTTGTCGTTAGTCCTCCGAGCCAGCAGTGACACGAACGACATGGACACCAAGTTGGGTTCACACAGCAACCTCTTTACTTTCTACTACTTCTACTCATGGCAAGGGCTAAAACTACTCACTACTCTACTTCTGCCTTCTACCTAGGGCAAGGGCTAAAATAACACCTCCTCACTACTCGCACCAACTCACCTCCTTCTAGCCCCACCCCACCTCATCCAATCAGAATTCACACACGCTCCAGGCACAAGCTTAGATCATTCACAGATAGGCTGACATGTCTGGATCACCAGGAACTGTCCAGCCTGGCAGGCAGCCCACTCATGCAGCCTCACTGTGCATGCTAGGGCAAGGCAGTAAACAAGTGGGTTTCATGGGGCCTGGTCCGCACCTGCTTCCCGCAGCTCATGACAAACATTGAGGATAATGGGCAGGTAGCTTTGTCACATGACCCTTGAGCATCAGGTATGGAGGCATTTCTTACCTGTGGGCTGAATTGGGGCACAGTGTCTAGGCAGAGCTTGAGAACTGAAGGATGAGGTCAAGCCCACTTTGCTCTGCAACAATGAGTGTGCCACTTTGCCTCTCTGAAATTCAGAGGGCATATTAGTGCCCGCCCCCAATTTGTCTACCTACACGTAATCCAGATAAAATCTTGTCACTCATTGCATACCATTTGCATATCTGTTAATAGGGTAGCAATAAAAAGGTACAAAATGTGTAAGCACATTTTTACAAAAACCTGAAAATATAAGTAATAGCAATTTGTGGACTGGAATGTGGGGACCATTCCGTTTTCTGGGATGACTACAAAGACAGATGGAGTTTTGGGTCTAAGTGATGGAAATAACCTTGCAGGTCTAAGTTAGACCCAGGCCTGAGGATAGGGTGAGAGTTTGGACATGCTTTCCCTCCTGCGTGCTGCTGCTGTCCCAAGGCAAAGCTGTCACTCAGGAAGCATGGCATGTAAAACTTCATCTGTTCCATGAAAAGTCAATTATCTCTTCCCAGACATTGCCTTCCCTGGGTGATAGATGAGAGGTATTAGCCTGCCCTTGGCAAAGACCTTGCCATGTTTTACTTCTGTCTGGACTGTCCCTGACCCAGACCCTTCTGGGAACCCAAGTCTGGGATCTGCCGAGTCTGTGGAAACTTCCCAAACTCACTTAGACCCCCAGTCTCTCCTGTGGGCTGTGCAGGGACCTCAGTGCCCTTGGCTCTTGTTACCCTCCTATGTGGCTTTTGTTAGATCATCTGTGATCAGAGCAGTTTATACAAAGAACTTTAATAGCAGGAGATAAAAACAAATACCTCCCTTATATGGGCAGAGCCCTGTGTTGGTTCCTTTTTTGCAGAGCAACCCTGGACATCTTCACCTTGTGACTATGACAATGGAGCAAGCTGGTTGCTGAGACCTATTTGAGATCACAATCTATTTTAGTTAGCTCAAGCAGGCAACTGTGAATAGCCTCAGTGGGACTGTCTAACCATCCAGCTTCCACAGAGAACACTTTAATGCTCAAGCTAGGAAGAGGGGGGCTGGTGGAGGTGGACAGGCTGCAAGGCCAGGCCTACTCCTGGCTTTTTCTCTGGGAGATGTAACATTTTGGTATCACTATCCTTCTTCTTGGTAGTTATCAAGATGGTAAGGAGGACTCTGAAGTGCTATCTCCAAGAGCAGGTAGGCTTCTGGCATGCTCCTCCCATGGACAAACCAAATATGGATGTCTCTTTTCCCATCTGATTTAGGCAGCTTGATTTTATTCCCTTGCCAAGAAAGGTGCACTGTGCACTGTGCAGCCAGCTTAGTTTGAAACCTAAAAAGACATATTCCTTTAGCTTAGGTTATACCACCTCCATATGGACCCTGATCCTTAGAGTCTGGCTTATATAGAACATTCACAGAATGACAATGAGACAGCAGGGAAGCTCCTGTGCTTGCAGATGGGCGAGCACCACTTTAAAGTGATGTTAGCTCACAAAGCCAGCTGACTCTTGTTTATAACGTGTGGGTGGAGAGCCTATTTCTCAGATAGTTAAAATGGTGAAGTATGACAGAACACAGGCCACACCTCCTTTCTGTAGTGGTTTGAATTAGAAATATCCCCTAGAGCAGCAGTGCTTCTCAAACATCCTGATATTGTGACACATTAATACAGTTCCTCATGTTGTGGGGAACCCCAACCATAAAAGTATTTCACTGCTAATTCATAACTGTAATTTTGCTACTGTGGTGAATCATAATGTAAATATCTTATATGTGATCCATATGAAAAGGTCATGTGACTCCCCACAAGGGATCGCCACCCACGGGTTGAGAACCACTGCCCTAAAGGTTCAGGGATTTAAACAGCAAATCTCCAGTTAGTGGTGCTGTCAGAGGAAGTTCAGGAGGTATAGCTTTGCTGGAGCAAGCATAGCATAGGGGTGGGCTTTCAGAGTTTATAAATGCTCCCCACTTCCACTTTTGCTCTTCTCCTCTTTCTGAATGGAGTTGAAGATGTGATCTTTCAACCTCCTCTTCCTCCATCTGTGCCTGTCACTTGCTGCTGTGCCTTCCTGCCATGAGAGACTCATATCCCACTGTAGCTATGAGCTAAAACAAACCCTGTCTTCCATGAGTTGTTTTTGGTGAGGGGTTTGGTTATAGCAACAGAAAAGCAATGAACCCACTTTCCCTTTCTATCATTCCAAGGGATCTGCTTTCTAAGGAATTGATGGGGAAAACACACAGAACATAGATTTTTGCTTCTATGAGGCTTAGTGTGCCTGCATGGTCTTATGATCTTGGAAATTCCTCCTTCTTACTCTATGGCTAGATATGAAATGATAGGCCTTGATTTCTCTCTGGAGAAACATAAGCAGCATCTACTCCCTCCTGCTAAGGCCCCAATGACAAACCAACATATGTTTCTACTGAGGATCATCCAGCAGAACCAATGAGTTTACTGAGGTTATGTCCTGGTTAGTTTTTTCTCAGCTTGACACAAGCTGTAGTCAAAGAGAAAGAACCACAATTGAGAAAATGCCTCCATCAGATTTACTATATGCAAATCTGCAGGGTTATCTTGACTGATAATTGAGAGAGGACGACCCAGCCCACAAGGGATGGTTATCCCGTCCCGCGGGATTCAGTTATTCGTGGGTGCGAGGGGGACCGCGAACCTGGAAGGAAATGGGAGGAAAAGAAAGAGAGGTGGAGACCAAGTAGATTGTACCTATCAAGGTCTCGTTTATTATGTTGAGGTGCCTTCTTTTTAAAGCATACATCGCACGGGGAATAATGGGAGGGGTCGAGGGAGAATTATACAAAGAACAAAGAAGTGGGCATCTGCTGACATGGGGGCTGAGGTCAGGTGCCAAACGGCGGGCACTCTGCATCTTATCTCTGGAACATAGATCCTCCTTGACAGCCTTGGGTGTCAGGCTGGGCTCAGGCATAGCTCATGTCCTTGGATGTCATGGGAACTCAGGAAGAGATAGGGAAGAGGGGACTATTATTCAACTTTACAGCCTTAGGTGTTAGGAAGGGAATAAGGAGGAAGGGGGTGGCAACCAGCTCTTAGCACAAGGCCATTTGATTTGTTAAAGAGATTTGTGAAGGGATCACTTTCTCACGGGATGGTCTCTGACAGATGGTGTTCCCCTAAGCACATGCTCTTGAACAGCATAAGAAAAGAGATTGAGCTATCCATGGGAGCAAGCCAGTAAGTGGCATATTTCCAGGGCTTTTTTTTTTTTTAGTTCCTGCTTCCAGATCTCTGCTTTTAGCTTCCTCTCCAACTTCCTGTCATGATGGACTACAAGCTGTAAGATGAAATAAACCCTTTCAACCCCAAGTCACTTCCTTTAATGGCAGTCTATCCCACCAATAGAAAACAAACTAAGCAAACTATTTCCTTACAGTGTGGGGGTGAAGAGTTACAAGCAGGTACACGGGTGACCCCTAAGAAGGCACACTGGAAACTCTTCACTCAGCACATCTGATACATCCCATCTAACTACATCCCCTCCTCAGCCATTGTGCTTTAGTAATCCCTAAGCCCCAGACTAAGTACAATTGGGCCGAATTGAAAATGCCTGCAAGGAGAAGCTGAAATCTCACCTAAGGATCCAGGGACTCCTTTTCTGAGGGAAGGTCAGCATTTCACAGGCTGCTTCTGATGATCTCTTGAGAGAATGCATGGTTGATGAGGGAGAATGCGTGATAAAGATGATGTCTGTTTTGGTCAGAGGGCTGTGTTCTACAGCAATGTTCACCTGCTAAAGGCCCTCTGGACAGCATTCCAGTACCATGATTCCTGCTATTCAGCTTAGTCCTTGGAATCCAGCCCTCTGGGTTAGGGTCAGAGATCAGCTCCATTAACAGTAGCAGCAACAGGTGTGGGACTGAAGGACCCAGGTCTATCTTCTGAAGGCTCCTTTCTACTTCTCATGCCAACTGTTCTTCATCTTTGAGTCCAGCATTTTGGTAAAAACTGAAGACAGAGTTTTGGACACCAGTGTTTTAGCACCAAAAACTTTTCTCATCCAATAATCCCATCTTTTTTTCTTTCTGAGGACATGTGTTTCAGACATGGAAAACTTACCATTACTCTATACAAGAACTGATCCTTGTAAGCAGATGTTTATCATGATGGAATAATCATTGGGCTGCTTAGTATAATTATTTTATATATGCTAAACTCTATTCAAAAGATAGCTATGAAATTATAAGATTGAAAGCAATCCCATCTACCAAGTACTTTTGAAAGCATAATAAATTTGAATGGTAGCAAACCCCTTAGACATGAACACCATAGACCACACTAAAGCATCCATAACAGTAGAGAGCCTAGGGTAACAGGTTTCATGTAAAATATATCCCTAATGACTAGGGAGTATTTTCCAGGAGCTGTCCTGGTATGTAATGTAGATACAAACTCTATTCTATATTTGTTTGTTTATAATAATAGGATCTCAGTATAACTATGGCTGACCTCCAACTTGCTGCAAGGAGGGAAATGGCCTTGAACTTTGACCTTGCCTCCACCCTCCAAGGGCTGTCATAACAAGCCTGTACCATCCCCACACCCACATTGTGCAGTGCTGGGACTTGAAGCCAGGACTGAGTGAGCACTCTACCAACTGAGCTCTAACCCCAGTCAGTCAGACATGCATTTGTTCGCTGAACAGATCTTGAAAGAGTTAAGAGCCTGGATACCAAGCGCTCCCTCCACCATGAGCTTTACTGTTCTGACCACACATCCTATTACATCCACAGCCTGCTCCAGCTCCAGAGACACAGGCTCTGTGGTAAGCAGAGCTATACTAACTGACATGCTATAAAACTCCAAAGAATTAGGAAAAGCCCACAGTCTGCCTTTCTCCTCGCTGCCAAAGAATGTGCTTCACGTTTTATTGCCTAGGAAGATAAAATCGAACACAGAGTCTGATCTGGAGGTTGTTCTGCTAATTTGAAGCCCTCCTACCTTATGTGTGCTTGGATGGCATAGGGCCCCTTCTTAGCCTCTCAAATTTTGGATCACTGGATCAGAGGCTATGACTTTTCACAGGTTAGTGCCAAAGTGGGGGAGGGCTTGCATAACTCAGTCCTTCTACCCTTCTGTCTTCAACACCTCCTGATATTTGCATCCTTCCAGGATGATAGAGTTTGAGAACCAGAGCTCCATGCAATCACTTGCTCTGTGATCTCATCCTCTTCCCTGCATCTCCAAATTCTGTCAGTGCCAAGAAGCAGCCTCACATGTTGCCAGTCTGAAAGGTTCTTCCTGGAGCCAGGGAGATAAATCAATGATCAATGAGAGATGACTCGGCAATTAAGATCTACTGCCCCTTCAGAACATCTGGGTTCAGATCCCAGCATTCCCAACTGGGGATCACAACCAGGGGATCACACTCTGGCTTCTGGCTTCTATGGGAAAGCACACTCATGAACGTACCTGCGGGCGAGCCCACACACACACATTTCGCACACACCTAATCAAAAAACATTTTAAAAAAATTAAAGTGCATAGTGGCATAAAATTTAATTCCAGCACTTTGGGAGGCAGAAGGAGGCAGAGTTCTGTGAGTTTGAGGCCAGCCTAGTCTATATAATGAGTTCCAGGATAGGACCTTCTATTGCAGGTCATTGGTATTTCCTGGCATGCTTCAGTTCTAAAAGGGAGAGGACCCAGACTGAAACCCTACATTATGTCCTAAACTAAGCACACTTATTTAGCTTTGTAAGTAGCACAGTGGCAATTATAATAAATGCACTAAAAAGGATTTGTGAGAATAAACTGTGCAGTCATTGCTAGGCACAAAAGTGATGCTTGGACCAGTAACATGGCTCAGTATGTAACAGTGCCCACAGGCAAGTCTGACATCTTGAGTTCAATCCCTGGAACCCACAGAGGAAGGAGAAGACTTACTCTTAAAAATGGTCCTCAGATGGGGCTGGAGAGATGGCTCAGTGGTTAAGAGCAGAGACTACTCTTCGAGAGGTCCTGAGATCGCTTCCTAGCAACCACATGGTGGCTCACAACCATCTGTAATTGGATCTGATGCACCCTTCTGGTGTGTCTGAAGACAGCAACAGTGTACACATAAATAATAAATAGATAAAACTTTAAAAATAAAAAATTTTTTGAAAAAAGAAAAGAAAACGGTCCCCTGACTTTTGCATGCCTAGTGGGTATGTGTGTGATACAAACAAATTAATAATGATAAAAGTGACAAAATAATAATATTTAAAGTGTTAAATGAAATAAAAATATTAGAAAAGCGGTCCTTCATGAACATGTTGAGTGTATGGATGAGGAAATGAATGAAAGAATGAGTGAATCTCAGTTTTCAAGGATTCATACATAGATATCAGGTTACCATTTCAGCAAAGATGTTACGTGCATTCTGAGTTCGAGTCCCAACCTGCTTCTTCCTAAACTGATTAATCTCAACTAAAGACTCACAGGATTTAGTCACAATTTCAGTCAAGCTTCTCACTGAAACACCCCTTCTGGTTTTCAAACCTCACAAGCTTTACTATGTCTGGTCAGTGGGGAGCTGTTTTCATCATGGAGAAGTTACCTGTTTCTCTTATTTCCAATGTCACCCATAGGCCATGGAGCCCAGGAAATCTGCAGGTGGAGCTTGCCAACTGTGAAGGACAAGGAAACCCTTCCTCCCCATAGTTCCATGTCACACAGTCTGCATGGCCTTCTGCCCTGCTTCACTGAAGCCTATTGTGAGTTTACACCTCCCATGTAGGTCTGTGTTCAAGAGACTTCTATTCCAAATCATGCAATGTTGGGAGAATGCTCAAAACCCCCCTCCTTGGGCTAAGGAACAGCTCGATGGCAGAGTGCTTGTCTAGCAAGCTTAAGATCCTGGGTTTGACTCCCTAGGACAACAACAGCAACAGCCAAACCTAACCAAATCAATAAAAATAAGCCCTCTTTCCCGTTCCTCTAGAAGCCTGTTTGAGGAATATTAGCAACACACAGGGTCCACCTATCCTTACAAGGTTTTTGGGTCTTAGATGGACAGGGTCCTCCAGTAGAGAAAGACGGTGGATAAAGGCATTTTCTATGATTCAAAGGAGGACCTTTCTGTACTCTCACCATACACACACACACACACACACACACACACACACACACACACACACACACACCAGTATGAATGTATCCACTCAAAGGATACAATTAAATCAAGTGCTGGGTTTTAGGGACATAAAGCTGAAAGGATTATATACCTGACCTTCAGCAAACTCATCTAGTGACAAAGACAGACCTGTGAGTGGAGAGTGCTGTGTGTCACTCACTTTTACATCACTGTGACAAAATCAAAGAATCAATTTAGGAGGAAAGAGTTAGTTTTTGGCTCATGGTTTCTGTCCATGGTTGCTTGGCCCTGTAGCTTTGGGCATCTAGCAACTTAGTGCATCATGGTAGCAGCATGTATCAGGTTTACCATGGCAGAGAAGCAGGGAGGGGAAGGGGAGCAAGGTCCCAACAGAGCCTCAAAGGCATGCTCCCAATGATCTAACTTTCTTCCTCAGGCCACACCTGGAGGAGCAATTCTTCAAAACTTGGGTCTTTGGCAGATATTTCACATCTAAACTACCACATGCTATAACAGAACAAGGTCCCATGGGAAGTGTTGAAGATATGCTCAACATGGCAAGGGAAGAAGGAAAGGAGTGCTCTTGAATTTTAAAGCTTGCAAACTGAGTTTTGAACTGTGGGAATGAATTCATCAGGTAGACTGAAGTGGAAGTCAGCCCTAGTGGATGAAAGGTTGGTTGGCTTCTGTTGAGCACAGAAGACCATGTGGTAATCTGGGTTCAAGGCATTCTTTTTCGTTTTTCTTTTCTCCAGACAGAGTCTCACTATGTAGCCCTGGCTGACCTGGAACTCACTATGGAGATCAGGCTGGACTCAAACTCACAGAGATCTACCTGCCTCTGCCTCTCATGTGCTGGGATTCAAGACATGTACCACCATGCCTGGATTTCAAAATGTTCTTTCATTCCCAGTCAGGGAGATACTGTGAAAATGCAAACCTTCTTGAAGTGGTTTGGTGACTTTTCATGAGCAGACAACAGTAGTTTGATCCTGTGACCTAAATCATGGGAAGATAGAGCAACCAATTCCTGCAAGTTGCCCTCTGACCTCATGCTAGGGCAAATGTACACTCCCTTATATGTATGCTCCATCCCCCCTCCCAAACACTAATTGTGTAATGATAAATAAAGCAGGAACTGGGGATGGAGACATGGCTCAGTGGTTAAAAGCACTGACTGCTCTTCCAGGGGTCCTGAGTTCAATTTCTAGCAACCACATGGTGGCTCACAACCACTTGTAATGGGGTCTGATGCCCTCTTCTAGTGTGTCTGAAGACAGCTACATTGTACTCATATACATACAATAAATAGATACACCTTAAAAAAATAAAGCAGGAACTGAATGAGGAAATGCCTGAGTCAATAGACTATGGTTCAATCTCTGGGTTCAAGCAAGGTTGGAGGAAAAGTGAGGCAGCACAGTCAGGCATTCTGGGCCATGAAGGATCTCTTAGAGCATATTGAAGAATTTAGGATTTATTCGTAGACTGTAGGGAGACCCTGGAAGATATTGAACCACTTAAAACTACATTTGCTTTTTAGAAGGATCACTATGGGAAAGAGTCTGGCACTCAGTAAACAGGGTGATTGGAAAATTGATTAACCCAGAGATGGGAAGATTTATTATAAATTAACACTTGCAGATGAGGAGAGACCTAAATGGATAAGGGCACTGTGGGAAATGAGGGCTCAGGACCACAGTGCCCGTGGATAATAAACTGAAATATCCGATCCAATCGCCTGTGGATTCGTCGCCAACTGATTGTCATTAGTTGAAGAGGAAGAGCCCGGAAAGTGGTACTGAAGCTTCTGCTTAGATAACTAGAGGGAGAAGAACAAAGACAGTGAACAGTGGGCAAGAGAAACATCCACTCCCTGTGGGTTGGGAACCACTCGGACCTCCGTGAAAGTGAGCATGTTTTACTGCCCCACGTAGTTAATCTGACAAGGGACCTGTTGAAGTCAGGGGTACCATTACTGTGCAGAAACAGCATGACCAAAGCATCTTGGGGGAGAAAAGGGCTTATTTGGCTTAGGCTTCCACCTCACAGTTCATCATCAAAGGAAGTCAGAACAGGAACTTGAGCAGGGCAGAAACCTGGAGTCAGGAGCTGAGGCAGAGGTCATGAAGGAGAGAGTGCTAGTTATTGGTTTGCTCCTTCTGGCTTGCTCATCCTGCTTTCTTATAGAACCCAGGACCACCAGCCCAGAGATGACAGCACCCTCAATTGGCTGGGCCCTCCCACATCTAATTATAAAATTGCCTTAATTTCTTCATTAAGAAAATGCGTTACAGCTGGATCTTATGGAAGCATTTTTCTAAATCTAGATTTCTCCTCTCAGATGACTCTAGCTTGTGTTAAGTTGACATGAAACTAGCCAGGACAGGATCTGTAGGATCAGACTTCAGACAAGTGAGTAGCCTGCTTATATGGGCTATGAGTCCCCTGAGACATGAAGGATGGATGTTACTCCTTGCTTGCCATCATTGCTCTTCCTGGTTCACAGTAGTGAGTAGCATCTTCCAGGGATGCTGCTTGTTCCTAAAAGCTTCAGTCTGGATCACTATGTCATCTTTTTTGGAACAAGGGACAAGGACCGCATTGATCAGCTGGCAACCCTGCTGTCAAATCCCTTGATCTTGACCTTGCTGGACTGCGATCTCCAGTTAATTACTCAGAGGGACCCAGAGAGCCTGCCTAACCAGACATTTCTACAGGTCTGGCCCATTCAGGGGCCTTCTTTGCCACACTCAGGGGTTCTACCCAGGGGAGGATTCAGGGCATGACCCTGGGGAGGCTGAGAGCCCCTATGAAACTTTGACCAAGACAGGAGCTAGTTGCTTCTGCATTCACTTCTTGGCACTAGTAAGTGGGACTCACCAAAATGCAATGCAGAGTCAGCCAGTGAGATCAGCATTGGCTGTGAAGCCCAAGCTGAGTTGGAGAGGTCAGGAGAGAGAGGAGAGGAGTACTGGAACAAACAGAAAAGGAATGTAACCCTGTTTTTTAAGCACTAACAGAAAAGGGAAAGTTTGGGGGCAAAGTGCCTGGTTCCCCAATGCTGTCTGGGAGAATTATGCCCAACCCTCAGGCTGTTAGAGTTAGTTTTCCAAGCAAATCAAAAAGCCTCAGGAAAACAATCATAAGCTTTTTGCAAAGAGAGCCCCCCCCCCAGGGCATCAGACACTAGGAATTCCACTGCACTGAGAAAACAGTCTGTAGGGACTAGGTCGCCTCTGTGATTTGAGCATTGCTTCCACTTACAGGTAGCTCAAAATCATACAAGCAAATCCCTCTGCCTCAAACACATACCAGAAGAGCAAAGGAGTGATCCAAGCATGGATATTAGACACTTTCAGCTCCACTTTTGGTCTTAAAATTTTTTCTCATTATATTTGTGTGAGCATGCACTAATGTGGAAATAGAGAACACTCTTCATGACTTGGTTCTCTCTTCTACCATGTTGGTTCTGAGAACTGAACTTATGTCACCAGGCTTTGTGGCAAGTGTTTTTCCCTACTTTTTGGCCATGTTTGTTCTTGAGTCATTATTTTGTAGATGAATCCTCAGAGGTTTGCTGGATTGTGGGCTCTGGAATGGGCTCACTACTCACTTACCTCCAAGAATGACCCCATGCCTGCCTACACTCATAAAGAAATTCCCAACACTCTGGCTTTGAGCTTCTCCACCTAACTGCCACATAAAGCTTCCGAATTTTGTTTGATGGAAAATCCTGGAAATCCTATTAAGCATACAAGCTACCTGAGCTCCTCTCCTGAAGACTAATTTTAAAGGTCTAAATAAGGCCTCCCAGAATCTAGATTTGGAAAATGGGGTCAGGGCAAGTGTACTTATTGGGCAAGCATGACTTGAGTTCAAAGCCGAGCACACATGTGGAGAGGAATTTTAATTCAGCAGCATGGCAGCTCTGGCACGGGATCACATCCAAAGATATGATCATGGATTTGACCATGGTCATTGCAACCAGTAGGTGAGAAAAGATGCTGAGGACTGTACCTATGTCAATCCAAGAGTGGAGAGGTCTAGGCCTGCCATGAGAAAAGACACAGCATTCTCAACAGGTGTTGAGGGGAGATATTGCTGGACTATTCTGTGTGCTGGAGTTTATAGCCCATCCTTGGATGATACTTCTGAAATAACGTGGGGCTGCTGTTGATGGAATGAATCCTGAGGTGAGCACCCACATGGTAGTTCACGACTGTCTGTAACTCTAGCTAGAGGAGATCAGACATCCTAACACAGACATTCATGCAGGTGAAATACCAGTGCACTACAATGAAAACGAATATTTTCTTAAAAAAAAAAAGAAAACTATTGTGGAAAAATGGAGAAAAAAGATAGACATGAGCTCTCGACTGCTGGTCATGGTGGGTTTTTTCCTCAGCAATAGGAAGTAACTAATATGACTGCTGTCCTTATGAAAGGACAAATGTGGAATGCTTGCCCAGTTCCAACTAGGCTGTCCTCTCATTCTGTGGTCTAACAATTCCAATGCTCCCTTACCAGACCTTCCCTTACATTCATTCTATTTTCATCTACTTATCCAGCTAAAATTATCTTCTAGTATCTGTCTCTATTAACTACAGATCTCCTGTATGACAATCAATCTCTGTGATATCTTCCTCTATGATCTAGATGTGTCATCTATTTCATCTGCATTTTGGTTTTGTTTTATTTTTAGTTTTTTTTAATATTTTTATTACATATTTTCCTCAATTACATTTCCAATGCTATCCCAAAAGGCCCCCATAGCGCCCCCCACTTCCCTACCCACCCATTCCCATTCTTTTGGCCCTGGCATTCCCCTATATTGGGGCATATAAAGTTTGCAAGTCCAATGGGCCTCTCTTTCCCGTGATGGCCGACCAGGCCATCTTTCGATACATATGCAGCTAGAGACAAGAGCTCCGGGGTACTGGTTAGTTCATCATGTTGTTCCAACTATAGGGTTGCAGATCCCTTTAGCTCCTTGGGTACTTTCTCTAGCTTCTCCATTGGGAGCCCTGTGATACATCCAATAGCTGACTGTGAGCATCCACTTCTGTGTTTGCTAGGCCCCTACATAGTCTCACAAGAGACAGCTAAATTTGGGTCCTTTCAGCAAAATCTTGCTAGTGTATGCAATGGTGTCCGCGTTTAGAAGCTGATTATGGGATGGATCCCTGGATACGGCAGTCTCTAGATGGTCCACCCTTTCATCACAGCTCCAAACTTTGTCTCTGTAACTCCTTCAATGGGTGTTTTGTTCCCAATTCTAAGAAGGGGCACAGTGTCCACATTTTGGTCTTCATTCCTCTTTAGTTTCATGCGTTTAGCAAATTGTATCTTATATCTTGGGTATCCTAAGTTTTGGGCTAATATCCACTTATCAGTGAATACATATTGTGTGAGTTCCTTTGTGATTGTGTTACCTCACTCAAGATGATGCCCTCCAGGTCCATCCATTTGGCTAGGAATTTCATAAATTCATTCTTTTTAATAGCTGAGTAGTACTCCATTGTGTAAATGTACCATAATTTCTGTATCCATTTCTCTGTTGAGGGACATGTGGGTTCTTTCCAGCTTCTGGCTATTATAAATAGGGCTGCTATGAACATAGTGGAGCATGTGTCCTTCTTACCGGTTGGGACATCTTCTGGATATATGCCCAGGAGAGGTATTGCTGGATCCTCCGGTAGTACTATGTCCAATTTTCTGAGGAACCTCCAGACTGATTTCCAGAGTGGTTGTACAAGCTTGCAATCCCACCAACAATGGAGGAGTGTTCCTCTTTCTGCACATCCTCGCCAGCATCTGCTGTCACCTGAATTTTTGATCTTAGCCATTCTGACTGGTGTGAGGTGGAATCTCAGGGTTGTTTTGATTTGCATTTCCCTGATGATTAAGGATGTTGAACATTTTTTCAGGTGCTTCTCTGCCATTCGGTATTCCTCAGGTGAGAATTCTTTGTTCAGTTCTGAGCCCCATTTTTTAATGGGGTTATTTGACTTTCTGGAGTCCACCTTCTTGAGTTCTTTATATATATTGGATATTAGTCCCTTATCTGATTTAGGATAGGTAAAGATCCTTTCCCAATCTGTTGGTGGTTTTTTTGTCTTATTGATGGTGTCTTTTGCCTTGCGGAAGCTTTGCAGTTTCATGAGGTCCCACTTGTCAATTCTCGATCTTACAGCACAAGCCATTGCTGTTCTATTCAAGAATTTTTCCCCTGTGCCCATATCTTCAAGGCTTTTCTCCACTTTCTCCTCTATAAGTTTCAGTGTCTCTGGTTTTATGTGAAGTTCCTTGATCCACTTAGACTTGACCTTAGTACAAGGAGATAGGAATGGATCGATTCTCATTCTTCTACATGTTAACAACCAGTTGTGCCAGCACCATTTGTTGAAAATGCTGTCTTTCTTCCACTGGATGTTTTTAGCTCCCTTGTCGAAGATCAAGTGACCGTAGGTGTGTGGGTTCATTTCTGGATCTTCAATTCTATTCCATTTGTCTATTTGTCTGTTACTATACCAGTACCACGCAGTTTTTATCACAATTGCTCTGTAGTAGAGCTTTAGGTCCGGCATGGTGATTCCACCAGAGGTTCTTTTATCCTTGAGAAGAGTTTTTGCTATCCTAGGTTTTTTGTTATTCCAGATGAATTTGCAGATTGCACTTTCTAATTCGTTGAAGAATTGAGTTGGAATTTTGATGGGGATTGCAATGAATCTGTAGATTGCTTTTGGCAAGATAGCCATTTTTACAATGTTGATCCTGCCAATCCATGAGCATGGGAGATCTTTCCATCTTCTGAGATCTTCTATAATTTCTTTCTTCAGAGACTTGAAGTTTTTATTATACAGATCTTTCACTTCCTTAGTTAGAGTCACGCCAAGATATTTTATATTATTTGTGACTGTTGAGAAGGGTGTTGTTTCCCTAATTTCTTTCTCGGCCTGTTTATTCTTTGCGTAGAGAAAGGCCATTGATTTGTTTGAGTTAATTTTATATCCAGCTACTTCACCGAAGCTGTTTATCAGGCTTAGGAGTTTTCTGGTGGAATTTTTAGGGTCACTTATATATACTATCATATCATCTGCAAAAAGTGATATTTTGACTTCATCTTTTCCAATTTGTATCCCTTTGATCTCCTTTTGTTGTCGAATTGCTCTGGCTAGGACTTCAAGTACAATTTTGAATAGGTATGGAGAAAGTGGACAGCCTTGTCTACTCCCTGATTTTAGAGCGATTGCTTCAAGCTTCTCACCATTTACTTTGATGTTGGCTACTGGTTTGCTGTAGATTGCTTTTATCATGTTTAGGTATGGGCCTTGAATTCCTGATCTTTCCAAGACTTTTATCATGAATGGGTGTTGGATCTTGTCAAATGCTTTTACTGCATCTAACGAGATGACCATGTGGTTTTTGTCTTTGAGTTTGTTTATATACTGGATTACGTTGATGGATTTCCGTATATTGAACCATCCCTGCATCCCTGGGATGAAACCTACTTGGTCAGGATGGATGATTGTTTTGATGTGTTCTTGGATTCGGTTAGCAAGAACTTTATTGTGGATTTTTGCATCAATATTCATAAGGGATATTGGTCTGAAGTTTTCTATCTTTGTTGTGTCTTTTTGTGGTTTAGGTATCAGAGTAATTGTGGCTTCATAGAATGAGTTGGGTAGAGTACCTTCTGTTTCTATTTTGTGGAATAGTTTGTGAAGAACTGGGATTAGATCTTCTTTGAAGGTCTGATAGAACTCTGCACTAAACCCATCTGGTCCTGGGCTTTTTTTGGTTGGGAGACTATTAATGACTGCTTCTATTTCTTTGGGGGATATAGGGTTGTTTAGATCATTAACCTGATCTTGGTTCAACTTTGGTACCTGGTATCTGTCTAGGAACTTCTCCTTTTCATCCAGGTTCTCCAGTTTTGTTGAGTATAGCCTTTGGTAGAAGGATCTGATGGTGTTTTGGATGTCTTCAGGATCTGTTGTTATGTCTCCTTTTTCATTTCTGATTTTGTTAATTAGGATGCTTTCCCTGTGCCCTCTAGTGAGTCTGGCTAAGGGTTTATCTATCTTGTTGATTTTCTCAAAGAACCAGCTCCTTGATTGGTTGATTCTTTGAATAGTTTTTCTTGTTTCTACTTGGTTGATTTCGCCCCTGAGTTTGATTATTTCCTGCCGTCTACTCCTCTTGGGCGAATTTGCTTCCTTTTGTTCTAGTGCTTTTAGGTGTGTTGTCAAGTTGCTAATGTGTGCTCTCTCTAGTTTCTTTTTGGAGGCACTCAGAGCTATGAGTTTTCCTCTTAGAAATGCTTTCATTGCATCCCATAAGTTTGGGTATGTTGTGGCTTCATTTTCATTGAACTCTAAAAAGTCCTTAATTTCTTTCTTTATTCCTTCCTTGACCAAGGTATCATTGAGAAGAGTGTTGTTCAGTTTCCACGTGAATGTTGGCTTTCTATTATTTATTTTGTTATTGAAGATCAGCCTTAGTCCATGGTGATCTGATAGGATGCATGGGACAATTTCAATATTATTGTATCTGTTGAGGCCTGTTTTGTGACCAATTATGTGGTCAATTTTGGAGAAGGTACCATGAGGTGCTGAGAAGAAGGTATATCCTTTTGTTTTAGGATAGAATGTTCTCAGATCCATTTGATTCATAACTTCTGTTAGTTTCACTGTGTCCCTGTTTAGTTTCTGTTTCCATGATCTGTCCATTGGTGAAAGTGGTGTGTTGAAGTCTCCCACTATTATTGTATGAGGTGCAATGTGTGCTTTGAGATTTACTAAAATTTCTTTAATGAATGTGGCTGCCTTTGTATTTGGAGCATAGATATTCAGGATTGATAGTTCCTCTTGGAGGATTTTACCTTTGATGAGTATGAAGTGCCCCTCCCTGTCTTTTTTGATGACCTTGGGTTGGAAGTCAATTGTATCAGATATTAGAATGGCTACTCCAGCTTGTTTCTTCATACCATTTGCTTGGAAAATTGTTTTCCAGCCTTTCATTCTGAGGTAGTGTCTATCTTTTTCTCTGAGATGAGTTTCCTGTAAGCAGCAAAATGTAGGGTCTTGTTTGTGTAGCCAGTTTGTTAGTCTATGTCTTTTTATCGGGGAGTTGAGTCCATTGATATTAAGAGATATTAAGGAAAAGTAATTGTTGTTTCCTGTTATTTTTGTTGTTAAAGTTGGCATTCTGTTCTTGTGGCTGTCTTCTTTTAGGTTTGTTGAGGGATTACCTTCTTGTTGTTTCTAGGGCGTGGTTCCTGTCCTTGTATTGGTTTTTTCCTGTTATTATCCTTTGAAGGGCTGGATTCGTGGAGAGATAATGTGTGAATTTGGTTTTGTCGTGGAATACTTTGGTTTCTCCATCTATGTTAATTGAGAGTTTGGCTGGGTATAGTAGCCTGGGCTAGAATTTGTGTTCTTTTAGTGTCTGTATAACATCTGTCCATGATCTTCTGGCTTTTATACTCTCTGGTGAAAAATCTGGTGTAATTCTGATAGGCTTGCCTTTATATGTTACTTGGCCTTTTTCTCTTACTGCTTTTAGTATTCTATCTTTATTTAGTGCATTTGTTGTTCTGATTATTATGTGTCGGGAGGTATTTGTTTTCTGGTCCAGTCTATTTGGAGTTCTGTAGGCTTCTTGTATGTTCATGGGCATCTCTTTCTTTAGGTTTGGGAAGTTTTCTTCTATAATTTTGTTGAAGATGTTTGCTGGTCCTTTTAGTTGAAAATCTTCATTCTCATCCACTCCTATTATCCGTAGGTTTGGTCTTCTCATTGTGTCCTGTATTTCTTGGATGTTTTGAGTTAGGATCTTTTTGTGTTTTACATTTTCCTTGATTGTTGTGCCGATGTTCTCTATGGAATCTTCTGCACCTGAGATTCTCTCTTCCATCTCTTGTATTCTGTTGCTGATGCTCGTATCTATGGTTCCAGATTTCTTTCCTAGGGTTTCTATCTTCAGTATTGCCTCATTTTGGGTTTTCTTTATTGTGTCTACTTCCCTTTTTAGGTCTAGTATGGTTTTGTTAATTTCCATCATCTGTTTGGATGTGTTTTCCTGTTTTTCTTTAAGGACTTCTACCTGTTTGATTGTGTTATCCTGTTTTTCTTTAAGGACTTGTAACTCTTTAGCCATGTTCTCCTGTAATTCTTTAAGTGAGTTATTAAAGTCCTTCTTGATGTCCTCTACCATCATCATGAGATATGCTTTTAGATCCGTGTCTAGCTTTTCCAGTGTGTTGGGGTGCCATGGACTGGGCGAAGTGGGAGTGCTGGGTTCTGATGATGGTGTGTGGTCTTGGTTTCTGTTAGTAAGATTATTACGTTTACCTTTCGCCATCTGGTAATCTCTGGGGTTAGTTGTTATCGTTGTCACTGTTTAAAGATTGGAGAAGACTCTGTGTTCCACTCACCCGAAGTCTCAAAATCCTGTGGCGGGTGTCGTGGGTAGCTGGCGGGTGTCAGCCGACCCTGTGCTCTAGCTACCCCAGTGCTGGTCCGGCCGGAAGAGGCCTGTGGCCCTACTCAGGCCAGTTTTCTGCTTCCCTAACTAATGCAGTCTCAGGTCCCGCGTGCAATTGGATTGGAGCAGAAGCTGTGTTCCACTCACCAGAAGTCTTAAGATCCTATGGCGGGTGTTGTGGGTAGCTGGCGAGTGTCAGCCGACCCTGCGCCCTAGCTACCCCGGTGCTATTCTGACAGGAAGAGTCTTGTGGCCGGATTTCTGCCTCCCCAACCAAAGCAGTCTCAGGTCCCGTGTGATTGGACTGGAGCAGAAGCTGTGTTCCACTCACCAGAAGTCTCAAAATCCTGTGGCGGGTGTCGTGGGTAGCTGGCAGGTTTCAGCCGACCCTGCGCTCTAGCTACCCCAGTGCTGTTCAGGCCAGAAGAGGCTTGTGGTCCTACTCAGGCCGGATTTCTGCCTCCCCAACCAAAGCAGTCTCAGGTCCCGTGTGATTGGACTGGAGCAGAAGCTGTGTTCCACTCACCAGAAGTCTCAAAATCCTGTGGCGGGTGTCGTGGGTAGCTGGCGGGTGTCAGCCGACCCTGCGCTCTAGCTACCCCGGTGCTGTTCAGGCCAGAAGAGGCCTGTGGCCCTACTCAGGCCGGTTTTCTGCTTCCCTAACTAATGCAGTCTCAGGTCCCGCGCACCTATTTTTAGTTTTTCAAGACAAGCTTTCTCTGAATAGCCCTGCCTATCCTAGCACTCAGTATTTAGATTAGGCTGGCTTTGAACTCACAAACATCCTATTGACTTTGGCCCCTGAGTACTGTAATTAAAGAATCAGGCTACCATGCTTGGCTATTTCATTTATCTATTGTCTTTATTATCTATCTAGCTCTGTCTTCTGTTTTATTATCTCTTCATCTGCCGGTCATGTACCTTATTATTCCCTATCATCTATAGATAGTATCGTATCTGTCATCCATCTCTCTTCTATTGTCTTTTACCTATCACGTATATCATTATTTTCTATCATCTTGTCTATCAATCTAGGTAGAGAGCTATCTATCTATCTATCTATCTATCTATCTATCTATCTATAATTTATCTATGAATATATCTACCTGGTCATCCGTCTTCTATTATCCACCACTTTCATCTATAATCTATATTTGTCAACCATTATCTACTTTCCTATTTTGTGGTATTGAGTATGAAACCAGGGTTTCCTGGGTAAATTTATTTATTTATTCATCTATCTCTTTCCATATATGAACTTGACACAAGCCGGTAGAGTGAACCATAATTTTTAAGAAATGCCTCCACAAAAGTAATCTGTAGGCAAGATTGTAGGGCATTTTCTTAATTAGTGACTATTAATGTTAGGCCCTACCCATTTGTGCACCTCTGGGTGTTGGAGACCATACCATGAGAAAGCGAGCTTTTCACTCTCTCCCACCCTGACAAGCCAAATGGCCTTGTGCTAAGGAGCCAGTCGTCACTCCCTTCTCCCTGATGTCTTCCTGGCACCTGAGGCTGTTAAAGCTGAATTATACTCCCCTCTTCCTTATCTCTTCCTGACTCTCATGACATCCAAGGACATGAGTTACACACTGAGCCTGGCCTGACACCCAAGGCTGTTAAGGAGGGTCTATGTTCTGGAGATAAGATGCAGAGTGCCCACTGCCTGGCACCTGACTTCGGCCCTCGTGTCCCCTGATTCCCACTTCTTTGTTCTTAGTTAATTCCCCCTCAACCCCTCCCTATTCCCCTCGATGTATGCTTTAAAACCTGCCATTTCAGCCTCATGAACTGAGACCTTAATAGGACCCTGAACTTGGTCTCCAGCTCCTTTTTCTCTTCCTCCTATTTTCTCCCAGGTTTGCGTTCCCCCTCTCACCCATGAATAACTGAGTCACGAGGGACAGGATAAGTGGCGCCCAAAGTGAAGGTGAAGTCTGGATCGTATTTCCTTCAGTGGAGGTCCCAGAGAAGTTTATCTAGTCCCCAAGAAAATAGAAGTAGTGAAGGACCGCTTCCACCACTCACAGGAGTAAGAAGTCCTTGGTGAGTTGAATCATCTCCATTTCAGGAAATGGGAAATAAGCTATCTAAAGAGGCAGCCTTTATAAGTGGCTTAAAGATAGCTCTCAGGGAAAGAGGAGTTAGAGTTAAAAAGAAAGATTTGATAAACTTATTTATTTTCATAGACCAGGCATGTCCATGGTTTATTATAGATGGAGCAGAGATACACTGTAAAAAATGGCAAAAGATAGGTAGAGATTTAAATGATAAACTAGCTAATGAGTGTCCCAATGTGGTTCCTGCAACCGTCTTTTCTTATTGAGGAGTAACTATCAGAAGCTGCCACTGTGTCTCCTCTCCCTTCTCTGGCAGAATTCCCAGAAGAAGGAGATAAAGAATTAGAGTCTGAACATGAGAGAGAGAGAAAATAAGTTTCAGAAAAGCAGTTATCCCCTGTTTGGTTCCTTTTAGCAAAAAAGAGGGAAAATGAAAATAAGCTATTTCACAGTTCTCCTAGGGACAGAAGGAAAACGGGAGACGTCCTGCTTCCTCTCTGGCTCCTATGGAGGTATTCTTAGTTCTGGTTAGGATATCTGGGTACCTTTGAGACATTAAGTTCTATTCACTCTCTGTCTATTGTCTGTCCTTGGTGTACCATTTGTCCATATGTCTGTCTATTTATGTTTGTTTTTGTTTTGTTGTTTGAATGATTATTGTTCTGTGTTTCATGTTGAAAAATATAAATGGTTAAAACTTTATCTGCTGACTGTCCATCCTTTTATTTAGTTCAACTTGTTTAAAAAAGCAGTCTCAATTTGCACAGCAGAAACTGATAAGTTATGCTGCAGTGTGGCTGGGAGTCAAGTACAGCTGGAAAAGCCCTGCTGGGAGCCGATTGCAAAAGGAGCTCTTAAAGGGGCAGGCAGCCTTTTGCTTGTAACAGAAAGTTAGCTTAAAATTGGTAACTCAGGGTTGGAGTCATTCGAAACAACATGCAGCATGAACGAACCCAGGAAAACAGGTCTTTAAAGATACTTCAAAATAGGGATAATCTTTGGCCCAGAACTCTGGCAGAGTGCTCAGATTGAGAAAAGGTTGCATTTGGGTTGATGCTGATCTCAGAGGCGATCAGCCTCAGGAGGCTTGTGTGGCACTTCTTTAGTTTTGCAAACCATGACTAGGGAAACCTCGGACTCTCCCTCCCTTCCTTTTAGCTAAAAGAGCCTTGTTGCAGACCTAGCCAGATGTTGTTCTAAATAAAGTTTAAATTCAAAGTTTATAAAAGTCAATCAAGCTGTGGAATTTATCAAGACATTGTGATTTGACTTGCCTACTTTATATAAAGTTAAAGTGTACAGAGTTTGCTTATAAGTATATGTATATTGTTTCCTAAGTGAAAAGTATTTTAGTTACTTATGCTTTTAAGGGGAAATTAACTTTAAATCCTTGCTCTCACACAATGAGCTTTTAACTTCTGGGGGGTAGCTGTTACTCCAGATAAGATTCAGAGGCGATATCTTTTAATACTTAGGATTTTTAGCTATATTACAAAATCGTGGTACAGAAAAGCTAAGAAGAAAAAAAATTGATTTGCTTCAAAATTTTATTTTCAAAAACTTCCAGGAGATGTTAATTGGCTAAGACCTCACTTTGAGGCCTTAAAGCGACTTAAACCTTTGTTAGGTGTTATCTAGTGGGATTCAAAATTACTGGCGAGAAACAAGAAGGTTTCACAGAAAGCAGAAGAAACTTCTGTGATCAATTGTTATCAAATATAATCAATGGTAATTAAATATTACCTGCTCATTTTATTTATGTGCCCACAACCAATCTTTGGCAAGAGAAAACATTGTTGTAAAATCATCCTTCTTCATTTCAAAGTAAAGTTTTAACAACCTATAAAGCCACGGTGGTGATAATAAAGAATTGTAAGATAAATTCATATATTTTTGAAAAACTATAAGAAAAATTGTGTCTTAAGAACCTGACTAAGTGTCTATTCCTTGTTCCAAATAGCCATTAATTTGGTTATTACAGAATATTGATGTT
Organism: Mus caroli; assembly: GCF_978045245.1. Classification (NCBI taxonomy): domain Eukaryota; kingdom Metazoa; phylum Chordata; class Mammalia; order Rodentia; family Muridae; genus Mus; species Mus caroli. The sequence goes on along the minus strand of NW_028227269.1, from coordinate 18,295,368 downwards.
TGATCTATTGCATACCATCATATTAAACAAAATTGATAATCATTATCCTAAGATAGTTAAAAATTGTTTTTATGCATGCTTCTATATCTTCTATAAATTCATGCATGCATGCATGCATCCCATTTACTCTGTTTAAAAACAGCCCTTCTATGGGAGAAAAGTATATGTGAATTGGATCACACACTTATTCTTTTGAGTTTCCTCCTGTTTCAGCACAGATAATTAAATTGTGTGCTGTAGATGGTGTTGTAAAATGTTGAACAATCAAACTTTAAGTTGTATATTAATAGTCAATATTATATCTCAGAGCTTACAATTGCTTAAAAATTGTTCATCCCTCAGACGCTATTAATTCTCAAGCTTGCAATTGCTTATGAAACTTATAAGAAAAAATACTGTTCCTTTAAGAAGACTGTTTTTGGTCAGTTAAGAAATTGTCCTGGGTTGCCTGGAAAAGAACCCCAGGATTTGCTTTTGTGTTATAGAGGTTTACATAAAGCTTTAACTGATAAAGATTACAGATAGCTCCTGAAAGAATACAAACTCAAGATCCTTATAATTATTTGGGTTTTAGACTTACTGAACAAGCTGTTTTTCCCTAGAAGTTAGTTATTCGCAGAGACAACTTAAGGACTTTCTCTTATTTCTGATTAATAAATAAATAAATTTTACACATGTGACTATAATAACTTTTCAAGCATTCTAGTTTCAATCTCTCTTCAAGAGAAACAATTGAAAGTGTAATTAGTCACTGCCCATGTTATATTAAAACTGACTATAAGTCAAGTGTTTGAGATGTTTTGTCAACAATTTAATAATTCTCAAAGACAAGGTATTGTGGAACTTTAAAAACTCTATCTTCTTAAAAACAAAAAAGGGGGGAAATTATACCCCCCGTGCACATTATTTAAATCATACTTTTATTTTTAAGAATTTTGAAATTTGAATGTCTAAGAACTTAATAAATGCCTCCTAGTATCCTAAAACTAGACATAATTATGTCTAGGAGAGATGAAAAGGATGCACTTATTGACCCATGGCATGAACCTGAATAGAAAGTTAATATGGGGAAAGGGGGGTGGTGTTTCTGTTTTTTTTTTTTTCCACAGAATGCTACAGAAGCATGCTAGCTTCCAGAATGATTCGTGTGACAGACTGACCTGTGAGTTCATGAGTGCCCTGACAGTGATGTCAAGAAAACTGTGTTGAGTGTCCAGAGAAAGAGTAATCAGGGAGAGCATCTACTTGCAAACAAGATGAAGAAACTTCCCATCTCTGCCATGGGCAAGGAGAGCCAACCTTCTGTCAATTTGAGGACAAATATAAATGATGACCCCTGAGGCAGAGGGACTGCTACAGTGTATTTAACAAGATCTCATCAGATACACTGTTTTTGGCCATTCAGACCAACTCCCCTATAGCTGTGAAAGCTTTTGTACCTTACCTATATGCTATATTGTTAGATAATTTTAAGAGTTAAGATCACCAATCTTGACAAGTCTTTTCATATTCACTGTAATTGTTGTCAATTAACTAATTGTGTAGATCCTAATTTAGATAAGGAATCTGCTGTTATGATTTCATTATACAGACCTGCTTATGTTTTGTGGCCTGTTAGAATTAGGAAATGATCCTTGGTTTAAAAATCTGGGAATGATAACTTGGAAAATGTCAAATGAGCAATTTTAAGATTTACTGCTTTAATTGCAATTTTAACTTCAATATCTACTACAGCTTTAAATCAACAGCTGCATACTGTTCATTTTGTTAATTATATGCATAAGAATATTAGTAACTTATTGTAGATAAAAAATTGGAGGCAAAGGTTAATGTCTTAGAAGTAATGGTCTCAACAATAAGGCAGGATATAACAAATATTAAGGCTACAAAGACAGAAATTTCAGATATTAAAAGAATGTTGTTTTTATTCTGATATGACTGGCTTAGTTCAAGATAGCATAGACAGTTAGAACTAGTTTAGAAGAGCGAAAACGTAACAGAGAGAAACAAGAATATTGGTATCAAAATTGGTTTTCTACTTTATGCAAGCCAGTTGCAGTTCACTACCATCAACTGGATATCAAAGACTCAAACGAAGATGATCTTCCTCCCACCAGTGAAGAAAAAGCTACTACTGGTCTCCGGTTTTCCACCCTTGCTGCTAATTCAGGGTCCCCTTGGTTCCTCAGGCCATGGATACAATAGGGATGAAGAAGGGTGACCTCCAGTTCCTAATATAGCCTAAGAGCCACAAATTTTGGTGTTACAATTGGCATAATTCTTGTAGAGGCCTTGCTGAATCTGAGGTTGACAATTCTCCTTTGGGAGCTGCACAGGACTCAGAACTGTACATGCTGGTTCGTGATAATATGAATTCAGTATGGGTACCAGCGTGGGTATGAGGCTAAGCACTGCAGGGGAAGGTCCAATTTGACCGTTTCTGAGTTCCCTGAGAGACACACCCCGTTTGCACGGAGGTTGGTATCTAGTTCCAGTTACAAATAAAGAATCTTTCTAAGGCTCTGCCTCCCCTCCCCAAACGATACCAAGAGCCATAAGTGTGGGTCGTGACAGCACCCATGGGAGGAATCGGGTCAATGCTCCCCCAGCAATGGTTAATGCCCACTCATCCAAGGATGAGAAGATCATTTGATCACCTCAGTTAAGTGTGGCCTTATTACATTTAATTGAAAAGGGGGAGATGTTGGAGACCATACCGTGAGAAAGCGAGCTTTTCACAGTCGCCTACCCTGACAAGACAAATGGCCTTGTGCTAAGGAGACAGTCATCACTCCCTTCTCCTTGTTCCCTTCCTAGCACCTGAGGCTGTAAAAGCTGAATTATAGTCCCCTCTTCCTTATCTCTTCCTGATTCTCATGACATCCAAGGACATGAGTTACACACTGAGCCCAGCCTGACAACCAAGGCTGTTAAGGAGGGTCTATGTTCTGGAGATAAGACGCAGAGTGCCCACCGCCTGGCACCTGACTTCGGCCCTCGTATCCCCCGATGCCCACTTCTTTGTTCTTTGTTAATTCCCCCTCAACCCCTCCCTATTCCCCTCGATGTATGCTTTAAAACACTGCGTTTCAGCCTAACAAACTGAGACCTTAATAGGACCCTCTACTTGGTCTCCAGCTCCTTTTTCTCTTCCTCCCATTTTCTCCCAGGTTTGCAGTCCCCCTCGCACCCAGGAATAACTGAGTCCCGAGGGACGGGATGTCTGGGCAGGTGGTCCTGGAATGTAGAAGTAGGCCGAGCAACTCATGAGGAACAAGCCAGTACATAGCCCTTCTCACTGGCCTGTGCTTCAGTACCTGCCCTGAGTTCCTGCCCCTACTTTCTTTTATAAGGAACAGTGATGTGGAAGCAAAAGATGGAATTAACCCTTTCCTTTCCTTCCCAATTTGCTTTTGTTCTTTGGTTTGTTTGGGGTTGTTTTGTTTGTTTTTCGAGACAGAGACCAGTTTCTCCATGTAGGCCCAGCTGTCCCAGAACTCCCTCTGTAAACAAAGCTGACCTCAAACCCAGAAATCTGCCTGCCACTGACTCCCATGTGCTGGATGAAAGGTGTGTACCATCACCGGCTTTGGTCATGGTGTTTTGTCTCAGCAACAGGAACCCTAAATAAGACACAGGGTTTGTTGCATGCTAAATAGTCTACTGTTTCCACTGAACTTTACTTTGAATTTTCAGTCATTCTTAAATTTTTTAAGCTATACCCAAACCCATTTGATTTACAATTTTGATTGTGATAATATTTGTAGATGGATATACACACGTATTCATATATGTGTATATGTATATCTCCAGATATGTATTCTCTAGCTACCAAATCATATACTTTATATAACCCATAGGCAAGTTTGTAGGGAATTTTCTTAATTAGTGAGTAATTAATTAGTGATTTATTAATTATTAGTGATTAACATGCAGTTGACTGTGCCAGCTATTTTCAGCAAAGCTTTTAGAAAATCTAAGATTGGTCTTGGAGGAGACACATGATGAGAATTAAGAATCCAATGAAAAGTGAGTGCATGGTCAGGAGGGGCTCTTCCAGAGCTCTGATGGTCTCTTAAAACCCAGCATCCAACAAAAAACTTGCATTCTGGGGCCTCTAGCTCATCACAATGCCCAACTTCATAGCTTGCTTGCTTAGCAGCAGGCAAGAAGGCCACCACTGCCTGGAGCCCCCTTTATCTGTAGTCCACTGTGGCTCCCACCTTTACTTCCTTGATGTGTGCTGCCAAAACACACCCATGTATAATTTGATAACGAACCCTGTCATTTTGTACAAATAACATAAGCTAATTAATTTAAAAGGTGGGTGTAATCCGACGTTCTATTACTAATAACTGCTTTACCATCTGTTTTGGCTCCATACTTAACCCATGAAATCATTTCTTTAAAAGCAGTAAAGGAATATTTGTGTGTGTGTGTGTGTGTGTGTGTGTGTGTGTGTGTGTGTAGCGTGTGGTGTATGCATGTGTGTGAGTATCTATAGTACTGTCAACATTGGATTATTAGATATCCCCTTTCATTGCTCCCCTGCCTCTTGTCTTGTTAATCTTAGACAGGGTCTCTTGCTCAACCTGATGCTCACCAATTGGCTACAGTGCTGGGCAGTGTGTCCCTGGGATTCTCCTGCCTCTGTCTATCAACAGTGGGATGAAAAGCTGCCAGACCCAGTTTGTACCCGAGTGTTAGGGGTCCCCATGCTGGAGCAGTGACCACTTTACCTGCTGAGCCATCTCCCCAGAGTCACGTCTCCTTTATTTTTAATGTGAAAGGACAGTTGTGTTAGTTGCAGACATGAAAAAACACACTCTAGAAGGTTCTAGGGCCCTGTGCAATCAGTGCCTGCCAATGTCTGCAGCACTGGCTTTCTTTTCCTTTGAGGGCAGGGCTCTAACCCAGGTAAGGCCTTCTTTCTCACAGCCTACAAATTCCCACCTCAGGGCCTTGGCTCTCTACATTCCTTTGGAGGACTCTCCCCAGCCCCTTAGGCTCAGCTGTTTCTTCTCTTAATCTCAGACTTAGCTCGAAAGTTGCTTCCTCTAGGAAGCCTTTTCTGACTGCCACTGTTGATGTCCTGCCCCTGCCTCAGTTATTATTATGTCACCTCATTTTGTTTCTCTCAATAGGACTCACAGGAGGACTGGAGATGTAACTCAGTGGTAGAGTCCTTCTCCAGCATGCACAAAACTCTGAGTTTTAACTCCAACCACCCCCACCCCCTGTACTGACCCCAGAACAAAATAAATGGTTCATAGAGTGTATTCCCACATATGAGAGGTAGAGGCAGGAGGCTCAGAAGTTCAAGGTTATCATAAGCTATGTATCAATTTAGAGGAAAACCTGGGAGACACATGAGCCTAAACACACACACACACACACACACACACACACACACACACACACACACCTTCAAAATGACACATTCATATGATAGAGACCCAAACATCTGATTTTTCTTAGATTAAATCCCAATAGTACAATAGAGTTCCCACACTTTGAAATAGTAGCCTTCTGACAAGATGAGAAAACAAAGTCCTTGTTTTTGGTGTATCCCTATGTAAGCTAGAAAAACATCTCTCAAAGGTTAAGTGCAAACGAGTTAGCTCGAGGTCTCCCTAAGTCTTGGTAGGAGTGAGTTCTGCATTTCTACCAGGCTCCCAGGCTGCTGCTGCTCTCCAGACAACAGTTGTCACACCACAGATTGAGGCAGGAGTTCCTTTATTCATATGGAAATGTGTTCATGGCTGTCGGACTCAATATTTGGCCAAAAACCAATCACTTCACATATCAGTGAGGATGGAGACAGGCAGAGAAATGGGTGGTAGGCGTCTCACTGTGCACCAAGATCTATTAGTATTATTCTTATTAATAATAGTTCTTTTTTCTACAGTCCAGTCATTATCCCCCTCCTGGTCTAACCTCCGGCAGTTTCTCATCCCTTTTCTCTTCCCAGTCTCCAAGATGATGTCCCTCCCCTCTACCCCCATGCACCAAGACCTTAGTGCTGTGCTCTGCTCTGTTTCTTTTCTGCTGCCTCACAGATTCTGTCTAAAGCTTCAAGGAAGGAGAGTAGCCAAGACCACCAATTTTGCCCAGACAGGCTGAGAAAAATTGAAAAGAGCTGGACCCTCAGGCTCAGGTTTGGGATTGATTCTGAAAGATGACCAAGACATTTCCCAAGCAGTCAAGAAGAAGAAAGTGTTCCAGGCCAAGGATTTGGTTCAAGGGTATGAAGGTGTGTGAAGATGAGGAAGCTCACGACAATGTTCCAGGGTCAAAAGCTAGCTAGCCTGTCCTACAGGAAGCCAATGAGGAGCAGAGCTGCTCTCAGTGGGGAAACACAGAGGGGCACTCTGAGCTGCAGGGAAGGGCAGCTTGAAGTCTCAAGGATGTGGCTGATACTCTCTGCTGAGCAGGTCTAGTGTACTGCAGATGCTTTAGTGTGGGGCTCTTGGGTGAGTGTTGCAACTTCTCAACTCTCTACAGGTGAATGAATGTTGTGGTCGAGAAAGTTTCTCAGACTGGGCATGGTGGCACATGCCTTTAATCCCAGCACTCGGGAGGCAGAGGCAGGTGGATTTCTGTGTTTGAGGCCAGCCTGGTCTACAAAGTGAGTTCCAGGACAGCCAGGGCTATACAGAAAAACCCTGTCTCAAAAAAAAAACAAAAAAACAAAAAAACAAAAAACAAAACAAAACAAAAAAAAAACAAATGAAAGAAAGAAAGAAAGGAAGACAGACAGACAGACAGACAGACAGACAGAAAGAAAGAAAGAAAGGAAAGAAGAAAGAAAGAAAAGAAGAAAGAAAGATAAAGTAAGTAAGTTTCTCAGGGGAAGAGAGGTAAAGCCGGGTCACCTCTGAGGATCCAGTGACAGGTTGGAGTGTGAGTAATGGTGTGGAGTTGTGGTTCTAGATTCTCCCTGGCCTTGCCATTATGGGGGTGTGCTTGATCATCCTTGGGGTGTCCATTGCATACATCCACAATTTCACCAACAGGGGCAAGGAAACAGCTGCTCAAGTTCAGCCCCAAGGGCCTGGAGAACATTGACTAAGGAAGTGTTTTCCGGGCTGATGAGAAAAATCACTCAGCTGTGGTCATCTGTTCCTGTTAGAAGGCTATGCAGCATATTATATACTATGCGCATGTTATGAAATGCATAAAAAAAAGTTTCCCAGTCATTCATGTCTGAGTCCCACAGAACCTGTCGAAGTTATTCTTAGTGGAAGGCCCCTACACATGCAGGCAGGGTTTGGAGGTCCTTAGAGGTCAGAGGGTAGCTGGGAGAAGGATTGGGGGAAGGGCTAGAGTAGAATCAAGATCTTCACTTTTATTTCATAGACAATAGGAAAACACTGGAGAAATGGCTGCCCCATCTAAAGGAGAGGGAGAGAAACCTTCAGCATCCACACGCTGAAGGAAGAGGGATTTTTTGTTTGTTTGTTTTGTTTTCTAGAAACAGGATCTTACTAGGTCTGGCTTCAAATCAGCTCTACTGCCCGGAATTTGTAGCATCAAATTCCTAAGCTTCCCACTCAGCCTCACCGGTGCTGGGATCACAGGCACGCACCACCACACCCAGATATGAAGAGAGTGCTGTGATATAAGAAAAAAATAAAGTATGCAAGCACTCTTTAAAAGCTTTAGCAAAAGCTCTCTGCATATGGAGTGCTAATTAAACTCTTATTTCTTTTGGTTTGTTTTGCTTTCCCATGAAAACAAACCCGGCCCTTTTCTGGCACTTGTTTGTATTATTCTAAGTGCTTGAAAACAACAAATGGCATCCCCTTAATTGCTGAAAGACAAATAATATTTTTAACACTCATTGCATTTGCTTGCATTTCAGCATATCAGGGCTTTAATCCTATATGTATTTAATTCCAGGAGCATGAATCAGAGTTGGGAGGGCCACTGTTCTGCCCGTTGGCAGGAAAGATAGAAATGTATTCAAAGTGGGCTAGTAAATACTGAAAGGCTAGTCTCTGAAAATAGATGAGTGTGTATATCCATAAATACACTTATTTTATGTTTGCTGACTTACAGACTGGACAGCACACAGCCTGCAAAGGATTCAGAGATATCCGCTACTCTATAGTCAAGCCCATGTAGCTAATTGATTCTCATACATGCTCCCATTGATTTTTGCCAAGTGGTTACATCAATACCCAGTGTGCAGTTTAAACATGCCTGGACAAAATAAGATGTAGAAGAAATGCTTATTATCCAGCTCAGTCAGCAAAGAAGTAGCTGCTGTCATTGACAGATGAGTCTCTTTCCGACATCAATGTCAGTTGGCATTTGTTTATGTTAACGAGCAAGCAAGGCTGGTAAAGATGTCTGGTGTAACTTCATCTGCCCATGACACCTGCGGCCTCCTTGCTATAACAGAGAGGATTGGCAGCGTTTTTCCAGAAACATCGTTGCTACTCACAATGCGGTGGCTCAGATGTGCTTGCGTGTGAATATAATCCTCAACAAAGTCCCACCACTCCCCTGCCTTGTTTGGCTTAGACAATCAGTTAAGCAAGAGGTCCAGACAGGATCAGCGGCTGCCCATTTCTCTGGTGTAAATACTCCTACGAAGCAATTTCAAGCTGCCAGACTATGGAACTGGGAAGAGATGCACAGTGACATACAACCATGTAGTATTTCTACCACATACACAAGTTCCCAAACCCAGCTTTCCTGACTGTGTGGCACAGCTCACCTGAGTAGCCCCCACAGACTCCAGTTTAAGGCTCCTTTATCGAGGACTGTCTACTTTATTTCAGCACGGAGAGTCTACAGACTTTATTAAAATGACAAAATGAACAGTCTTTGTGTTCTGTTCTGTAAAATAAGCTGAGGATAGATCTGCTTGTCATTCATTTTCTAAAGTCAGTCATAAAGGTGACCCAGAAAACACACATTTTCAAATGTTGAGGCCTAAACTGGGCATGGTGGCACTTACTTTTAATCCCAGAACTCAGGAATTCAGAGGCAGGCAAATATCTGTGAGTTTGAAGCCGGCCTTGTCTACAAGAAAATTCCAGGCTATCCAGGCTACAAAGTAGATCCTGTCTCAAAAAATAAGAACAAATACAAGTGTCTGGGCCCAGTGATGAGCTTCCTAAGGTATTTTTTTCTTTTCAGAAACAAACACAAAACATGGATAATGGGATGGTGAACACTAGAGCAGAGACCTGTGGTGTAGACATGAGCACATCTAGGACATATAGCTCAGTGGAAGAACACCTATTAAAGGGGGGATGATTCAGAGGTTGAAAGCAGGTTCAATTCCCAGCACAGAAGTTTACAATCATCTGTCATTCCAGTTCCAGGGGATGTGATGCCCTCTCTGGTCTCTGAGAGCACTGCATGCATGTGGTGCACAGACATACATGAAAGCAAAACAGCCACATAAAAAATGACAAGAACTTTAAAATGTGTGTGTATGTGTGCATTATATGTGTACACTTGTACATGTGTGTGCATGTGTATGTGTGCACTTGTACATGTGTGTGCATGCCTGTGAGTGTGTTTTAAAGATAGGGGTGGGGTGGAGAAATGATGACTCGGCAGTTAAAAGTACTTGTTGCTCCTCCCAGCACTCACTTGGTTGCTTACAATTATCTGGCCAGGCAGTGGTGGCACACCACTGGGACACTTTGAGGCAGGGGCAGGGGCATTTCTGAGATCGAGGCCAGCCTGGTCTATAGAGTGAGTTCCAGAACAGCCAGGGCTATACAGAGAAACCCTGTCTCGGAAAAAAAAACAAAAACAAAACAACTATCTGTAACCCCAGTTCAAGGGGATCTGACACCCTCTCTGGTCTTTGGGCACACCAGCAAAAGATTGACCCCCAGATCTAAATTTCCATCTCTGTTATAATTGTGTGCTGCCAAATCCTTCCCTGCCTCTGTCCCCAAAGCACAAACTGTGAGGTGAGTGACCCATGCATGTGGCTGTCTCTCACCTTGGGGTGTAAATGGGTTGCTTTCACAACATTATCTGGGGGTAAGTACTCTATGAGGTGGAGGTGAAAGTCCCAGTGACATTTCCCTGTTCACATCATCACGGGTCCTTGTGGGTGTCCCTATTTTATTGCATAGTTTACCACAAAGTTCCTTTAAGACTCAGACCTGTTCATTCCACGAGTAATCATTTACAAATTAACTGCAAGCAAACTGGAAATGTCTGTGTTAAACAAGCCAAGCCTCCGGAAAATTCCGGAGCTGAGAACATTACCTTTTCCTTTGGCTGGACAGTGAGAAATCTCAGGTTCTTGGGAATTACTAGAGGCAGAACATTCCTCTGGAAAATGGGCTGTTAGTCAATCTTACTGGGCACCAGACATGAGCTTTTCTATCCTCCTTCCTTTGGTTTCCTTAGCTGAATTGAGTAAAGGTTGAAGCTTATGTTGCCTATAGGATTAGAGGTTTCTGTCTTTTTTCTTGCTGGTTTGGGGCCTGTAATTGAGGCAAGACATCCTGGTGGAAGAATGCAGGGTAGGGGAGATGCTCACAGCATGACAGAGGGGAATCAGAGAGAGGAGAGAAGCCAGACTTCCAGTATTTTCTTCCCTGAAAGGATCTAGTAACACTTGCCAAACAAAGGCCTGTCTGCTAGCTTCCATTATCTCCCAGAAGCACTGTTCAGAGGATGCTGATGATGTCATGAGAGGTCTACAAGTCGTTATCTAGACCTTTTTAGCTCTTCAAAGTCTCAAAAAGAATCCACTTGTCTGAGAGAGGGTCTCACTTTGCAGCCCAGGTTAGCCACAGCCTAAGAGAGATCTGCCTGTTTCTTTCGTTAGAGTGCTGGGATTAAAGGTATGGCCACCACACTTGGCAAAAGTATAGTTTTTAAAAATAACTCTCAGTGGTAAAACTGATCTGAAGTGTGGGGCGTGGTGGTGCACGCCTTTAATCCCAGCACTCAGGAGTTCAGGGGCAGGCGGATTTCTGAGTTCAAGGCCAGCCTGGTCCACAAAGTGAGTTTCAGGACAGCCAGGGTACACAGAGAAATCCTGTCTACAAAAAAACAAAAACAAAACTAAATAAACTGATCTGAAATGAACTTGTATGAATTTATGCATAGTTCTTGCTTATCCCAAATTCTGGGATAACAAACCCTTTCTCTCTCTGCTACTGCTCTGATGTGGTTTGTCCCCTAATGATCCTTGTATTGTAGACTTGGCCTTGGTGTCATGGTGGGGCTCAGGTGGGGACTAGGAGGAGTTAGGGCACTGAGGGTACTATCCTTGGAAGCAATTAAGGAAATTTTCTTGGGAACCTCCATTAGTTCTCATTAAAGCGAGTTCTAAAGTAGGGAGTTGATTTCTGTTTTTCTGGCTTCCAGCCTGTGATCAATCTTACAAGTAAATAATGTCAACATTATGCTACCACCTACGTGAAGCTACATGGAAGGGTCTGCTTGATCTTAGACTGTACACCTCTGTCCTAGTTTGTTTTCTGTGCTGTGATAAAACACTGATTAAAACTCGAGGAAGGAAAGGGTTTAACTGGTCTACAGGTTATAGACCATCATTCAGGAAAGCCAAGACAGGAACTGGAGGCAGGAGCTGAAGCAGAGACCTTGGAGGAATGGTGCTTACTGGCTTGCCTTCCTTGATCTTCTTAGCCTCTTTCTTACACAGGCCATGCTCACCTGCCTAGGAATTGTGCCACCCACAGTGGACTGGGCCATCTACATCAATTAATAATCATGAAAATGTCATACAGACATGTCTGAATCCCAATCTGATGGAAACAATTCCTTGACTGAGATTTCCCTTCCAGTTATATCTAGGTTTGTGTCCAGTTGACAAAACTAACCAGGGCAGCTTCCAAAACCACTAGCTAACTTCCTCCCCTCTCCCCTCCCCTTGCTGTTCTTATTTTCTCCCGGTGTCAAGATGAACCCACAGGCTCCATATACTCCAGACAAGCACTAACAATGTACCATTTGGGCAACATCCTAGCCAACCTCCTCTTCTTCAAAAATTTCAACCTCAGGTATATTATAGCCACAGAAACAGACCAGTACACCCAAGGGAAAAAATAATAGGAGTATAGTCTTTTATATGAAAAATATAGGCTCAAATATATATGGATTCATAATTTCTCAGGCTTTAAAACTAACATAGGTTTACATGGTATGTATTTTGAACCAAGCCCCTAGTGAGGTCTACAAGAATAGTGTATGATCAAAGGCATTTATATTTTACAGCAAAACATAAATGTTTGTATGGTATGGGACAAGTGAAATTGTATATTGCCTCAAATCAGTTTTAGGACAATTTTATCCTTGAGAATTATTATATCTTTTTTGAGTCAGGGTTTCTCTGTATAGAGCCCTGGCTATCCTGGAACTCACTTTGTAGACTTGGCTGTCCTTAAACTCATTGAGACCAACCTGTCTCTGACTCCTGAGTGCTGGGGTTAAAGGGATTTGATACCATGCCCAACAAGAATTATTTTTAGAAATAGATATTTCAGGTTTTTTTAAAAATAAACTTAGTGGTGTCCGTGTCTGTAATGGTAATATCAGCATCTTCTTTTCTCGATGCATTAAAAATATGTAAATGAGGGCTGAGGTAGTAACTCTGTGTTCGAGCACTTGCCTATAGGTTCAAGGTCTTGGATTCAATCCTCAGTACCACATACAAAGGAGTGGGTAGTGCTCCCTTGATTCCTGTTCAACTTAAACCTTAAATTATGTTCATGTCTGTGTGAGTGTGTCTCTGTTTGTGTGTGTATATCCCTTTGTGTGTGTCTCTGTGTGTGTGTCTCGTGTGTGTGTCTCTCTGTGTCTGTGTGTTTATGTGTGTGTCCCTGTGTTTGTATGTGTGTGTATATGTGTATGTGTATGTCTGTGTGTGTGTCTGTGTGTGTGTCTCTGTGTGTGTATCTGTGTATCTGTGTGTCTATGTGTCTGTGTGTGTGTTAGACACATTGATTAGTTTGACTGGTACTATATCATGTCAAGGAAAAACACTACTTTCTTTTAACTTCCCAAGGCATCACAGAGACGATGTCTCCAAAAATAAAACCTTGAAAAGTCACAGGGAATATTCTTCAATTTCAGAGAAGAACAAAAGCACTTATAGGTGGGAAGAGAGGCAGAGGGAACAGAAAATTGCCTTGTGAAGGAGAGCCTGTACTATAACACAATATCCTCAAGTTATACATGCTGAGATAGGTGTGACCCTGAGACACTAAATGGAAGGATGTTCACAGGCAGTGCTGGTAAAATACCAGAAGCCATACATAATGTCTGACCTCAGCTGCTACCTCATACAGCATATTTGTACATGGGAGCCTTAAAAAGATGGACTGGTCTACTGTCCTATGGCAGCAGGAGACCACTTTTATTTCCCATGTTGGGCTTATAATGTCCCTCACATTCCCTTCTTTTCAGACCCACAAAAGGTTTTTGTAAAGTTTCTCTAGGCTGTATTGTTGGCAGCAGCAGTAACCATGCCTCTTGTCTTGGGGAGTTAGAGGGTGTGATTTTTGACTAGTGTCTTCAGAGCCTCTGAGTTTTTAAAATACAGCTGAGGCTCTGATCTGATAAATGGTTGCTCTATGATGTGTTCTGACATGGGGTCTGGTTTTGGGGATCTGTTACTTTGGCACTATTCTTTTTGCCTCTTAGTGTACTATATCTCAGCCTTATTTGAAATACAGAAGTCTAATTGAAGAATAGTCCTAGGAAGATATATAAAATGATTTGTTTTATAATTCATCCCCCAAGTCCAGTTTGGTTAGCTTGTTATGCAATGTAAGTGAAATATCAGGTTTTTTTCTCCTGTGCCCTTTTTTATCATTAAAATGAACACAAAATGTGAAAAAAAACATAAAATAAAATACAGCTGAGAATTCCTGAATGAGATATAGATGAAAATGTCCTAATTCAGATGATTTATTGGCCCAGTTGTGTCTGTGATCAGTCAGCTGTGGGTAGGAGTTCTCTCTGAGAACCATCTCTACCTCTGGTTCTCTTGGGTATCCCCCACTTCCCACACCACATCAGTGCATTCTATGATTTTCTCAGGGTGAAGCCTGGCCTAGCACCCTAAAACTGTCTTCAGGTAACTGGGAGTGTCCCTAATTGTACAAGCTTAGGAAACAGGATGCTTAATAGGGGTTGGAGTATTCTTCCAAGTCAAAGGTCATGGGTTTGAATTCCCATTCGGCTTGTATCATGGTCAACTCCCTATGCAAAACACCTGACTTTACCCTTTATCCCTGGCTTCTTAAGGCTGTGAGAAGGAGCACAAACAGAACATGGTCCCTGTCATTGCATCCCCAACTAACTGTCCCTACATCTTGTCCTGCTAAAGTGCCCTGGAGGATTTCACTGTCTTGTAGGGGGCAAGCAACCCACACTGTCTCACTGGCACTTTCCTGAGGTTCTGATGGGGAATTCAGGGGGTTCTGAGGCTAATGGTGAGATTGGGGAGCAAAAGGGTGGGCTCCCTTCCAGCTGGGAAGCCAGTATCCCCGGTTCCACTCCACGCCCTCTGGGCAATGTTGCTAGAGGTCATGGCGGGTGCGGGGTGGGAGTTGGGCACCCCAGCTCATGAGAGAGCGCGCCCTGGAACCCCAGCACTTCCAGAAGGCAGACACAACCCAGCAGCCCACAGCCACTGACAGGCCCTGAGCGCACATAGCCCTCCTTGCTGAGGCCTCCGCTTCCTGGCGACGCGATAGCGGCGGGCGCCCCGATTGGCGGCCAAGCCTGCGCCCCGCCCCGCTGGGCGGGCCTCCGCGCCCTCCCCAGCCGGGCCCTTCCTTTCCGCCGGATGCGTCCCGGACAGCGGCTTGGTGGCGCTTCCTTCTCATTGACTGTGTGCGCCCGCGTCTGGGCTCCTTTGGGAGGACTCGGAAGCTGCGGCTCCCGGAGCACAGCGGGCAGAGCTGCGGGCTGCGCGCGCCCCTGCTGCCACCGGGCCTCCCGCGGTGGCTCCCGCGCCCCGCGGCGACTTCCGCATCCGCGCTTCCCTTTGTTCAAGTCCCCGAGCGGCGGCGGGGTCGGAGCCCGCGCCATGGGCGACTGAGGCGGCCGCAGTCCGCGCCCTGGAGCCGCAGCGATGCCGGACCAGATCTCCGTGTCGGAATTCGTGGCCGAGACCCATGAGGACTACAAGGCCCCCACGGCCTCTAGCTTCACCACGCGCACGGCCCAGTGCGGGAACGCCGTAATGGCCATCGAGGAGGTGAGCGGTAGCGTCGCCCGCGCCAGGCGGGAGGCTAGGGTCGCGGGGATCGCGCTGCGTCCTGGGGACCCGCTAGGCTTCCGCGCCTGGTGCCCGATACCCAGTGCCCTCCTCCTGCGTCCACACCCGGGAAAAGTTTTTGGTACCCCAAAGCCGGACGCAGCCGGACCAGCAGTGCCCAACACAGAAGCCCTTTGTTCCCTGCTCTAGGGAGAGGCTGCTTGGCCACCTTGGGCCTTTTTTGGGAACGCTCCTGTCTGTTCCCATTTCCAGCGCAGGGTTTCAGGTTCTTTGCTCCCATCCTCGAAGAGGTCAATTTCGGCTGCAGAGTCTGTGGCAGCTTCGAGCCGGGGACCCCTGCGAGCTCTGCGGCCCTCAAGTGATGGGTCTCTCCAACTTGTTCCGGACCTCTCCAACTTGTTCCTGAAGTAGCCCGGCAGGGGCAGCAGTGGCTTCTGAGCCAACATGTTGAGCAGATCCAGGGACCCCAAGCTGCTTAGGCACGGGTGCCCATCCCGGAATCTTGGGAGGCCTGGCAGTGCCCACTACTTGCCACAGAGCAGCGCTGTAGAGGGATGTGGAGAATGGTCTCTTTGAGGTCCAAAAGGTCTTTGGTGGCCGCTTCTGGGCTACCTGTGTGGTGCCTGTTGACAGTATGATCAGTTCCTGTGCCCTTAACCTGGAAAGGGCCTGCATAGTCATTGTATTGAGTGGCTAAGCAGAGAGCTCTCCAGATCCTGGGGAAGAGGGACTGCGAGAAGGAAGCAGTTTGGGTTGAAAATTGAAGCAGGCTTGGAAGAGGCTGTGTGAGTTCAGAGACCACGGCTGTCCATAGCTTGGGAAAGCCTCACTTACATCATTTTCTTTACCTCCCCAACAGAATTTAGAGTTTCGTGTTTTCAGCTCTGTAGGCTTTGTGCATCCAGCCAGACTCACAAAAGGTAGCTGGAGAACGAGACACACATGTATAGCAGTAGTGAACCGATGACTACATTTCTTTTGCTCAGAATTTTAAGATCAAGGTAGACATTTTAAAATACTCTTGCCAGAGGTTGGTGTTCGGAGAGCTTTTAAATTAAGCTATGTCATTACATCCTTTCCCGTTGGTTGAACAAAGCATTCGCTATTAGGCTTTGGCTGGGCGGGGAGTGGGGTGGGGGACTAGACTATTATTCTTTCGTGTAAAATATTTGTCTTTGTAGACCTACACAGTCAGGAAATGAAAAATACTAGGTTCAGCATCCTGCTCTTGGAAGTGAGCTAGGGTATCCGTTCTTCTCCTTCACCCTAGTCCCCTTTCTTTTCTCTCTCCTGTCTTCCCAAAGATCTGCTTGTAAATCTTTTGTAGCAAAGTCAGTGAGAGCAGATTGCTTTAGTCCACTTTTCTCAGCCTGGCCTTTAGGTGCCACTGATGCCTTTAATGAGGCAGGTGGGGGATGAGGGGGATGAGATCTCCTCCCCCATGAGGGCCCTTGAAAAGCACTAGGAAGATAGTCACAGTGTTTTGAAAATACATCATTAATATTTATGAAAATAATTACATCCAAAAAAGGTAGGATTCCCTCTGTGGAAAGGACACTTGTGTCTGATGTCCTTAAAAGACAGCCCATGTTTATAAGGTTAGGACGCTTCTCTTCATTGCATTGAATCAGTTAGGTATCAGTAATACTGGCAGATGTTGGAAAGCCAGGAAAATACGAGTTGCAATTAAAGTAGGCATGGCCTCTCTCTGATTAATTTTAGTTTATTTTGGATGAACCCAAAGCTGCTTTTCCATGCAGTGCAGGAGATTACCCAAGAGCTCAGTTACTGGGTAGATTACAGAGAGACTGGATTTGGTCATTCTGTTAAATTGCAGGCTGGCTTCACTCAGCCTCCAAAGCAGAAAATGGATTTGAGTTGGAAACAGGGAAAACCTGAACTCCTTGCAGGCTCATCTCATTTTAAGTGAGGCCAGCATCCACTCTAAGATAATAGTGTGTATGAACTGATTTGAAGGGTGAAAGGACTCAGTGTGGATTACTTAAAATAATGCTTTCTTTCTCCTCCTACATAATTTAATGTTCACTTCCAATACAAAAAGTTGTTTTCTCTCTAGTGTAATAACACACCATGTTTACAATACTTAGACTTTAAGCAAATGTCTTTTTATGGTCAGATGAGACATTAGGGTAGGTTTTGTGACATACAAAAAGTTACGCATTTCATAGAAATACAACTAAAAAAATAAGTCCCGGGTCTTCTACTTAAATGAGTTATGGAATAGGTAAACTTATCTGATTAACTTTGGCAAACCTGATTGCTCCCAATTGAGAATATGTCTAGCTGTTGTCATTTTTTGACTGAAATAGGCTTTCTTGACTGCACACCTGTATCTTGAATTTCAGTTGTTTGCCAGTGCCTGACCTGTATTACAGGTATCAAACTGTTGTATTTAATCTCTATCCCTGCTGTGCAGATAAGGGATTTGAGGCTAGGAGATTAGTTCAGGTTATAGACACAGCAAGTGGAGTTTAAATTTGGCTGGATGCTGCTTTCTCAAACTGCTTGGCGTTATCTAATGCTTAGTTATGGTGCTTTCTCAAAACTGCCCATAGCTAGATCAGCCACCTCCAAGTCAGGCTCCATCACTTTCCAGTTGTATGAATTGGGATGAGACCGTAACCGCCCATAGATACTTTTACCGTTTTCAATCCAGTTCACAGTCTAGATAATCATGTCTATTTCTGAAGGTTCTGGTACAGTACCCAGTAGACTTAGTAAATGGTAGCTGCTTTACCAGATTTCACTGTAGTTACTGTATAGACCCTGGAATGAGATTGGAGGAGGGGAGAAGAAAATGAATGAATGGATGAAGGCGTGCATATAAATGGAAATTGTTGTCCCTCCCCCTAGGTGTGCCTCTGTGTGTGTGTGTGTGTGTGTGTGTGTGTGTGTGTGATGGTTCCTGTGCTGACCTAGGCCAGAGGCTGAACTTGCAAAGCTTTCCTGAACCAGTTCCCCACAGCCTGTCTCTGCTTCCCCTGAATCCTGGGGATCCCCATGCAGGTTCACAAGCTTGTGCAGCAAGCACCTGACCCCCTAAGCTGCCTTCCCAGCCCCCATGCATTCTCTCTAAGGAACTTATTGTCTTGGTAAAAGGTGAGAGTGTAGGTGGTTTGAAACTTTTCACTTCCTGATGACTTTCTCTGGGTGACTTACTTTGCACAGTTTGCAAAATGCAGAGCGCAACTGGTGTCAGCTTTGTGCTTTGGAAATAAGGGAGAAAATAAGTAATTGTGGCATAAATTTGAAAACTGAGCTGCGACACCCCCACCCTCTTCCTAGCTTTGATTTTTATATCTTAGTTTATTTAAGCCTCTGGTTACTTCAAAATACTCTGGAAATAGAGTAACATTGTGTGCATTCTTGGGACACTCCTGTTGTTTGTTAGGGCTTCTTCATAGCTCCATTCATTCCTACCCTGCTTATTTGGCATTGATGTGGTTTTAAAAATAAATTTGATATTGACTCTTAAGTATTAAAATTTAACTTTTTCCTTCCATGGCCATGAGTCTCTTCTTCTGTTGTCCTTGGTTACCTTGGAAATCGCTTTGCTGTTCTAACTGCAAAAGGAGAATGAACCTCTGGACTGTACAGACTCCCAGGGGATGCTGTTCATGGGGCCAGGCTGCGCCCAGCAGTTCCAGTGGGAACTGGCCTTGCATTTGATTCTGAGTTGTAGTCCTTTGTGACTTGTTTGTAAACCAGCTCCTTCAGAATCCCAGGCTAACAGATTTTGAATCTATGGTCAGAAGGATGCCCCCTTTTTCTCAGTGTATCCTTGGAAGGGAGTAGGTTAACAGTCGATCATTTTATGCTGCCCTGAAATCTGAATTGGTGTCTCTGGAATGTCTTGAATCAGTTAGGGTGGAATTGGTTTCCCTCCAGCTGAATTCAGTTTCTCTTTTATGATTAGTAGTGCAGTTACTATGATACCACTCCTTGTGCATCCCCGCTCTTGCTGTGGTTCATTTGGGACCTGCTGCTGTGTGTTAGGTGAAGGGATTAGACATCTCTTCTCTTTGAAAGAATCTGTGGTTCCGTGGGGAGAAACCAATTCTCCAGGCAGATCAGTGACGTGAGGCCATGTCTGCAAGTGCATCTATGGTGATGATATAGAGAACAGGAAGACTGGGACCACTTACATGTGATCAGAGCATCTATGGCGATGATATAGAGAACAGGAAGACTGGGACTGCTTACATGTGATCAGGGATGTGGATGAAAGGGCCTTGAATGGAATCCTGGTGTAAGAGGCTCCAAGGTGGTTTAATCCAGTCTTCCATATCTGTGTCCCTACCTTAGAGAAATATTTATCCACTCTTGGGCTGGTGATCAACTAGGCCTTTGGTGGAATTTTCCTATCCATCCAGGCTGCAGAAGGCTCCTTAGGCCAAGAATTTACAGAGGCCTTTCATGGTGGGAAACTGCACTTTTGGCTTTTGGTCAGCATTGTAGCCCAAGAATGAAGTCAGCTCTTTGCTAACATTACTCTGTCTCAGATGCTTGGTGGCGACATGGGTTGGTGGCCACTCTGTTGTGTGATGTAGATTCAGGACTTTGTTCTCCATACTTGCAGGAAGTCCTGTTGATGAGCACAGTTTTAGGCCCTTGCAACTGCAAAATGCTTCACTTGACAACACCAGTCAGTGTGGTGTGGAACTTGCAGAGCCTCAGGTTCCATGGCAGAGCTGTGGAAATAGAGTGTGCATTTTAACAGCACTCTCAGGAGCAGTGTGTGCACCAGGGTTTGAAAGTACTGTTGTAGGCTGCCCTGAGTCCTG
This sequence comes from Mus caroli, assembly GCF_978045245.1. Taxonomy (NCBI): domain Eukaryota; kingdom Metazoa; phylum Chordata; class Mammalia; order Rodentia; family Muridae; genus Mus; species Mus caroli. Next base: position 18,275,322 of record NW_028227269.1, on the reverse strand, counting down.
GCTGTGTTCAGAGTTGCTGGGTGGGCGAGGGGGTGTCTGTGGACTGGAAGAACCTGGTTCTGCTCTCCTGAATTCTGATCTCATATGATTTGGTTGAGGCCTGGAGCTTTTATATTTGTAAAAGGCTCTTCCCTAGTTGATAATCACTGATAGAGAGGTGATTATGTCAGGTTGTGTGACAGGTTGTGATAAGACAAGGTTATGCATAACTTGGGGAAAGGATGTGGTTTGGAGGGGAGGAAACTGAAGTCAAGACAGGCATCTCTGCAGAGGTGACCTTTGAGCAGTCTGGAATGTAGAGGCTGCCTGCTTGCAAAGACCTAGGCATAGATGAATCCTGGAAAAGGGCTGAGATGTGAGTATCAGGGCAGACAGAAGGCCTGTGATCAGAGGTGAGGGAGAGCAGAGGGGCCTGTGTGGAGGGGTGGCTTAGGTCCAGATAGCACTGGGCTTTACCTTGGGGAGAGAATTTGCACGTTGGCTGTGGAGTGGCGCAAAGCTGTTAGAGGGTTTGGTGCTCAGACTCCCATGGTCTGATTTCCTCTTTAGGATTTAATTTTTATTGATTTGTATCTGTGTGTGACACTCAGAATGCAGATGTCCTTAGAGCTTATGCAGCCGGAGTTGTAGGCAGCTGTGAATTGCTTGGTTGTGGGTGCTGGGAATGAAACTTGGTACCTCCTGAAGAGCAGGAAGTTCTCTTACAATAAACCATTTCTCCAGCCACTGCTTCACAGTTTAAAGACATTTCGGTGCTTGTTCCTAGTCCCAGGAGAAAGATGGGGAGACCAGCAAGGGAGTAGGGGTTCATTTGGATGCTGCGGTGGTGGCAGTGCAGAAGTGTCCTTTGAACTGGGTGTCATTCCCTGGTACTTGAAGCATGGGTCTCCTATCATCCCCAAGGTAAAAGTGGCACTGTCCAGCATGCCTTAGTGGTAGAGACCAGGTCTACTGTGAGGATTGGCTGTCTAGAGGACTTGTATTGAAAGCAGTCTTTTTGTTTTTTGTTTATTTGTTTGGTTTTGGTTTTGGGTTTTTTTTTTTGGGTGGTGGGTGTTTTTTTTGAGACGGGGTTTCTCTGTATAGCCCTGGGTGTCCTGGAACTCACTTAGTAGACCAGTCTGGCCTCGAACCCATGAATCCACCTGCCTCTGCCTCCTGAGTGCTGGTATTAAAGAGGTGCACCACCACACCTGGCTATAACTAGCATTTTTATGAGCTTTAATTCTATGTTAAGAAAATGTGCTTTTGCCAGTTCGTTGCCTAATACCAAATGGTCAGCACCAAAGCCAGACATATAAATAATATTATGCAGATTGTGCAGGCTGTGTTTATATGTTTAGGGAATATACATATATGTATGAAATAACAAATGAAAAGAGAGGTTATGAATTTGAAAGAGAGGAAGCAGGGATATGTGGGTTGGTTTGGAGAATAGAAATGATTAGATTATATTACAATTTCAAAAAATAAAGAAAAGTAATTGTAAAGTAAGAAAGCATTAAATTATTTCTTTTTGGGAGAGGTCATGAAGAAGTATAGCAAAGTAAAAACAAAATTCGAGGCTTTTAGGCCCAGGCTTGGGAGTGTGGTCTTTGTGGCTTAGTGCTCCAGGTTCTGGTCATAAAACAGATAGCGACATTCCTCCACCCACCCAATTCCTGGGTTCAATTCAAAGAATGGCACCCTGACCATTACTGGAACCTGCAATGCAAATGTGCTATTGTTAGGGGCTCTTAGATTGTTAGGGGCTCTTAGAAACTGTCTTGAGAGATAACCTGACACTTGTGACTTTACACTTCCTTGTGACTCTTAACTGGTATTTTTGGTATTTTCCAACAACGCCCTCCCCACCTCCTTGAGTTGTGGTTTCTTCCTTTAAATACCCCCTTACTCAGCTACTCGGGGGGGAGGGGGGCAAGGTCCTCTACATACACAAGGTCCTCTACATACACCCTGCGTGGTGTATGACCATGGGCCCAAGAGCGCTCTTGAATAAAAATCCTCTTGCAATTTGCAGCAAGACCGTTTCTTGTGGGTGATTTTGGGGTGTCGCCTCTCCTGAGTCAGAACTTGGGGGAGTCCTCACGTTGTGGGTCTTTCAGTCATATAGGCACCATAGAGTCATGTGACTCTGGGTTTCAGCAGTTGACAAAACAGGAGTTCTGACCACTCTGGTTGGTTCTTCTATGTCCTTTCACTGTACAGAGGTGGGTTTCCTTAGTGCAAGCTAGTGTCCATTGAGTCTCTGCAGGCCATCTTCCATTGTTGTCAACTTAGAGGAGCCAAGACTGACAACTCCAGAGATATCAAGTGCTAACCCCTGGGGAGGCATTAGAGGCCCTTTTTTTTAGAGGCTTTTCTTTTCTTGTTTTACTTTTTAGTCAGGGCTTCAGGGTTGCCTTGAACTCTATGTACCAAATATAACTTTGGATTTCAGATCCTCCTGCCTCTACCTCCACCTTCGAAGGCTGCAGTTACAGCATGTTTCATCATCTTTATTTTATGTGGTGCCAGGGATCAAACTCTGAGCCTCTTGAATGCCAGGCAAACATTCTACCAACTGAGCTGCCTCTGTAACCTCTAGAGGCATTTACTGAGAGGCCTTCACTGCCACAGAGTGAGTTGTCTAATAATATGCCTGGTCCCTTAGGGCTGTGGGTTCCAGAAAACCATCTGGGTTGTGTACATAAAGGTCTCATAGTGAATGGATTGAGGCTGGGTCTTCGAGGCCAGGAGATCTGTGTGTGGTGGCTGCTGCTTCTTAGAGGGGCACAAGCTAAACCATGCCAATTAAGGTAACTGTTAGGGACAAACCTTCCACCTAGGGTTGTCCTAATCATCAGGATACATTCTTCTCAGATCAAAGAAAAAGTCTCCAAAACTAATACCCACAGGAACATGGCAAAAGAGGGAGTACAAATTGCATCAGAGGACACATTTGGTAAAACACTTGTTTTCTGGATATAATGTGACCATTGCACCCTGGGCAGTGCCATTCCATTTATATGCACAAGATCCAGCCTAACAGATATTGAGTAATATTCCATCAGGCAGCACTAAGTGACCGTACTAATGATGGTGATGGTGATAAAGAAGAAGGAGGAGGAAGAGAAGGAAGAAGAGAAGAGGAAGAAGAGGAGGAGGAGGGGATGGAGGGGGAGGAGAAATGGGGGAACTAGGAGGAAAAAGAAGACACAATGGAGACATGAAGGTGCAAGTGTCAGAGAGGATGTAGGTAGAGGTAGGAATGAGAGATAGAAATAATCAAGATATACTGTGTGCAAATATGAAATTGTCAAAGAATAAATTAATAACAAATAAATAATAAACCTTCCAGTTCAGCTCACCCCTGCTTCCTGACCATTGCCTTGCCTCTAACAACCCTAACACTATGAAACCTAATCCTAACCGTAACCCTCTAATAGGCTAACCCTAAGTCTAACCCTGCTTACTGTGAGGGAAATGTGTTCATTATACCTTTTGAAGTGAGAAACCATTTCTTAATCTTGATCTTTTGAGATTGTCAGATCCACCTTCAATCTAGGCAATAGATTCTTTTGGCATCCTACATACATAAAAGACAATGAACAGGGTTGTTCTTTCATTGTTTATACTTGCCCTATTTTTGTATTTTAGAAAAGGTGATTTGCTAGTTTGAGGTTTAAAATTGGCATTGGAAAGTACTTATTTCTTCAGAATTCTGGTACATAGTGAATATCAGCTGTAATAACCTGCAACATGAGATAACCCGTCCTTGATTTTTCTAAGTTCCCTTGGCTGATAGCCTTTCTATATTAGACATTAGAGAGACATTCTATTAAATTTCCTTTCTACATCCACAGAGAAATTCATTCTGATTTGAGATATGTTTATCTAGAGAACCTGTCCTAATACAACTGTGGCTTTTCTCTACTTTGCCACTGATGGCGATGTGCTGGCTACCAAGAAGGCTCAACAGTGTTTCCCTTATATTTCTGGCTTTCCTCCCAGGGTTGTTTGGTATCATCTGGTGAAAGGGAGCTGCAGTCTCCCTGAGCCCAGCACTGAGCCCCAAACAAAACTCTTGTTTCCTAAAATCCCTCTTTAATGTTCATTGCCTGGGCTCCCTCCCACTCAGATTGATAACCCCACTGCACCTTGGGTAATGGGCTATGCAAGCTCTTCCTCTGGATTTCAGGAAGAGGAAGGCAAGTGCTGTGAGGCAAGCTCAGGCAAGGTCTGAAGTCAGGTCCTGGTAATGCAGGATCATTTCTCACAGAGAACAGGAGCAGGCAGCTGACTACCCTGAGCTGGAACGTGTTAGGAACTAAAAGGGGGCCCTGGGGAAGAAAGGAAAGGGGGGGGGGAAGGCCCACACCGTGCCAGAGTTCCACCTATGCTCTGGACAGAGATGTGGGAGAGCTGCCATACACTCTTTGCTCAGCCCTGGGTGTGCATCTAAGTCTTTCACCCACTCTTTGGGTGTGAACAAGTGGCAGCCCAACCTGGGAGCCCTGGGGCTACTTTCCTAAAGCCCTGGGGTATGGGAGAGAGGGAAGAGGGATGAGAGGTTCCCACACCTGTGAGAGTGAGCACAGTGGATCTTGACTGGAGCACATGAAGGCCTTCCATGGGGAGATTAGAAAGGGCTCATTACGAGAAAGCCTATCCCATCCTCCAAGCTTAGTGGGCCTTGATGAAAGGAGATATTCTATGGTTTTAGAGCTTTATTATAGAAAGGCAGGGAGAAAGAGAGAAGGTAGAAGAGAGAGAGAGAGGCCCCCCTAGAAGGCTAGAAGGGGGAAGGCTAGATAGAGAGTAAGAGGGAGAGAGGAGAGGAGAGGAGAGGAGAGGAGAGGTCAAAGAGAAAGGAAAGAGGAGAGAGGAGTGCAAGAAGTGAGAGGTAAGAGATCAAAGGAGTGAGAGCAAGAGAGATAGGCGGGGCTGAACATCCCTTTTTATGGTCTTTACTGTTGCTAGGTAACTGGGGAGGAGTTTAGCCTGAAGGTCAGAAGCTTGGGACTTTGCCTACATGACTTTTAGCCAGGCTTCTCTTGTGGTGGCTGGGGTGGGGGTGGGGGACTGTAACTTAGGCAGGAGCCTGAGTTCCAGAAGCATGAGGGAATTGATGCCTTCCTTGTCACATAGGTGAATTATCACCCTTCCGGGGTTCAGACCTCAGCTCAACTGGAGACCACCCTGTCCATGCTTAGCCCAGTGCCCCACATGAATGGTGAGTTCTCCCCCAGGGCTGGGAGGGGTGAGAGTCCTCTTGGGGACTGGCTCAAATGCTAATGTAGTGCAAACCACACCTGAGATCTGGAAAAGGTGTGGCCCTGGATTTGAAGCACACTTTAACCTGGAGGAAGGGTGAGACCCACTGGCCAATCAAGGTCTCCACAGGCAGGCCAGCCAGTCAGACAAGGAGGCAGGATCTTCCGAGTGCCTTTCCCCAAGTTCACTGTGGCTGTGCAGGCTTGAATGGTTCTCTGTGTCCTGCTGTGAGCTCTGCTGTTGGGTGCTGTGAGAGGACCTCAGGGAAGCTCTGATTTTGAGGCATGGTGAGCACAGGGTTACTGCCCACAGAGGGTAGGGGCAGGGTGCTGAGCAGTGGAAGCTGGGGTGGTGAGTCCTCTTTGGGGCTAGATGGGAAGTATAAGCCATATGTGAGCACCTGTGAGGTCTCTCGTGTTGCTCCTCACTTGCTCCATCAGGGGTGACCTCTAATAACTTCCCTATCATTTCCCAAATCCTTTGGACCTTAGTTAGGCTGGCTTGTGAAAACAAGGGTGGTTTCTTTGAGTCTGTAGCACACATGTCCAAACCCCTTTGTCTTTATTTATACATTACGAAAACAGGTAAAATTCTAATAGGTCTGATTTCATACATTATACTTGTTTTTGTTTTGTTTAGGTTTTGTTAATTTTTGTTCTGTTGCAGTTTTTTCATATTTTTTGCATCACATGTTTAGTGAGTTTATTATTATTTGGGAAAGGGACTTTAATAATTTCAGAATTTTTTTGTGGTTTTATTGGAAAATGATAGACCTCTGAGCTGATATTCTTCTATTCCAATCGTTTGTAATTTTCGCCTTCACATATTTTGCAGAAGTCCCAGTTGTTTATTGCCACGAAACTTTTAGAATCCACATTTTTTTAACTGAAATATCAATTTTTTCTCTTCGTTTTGAATCCATGAGATTCTGTCTTCCTTTCCTGTTCTGTGGGTGAACCTTGCCTCTGTAGTTGTCAGGTAATCTCATGTCCTGCTCTTAGGGACTTAGCAACTCCTTATGTCATTTCCTGCCTCCATCCCCTGTGTCTGTTGTCAGGCGTGCTTTATATACATCAGCCACCAGCTATAGCAGCTCTCTATTTTTGTTCCCTGTCTCTGTTCTCTGCACATGCACACTCTCTGTCATCTCTCCCCTCATGGCTCTCTTTCTCCTCCCTGTCTGTGTGTCTGTCTGCAGGTCCTCTTATGTATTTCTATCCCTTCCCCAGGTTCTCACTCCTCTCCCTTCCCCCAAACAACCTCTTTTGCACTTTATCTGTTGCATGCTTTAATTTCTCAGACCTGCTGTGATGGGATAGCTTGGATTTCTTGGTTGCAATTGTTCCTGGCTGTTACTCTCTATGTTGCTATGCTGGTGTGTAGCCATCTCTGTTTGGGTGGTTATTGACCTCTGGGTTTGTCTTTTTGGGTGGGAGTTTTGTTCCTGGGTTACTGTTTGATACATGGATTTGAAGAGAGTGTTCACTGACAGTTTCCTATTTTACTGACCTATTTTGTAGGTATGGTCAACAGGGGATGCTTTGTGATATTAAAATCTGGGAGAAGCGACAGGCAGGAACAGAAGATCTTAGTAATCCACAAGGAGCCGTAGTCAGAAGAGAGGTCAAGCAGCCCATGGTGTTTAATACAATGTTGGAACAACTGGGAAAATTGAACCTGTGGTAAATCAATCAATCATGAGGTTGATCTATGGAAGCTTACCTTGTGTCCTTTCAGTCATGGAATGTGGTTGAATAGGGAGTATCTGCCCAAGTGGGGGCTGAGACACAGGGATGAGGCAGGAATGGATAGGCAGGTGGGGATTGTCTATGGTATCTATAGGAAGCTTGCACAGGAGGAGAGGATATTTCCACTGCTACTCTTTACCAGTGTTAAGGGCAGCTGATATTAGGGTCTGCAGTAACAGAGAGTGAGGTAGGTCTTTGGACAAAGTCTAGTCTACGGACAGGCATGGTTGTGGTTAACCAGGAGTTTCTGTCTATAATCAGGGGCTCAGCAACAGAGATGAGTTTGTAAATCCCAAACAGTTTGCTTTTTGAGAATGTACATTTGTACATTCCAGCAAAAATCCCATGACAAAATCCCCTTATCAACAGCCAGTTAAGGTACATCAGCAGGGTTAAGCTACATAGAGATAACTAAGACCTCCTATAGAAACCAAAAACAGAAACAGCTTACCCATCATGGTTGTCAGATTTTTTTGCCCCCCTTGCTTGGTACCTGCACATTATGCCAGACATACAATTTTCAAAATATTACAATGCTGATTTGTATGCAAACTCCCCACTCTTGTTGTAATTACAATAAATACTCAAAACCTCTAGACTTGATCTCTCAGTTTGTACCTAATGGGAGTTTGACTGCTGCGAGTCCTTGTTACTGAGGTCATAAAAAAGGCCTCTGTGTGTTTGCATTGCAATAGGCTCTGTGCTGTTCATTACAGTTTCTGTGAGTTAGGCATAAAACCTTGATGCTTTGACTGGAACCCCAAGACCCTCAGGACACCCATCGGAACGCTTGAAAGACCGCTGTTAGGATGTGTCATTGTTGTTCTTTGCATCAGTGACCTGTCTGTCAGAAATGTGTCTGTGTACCTTGGTTTTTTTATTTTTCTTGAGTACTTGTGGAGTGAGATGAACATAGTGAATGTGGAACTCCAGTGAAGTGGAAATGCTGGCGAGTCGTAGCTACAAAGGGCTAGGAAGATGTTCCAGACCCTGGAACAGGGGTTGTGTGCCCCTGGCCTTAATTTCTGGGAAGTTACAGCAGTCTTGGAACCCTGCTCCATGGCTCACAGCTGCCAATCCTGTCTTCATTTTCTCCTCTGTACAAGTGGTGGAATCTGCTGCTTAGCCTTCACCGCCCCCTCGTGGCCCTCTATTATGTGTGTGCCACTTTAGTATTCTCTAACTGAGAGAGGAAATGAGACTGTTTCCATCCCAATTGATATAGTTACTCACCTTCCACCTTGGGTTAAATCCCTCTTATCAAGAGGACCTGTACCCATTAAATTGCCCTTGACAGAGAGCTCTTTATGACCACATTCAGGGTAAAATCAGACCCTGCAAAACAGGGTGGAAAGGACAAAGAACTCATTTTGCCCCCTTCTAAACAACCCTGTTCTCAGTCTATATGTGACTCTGTAGTTTTGAACTTGGAGCTGTTAGTATATAGGAGGTTGTTTTTCATCCCTTCCAGCAAAGTTAGCATATCTTCCTTAGACCAGCAGTCTTATTTCCAGGTCTGTGGGGCAATCTACTCCTCTATTCACCTTCCAGCTGTTTGGCCACCTCTTTGGTCTCCCTGGCCTGGGAATCCAGGGTTAAGGACACCACACCACAGGGCAGTGCAGCTTCCCTTCTCCCCATTCCACCATATCCTTCCATGCTCTGAGCCAGGAGCCCTTCCCATTTTATCCTGGCTCAGACACTACTCCAACTCCCTGATGTGGTGGCAGGGGTCCTGTAATGAGATGGTTAGATCATTGGTTTTGGAATTTTACAACTCTCTCATTTATTATTGTCTCTGTGTCATAGTTGTTTTAACTCAACATTTCAGGCTACAGTCATCTGAAGGAGCCTCAGTTGCAGGTGTGCCCTCATCAGAATGGCTGGTTTCTATGTCTCTGAGAGATAGTGTTGATAATTGATATAGGAAGACTCTTCCATGAAGGGTGGCAATATTGGGAAGCAAGTGGACATGGGTTGGATGAGAGAGCTAGGTGAGCATTGTAGCCGCCTGTGGCCATGTGAACTGGGTTCCCCTGAAAGGCATCCCGGGGCTGAAAGAGATCAGAGGGCAACAAAAGAATGAGGCCAAGACAAACCTTTCTGTTCAAAGCCTCTGAAGTTTACTGAGCGTCCCTGCTTATAAAGAGGGTAGGCCCATCATCTGCCAGCCCATTCTTTGTGCCTGGAGCCAGCCCATAGGCGATCTATAGGGCTTGTCTCCAGATAGTCTCCAGGACCTTTCAGCAGGAAGCAGAGTATTGGAGAAGAGCAAATAGGGCCATCAAGGTCAGAAGTCTCTACCCTAGGTGTACTGTCTGGTTTTATGTGTCAACTTGACCAGCTGGAGTTATCACAGAGAAAGGAGCTTCAGTTGAGGAAATGCCTCCATGAGATCCAACTGTAAGGCATTTTCTCCATTAGTGATCAAGGGGGAAAGGCCCCTTTGTGGGTGGGACCATCTCTGGGCTAGTAGTCTTGGTTCTATAAGAGAGCAAGCTGAGCAAGCCAGGGGAGGCAAGCCAGTAATGAACATCCCTCCATGGTCGCTGTATCAGCTCCTGCTTTCTGACCTGCTTGAGTTCCAGTCCTGACTTCCTTGGTGATGAACAGCAGTATTGAAGTGTAAGGGGAATAAACCCTTTCCTCCCCAACTTGCTTCTTGGTCATGATGTTTGTTTAGGAATAGAAACCCTGACTAAGACACTAGGTAATCTCCTTCTTAATGGCAGCAAGGTCAACGTCTGGCTCAGCCTGCTCCAAGGCTGAGGGAGGCTACAGAGCATGAGAGAGTGACCAATCAAGAAAGCAAGGCAGGAAGTAGTGTTTGTCAAATATTTTTCCCTTCATTTTCTAGCTTTAGTTTCTAGTCTGAGCTCGCAATAGGATGTGCTGTGATCTGACAGAACCATGTAAAACAAACATTTATTACCTGAGATGCTTCTGCTCAGAGGAAACCATCACAGCAGCAGAGTTGCAAGGCAGAACAATAACAACAAAAGCAACAACAACAGCAACAACAACAATTGTTTCAAAAGCTGATTTTGCTGTTGGACAGAATCTCTGTTCTCTATTGAAGGAATATGGAAAATATCAGAAATTGAAATGGCAAAAGTCATAGAAAGCTGTATATGGAGCTTAATCGGTTGTTCCCATAGGATCTGGAAGATTGGAGCGTTTACAGTAATGCAGCCACAGGAAGTTGAGGTCATACTATTTCAGTGGAAAATAGACTGAAAACTTTAGGAAGAGGTCATTTCTGTGATATTTTGGCCAAAAAAAAAAAAAAAAAGAAAAGAAAACTAGAAAATTTTTTACTTGGCTTATGCCCTGAGATATTGAGTAGGTCAAACAAACAAAAATATTGCCTGATTTGTATATTTTTATGCAACTGATAATTATTTGTTCAATTTTCCTATTTCTTTTTTTTTTTTTTTTTTTTTTTCCTCTGAGACAGAGTTTCTCTGTGTCTCCCTGGCTGTTCAGGAACTTACTTTGTAGACCAGGCTGTCCTCGAACTCAGAAATCCCCCTGCCTCTGCCTCCTGAGTGCTGGGATTAAAGTCCTGCTCCACCAAGACCTGACTTCCCCTATTTCTTTATTCAATTTACATTCTAATTGTTACACCCATCCCATTCCACCTTCCACAGTCCCTCATTACTGACTCCCTTTTATCTCCCCAGGGATGGTGGGAACCACTTTAGTATCCCTGAACTATGGCATGTCAAGTCTCTGCAGGGTTAGACACATCCTTTCCCACTGATGTCAGACAAAGCACCCCAGTTAGGGAAACAGTTTGCACAGTCAGGAACAGCTTAAGGGACATGCCCTGCTCTGGATGTTGGGGACCCCATGAAGACTGACCAGCACATCCACTACATATATGGTGGGGGCCTCCATCCCAGTCTGTGTGTGCTCGTTGGTTGGTGGCTCCATCTCTGAGAGTCTCCTAGGTTCTGGGTTATTTGACTCTGAGGGTCTTCTCATGGACTTCCTATTCCTACAGAGGCCGTCAATTCTTTCCCCAACTCTTTTAAAATACTCCCTGAGCCCTGTCCAATGTTAGGTTGTGGGTCTCTGCATATGTTTCAGTCAGATGCTGGATGGAGACACTCAGAGGACAATGATGCTAAGCTACTATCTGCAAGTATAACAAATTATCCTCAGTAATGCCAGCCTTGGTGCTTGCCCATGGGATGGGTTACCAGTTGGGCAGGGTATAGTTTGGCCATTCCCTCAGTCTCTGTTTCAACTTTGTGCATGCCTTACTTGCAGACAGAACAAATTTTGGGAGTAAAGGTATTTGGTTTTCTTGGTGTAGTGAACACTTCACTGGTGGTTCTGCCTGACTGCAAGATGTCACCTCTTCATGGCCCATAATTCAATGCTTTATATCTAAGCTAAGATCACCTCCCTAGCCGCATTTGTGCCCTCCCATTCATAGTCTCAGGCACATTATACAGATGCCCCCACCCTAACCCCCCTCTCTCCCAGCATCTGCTGATTTCATTTCATTTTCCTGGCTCTCTGGCCCTTGTCTCTTACCACACTTGTTCCTAACACTCCCCTTCTTATTTCTTAACTACTGTCTCATCCAGTTTCTCCCTTCCATCTACCTCTTCTGTCTCTTTCATAACCCGTTGAGTGAGATTCAACCATGCTCTTTTGTGCCATGTCTTGTTTACTGTCTTTCCGTCTATGAAGTGCACTGTGGGTATCCTATACTTATGGTTATTATTCACTTGGAAGTGAGTATGTACATTCATGTCCTTTTGGGCCTGAGTTACCTCATTCCAGATATTAGTTTCTAATTGTACCCATTTCTCTGCAAAATTCATGATGTCCTTGTTTTTCATACCTGAGAAGCACTCCATTTTGTAAATGAAACATGGTTTTTGTGTCCACATTTTAGTTGAGGAACATCTGCATTCTTTCCTGTTTCTAACTGTTATAAATAAAGTGGCTGTGAACTTATTGGAGCAAATGCCCTTGTGGGTATGCGCCTATGAAGGTACCCTGAGTGTAGTACTTCCTTTGGCTTGCTATGTTTTAAATTAATGGAAGGACTATTCAACGTGTTTCCTCATCCCAGGATGGAACCTTAAACAAAACCTGCTGCAAATGTGGTTCAAGGGAGGCAGGGTCCATTAATTTAGAAGCAAAACTTCACAGGATCATCCATATCGTGCCGCTTCTGGAAACTGAAAGATGAAAATACCATGGTCATAGATTCTTTCTCTATGGTTTCAGTTTAGCACCACTCCAGCCATCTTTTGACAGAGTCAGGATCCCAGGGAAGACTCTGTTTGAGTTCCTTGCATTTAAGTGGTGAGGTTGATGCTTGAGTTGCATTTTGTGACCACAGGTTGTGGAGAAAACTAACGCATTGAGAAATCTGCCATGGAGAGATGCTTACAGGGAGATGAAGTACCCAAACTGAGAGTTGTATGAGAAGTTACAGGAAGAGCACCATCTATGCCTTTAGGAATTGAAGTCCAATGTGTTTGAGACAAAGCTATAGGATTTGATGTTTGCCCTGCTGTTTTTCTTGCCTTTGTCCAATCTTCTCTCCCTATGTGCACATTCCTATCGATTGGAATGGGAAGGGGTATTCAGTGCCATTTTGTGTTAGAAAGATATAACTTGCTTTTTGATTTTGCAACTTTGCTTTCTGATGTGGCTGTCAAGATATTGTTTTGAGTGTCAGCAGAGACTTTAGACGTTTGAACAGTGCAGGAGTCTTTCTAGATTCATCTTGGGGAGATGAAAGTGTATATACACTCAAAATTTTCCTTTTTCTTTCTTTCCTTTTTTTTTAATCCTATAATTTAGATATTCATTATCACCCTGACCACTGTCCTTACTCTAGGTCCCTGCCCTCACAGACTCCCTCCTCCCAATCTCCTCTGTTTCTCCTTTGAGTGGGGTTGGGGCCCCCTATGTACGCCGTGGGCACATAGATTATAGTCTATTTCTTAGGATGGCATATGCTCATGACATCAATACTGCCTGAGGGTTCAGAGACATTATATTCTGGGTGTTGATGTTTTCCCAAACTCTTGTGTTTGTTTTGAAATTTTTAAATAAATAGGAGTGTTTTGCCTGTGTGTGTGAATATGAATATCATGTGTGCCACCTCGTTAGTGTTGTTGGAAGGTGGACTCAGAACTCCTGTTCATAAAGCCATGGGTCACGGGAATGCTAGTAATTGACCACTGTTATCTGGAAGACAAGCAATAGCTTTCCACGGCTGAGTTATGGCAATCTCCTGCCTTATGCTGCTTTTTATGTTCAAAACTTATATTAATAATATTTTCATCTGTCCATTGGTCCACTAAATGTGCTTTGATTGCCAGTAAAGTTTTACTAATGTTGCAGTTTAAAGCGGTACACTTCCTGTTTCTGCTAGATGAGTACATAAGTGCAGGGAATGTATACTTCTTTGTAGGAACTGTAGTAAACAACTGAGTTCTTTCTATCATTTTTGTCTCCGTGGTTGATTTTTGCAGTGGAGTAAGGGTCTTAATATGTAACCTTTGCTGTCCTGGAATGTGTTACATAGAACAGACAGGGATCCAGTTCAATGACGTATACCTGCCCGTGATTCTGGGATTAAAGACATGAACAAATACACCCTGCTTGTCCATGATTTTTCTCGTTAGTGATTCTTCTTACAATTTCGGGGATATGTGCTCAGTACTGTTGATCTATTTCACCCTACATCTCCCTCACAATTGAAATTCCTCTCGAAAGTCTTTACCCTATTTATTTAAAATGATCATAAGCAACACAGGTGAACCTTCAACTCAATTTCCTTTAAAATGTTATAGTACTTAGGTTATAACTTCTGTGTCAGGAAGTCAGTGGAGGAAGCACCAGAATTACATGAATATGTAATATGAATATGAATATGGTCAAGGAAGCGTACATTTGATTTACAATGATGTCAGTACCATGCTTTGTGATGTACACATGTATGGGATATTTTAGGATGCAGTGACTTATGATGATGTGCACGTGAACTTCACTGGGGAAGAGTGGAATTTGCTGGATCCTTCCCAGAAGAGTCTCTACAAAGATGTGATGCTGGAGACCTACTGGAACCTCACTGTTATAGGTATGACTGTGAATTTTCTTTTGCTTTTCAAAATAGTGGGAAGACATGTCTCTTGGTGAGTGATGGTGCTCTGCTATTACAATTGAGAACAAGGAAGACTGAGCTGAATAAATAGTGTCCAGTGATGTGAAAATTCACAGTACCTTGAATTTTGCCTTATTTCCAATACTGTATCATTCATTATTCTGGTATTGTCTTTTAGGCTACACTTGGGAAAACCATCATATTGAAAGACATTGTCAAAGTTCAAGAAGAAATCTAAGGTAATTTTCACGTGAAAGCTTATGCAATTATGCCTCTAAGGAAATTTTACTATGATATGGAAGCTCTAAATCAAAGCAGGAGTGTAAAATGTCAATACCTGAGGTGTAACTATAATTACAATATTTTTTTAATATTTATTTATTTATTATATATAAGTACACTGTAGCTGTCCGCAGATACTCCAGAAGAGGGCATCAAATTTTGTTACAGATGGTTATGAGCCACCATGTGGTTGTGGGATTTGAACTCAGGACCCTCGGAAGGGCAGTCTGTGCTCTTTACCACTGAGCCATCTCTCCAGCCCTAATAATACTATTCTTAAAAAAAATGTACTGCCTAGATGTAGTTATGTGATTTATTTATCAAAGCATTCCTTTTAAAAAAAAAAAAGGCGAGGAAACATTGCCTTAAGGGATACCTTTATTCAATTTGTACCTCTATTAGAGCTATACTGATCTGATAATGTGTATAGACTTACAAGACTTAGATATTGCACATCGAATAGTGATAAATATATATGCAAAACCTTCCGATAAGCAAAATATCCATGGGAAAGTTGGTGATGCTCATATTCTTATAGTGAAATTGATCATTTGTTTAGGGTACAGTTTATGAGAATCAAGAGTGTTGTCATAGGAGAAACCTTAATTCATATATTACACGTCTATGATTAACAAAAAGTCAAACAGTGTGAATGCAGTGTGGAAACCTTTCATCTGTTACTCTTCTATTAATATATATATCATGTGTCCCAGTGGATAAAAGCTATTTGAGCATAGGGATATTGAAAGAAGTAATGTACCGCTTTCTATCCCAGAACTTTGAGAAAATTGTCATATTCTATCTTTGGTAGACATTCTGAATATGATAAAACTTTGCTATGAATTGGTTTTCTAATTTTACTGGGAACTTCCCAAAGCTCACACTGTAGAAAATCTTTCTGGGTACTAGGAATTTGAAAATTCTTTTGTTTGTCCTGGTTCACAGTCAAATGTGGTACAATTCACGCTACAGGAAAAATTATGAAAGCAATTCCTGTTACAAAGCTATGAGTTGTTCTATTTTTCTCATATAGATGAAATACACCATATAAATATCCCATATAAAAAGGATGTTATAAATGTTAGCCATGTAATAACCATCACAGATATCTCGAAAGATGAAAAACAACCCATAATGAGGGAGAACACCATGAACATATATAAAGTGACAAAACCAGATGATCCGGTCCATCTTTATCATTAGACCAATTTGTAAAGTTTATTCATCTTGATGGAATGATTGAATAGGGAAATTAATGTAGTAAACATATCACATGTACCAATTTTCATTGCAGGTATGTAAGTAATCATAGTGGAGAGAAACTCTATGAATGTAATGAACGTTCTAAAGCCTTTTCATGTCCCAGTCATCTCCAATGTCCTATAAGAAGACAAATTGTAGAGAAAACACATGAACATAACCAATGTGGTAAAGCCTTTCCAACACCCAGTCATCTTCAATATCATAAAAGAACCCATACTGGAGAGAAACCTTATGAATGTCATCAATGTGGTCAAGCCTTTAAAAAATGCAATCATCTCCAATGTCATAAAAGAACACATACTAGAAAGAAACCCTATGAATGTAATCGATGTGGGAAAGCATTTGCACATCACAGTCATCTCCAATGTCATAAAAGAACACATACTGGAGAGAAACCCTATGAATGTAATCAATGTGGTAAAGCCTTTGCACAACTCAGTAGTCTACAATGTCATAAAAGAACACATACTGGAGAGAAACCCTATGAATGTAATCAATGTGGTAAAGCATTTGCACGTCACAGTCATCTCCAATATCATAAAAGAACACATACTGGAGAGAAACCCTATGAATGTAATCAATGTAGTAAAGCCTTTGCACGACTCAGTAGTCTCCAATGTCATAAAAGAACACATACTGGAGAGAAACCCTATGAATGTAATCAATGTGGTAAAGCTTTTACAAGTCACAGTGATCTCCAATGTCATAAAAGAACACATACTGGAGAGAAACCCTATGAATGTAATCAATGTGGTAAAGCCTTTGCACAACTCAGTAGTCTCCAATATCATAAAAGAACACATACTGGAGAGAAACCCTATGAATGTAATCAATGTGGTAAAACGTTTGCACGTCACAGTGATCTCCAATATCATAAAAGAACACATACTGGAGAGAAACCCTATGAATGTAATCAATGTGGTAAAGCATTTGCACGTCACAGTCATCTCCAATATCATAAAAGAACACATACTGGAGAGAAACCCTATGAATGTAATCAATGTAGTAAAGCCTTTGCACGACTCAGTAGTCTCCAATGTCATAAAAGAACACATACTGGAGAGAAACCCTATGAATGTAATCAATGTGGTAAAGCTTTTACAAGTCACAGTGATCTCCAATGTCATAAAAGAACACATACTGGAGAGAAACCCTATGAATGTAATCAGTGTGGTAAAGCTTTTACAAGACACAGTGGTCTCCAATGTCATAAAAGAACACATACTGGAGAGAAACCCTATGCATGTAATCAATGTGGTAAAGCCTTTGCACAACTCAGTAATTTCCAAGCTCATAAAAGAACACATACTGGAGAGAAACCCTATGAATGTATTCAATGTGGTAAAGCCTTTGCACTACGCAGTAGTTTCCAATGTCATAAAAGAACACACACTGGAGAGAAACCCTATGAATGTAATCAATGTGGTAAAGGATTTGCAAGTCACAGTCATCTCCAATGTCATAAAAGAACACATACTGGAGAGAAACCCTATGAATGTAATCAATGTGGTAAAGCCTTTGCACAACTCAGTAGTCTCCAATGTCATAAAAGAACACATACTGGAGAGAAACCCTATGAATGTAATCAATGTGGTAAAACCTTTGCACGTCACAGTTATCTCCAATGTCATAAAAGAACACATACTGGAGAGAAACCCTATGAATGTAATCAATGTGGTAAAGCCTTTGCACAACTCAGTAGTCTCCAATGTCATAAAAGAACACATACTGGAGAGAAACCCTATGAATGTAATCAATGTGGTAAAGCCTTTACAAGTCACAGTGGTCTCCACCGTCATGAAAGAACACATACTGGAGAGAAACCCTATGAATGTAATCAATGTGGTAAATCCTTTGCATGACCCAGTTATCTCCAATGTCATAAGAGAACACATACTGGAGAGAAACCCTAAGAACGTAATTGGTAAAGCCTTTGCACCTCACAGTCATCTCCAACGTCAGAAAACTAAACGTACTGGAGAGAAGCCCTATGAATGTTATCAATGTGGTAAAGCCTTTACAGGTCACAGTCATCTCCAATATCATAAAAGAACACATACTTTCCTGATAAAGCTGTTTCCTGTGATGCTATTCCAATACCTGGCAAACACAGAAGTGGATGCTCACAGTCATCTATTGGATGGAACACAGGGCCGTCATTGGAGGAGCTAGAGAAAGTCCCCAATGAGCTGAAGGGGTATACATCCCTGTAGGCAGAACAACAATAGAAACTAACCAATACCCCCAGAGCTCATGTCTCTAGCTGCATAAGTAGCAGAAGATGGCCTAGTCTGCCATCATTGGGAATAGAGGCCCCTTGGTCTTGCAAACTTTTTAAGCCCCAGTACAGGGGAATGCCAGGGCCCAGAAGTGGGAGTAGGTGGGTAGGGCAGTGTATAGGGGGACTTTCAGGATAGCTTTTTAAATGTAAATGAAGAAAATATCTAATAAAAGATTGAAATGTAAAAAAAAAAAACATAATGGAGAGAAACTCTATGAATGTAATCAATGTGGTAAAGCCTTTGCAGGTCACAGTTGTCTCCATTATCATGAAAGAACCCATAATGGAGAGAAACCTTAGAAATGTAATCAATGTGATAAAGCCTATTCTCAAAGTTATTGTCTCTATAATCAATGTGGTAAAGACTTTTTACAACTCTATAGTCTCCATTATTTTCAAAGAACACATAGAAGACAGAAACCTTAGGAAGGTAATTGGTGTTGTAAAGCATTTGATTTCACGGTCATCTACAATGACATAAAAGGTCACATACAAGTGAGAACCCATGTCAATGTTATGAATGTAGTAAAACCTTTGCATGTCATAGTTGTTTAGGCATACACAAGACAAACTGCATGGCAGAGAAACCCCAATTTAAATGTTTGCTTTTCTGAGAGTTGGTTTGGTCATGAGATCTGTTCCTAGCCACTGAAAGGCTGAGGGAGAAACCCTCTGAGTATATTTAATATGGGAAAGCCTTTGCACAATTTTCTAGTCATCTTCATCATGGAAGAATTTGAACTAGGTAGAAACATTGTGAATCTATTTAGTATGGTGAACTTTTTCATTGAGCTTCTTTTTATGTATATTCTTCTTTTTATGAGACTATTCATACTGGAGACGGATGCTATGAATGTCAGCAGTGTGGTAAAGCGTTTACATTGTTGGGTCCAGTCAGGTTCAACACAACTCACACTCCAGGACAATGCAAAGGATAAGAATTTATTGGGCTGGGTGGTGGTGGTGCACTCCTTTAATCCTAGCACTTGGGAGGCAGATGCAGGCTGATTTTTTAATTTGAGGCCCAACAAGTCTATAGTGCTTTCCAGGACAGCCAGGGCTACACAGAGAAACCCTGTCTGGGAAAACAAAAAAAGGAAAAAAAAATTTATTGGAATTAAGTCACTACTGATCAGTGAGAGACACAAAAGTATACTCAGAAGTTTATCTTCAAAACCTCACTGCCCACACCCAACCTGAGACAGAAAGTTGTATAGCTTTCAAACACAAACACCTCAAAGTCCTGGGCCAACTTACAGCTACATTTTCTCCCAAATCAAAACATTTCTATTGAATGAGTCAATAAATGGTGATTGCTAACTCCTTGTATTTTGTTGCTGTTGTTGTTGCAGCTGTGGGTGGTGTTGGTGTTGGACTGTGTGTGTACTTTCCCTTCTTTTGTAGACAGTAAGAGATTATTTACTACCGGTGTTTTCCTTTGTATCCTTAACTTCCTCGGGTTAGATTCTATCTCTATCTCTTTGTGTTGGTCAGTATATTTAGTGAGAGGTTGTTTAAATTTGAGTTTATCGTGGACTATCTTAATTTTTTCCATTTACAGTATAGTCATTTTTTTACATATTAAAATCCAGGCACCTGTTGTTTCTGCGGCACATGTGTGCAAACCCTTCTGGTGTCTACAGACTCCAAGAAGACATCTGCGATCTTAATAGATCTTCCTTTATGCTTTTTCTGGCTTTTTGCCTTTGCAGCTTTTAGTATTCTTTCCTTGAACTGTGTGTTTTGATTATTACACAGGGAAGAGACTTTATTTTATGATCCCTTTCGTTTGGTGTTTTGATGATTCTTGTGTTTTCTTTATGTTAGGAAGTTTTTCTTCTAGGATTTGGTTGTCAATACTTTCTGAGACTTTGAGTGAGGATTCTCCTTCCTCTCTTCCTAAGTATTCTTATGTTTAGTCCTTTTACAGTGTCCTGGATTTCCATGATATTTTATATCAGGAAGATTTAGACTTAACATTTTTATTGTCTGATTTACCCATTCCTTCTATTGCTTATTCAATGATTGAGATTTTTCTTCCATGTCTGTGTTCTGTGGGTGAACCTTGCCTCTGTAGTTCCTTTTTGCAGTCCTAATTTTTTTTTTTTTTTTTTTTTTTTTGGTTTTTTTCGAGGCAGGGTTTTCTCTGTATAGTCCTGGCTGTCCTGGCACTCACTTTTTAGACCAGGCTGGCCTCGAACTCAGAAATCCACCTGCCTCTGCCTCCCAAGTGCTGGGATTAAAGGTGTGCGCCACCACACCCGGCCTAGTCCTAAATTTTTATTTCCACTATTTCCTAAGATTTAGTTTTCTTTTTTGTTTCTATTTCAACTTTTCTGTATTGAATAGTTTGTTTACCTCACCCTTTGGTGTGTTCTTTCTTGGCTTTATTTATAGGAATTTTGGCTTCCTCTACTTTTTGGTTTGTGTTTTCCTGGACTTCTTTGTGGAATTTATTGATTTCCTCCAATTTTTTTTGTTTTCCTGGATTTCTCTAAGTGATTTGGTCATTTCCTCTTTAAGGAACTCTGTCATCTCCATACATTTGGGGTTATAGTGTTTTTCTTGTAATGTAGCTTTGTTGGAAGATTTAAGACCTTCTTTGACAATATAAATGAGCTCAGAGTCATTAGCCAGAGAGTGATAAATGCTGGTCCTTATTACATTATCGAGTACCATTGTCATGGAATGGAATGGCGCTATCTAAGCTAAGTATTCAGCTTCGATTTAATCAGATGTGTGATTTATCCCAAGGTGTTCTTTCTCCTTACACTGGACAGGTAGCCAAGTGAGGCACTTTTTGAAAGAGTTACTTTTTGTGAGACACCTGTTTTTATCACTAACCTTGGAGTCACCATTAAAAAAAAAAAAGCTGATGGTGACAGGGTGAGCAACTTTGTAATTTTCCAGCGTGTATTTATTCATGTCAGGTGAATGAAGACAGACCAGATTGATAGATATGCAAATTGGGGACTTTAGCTTGATCCAAGCAATATTGAATTTCTGATTTTGGAGATATGTCCAATGCACCTTCAGGGTTTAGTTAGCTCAGATGATTATGACACAGGCCATTGGCTGTAGTTGTGTGTCATGTGACAGATCACAGTAACTGATATTGCACACAGTAGCCAGGTCAAAGAGTATTGATTTAATGCCATTTTTTTTTCTGCCAGATAACACACACACACACACATATATATATATATATTCAATTATGTTTCAATTTTTCCTTTTTTAATTAATGTTTTTTATTTATTTAAGTACATCCTGTTCCTGTCCCGTTGTGGACAGAGAGACAAGGCAGTCCTCTGCTACACATGTGCCTGGGGCAATGAGCCAGACCCTGGATGCTCCTTGGTTTTTGGCTGGGAGGTCTGAAGAGTCCAGGTTAGGTCACAGATTTGTTTTTCCTATCTGATTGCCATCCTCTTCACCCCCTGAAGTCAGTACACTGACCTGTCCTTGTGTGACATTTCCCCCTACAACAATATATCAATATATAGATATATATCGATCTATATATTTCTATATCTATTCATCTCTATTTCTTTATATCATCAATAGATCTTCAATCTATACATCTATATATCACCTATAAATCTATATATCTACTTATCTATACATCTATATGTATATATCTATATATGTATACCCCTATCTATACACTATATACTATACATCTATAGATCTATACCTATATCACTAAATCTATACATATATCATCTATATATTCATATATATAAAAATCTATATATAAAGGTCTATATATCTTTAAATTTATATATATATATTTATCTATCTATCCATCTATCTATAGATAAGTCTGTCTATATGTTTAGCTTGATGTAGCCTTGCCTAAAAGAACTGTTACGTTCTAGGTTTTAGACGTTCTGTCTGAGAGGAAATAGTATGAGTAACATTTGATCTAATACCAGATCCCCGACTCTGGACCCATATTTTACGATAATTTGGGGATTATGATTACATCATTTTTACCTTCTGTGGTCAATCAGTAAACACATCTAATGCCTGCAGCTGGCAAGAAGAAAGGTTGATGGCCTTTCAGTTCCGGGCCTTGGTGTCTTTGGAAGAGACCATGAAGGAGAGGGAAGAAGAAGGAGCAAAAAGGTCCCATGGGTGGATGGATTGGGAGAGCATGGCCAGGAGGGCTAGCCTAGGAGCATGAGCAGCCTGGGCAGAATATGGCAAGTGAGCCGGGCATGATGCCACTCGCCTTTAATCCCAACACTTGAGAAGCAGAGGCAGGCGGATTTCTGAGTTCTAGGCCAGATTTGTCTACAAAGTGAGTTCCAGGACAGCCAGGGCTATACAGAGAAACCCTTTCTCGAAAAAATCAAAAAAAAAAAAAAAAAAAAAAGAATATGGCGAGTGATATCTCACAGTTCTTAGTAAAGAAGTAGAGAAATTAGCCCCATGATGGTGCTTTAATGCTTATAATCATTATTATTACTAATCATAATTATTATTTCTTATTTTATTATTTGATATTATTTCACATTATTATTGTTTAATATATTATTACATCATATTAATATTATTTCTTATTTTATTATTTCTTATTATTTCATATTATTTATTATTACTATTTCTTATTAGTTTATTATTCTCTTCTTTGATTATTATTATTATTATTATTTAATACCTCTATAATTTATGTGGTGGTAAGAAATCCACAAGTAATATATACCACAACAACTTGGCTGTAAAAACTGCTTGTGCCCAATGACTGAAATGCAATTGAAAGTAAGATGTGATTTTGCCCACTTGTAACCTCAGAACCCAACAGACAAAACAGAAACATGGCCAACACTTATTTTCTTGTAATAAGATACAGTTGGGCCCAGGGAATGTCTCTGTGCCTGTCTCTCAATGTTTCTATTAATCTAAAACTGCCCTAAAATAAAGTCAGTTAAAAATACATATGGGACCCAAGGAGATGAAGGGGTTTGCTGCCCCATAGGACAAACAATATGAACCAACCAGTACCCCCAGAGCTCCCTGGGACTAAACCACCAACCAAAAAGAATCCCAAGGCTCCAGCTGCATATGTAGCAGAGGATGGCCTAGTCAGTCATCAATGGGAGGAGAGACCCTTGGTCCTGAGATGGTGCTGTGCTCTAGTATAGGGGAATGCCTGGGCCAGGAAGCAGGAGTGTGTGGGTTGGGGAGCATAGAAAGGGGGGCAAGTGATAGGTGATTTTCAAAGGGGAAACAGGAAAGGGGATATTTGAAATATAAAATAATGAAAATATCTATTAAAAAAATACATATGTGGACTGGTGGGGTGGCTCCATGCTTAAGAGTTCTTACTGTTCTTTGAGCAGATGCTAGTTCATTTCCTCCCGTGTTGAGAGGCTCGCAATCACTGGTAACTCCAGCTCTGGGGAATGGTTTGCTGTCTTTAGGCCTCAATGGGCACCTGCATTAACGTGCACATTTCCACACTAATGTGCACATATCTGTTAGGGAAGTGCATGGATTTTCTAGTCCAGATCTTGGATTTTTGGTCTTTGTCTGAATTCAGGGGTAATCCTTTGTAAAGCACTGAGTATTGAGTGCCTGCTTTGTTTATAGCTCCTGGTTAGGCACTGATGCAAGGTGATGAATGAAGTGATGCCCTCTTGACTTCATGGTGTCCAGTCTACCTGGCTGGGTGGGAGGAGGGCAGACACCCAGTCTCCACCACTATCCCGAGTCTGCAGAGCAAGGGGAGTCCTAGGTCCTCCTGCTCTTTAGAACAGACTCTGGGCCAAACCAGTGCTTGTTCAGTAAGAACATTGCAAGTATGATCATTGCTGGGAATGGAGAGATTGCACCATAAGGGGAAACTGAGACAGTGCTGTAGCCTAGGAAGAGAAGTTGTGCTCGGGTGACAGGACTTTCCTATCCCATTCTGACTGCCACTTAGCTCTTGAGTCAATTACTAGCCTCCCTGTGAGCCCCATCTTCCCTCTCAAGAAAATGGAGGTAACACTGGGCCTCCCTCCTTGGTCTGTCCCGAGGATCTCAGGGTACAATGACAGCTTTGAGTGAGGTACAAGACTATTTAGGAACAGTCCCATAATACTGTTCACTGGGAAGAGGTCTCCAGTCCCCATGTTGGGAACAGACAGGGAGGAAAGAGATGGCCTTCAGAGCTGGCTCTACAAGGGGGGCTAAGTTATATTCATGATGCCGACTGTGTGTATCTTTGACCAGATTGGTGACAGTAGTGTGCTGTCTGAGTTGGGACATATTTTTACTCCATGTGTATACTTTCTATGTGCCATTTTCTGAGCCAGCAAAGCATGTCTGGGCAATATGGGCTTTGAGGAAAAGGCCTGGCTCGGGTCACTCCTAATAAGTTCCACAGCAGGACCTTGGGTGCTCCTTTGAGCCTTCCCAAGCCCAGCCAGGATACTCTATCAAGCATCCTAATGACCAGAAAAGAAAAAGGTCTAGGAGCCACACACAGCTGCATCTGGATAGCCCAGTCACCTGAATCCATAGAGCAATGGCCATGACCATCACCCACATTGGCTTTGTGACAATCTTATTCCAGCTGAGGGTGACCAGTATCTCACCAGGCTTCTGTTAATGGGGGATCATAGGAATTACACACACACAGAGAACATGCATACACAAATGCACACATAGTACACACGTGCATACTCACGTAAACACACACACAATCAGCTTTACTTGGGTACTTGGGGTACGTGAAGGGATGTTGTGAGCTCACCCAGGTGCCAGTGCCCTATATGACCTGTGGTCTTCTTTTCCATGGGCATGGTCTAGCAGCTTGTCGAGCCTGTGCATCATCCTCCAGTGGGTCTGATCCCTGCTCTGCCTTGGCCTCCACTTGGTCCTAGATAAGTCACCCCGAGGCCAATAGGCCTGCAGAGCATTAGAGCTGAGGATGAAAGGGTTGCCATTTGCAGAGACTGTGGGGACAGTCTCTTCAGAGATCTCAGAGGACAGGTCATGAAATGGAGGCTGAGAGGTAAGAAGAACCCTGTAAGTACCAGGATGAGCCAGGCCTACTTAACCATGAGGCCAGCAGCACCACCATTGTTTCTGAGATTATGCATGTGTCGTGGTTCTTTCTAATCCCAATGGCTGCTACCTCAAGAGGTCTGCAACATGCAGAGGCAAATGTCAAGCAGTACTTCTGTCCCTGGCTCTGGTAAATGCAGCTAGTTCCCTAGAGACTTAGACCAGCAGTTCCCAGCAAACCTAGGAGTGGCTGGGTCTCCCTCACCCCTACACCCAGCCCCAGACACAGAAGCTCCTATAGCATTCATAGAGGGATTTTAATGGCACCTGGTGTCCTCAGGACTTCCTCTGGGTGGAGTTCCTTTCTGGCCTTCATCTCCTGGAGGGAGAGGATATCTCCTGCTGCCTTTTTCTTCACTCCCCCACATTCCATAGACATTCTGTCCAGGTTGTAAGTAAGTCTGAAGGAGATAACCTGAAAGAGGCCCTTGTCTTCGGAAAGAGGGTCTTTGAGTCCCTTCAATCGAAAATAGACACAATGGAATACGGTGTGCACTGCTGGGGCTAAAGAGAGCAGTTCTTGAGTCTATATGACTGAATGTCAACTGCATATGTACCTCCAGGCCCCAGGGTCCTCGACTCCAGATGCCATCCATGCACAAGTGTATGGTAGGGTCCAGTCAAGCCTGGAAACTGATGTCTGGAAGCTGGAGCAGACAAAGAGGTCAGAGGAGTACAAGTTCTAGCCTATAGTGCCTCTTCTCATCCTGAGGCCCTTGGATGCTTTGGTGTACACCCAGTGACTCCTCTGTAGCCACACACACCTCGGCACTGAATGAGGAGAGTCTGGGTCAGATAGTTCTTAATCTTATGTCAGAACTTTGCTATGGGGTCAGAAGTCAGAGGATGATCAGTAGAAAGATCCCTCTGATGATTGGCACCTCCACCATTCCCACCCACCTGCCTGTGGATGAAAGCATGTACAAGTCTGGGGCACAGCCTTCCTGCTAGCTGTCTACCTTGGCAGACAGTATGGCTATGCTCAGCATGTATTAAGAATATACACTGTCCCAAGTGATCTTGAGCGCTCTGGTTTCTAATGGCAAAGAAAAGCAAAGTAAAGCCTGGGCCTTGAACTCATTATAATATTGGAAAAAAGTAAAGCTGGAAAGATGTTAGGCATAGAAGGTTGTATGTAGAGTCTTCCCTTTTCGTCAAAGTATTCCAGGAAGGCTAAGAGATGTGAGCTCGGAGAGAGCCTGAAGAAGGTGTGGGAGCAAAGGCCCAGTGGCAGCCATAGGGATGGATACAGAAGCAGTGGAGATATTCGTGGCCAGAGAGGATGGGAAGAAGGGTCATGCTGATGGGGTGCAGTGAATCTTTGCAGCTCAGAGCTCAACGTGTACTGAGTGACAGCTCTGCGGTAGTAGATAATGACCCACTCCCTTCCTCCCTAATTTCTCCACATGTTCCTGCTCTCTCTGGGCCATAGTTACTCACCTCTGAGCACAGTGAGGCTTCCTCTCAGCATCCATCTTTCCCGTCCACCAGTCAGCATATTCTCCATCTGCCGAAGTTTAGGGTCATTCGCTCAGCACATCTTCAGGCCAAGTCCATGCGTACTTGGTTAAGGTGGCTGGATGAATGAATGAGCAAAGGACTCATATTCCTGTGTGTAAGAATAGCGAGCTCCCCGGACAAATATCTTCCGGAGTCTTATGTAGTGCTCTGAGGAGTCCTCCTTCTAACTGCTCTTCCTCCTGGGCTATCACAGGAGCCAGGAGGGATGGGAGCCTCTGAGTAGTCAGTGAGGTAACACATCTCTGTGTTGGTGAAGGGGTGCTCGGGTGTGTGTGTGTCTGTAAACTTTACAACGTGTATGGTATGAAGTGTGAGCCACTGCCTGAGGGTCCCTAACCCTCACACTCCTATTCCCAAGCAGTAGGCATGGACCTTCAGGAGGAAGGCCATGAGAGAAGGGGCCTTCCTCCTGAAACCCCAACCCTGTGTCTAGCAAGCCCTTGGTGCTTGGGCCCCTGTACTAGACCTGCCCCTCAGCAACAGGAGCCTCTGTGGTCCCTGCTCTGATGTTTGCCTGGCTACATCGTTCCTTCCCTCCCCTCATTTCCTGTTTGAAGTACAGGAGTTAGGACGTCACTGACCCTACCCAGGGATGCTTCCAAATCACAGTGACCCCAGGCTCTTTACCAGCACAGAACATGGTTTTTAATGGCACTACACTAGGTGTGACCTGCAAGAGAAGATTTTCAGTTCGGTGGCTTCCCTCCTCACAGGGTGCTGTACTCAGATGGAGCTCATTGAGGAAGCCTGTGGTCTTTCACAGTAAAAGTCCTCTAATGTCCCCACCGAGCATTTGCCTGTGGTTCAGTTTGTCTGTCTCCTCATAGCTTCTGTTTCCTTTCATAGAAATAGGCTGTAAACTCCACACACAGGGACCTTCACTCTTGGTTTACAGCTAAGGAGACAGGACTCAGAGAAATCAAGGTAGCAAGAACATATGGCTAGAAGGGAAGGCTGTAGGCAGGGATTGACCCAGGGACTACCAAATCTGCATGTCCCATTGCAGCCTGACGAAGTAAACTGCAGTTCCTTTTAGAGAGGGACACACATAGGCTCATTCACAAGCAATGAGAGATATTCTACCATGCTATATGCTAGGCCTGGCTCAGCACCCTTGGGTTACTGCTGGACCGTCCCAGGAGTGTTGGGTGCTGGCCACTGGCTAGGGCAGCCTCAGTCATTGACCATGCAGAACCAGTCTTAGAGGCCCCGTGCCATTCCCCTGGCTACTGGGGGAAGGCCATTGCTGGCTTCTTGGCCTGCAGCATCAGAACACTGTTGATATGACCTGTCATCCCAGCCAATCAGGAACCCATGTGTGAGTCATTACATAGCTGGCTCAGTGATCCAAAAGAACCTGCTGCATCAAGCCTGGTTCCAACATTCCAACCTGATCCTGGATGCTGAGCAGCAAGACAGAGAAGCCTATTCTGACTCCATCCCTCCAGGACTGATTGCACAAGACATCCATCTGTAGAGGGACTGGGGGAACGAATTGGAGGCCTCTGCCCTTTCCTGCTTGCAGCAATGTCTTACATATCCTTCAAAAGAGCACTTAAGGCATGTTGTGCTCCAGTAATTTCAGCAGACTGAAGAGTGTCTTGAGTTCAAGGCTGGACTGGGCTGTTTAGAAAGACTCTATCATAGCCAGATGGTGGTGAGGCTCTTCTTTAATCCCAGTACTCATGAGGCAGAGGTAGATGGATCTGTGTGAGTTCCAAGTGAGCCTGGTCTCAGAGGGAGTTTCAGGACAGCCAGGGCTACACAGAGAAAAGACTGTGTCACATGAAAATGTGAGGGGGAGGGAGAGGAGGAAGGGTAGGCTGGAGTTGGCTACGACTGTTGGTAGAATGCTTGCCTAAGATTCCCCGAAGTCTAAAGTCTATCCCTAAGTTCACCACAAAATGCATTCCTCCATGAGTCTCTCTAAAAAAGCTGAGGGGGGCTCAGTTGGCCCCTGGATAACTTGTCTTACCTTAGCCAAATTTGTGGGCCTATGAGCGGCCCCTCTGAGACCCGTAACTAGTGTCTGTTGGTAATTGGACAGCCGTTCTCTACCTTGTGCTGTGTTATAATCCCACTGAGGATGAGTCAAAGGAAATCCTTTGTCTATCTTGACCGGGGTCTGGACTGGCCAACCGGCCCCATCTCGGACGTTCTTCCGTGCCTCGAGGAGAATTCTTTCTCTCTCCTAGGTGGTGTACAGGGTTTGTAGGAGCTGTTGGCAACCATCCTAGGTGGGCTGGTGTGAGTACATCAGAGACTCTATCAACCCTTTAAGCCCTGTAGGATTTTCTGAGAAAGGGGGGGTGGTTTACTTTCCAGTTATAGAGATCACAGGAAGAAAAAGGCCAGTTTTGCAGAAGCTGTAGATCATTCTGGCTGGCAGGGGGGAGCTCCAACAGCCCTAAGGGGAAGTGCCACCATAGAATCGGCTGGCCCCTCGCTGGGGGCTCCCCGCTGGCTTCTTGTTTCTGCTGAGGGACCTCCCTCCCCGATCCCTAGAACCGAAGGTGGAGCCATGGGAGCTGAGGGTTGGGGTACAGGTTGGAGAATCAGGGGATAAGGTGGTGGTAGAGAGTTGGGCCATTCAGGGGGCCACTCTATTTCTGGGTAGATTTTAGAAATGGCCGCTGGCTGCAGCGGAGTAGATTTTTCGCTGGCTTCTACAGGTAGTAGTTTCGATTTCCCCTTCTCGGCATTCTCTCAGACCATCAAAACCTTGGTACGTGGACGTAGTGGTGGGAGAAATGGACGAACCCATGCAGGCAGAAATCACGCTAAATCTTCCCACACTGTGATGTACAGTTGCTGGTCCGGGTGCGATCCTGGTCCTTCCTGAAAAACAACGGCCTTTACGGCCCTAATGGTGGGGAGATCAAACGTTCCTTTGGGAGGCCAACCCACCCCCAAAATGGGCCATTCCGAGGTACAGTAAGTCTGCCAAGGTTTCTTCTTAACTCTTGCTGATAGATTTCGTCCTCTTGCCCTAACGTGTGTCCAATGGTCCTCAGTCAAAGATAATGGGGTTGAGACAGTCTGTCCCATGACAAAAATCAGAAACAAAGACAAAATGAAGACAGAGACAAGGGACACCAGAACGTCCAAGCACACTCTTCCCTGCCTGGAACTATACAACCAGCCAAACGCTACCTCTGATGGGGTGGGTTTCCGTGTCCACTCTTGCTCTGTCAGAAAGAGCACCTGATCTTCCTCACTCTGCCAGAGGACAGCCAGGTCATCCCGGCTGTCCCTAACCCTGAGCACTTCCTCCAGGGTCACCCTTGGAATGTCTTCCCAGGATTGCAGCTTGTGGACTCAGGACATCTCCTTCCACAGCCACTGGACTCACACGGACCTCAGCGGTAGTTGCCAGAATACTAAAACTGGAAAACCGAGACACAAATTCAGCAGCACCGCACTCAGACACACCAAACTCACACAGACATACCTCCAAGGGATATTTTTGGGGTTCTGGGCGCTTCCAAATCCCGGACAAGCCCCTAAATGTAGGACACCCCCATATGGCGACCCCCACTCTAATCCAGGGATAGGGTGCACCCACGAACATGCAAGAATCCTTCTTGTTGCAATACACATGAGACTTTATTGGAATATCTCTGGGCCGACATGTACCTTACACAGACGGCAGGGGAGTCGACTCAGAGTCTCTAGAACTAGGGGGGTTCTTATGAAAGAAAATGGGATAGGAGTGCAAGGAATTTCAACAAAGGTATGGGATTGGCTCATTCAAACATTAACAGTAAGAATACATGTCAGCCAAAGGGCATCATGACCTTGTTCCTGTGGGCTGGGGGCTTATCTTTGTTCACATAGCAACCAGTTTATGTATGACATTACCCCGGCGCCAAAGGGCAGTAGACAGAGGGGAGGTTCTGGCCAGATGGTGTCAACTCAGACAAGATAGCCTTGCTTGTGTCCTTGCATTCTTTTTCATCTTTACAAAAGAGCCCTGCCCTGGCATCTGGGCTCCTAGACAACTCTTTACATGAATCACAAGTTACAAAATCTCATTTTCCTTCACTAGCTGAAGCATGTGAGACGGTTTACCACTCACTGGAGGCTCTGTCACCTTCCAAAATCCCCTCTTGGCCTTCAGTTTTGACTCTAAATTCCATCTTCTTGGCCAGAGCACCTAGTTGTCCTGCCTAGGAATGTGCATTTGTAGTGCAGAGCACTCGAGAGTAGGGACCAAAATCCAGCATGACTCAAGCATCTATACTTCAAGAACCCAAGAGACTGGAAAACACTGAAGCAGGTCCTAACTGTCTGCTCAAGTATGGGCTTCTCTGGTGATACACTCTCCCAGGTGAAGGGGTGTATCTGTCAAGAAAGAGGCTAAGGTGGGGTTAGGGGGCTTTCTGCTTCTGGGAGCCTGCTTTCTTGTCCTTCTTGGAGGGTTATTTGGCTAGCTTGCTATATGATTGTTGGTCCTTTGTCCCAAGTGTCTGTACTGAATCCTTGTCCCCTTTGGAGGAGAATAGGGGTCACTGTCACTGACTGCACTGTCTGAGAGTTCCTATGGCTCAGGGCTAGCTGCTGGATATTGAAGAGTCTCAGCAGCACTTAGCATTGTAAAGGTGTGTTTTCCCATCTGGGTGTAGTGGAACATGGCAGGGCAGGAGGACTATGCTCCATGGAGTCCCTCCAGGACTGAGGCTTCTTTACATAGAGCCCTTCTTTACTGGAGTTTTAGAAAAGAGTCAATCCTACCCTCTCTTCCTCCTTATCTCATACTGTTTATGCCATTGGTCCCAGGTGCTTAAGATGGCCAGACACATTCCCATTGTCACAACCCATTCTTTGAATGACATTGCATGCAGGAACAGATCTTCAAGCCATTGCTCCTCAGAACCAGGTCCTAAGGATCAGACCCTTCCTTTTCCCTTTTCTACATCCCATGAACCCTCAACACCTCAGGGATAGCCCTGAAACATGGATTGAAGTTTCCCGGGTGATCTCCATCCTCCTGATGCTTACACCTTGTTCTTTGATCCACAGAGGGTCACTTGGGATCTGCTTGGATGTGAGCTATGTCAAAATTCTTCCTGCCTCCAAATTAGTATTAGTACATCCTGAGAACAAGGCCATCTGTCTCTGTGTGTGTGTATGTGTGTTTGTGTGTGTGTGTGTGTGTACTATAACCACAACAGCAAGAATGTCCAAAACCAATGCAAAGCATGAATTCTAATTAGCAGCCTGATAACAGGGAGGAGGCAAAGGCTGGGCAGAGGCACAGCCCTGTGTTCTGGAGCTCCTACCTCCGAAATATTTGGTAAGGAGCAGATCTTCAAGCCATTGGGAAGGGCATGAGAAATAAGGGAAATGAAGCCTCTCCTCCAACACCTCCAAGGCTGTCTGCACTGCAGCCTCCTCCTGGCAGGTTTTTGCAGAGAGGGTACAAGGAGTTTGGCATTCTAGTAGCATCTGTTAGATGATAGATCACAGACACAGCAGTGATGTGTGTTCAATGAGGTGGGTGGATGCTGCGTTCATGAGCTGGAAACCAAGGGTCTGTGGCAAGGCAGTGGGGTCCAGGGCTGTTGATCATGAAGAGGAGCCACAAGCACAGGGCTAGCTATGGTGGCAATGCAGCTGTTTCCACATTGCCCTCTCTGGGACTGTCATACCAGCACAATCCCATACCTGGGTATCCTGGAGTCAGGTCCTGGCTCACTTAGGAGAGGTTCTGCAGCTCTCTCATGGTCAGTTCTCTGGTTAGCAAGATGTATCTGATGGGTGACATTTCTAAGTGAACTCCAGGCCAGAGACACATTGTAAGTTTCCCTGTGTGAATGGCTCAGTGGTGAGGGCCTTGGAGCTACATGGCTTCACCGGGTCTAGATCTTTTCTCTTCAATACTAGTATTTGAGCAGAGGACCCCACACCTCCCATCTTGAACCAACCTGGCTTCTCTACCTTTTACCTGCTACCACCCCAAACTCTGCTCTCTTTTCTGGGGTCTCCTGTTCACATTGTTTCACAGTTTTGTCTCCTGCCTGAGGGTCTCCTGAGGGCCTGCCTCTGACAGTAACATCCTAGTAGTCACCTCCTGGGCTCAGCTCATTGTTCCTTCCTCTAGGTACTCCAGTTCCCTTCTCCCTCCCATGCCCTCCTTTTCCCTCTCCCTCATTTCTTCCTTCCTTCCCTCCCTTTTTCCTTCCTTCCTCCTCCCCTCCTTCCTCCCTTTCTTCTGTATCAGTATTCCTGGATTGTCCCCAGACATCTCTTTTTGTACCTCTTTTCCTGCTCCACTAAGGGATTCTTTGGACCAACCATCACCAGGTGTACCACCCTCCAACTGTTGGCTGCCCTATTCTTACCTACACCTCCGTGTTCCCAGGGTGGCTTCAACTTTACATGTGTTTTCTTAATTGAGTTTCCAAAATGAATTACCTACAATAAAGCCAGGACATTTCTATCCCTTCCCAAAGAGTCATGATATGGTCTTACTCTATGTTGGGGTGTGGATTAGAGCCATGGGTAGTGGGATCCATGGAGAGCAGCTCATCTGTATGCTTATCCTAGGCCTGTGGTGACCCCTCAGCCACCAGCAGTCGCATTTGTCCTCTTTGTGCAGACTCTCTGTGGCTGGGGAAATTGGTATTGTGTGCTCCTCTTCAGAGATGGATGTAGCTAGCTTCTGAGGATACTTCCAGCTAGCACTGGCCACCCTGTCAAGCTCAATGTCCAGTGAGCAAGGGAGAGGTTGGCTGACCCGTGGTTGAAGCCCAGGCTGTAGGTGATAAGGAAAGAGGACAATAAACCGTGGTAGAACAAGGCTGTGAGATAGGAAGTGCATGTAGCAAGAAAAGAGAGGATCTGACAGTAAGCCATCACCAGGGGACTCAAGAGAGCCTTCACCCCTGTATGCAGGTCCTCTAGGACCCTAGTTCTGCGTTTCGGTTGTTTTTTGTTTTCGAGACAGGGTCCTCTCTCTGTAATCCAGGCTGGCATGGAGCTCAAAGTTATCTGGCTGCCTCTGCTTTCTGACTGCTGGAATTAGAACTGTGTGCCAGCGCGAAGGCTCTGTCTCTATTTCTTGTTCCTGAAGCCCCTCCCAGACAGGCCTTAGCTTATAGTGTCCTATCAACTCAGAGGTTCTTAGACATGCCACCAGTCAAGAGTTAGAGGCTGGGCGACTATGATTTGGGGATTCTTCTTCTTTGAGTAGAAAATGAAATCTAAGGGGAATGGAATCCTGGAGAGAGGGCTCTTGCTGTTCTGGCAGAGGACCCCAGTTCAGTCCTGTTCCCTACACCCACATGGTGGCTCAAAACTTCTGTAACTCCAGTTCCAGGGATCCGACATACTACTCAGGCCTTTGCAGGTACCAGGCAACCTCAGAATGTATTATATAAAAAGAAAATCATTTGTAACATACTATATAGATAATTATTTTTAAAGCTTTGAAAGAGAAAAAAGGAAAAGAACACATGTACACATTTTGACATCTTAAAACTGTAAATGACGTTTTATCACAGCACTAGGGAGGCAGAGTCAGGGGCATTTCTGAGTTCGAGACCAGCCTCATCTACAAAGTGAGTTTCAGGACAGCCAGGGCTATACAGATAAACCCTGTCTCAAAAAACAAAACAACAAAAAACCAAAGAAACAAAACAAAAAAAAAATCTACAAAAGAGCCAGGCTTTGTGGCTCACACCTGTGACTGCTAGACAGGGGAGGCAGGAAGGTAAGGGTGCAGGTTGTCCTCAGCTACGTAGTAAGTTTGAAGTCAGAGTGAGCTACTCTGGGGAGCAGATGTGGCAGCAGTCCCAAGATGGTGCCTAGGACTGCAGCCAAATCTTATGACTTGCCCCTGACTTCCTCATACACCTGAAAATAAGCCATGACCATTGTGAGAACTGCGCAGGTGCACCATGATGCAAGATCAGACCATATGACGAGTGATGATTCTGGCCAATGGACTGCTGTTATGTGGACTGTGCTGATGGGGTGTGGATGAGGGGTTATATAAGGGATTGCGATTGGGGGCAAGGAAATACACAAGAGACTACTCCTGGAGGGAGATTCATGCATGCATGTTGAAAGGTTCCTGAATAAACTGCTTTGAGAAGAACGTAGTGTCATCACTTCTTTCTGCTGGTCGGAATCGGAGGCGACCAATGGTGGGACGTTCAGAACTCATCACAGTCTGGGCAGCTAGCTGGTAAGGTTCCCGGGTAAGTGGGACAATTTAAGTTCTTGGATTGAGACTATAAGTTTCCCGGTTTGGGTACAAGTTAAGGTTCCCGTTTTTGGGACAAGTTAAGGTTCCTGGTTTTGGGACAAGTTGCACCAAGCACCATGGGGAATTCAACCTCAGGTCAAACAGTTAGCCAAGCCCTTAAGGACTTGCTGAAAGTGAAAGGAATCAGGCTGAAAAAGGAGACCCTGTAGAACTTTTTAAAAGTAGTGGATCAGGTCGCTCCTTGGTTCTCTGTATCAGGACTTCTTACAGGGCTCAGGTGGGAGAAGTTAGGGAAGGACTTGAAGTTTGCAGAAGAACAGGGAGTTCTTGCTAAAGGGGTGCTGCCAGTGTGGAGTAGAACTCCAAAAGGGCAATGAGGCACTGAATCAGGTGAGAGAGGCGCGATCCCAAAAGTCAGAGGCAGAAGGAAGTTCTAGTGATGGGGATATGTCTGAGGACAATCTGGAGAGCATAGCTGACAGTCTAGAGAAACTAAAAATGAAGGTAGAACCTTCAGGGCCAGGGCCGCTGTGGCAGCCTCCATGAGCCCCTGACAGAGGATCTGGGCATAGTCTGCATTTAGAAACCTGGAGGGAACTGGGAGCCCAGTGCTTTCCTGTATTTAAGGATGCACAGGGAGGTCATTATCATGAGCCACTTGTTTGGAAGATTGTTCAAAGATTAGCGTAAGGAGTTCGTACTTATGGTGTCAGTGCTGCTTTTGTAAGAGTGCAGTTAGAGAACCTGCACCGCTACTGCATGACTCCAAGCAATTGGCAGAATCTGGCTCATGCCTGATTGTCACCAGGCCAATATTTAGACTGGACGGCATTTTTCATTGAGGTTGCTGCTGAGCATGCAGCAATAAATGCTGGCAATGGCCAGGCAGCCTGGGATCAAGACATGCTGCTGGGACAAGGGAGATTTGTAGCGGCTCAAACTAATTATCCCATCCAAGTGTACTTCTTGACTGGTTGTTGGAAGGGCCCTGACCCAGTGTTGGTTTGGGAGAGAGGGTCTGTTTGTGTGTTTCCCCAGGATCACCAACTACTGCTGTGGATCCCAGAGAGGCTGACCAGAGCAATTCAGGGCAATCAGAGCAATGAGGATGTGGATATTCCTGTGGCTGGGAATGGTCCCGCTAGTGAGAACTGAAGAGCTTCATTGGGGAATTATTTCTGTGTTCCTGAAAACCATGCCGTTGACGCATTTGGCACAGGTGTTTCCTCAATTCTTTACATCTAATGCTTTGCTACAATTGCCTTTTTTTATCATGGGATGGAGAGATAGCTCCAGTGCCGGAATCTATGCTGCTTCAGCTAAGGGGATTGTTGTGTTTTCAGATGATTCAAAATATTTCACAGATGAGTGATTGTGTTCAGCTGTATCTACTAAAGCTGTTGCTACCTGGGTTTGAGGGTTGTGGCCTGCCAGAATATCCAAGGGCAATAGCACCTATCTAACCTAGATGGGCCCCTTTTTTGTAGGAGCTTTCGTGATTCCCTTCCACCTTGGACCGGCTGTCAATCTAGAAAAGTACCTTGGGCAGTGAAGAATTATTTTTCATTTTCCCCTTATATAGGTACAGTCCATAATAGTTCCTTTTCAGGGTATAATTGGACATATCAAAATCCAGCTCAAGTAGGAGCTAGTAATCCTTTTAATATATGGTGTTAGGTGGGGTGAATGGTAGTTGCACTGATCTTCCCCCCTTAAGCATGGTGGCGAGAGGGGCCTGGGGCAATGCAAGTTTTAATTGGAATGGACTAATGTGTTTAAAACTTCTGTATTTCAATTTGCTGGAGGGAGGAATGCTTCTTTTCAGGCTATGCCTGTTTGTATGTGGCCTCCTTTTGTGTTTATTGTTTATAATGGTAGTTATGAGAATAATGTTGTTAATTGTAGTAGTGATATTTGTTATTATAGTATGTGCTGGAATGCATCTAAATATCATTTAGCTGTTGTGACTAGGATGCCTCGCTTTGAACCTTTGCCTATTCAGGCTCCTTCTGCTATGACTTTGTTTGGACCTAAGAGGGATTTTTGGCGTTGCTGCAGCCATTGTCACTGCTGTAGCAATCTCTGCCACTGCAGCCACCAGTGCGGCCATATCCCTTACAAACTGCCGTGGCTGTGAATAATTTAACCGTTGGAGTTGCAGAAGCTTTGGATTGCTGACCGCGGACTCCCACTTGAAAGAGTGAGCCAGAATTGATGGACTTGCCCTGTGTTTGATATTAATCAGCATCCTGGCCTTCTGGTGCAACTGCCGCATGCAGAGTCATCAGTGCAGAGCCCAAGCCTTTATGATACAGGCTTTTGCGCCAGCCAAAACAGGACAATCTCCTCATGTGTGGCTTGGCATGCTAGAGAAGTAGTCAATGACGGGTAAGACTCCCTGGGCATGTCACCAACCTAAGACAGGGATCAAACCAATGCTTTTTGTCTCCCGATGATGGGTAAGGGGCATTGCCACAGGGTGCGACATAAGACAGACATTCTCTCTGCCAATAAGTACAGAAGGGGGAGATGTGGGGAGTGGGTGTCACAGCAGTCCCAAGATGGCGCCCGGGACTGCAGCCAAGTCTTACGACTTGCACCCGACTTCCTCATACACCTGAAAATAAGCCACGACCATCATGAGAACTGCGTAGGTGCACCATCATTCAAGATCAGACCATATGACGAGTGATGATTCTGGCCAATGGACTGCTCTTACGTGGACTGGGCTGATGGCGCATGGTTGAGGGGCTATATAAGGGATTGCGATTGGGGGCAAGGAGATACACAAGAGACTATTCGTGGAGAGAGATTCATGCATTCATGTTGAAAGGTTCCTGAATAAACTGCTTTGAGAAGAACGTAGTGTCATCGCTCTTTCTAGCTACATGAGACCCTATCTCATAAAACAAACAAACAAATAAAATTACAAAGGAAAACACGACAGAAAGTCCTACAAGGTACCTGTCCATTCAGCCAATTCCCCACTTAAACTTTACCTTTCCAGTAAGTTCTTCCACAGGAGGCCTCCACTCACAAACCCATCAGACTTGTTCTCATAGATGGCATCAATCACCACATGCCCTTGTGCATAATCTTCCATTTGAAGATCTCTCTCTGTCTCTCGGTCTCTCTCTCTCCCCCCCCCCAGTCTATGTTTGTGTGTATGTCTTTCAGAGAGAGACAATGTTTCTCTGTGTAGTCCTGGCTATCCTACAACTTGCTCTGTAGCCCAGGGTAGCCTTCATTGAACTCCTATCTGTCTGCACTGTCACTGAGTGATGGGGTTAAAGGCATGCACCACTATTGGAATTCCTGTTCTCTTTCTTTTAATATAACTTTGTTAGACAGGGTCTCATGTAGCTCAGGCTGGCCATGAACTTGTTATATAGTCATAGATGACCTTGAACTCCTGATAATCCTGCCTCTACCCTCCAGTTCTGGAGTTACAGATGTGTGGCACCTGACTACATGAGTTGATGATTATTTCTGATCAAGATACTGTGGACATTTGAGTTGGTTGTTTGTACAGGGGAGGGCATGTTTAGGTAAGTAAATGTGTTCTTTGAAAGGCAATATCAAGGTGCCATATGTCTGTGTTGGACAAGGAACTTTAAATATCTCCTAGTCCTGTGAATAAGTAAATAAAATATGTACATAGAATGCTAACATCCTGGAAAAGAGGTGATGAAGACGGGCGGTGGCAGGTAATATTGAGTGCATGTCTCATCTTCCTTAACAGGACCTAGCACGTAGTGCTTAGAATTCATAAGCCTCTGAGCACTTCAGAGTGGTTTCCTTTGGGACTTGGGTAGAGGAGACTCACCCACACTAGTTCTTCTACACATTTCAAAAATAACTGAGCTATACAGGTGTGTTACTGTGAAAGAAAGAAATCAAAATTGAGGTAGGGAAGTGAACGAGTATTAATGGCCAATGGCCAATCACTGCAGGATCTCACACTTGGACCTTGTAGAAGACTGCAGTGTGGTGTGCTGGCCAATGAAGCACAGTCCTGAATTTCCATGGAGGCTGTTTCAGCTGTTAACATTCACATGGACATTCACCAACTGATTGATACTAATTCTAGATCTCCCTGGCAGAACAATATCTCATAGGCATAATAAAGAGTGGGGACTCCCATAAGGTTCCAGGTGTCTCTTCTAGGGTTAAAAATAGCATGGCATGTGCTGATAACTTCTCCCAGTATTGTATGGAGGGGGATAAGGAGGTCTTGGGGGGTCTAGAAACCCCCTATCAACATGCTTCAAAGCTTTAATACCTGGGTCCCCATGAAACCCTACATACCCAGATTAACCCAGAAATCTGGGTAAGAATGGGGTTTTTAAATGTCATTTATAAAATTAAGGTTGCTGATAAATGAAGTTGAACTTTGAAGGGCCAAAGCCATGTTCCTGTTCTCTGGTATCATCCCTGAGTCCACTCAGAATGGGTGTCAACCTAGTTCTAAATTTACCCTAGCTGTGTTAGGTAGGAATGTGAACCACTAACATCTGCCTATGCAGGCAGGATTTATTTACTATGCAGCATCAGCAAATGTATCTGTGACAAGGAAACAAACACACCGGGTCCCCCACGAGAAAAAGAACGAGCTGTTCAAAGCGAAGAGTCAGGATTGGGTCCATGAGACCCCTTTACCCCAAGCTGATGAGCTGAGGGGTTTGTCTCAATCCTGCCTCTTGTGTAACCCTTACAGGACATTTGACAAAGCTTCATTCCACTGATTTTGGCTTGCCTCTCCTTGTCTCCTTATACCATGATTCTGCATGCATGCTCCAAGTAGACTGTATTTAGCTATAAAAAGATATTCTTTCTGTCTTTCCTAGAGTGTTCTGGGTTTTGCCATGTTATATACAGCCATTTTGTACCTCCTGAGGAGAGCCATCCTGGAAATACTAAAAGCCAGAGCTTGCACTATCATGGTCTTGAGTTCTTCTGGCCCAGAAGATCTCAACCTGTGTTATCATAACCCCTTTGACAATGGCATGACCCTTTCAAAGGGAGTCACCTAAGACCCTCCTGCATATCACATATTTACATTATGATTCATAACCATAGCAAAATTACAGTTATGATGTAGCAACGAAAATGACTTTATAGCTGGGAGTTCACCACAACATGAGGAACTGTATTAAGGGGCTGCAGTTTTAGGAAGGCTGAGAACCACTGCTGTGATGGATGGCACTGGACATACAGCAGATATTGCTTAGCCAGCATGGTGGTAGAGTGTGATAGGAAGCCAGACATGGAGTTTCAGTTATCCACAGCTTACCTTGTGTCTTGGCCTTGCAGGTTTAGTCTCCACTGCCAGCTGCCATGGGCAAGCAGAACAGCAAGCTGGATCCTGAGGTGCTGCAGGACCTGCGGAAACACAGGGAGTTCACCAACCATGAGCTTCAGGAGTGGTAGAAGGGCTTCCTCAATGGGTGTTCCACTGGCCACCTGACCGTGGACAATTTCAAGATCTAGGCCAAATTCTACCCCTACAGAGAAGCCTCCAAGTTCGCTGAACATGTCTTCCACACGTTTGACACCAACAGTGATAGCACCATCAACTTCCGAGTGTTCATCATTGCTCTGAGCATGACCTCTCAGGACAAGCTGAAACAGAAGGTAAAGTGGGCCTTCAGCATGTACGACCTAGACAGCAATGGCTACATCAGCTGCAGTGAAATGCTGGAGATAGTGCAGGTACCTGCACTTGACAGGGCCTGGCGCATGGGGAGTCAGGGATCCAGGACCCCCATCCCCGGCCCCATACACCAGGTCATTCCTCTGCCCACTTGCTACCTGGTATACTAAAGGACTGCATGTCTGCACAGAATAATGATAAAAGCTAAGCATCTATCGATTGCTTGCTGGAAATCAGGCCCCAGCTGAGCTCATCCATCAGGTTTATTCACACAATTCTATAAAACGGGTCTTTTTTTTTAACCTCTAATAAGATGTGAGGCTCAGATAGGTGATTAAGAATTGTCAAAGCAAGAACTGGGAAAATGGCTCAGTGGGGAAGAACACTTGATACTCAGCATGAGGACCTGAGTTCTGAATCCCAACACCCACGGAAAAGGCAGGAGTGGCTGAGCATGCCCGAAACCCTAGAACTAGGGGACAAGTGAGTCCCAGAAGCTTGCTGAGCAGGCAACCTAGCTAAAATGATAAGCCCCGGCCAGGTTCAGTGATAGAGAAAGGGAATCTTGTGAACACCGGTATTCCTGTTTGGCCTCTGCATGGGTGGGTGATCATCTACACACATATGTATAACATACACACACACTAGCTGTCTATAGGGCTTCCTATAGAAATCAGAACGACACAGTAAAGGATGAGTCAGCAGTCAGTCCTTCACAGGAGCAATGCTTATGTGCACCTTGCATCCTTCCTACTCCATGCTCTAAACCATCTCTGTATTTGGTCCAGTGAGCTGACTCTGTGGGTAAAGGTGATTGCTACCAA
The DNA here is from genome assembly GCF_978045245.1 of Mus caroli. Classification (NCBI taxonomy): domain Eukaryota; kingdom Metazoa; phylum Chordata; class Mammalia; order Rodentia; family Muridae; genus Mus; species Mus caroli. The sequence continues at coordinate 18,234,085 of NW_028227269.1, read as the reverse complement.
GCCTGGCAGCCTGGCTTTGATCCCTAAGACCCACATGGTAGGAAAAGAGAACCAGCTTCCACAAGTTGTCCTCTGAATTGGTCGTGAGGTCATCTCCCTCAAATAAATAATTACATACATCCATAAAATAAGTAAAGTAATTATATACAGTGCCTAATACAATGGCTATAGATGTTAATAATAATTTGTATTATTTGGGAAATAACAAGAAACTGTGTACCTCCAGTTTCATTTTCTAGACTATTTTCCACCTGTATTTTGTTGAATCTGCAGATTCAGGACCCATGGGTGGGCAGGGATCAATGGATTTCCCCTTTGACCTTCCCTCAAGGATTTCCCAGCTCCCCACCAAAGACCTTCCTTTCAGACAGATGCTTTCCCCCACAACCTCCCCTCTACTCAGAACCAAGGAGCCCTACATTCTTCCATGCCCCAGCTGTATCCTGTGCTCTTGAACATCACTTAAACTTTCCTGGCTCCCTTTACCCAGCACCTTGTTTGTGAGACTTGTTCTGATGAGAGAAGGGTCCTGACTCTGCCCTGTCATTGCTCCTTGGTTAGCTGAGCAAGGACCGTAACTCACCCTCCGTCCTCCAGAGCACACTCACAGATGCCCCTTTGCAGGCCATCTACAAGATGGTGTCCTCCGTGATGAAGATGCCTGAGGACAAGTCCATGCCCGAGAATCAAACAGACAAGATCTTCAGGCAGATGGAAACAAGCAATGAAGGTAGGAAACATGGTAGGAGTGAGCAGGTGGAGTGGGAAGAGGGGATTTGAAGAGGGGGTGAGGGTACGGAGAGGGGAGTAGGTGAGCCTGTGAAACTGTTGATGGCACAGAGGTTTTTGGTATACACTCTCTGCCCTATGCAGGCCTGCCCTTTTCCAGCCCACTTGATTCAGCTCTGATAGAGGTTGGAGGAAGTTTGGAAGCAAGATGGACTCCTGAGCCTTCCTGGAGGTTCTAGCCAAAATCACCTGTTCTATTTCACTCAGTGGATTTTTAAGAGTTATTTTATTATTTCAATTGTGGGCATGTGTGTGAGAGAGAAATACTACATGCATTTGCATATATGCATGCAGGTGCCTGTGGAGGCCCAGAGCAAGATATTGGATCTCCTGAAGCTGGAGTTACTGGCAGTTGTAAGCCCTGGTACTTGGATGCTGTGAACCAAACTCTGATCCCAGCAGAAGTGGTAAGTGCTCTAACCATTGAGTTTCTCTCCAGCCATACCTCATCCCCTTTGAGCTTAGACCAGGCCAAACTCAATGAAATGCACTCAGCACGTGGGACAATTATTACTAAAATGCCTTTGTACACAGAGTTCCTGCATCTGGACTCCTCTTCCCTGTTTGAATGGAAAACTCCTACTGATCCTGTGAAACCTTGTCTCTCTGTCTCATTTGTGTAGCCTTCCCTGTCCCCCATATCTCCTTCTTAGTCTTACTAGCTACCAGTCAGTAAGAAATATATATGCCTTCCATTTGGAGGCTCTATTATGTTCTTTGTGGTTCACATATTTTTAATGGCCATGCTGGCCTAATTAGGGTCAGATCACTAGTCCTGTTTCCCACTAGGTATTAAAACCACTATTCTCCAAAAGTTTAAGTGGCCCAGTCATGATGGTTCAACTTTCCAATCCCAGCACTAGAGGAGCTAAGGCAGAAGAATCTCAAATTTTAGGTCACCTTTGGTTCCCCAGGAACACCCTGTCTCATAGAATGAATGAAGAGGCCTAAGTAGCTTGTTCTAGGTCCAGTAACTGACAAGGGACAGACTCAGGACTCAAACCCTGTGCTGCCTGACACAGAGCCCCTAGATACTGTCACCACTGCTTAGCTCTGTCCTCATCCAAATGGTGTGGGAAGCCTTGTCAGCTTCATCTCAGGGTCCCCTTGACTCCCAGGTTCTCTACACTAGACTTCTTTTTTCTGGGGGCCATTGAAGTTGACTGAATTGTTCCCATTGAAAGGCCCAGGAACAGTCTAACAAGTCTCGATTCCAAGATATTCAAGAGCCACCCTATGGTGCAACACTGAATGTGAGCTGAAAGAACCTAGTGGGGAAACCCCCACTCAATTCCTGATTCGACATGCACCCAAGAATCACGAACAGACGACCAACTTGATGTAAGAACAGGAGGTAGTTTAATGGCGGAGCTCTGGGTCGAAATGTATCTCAGGGAGGAGACAGTGGATTTGACCATGAGGCTTGGAAGCTAGGGGTTTTTAAAGAAAAGGGGTGGTGCTGGGGGAGGAATTGGCGCGGTTTCACATGATTGGTTGATTTAAACATCAGCAGACTGTCAGAAGTGCAGGAGATAGGGAGGCAACAGGCCAGTCAGAACATGTAACGATGGGCCTGCCCGGGCATGTCCCGGCCTGTTCTGCTATTTTCTCAGCCCCAGGTTTCAAAGCTCACAAACAACTCTTTGGGCTATTTGACATACATTACATGAATCACAGATCTCAATTTTTTTAATTTTCTTTCATGAGCCTTAGATGGCAGTGGTGCACTACTCAATTGCTGCTTCTGCAGCCTGAAGGACTATTTTTCCACTGGGTGAGTCTGTGGCTTCTGTTACGAACCTCCAATATCAGAATTCATGGATGGAAGAATTAATATGCTAGTGAGTGACCGAAAATACGTGGATCCAAAAATTGATATCAAGAAGATAGGGTGTTTCCCTCCCCCTTGTTTCTGTGGGAGTTCATTTACTAGGTTTCTCAGAGACTGTCTCATTTAGGAAAGACCCCTCAAAGTGTAGAATTTAGCCAAAAAACAGAAGCACCCCCAATGGTGTCACTAGTGCACGGAGCTATGCTTCAACCTCTTGACACGGACTTCAGGGTCACTCCAGCGTCAGCTGCAGCTGTTAAATGTAATCGACAAATCATGAAAGTGTATTTTCTTTGATTCAAGCTAAAATTAGCACAAGGCCCTGCAAAGCCTTCTAGACATGTAGCCTTTTCTGGCAAATGCAGCTTAGAAACTAGTCCATTGTCCTTTCTAAGCTGGTTATTTACCACAGGATGGACCACAGGGGGAGGGTACTCAGAAGTGAGCCTGAGCAGAAAGTCGCCTGCACAAAGGGTACAGAGAGGAGGATGGGGCAGAAAGGAAGGGTGCAGAGCCGAGGATGGGGCAGGAAGGTTCATTATTAAGAGACCCTATGGTCACCTCCCCACAGAAACTTCTCTGCAATTTTCTAACCATAGGAAGAGCCATCAGTGATAGTGACAAGGCAGATCTACACATGCTCTGAAACTGCACCAGATACCATGCACACAGCATGCATGTGTATGTGTGCGCACACAATCATGATATGAAAAAGCTGTGTGGATGGTAGCAGTGTCCCTATCCCTGACTTCAACATCACTGTAGCTGTGCAGGACAGGACCAGGGGTGAATTTGAAGGACAGATGCATGGACCCAGCTGCAGCTTCCCTTGGGTCTGTCATTACTCAAACATCAAAACTTTTATTTAATTTTTTAAAACAGGGCTGTGGGGAGACAATGGCTTAGTGACTAAAACATGTTCGATGTAAGCATGAAGACCAGAAATCAGATCTCTAGAACCATGTAATAGCTGGGCAGGTATGGCAGTTACCTGTAATCCCAGCATCTGAGAGGCAGACTGGACATCCTCAGGGTCAGCTGCCTGGCTAGCTTAGCTGGAATCAGCAAGCTACAGTTCAGGAGACCTGGCCTCAATAAATACAGTGGAGAGTGGGGTAGGGAGACACCCAATGTCTACCTTGAGCTGCCCACACATGCACATGTGCCTACAATATGGAAATACACATGCACAGTGCATATGCATACACATGCAAAAACATTAAAATCAGAAATGTAAAGAAATCTGTAGGCCCGGGTGTCTGTGACTAGTCCATTCTTCTGACCTCCAGCTGAGGTTTGTAAATCTGGCCCTTTCCTCTCTACATATCTCTCAGCTTTCTCAAACTAGCTTGACCTGAAGGAAACCCATCACTGCCTTGGTACTGAATTCCAGGGCCACTCCAGGATAGAAACTGGGGTCCTCCTTAGCATCTCCTTCTATGTCCACTTAAACAATGATTCTCAACCTTCCTAATACTGCGATCCTTTAATACAGTTCCTCATGTTGTGGTGACCTCCAGTCAAAAAAATTATTTCCCTTGCTACTTCATAACTGTAACTTTGCTGCTATTATGAATTCTAATATAAATATTTTTGGAGATAGAAGTGTACCGAAAAAGTTAACCCTTAGGTTGAGAACTGATAAATCTGCCTTGCTGTGGTTGGTGCTAGTTTCTCCATCTTTGGACCTGTCAAGAGTTCAGGCTCTTGACAATTGTCATCTTGAGCAATGACACTGAGAATAGACCCAAAGTCCAGACCCATAATCCTGGCCAGGAGCCTTTCCCGGCAGAAAAATCACCTGGCATTGCCCCCTGTGGACTGGGTACCTGCCTTACAGGGTAGCCCTATGGTGGACACAGGGTTTGTCTTCGTAGGTAATGTCCTCCTCTTTGTGGAAATTTTAGATAAACTCAGTGTCTGAAGCAAAAGACATGAAGATTTAAGGAGAGTTTCAGACTGAAAGACAAGGAATCTCTAGAGAGACCAGGTTCTGTCTGGTCAGAACCAACTAGCCAAATCTGATCCTCTGGTTCCAGAGCCAGGGCTGGCTCCAAAAGTCCACTCAGCACCTCTCAGGCATTAGGCACCAGATAAAAGGCCCGGAGCAACTTCCAAGGGAGCAGTTGGCCATGTGATAGGGGAGTTTGGAGTTTAAGGACATTTTGTACCTCAGCTGCTTTTCTCACCCACAACTAGGACCCGTGTGACATATGTGTGAGCCCACAAGTCACACAACTTCCCAAACCTCTGCTCCTTCCTTTGTGAAGTGAGACTAACTAAACACATGCAGTACTAAAATCCCTCCTCTGGGGAGACAAAATGGTACAGTTCCCCCTAAGGTCTCCATGTCAAACGGAAACAAGATTTGCCGAAGTTCATTCTGTAAAGCCAATGAGTTTATTGAGCTTCCTTAGAGAACATAAGGGGGAGGTGTTTGCAGTAGTGTGGGTGCTCCTCACCCAAAAGGCTGCACATAGAAAGCCTTTATCCTGCAGGGACCAGTTCTTCTCCATAGCCATATGGATGACAGAGCCCCGCCCCTAGTCTTCCTGATGTCCTGGCCATCTTGGAGGGTGTTTGTTTAAGCCAGGATGGGGCAGTCTTCCTCAAACCCACAGATGTTCAGGCTGGGATGCAGGAGATAAAGAGCAAGCAGGGACCAACCACACCCTAACTCTCTCATCTGTGTTTGCAGTTGTATAATCTACTGGTGCACAGTCATAGCCAACAAGTTTGGATTTTAGTTGATGCCAGATGCAGTCAAGATAACTGGCCAAGATCAGTGGTCATGGGGTTAAAGAGAAGCTGGGCAGCACTTTCTTCACTGTCACCAGTTGGATACCAACTCGGATGGATTTTGTTAAACCTGGAACGGTGCTGGCATGGAAGAGGTGCACAGTGAGAGTTAACTGTGGCAGGGAGCTTGGGTAGGAGGTCAGCAGTGAAGACAGTCAGTCCATTCAACAGACACTGTGCTCAGGGACCAGAGCCGTGCTACAATGGTGGCTCTTGTCAGGAGTTCAGACTCCACTGTGGAAATGGACATCAGGAGGTGGCTGTAATATGAAACTATAGCCTGTGGGGATGTGGTCTCTGAAGGGGTATAGCAAAGACTTGAGGAATGATGCTTGGGAGTGGGCACCTCACTCTAATGGAGACTCCAAGCAATTACACACTCAGTCCTTCACTGAGCCACATCTGACATCCCCTAGGGCAGATCTCTTAGAGACAGTTCCTCAGCTCAGAGTGGCTGAGCAATGCAGCCAGAGCTGGAAGGGTTTGCTGGTTTCTTCTCTGGTGTCTGTGACCAAATATCTTCAAAAAGCAACTCATGGGAGAAAGGGTTTCTATGGCAGATGGTTTAAAAGGATGCAGTCTATCATAGCAGCAGGAAGCCCAGAGAGATGAGTACTGGGACTCAGCTGGCTTTCTCCTGTTTATGCTCTCTGGAACGCTAGCTGGGGGAATACTGCTGCCCATATTTAAGGTGGGTGGCTCTTCCCATTTCAATTAACCTAACAGACAATCCCCTGAAGACACACCCTGAGTCATATCTCTATGGTGATGCTAGATCAGTGGGTCTCGACCTGTGGGTCTCAACCCCTTTGGTGGTGGGGGTCACATATCAGATATTTACAATCTGATTTGTAACAGTAGAAACATAAAGTTTTGAAGTAGCAACAAATAACTTTTGGTTCGGAGTCACCACAGCACAAGGAACTGTATTAAAGGGTCGTAGGGTTAGGAAGGCTGAGAAGAGAATTGCTACACTAGATCCTGTCAAAAACTAATATTGAGCAACCACAGAGGGTCAATCACAGATCTCTTCCAATGGAACTCCTGGCCCACTGAGCCTCACTGCGCTGATTCTTAAAATTTGGGTAGAAGAAAAGTTGCCACCAATGTGTCTCCCCAGTGGGCACAGACTAACGACAGGGAGATAAATGCCTTTCCTGACCTTCAGTAACCACTGTGAGCATGGGTTGTCAGGGGCCTTGGAGTGAGGAAGGCCAACATTAGGTACTATAACTGTAACTCAGCGTGGAGATGACCACTCCTTCAGGTCTTGGGGCTGAGCAGAAATCAATGTCAGAGGACCAAAGGAGGAAGAAAACTCTATCGTGCTCAGGGCTGCATGGAAAAGGAATGGAGGTCAGAGAGCCACAGTCCAGAGATGCAATTACACTGCACAAGTACTTAGAACTGACGGTTCCCTATGTTTGTCTCCAGCCTTGAAAGGCAACTCTGTTAACAACAGTGTTCATGTTCAAGGTGTGGTTGATCCATTATTCCTGCACTTGCTGTCAGAGCGTGGCAGCTAAGGCCAGGACTATACAAGGCTTCCATTCAGAGTTTCAGCTGATACCTGCTAGTGAAGATCTCCCAGGCCCAGAAAGACAGACATGCCAGATAGTCCTGAGGTAGCCTCCAAGTTCTGAATGGGACCCTGATGAGGTCTCTGTGTGACCTGGAAGAGAGATGCCCAGTCTGACCTGGAATGTTCATACAGGTTGCCTGAAGCTGGTATGGGGAGTTATGGAGCTTAGGCTGCAAGCAGGGCCACCTGGGGAAGAACAAGATGCATAAGATAGAGGCAAGATGATCAGTGGGAGGGGAGGGGAGGGGAGGGGAGGGAAGGTGTGGGGAGGAAAAGAGGAGGGGAGGGAAAGGGGAGGGGAAGGGAGGGAAAGAGGAGAGGAGGGAAAGGGGAGGGAGAGGGGAGGGGAACGAGAGGGGAGGGAGAGGGGAGGGAGAGAGGAGGGAGAGGGGAGGGAGAAGGGAGGGAGAAGGGAGGGAGTAGGGAGAGGAGGGGATGAGAGGAGAGGGGAGGAGAGAGGACTGTCTAGGCCTTTCTGGTATTTGTTAACAAGCTATGAGATGAGCCAGGGTGCAGGTCAGTTAGAGGTCAGAGGGAGGAAGGAAGGAGACTAGACTGACATCAGAGCTTTCTCCCTCAGCCACACAGACATAACTGGCAAACGCTCACTAGAGCATTCTTTGTCATAAGAACTGAACATCAATCCTGAGAGATGCAGTCAAGCAATTTTGGGGTATGGAATGCAGTATGCAGAATATGATACACAGAATGTGTGATACACAGACATAGGTACATACATTCACAAGACTAAGATATATCTAAATAGCCACATGAAAAACCTTGGCATGCTTCTGTGTATAAGAATAAGGCACCAGGCAGTGGTGGAGCATGGCTTTAATCCCAACAGGAGGCAGCAATAGCTGAATCTCTGAGTTTGAGGCCAGCCTGGCTACAGACTGAGTTCCCAAACAGCCAAGGGTAACCAGAGAAACCCTTTCTCAATTAAATAAATAAATAAATAAATAAATAAATAAATAAATAAATAAATAATAAAAATAAAGGAGAGAGATGAGAGGCAACCTCCTTAGGGGTCCTCAGGGGTTCCAACCTCAAGCAACGGGTGACTTCTAACATCTAGTGATAAAACAGGCCCCTGAGTTGGTCTCTATCAACTTATTGCCCACTCATTATGAGGAGGGAGGCTACCTGCCAGTGTTAGGAGCCCTATAGAGAGGCCCAGGTAGCAACAGCCCACAGGAACCAGGGCCTGCCGGCTGCCACCTGAAAACACACAGAGAGAAAGTTGCCCTGGCCACAGCCCAGATTCTGGGACAGCTGAGCTACTGCATTCCTGAGCGACAGGAATGCTGGGAGAGCAAACACTAAGAGTTTAAGGGTAACCTTGGGAGGAGGTCCACTGTCTAAAGGCACACCAGTGGGGACCCATGGGGAATGTGAATGCTTCCTGAGAAGTCCTGGGCTGCTGACAGTCACTAAGGGCTCTTCAACAGTTACAGACAACATTTAAACCAAAAATAAGACAGGCTGGAGAGATGGCTCAGTGATTCAGAGCACTGGCTGCTCTTGCAGACAACCCCATTTGGTTCCCAGCACTCACACAGCATCTCACAAAGGTCAGTTTCTCCAGTGACTCCCTCTTCTGGTTTTCAGAGGTACTGCACTCATGTGGCACACCTACATACAGGTGTACCAATGCTTATACACATAAAATTAAACAACCCCTTTTTTTTTTAAAAAAAAAAAAAGCAGAAGCCAGGCACGGTGGCATATACCTTTAATCCCAGCACACAAAGATACAGCCTGATCGACAGCCTTTATCTACATAGCGAGTTCTAGGACAGCCAAAGTTACATTATAGAGAGACCTGGTCTGCGCTGAGAGAGAGAGAGAGAGAGAGAGAGAGAGAGAGAGAGAGAGAGGGCAAGGACGAGGGCGAGGGAGAGGGAGAGGGAGAGGGAGGACAGAGGGAGAGGGAGGAGGGAGGGGAGGAGGGAGGGGAGGAGGGAGGGGAGGAGGGAGAGGGAGAGGGAGGGAGGGAGCATTGGGCTGAAGTAAAGAAATGGCCCACTCATCCCATCCTATTTCCCACCATGACAACTGCTGGTCTCTAGCACAGACTGGCCAGCAAGTAACAGGGAGAATCAATCCCAAGAGTTTCTCAGGACACACTGAGATAGGTGCTCAGTGCCACACCTTCTGTCTGTCTGTCTGTCTGTCTGTCTGCCTGTCTGTCTGTCACTGTCTGTCACTGTGTCTGTCTGTCTGTCTGTCTGTCTGTCTGTCTCTCTCTCTCTCTCTCTCTCTCTCTCTCACACACACACACACACACACACACGAGTCCATCTCACTGCCTCCTCTGCCCACTCGCCTACTCCAGAGTTGTTAGTGACGTGGGCCTGCCTGTCTGAGAGCTGGGATCAGTAGAGGAAGCACAGCAATTGACTGTCTATGGGTTTGTATGAGAAAAGAGAAACATTTGGTCTCAGAAAGGATGGCATTGCTAGGAGTACCGGGGTGGAATGGGCTCCCATCCTGGCAGGGACTATGAGGAAGTCACCTCCCTCAGGGTGGGGAGAGGGCCCTTAGGGAGCTCACCTGGGACTGCAGTTGTCCCTCTGCTGTGTGATCTGAGGCCAGTTTGGAACCTAGGAGAGTCTAACCCAAAGTTCACCTGCTTTAAAAGGTCTCTGATTTGTATGGGATATCCTTTCTCACAGCAAAATACAGACCTAATACATCAATGTAAGTTAAACCTTCTCTTTACCAAGGGAGGGACTTAGAAGGGCCACGCTGTTCCTGTACTTCTACTCCATCCCAGACACCCTTGCCCCATTTTGGTCCTTAGAGCCAGACCTTTAATGAGTCTCATGTAGAAGGGTCTGTAGCAGTGACATTACAGAAGACTATCCTGTGGGACAATTGTTTCCTCTTTGTGTTTCCTCATGATCTTTAAATAGACAGGCAATCACAGTGACACTCACCCTGCCACCAAGACTGTGCTGTCCCCTGTCCCCAGAAGACAGACTGGTGAATCACACAGAACCATAAAGACTGTCCCCTTGGCCATGATCTCCATGCCTCCTCCTGTCCCCTGTAGCTTAGGGTTTCGTCAGTACCAAGAGTGTGTTTTGTTTTTTGTTTTTGTTTTTTTTTTTTTTTTTTTTTTTTTTTTTTTTTTTTTTTTGGCTTTTTCGAGACAGGGTTTCAATGTTTAGCCTTGGCTGTCCTGGAACTCACTCTGTAGACCAGGCTGGCCTCGAACTCAGAAATCCGCCTGCCTCTGCCTCCCGAGTGCTGGGATTAAAGGCGTGCGCCACCACGCCCAGCTTTTTTTTTTTTTTTAAGATTTATTTATTTATTATATGTAAGTACACTGTAGTCGTCTAGATATTCCAGAAGAGGGAGTCAGATCTCGTTACGGATGGTTGTGAGCCACCATGTGGTTGCTGGGATTTGAACTTCGGACCATTTGGAAGAGCAGTCGGGTGCTCTTACCCAGTGAGCCATCTCACCAGCCCTCCAAGAGTGTGTTTTAATGAGTAGACTCCCCACAGCAGTACATCAATTAGTTTAAAATTGCACCCGACCCACCCCACACACACCTTGTGAGCTTGGGCTGAGGCCACATCTCCAGAAAGAGCATTGGCTGCCCTCCCACGTCTGTCTCCTCTGCTGGCCAGCGACTTGTCAAAGGGTAGAGGGAAACAGCATCTAAAGTTAGGAAGAAGAAATGCCTTTTGTGTCACTGACCTGCATTCTTTCCATATATTTGTTTTCATAGCAACAAACCAAATGTTTTAAAACAGAAACCAGAATTGATGTGAAGCAATTTCATCACCTGCCTTCCACAGAGCAATTGGCGCCTCCATATTAAGTCCTGTGTGTCCTCTGCTTCCTCCTTTTGGGGCCTCTGTTGGACACAGTTTTCTCTTTTGAGCTACTCACTTGCAGCTGAGAAAGAACCTTTCTTCCATAGTAGCAAGACTCAGAAGTGGGTAAACCAAGACAGCAACATGTCTTTATTACCATCATCAGAAAAGAGCCAGGCCCCCTTCCACCGCACAAAGTGGCACAGACCTAGGAAATTCCCAGCTCCCGCTTTCTCCACAAAGCTAGCTCAGTGACATTTTCCAAGTGAGGAGGCAGGAGAGGAGGTGCAGTCTGTCTAGACTAGACTGATGAATAGGCTTTCTCAGCACACCTACAGCAGTATGTGTGGACACTGACATGTGGGGCTGCTTCTTGACTTTGCCCCAGAAGACACAAGCCCCACAGAGCCTCACCCATGAGCCTGAGTACAACTAAGTATTAACTAACTCTCTTCCTTACTCACAGATACAGCTCAGTCATGGGCAGAACAGACATGCTCATGGGAATTCAGAAGGGAAAACTGTTAGCAATGAGATGGGTCCTATCCTTCCTGAGGGAGCTGGTTACAAAATTCAGGCAAGGCAACCTCTGAAGAACAAACATGTCATGCTTATGCAACAAGGAGAGACCTGGCCCTGATAGAGCCAAAGAGGATGTTTGGAGTAGGAGAGGGACAGAGAAGATTATAAAGAGACCTGTAGATGGGTATGAACAGGAACACCAGCAGCAGATATATCTTCCAGCAGTTAATACATCTTCCAGCAGCCAGGGATTTCAAAAAGAGGTGAGGGCAAAGAACGAGAACCATGCCTATGGTTCGTGAGGTACAGACATCCTTGGGGCTTTTGAGGCTTTAGGTGACTCTCAGAAACCTTATGTCATGAACCCAGGTGGAGATGGAAGTTGTTGGGTAGAAATTTAGAAGTCCTCATTTGCAATAGAAGTGTCTGCCTTCTCACCACCCCTCAGCAGCCCAAGAAAGTTCTTCAGGCTCCAGCTTAGCAAGGCTTAAGCAACTGCTACGAATAAGAACAGGTTTATTTTTAAAGCAAAATCTCCCTTGAGTTACAAAAATAAATCATATTCGGGCTGGCATGTAGCAAATTTGGTCGAGAGCTTGCCTAACTTTCATGACACCCTGGGTGGAGTACTCAGTGCTACATAAAACTAGGCATGGTTGCACACATCTATAGTCCCAGAACTCAGAGGTGGAGGCAGGAGGATCATAAATTTAAGGTCATCATCATCATCTGAACAGCAAGCATGAAGTTTGGGTCTACTTTGGGCTATATACACCCTATCCTGGAGACAAACAAACAAACAAGCAAATAAATGACACTTGTAAAATTTCAAATAAGCCAGGCAGTAGTGGGGCACACCTTTAATCCCAGCACTTGGGAGGCAGAGGCAGGTGGATTTCTGAGTTGGAGGCCAGCCTGGTCTTCAGAGTAAGTTTCAAGATAGCCAGGGCTACACAGAGAAACCCTGTCTCCCCCCCCCAATTCTTCAGATGGTTCCAGCCCCCTCAGAAGCCTCCCATTGCCTTTTAATAATCATATACCTCTCTCTCTTCCTCTCTTCCATTTTGGGATATTTTTTCACTCCATAGAATTCCCTAGACATTCTTTATGGCTAAGCTGCCTTCCACAGCACCAATGCATGGCATCTGGGTTACCAAGTCACTATTGAAGGACATCTGGACAGTGCTTATGGCCATTACACACAATAATTGTGAATATTTACAAAAAGGTGTATCTGTGAACACCAGTTTCCATGTCTGTGGGATAACTGCCCAGGAACACGATGGTTGGACCTCACAGCAATTGTATGCTCAGCTCAATTGTTTGTTTTAAAATTTTATTCATTTACTTCTTTCATAGATGGAGTGTATGAATGTGGAGGTCAGAAGACAAATTGAAGGAGTCAGTTTTGCTACATTGATCCTGGGTTTTAGCCTCAGGTTATCAAGCACCATTACCCACTTAGCCATCTTACCAGCCTGTGTGCTGTTGGGCATTGGGCTATACACTGACAGTCTGGTCTCCAGTCAAGCTGAGGTGTAACCCAGGGACCCAGTGGGACAGAAGTTCTCTCATGTCTCCAGGAACTCTGGCTCCTGTCAAAGTTACCACCCCCACAGCCCTCACAAGAGAAGCATGGCTTTAGTCAAATAGGCAATGCCCCAAGCTTCTGACTTTCAGGTTAAACTCATCCCCAGTTACCTAGCAACAGTAAAGATAACAGCATACCATAAGAGGGGCTGTTTGGCCCCTCTTCATTCTCTTGCTCTCTTGCTCTTACTCCTCTTACACTTACTCTCCACTCTCCTCTCCTCTCCTCTCCTCTCCTCTCCTCTCCTCTCCTCTCCTCTCCTCTCCTCTCCTCTCCAACCTCTTACTCACTCCCTCTTACTCTAGACTTTCTTCTCTCTCTTCTTTTCCTCCTTCTCTCCTCTTGGCCATGGCTGGTCTCTCTCTCTTTCTACCTTTTCTCATTCTCCCTGCCTTTCAATAATAAAGCTCTAAAACCATAGACTCTCGTTGTTCATCTAGGCCTGCTGTGCTTACTCTCACCTGCATGGGAACCTCTCTCCCTCTGCCCTCACTCCAATAACCCCAGTGCTACAGGGTGTCGTCCCTGGGCCCCAGGTCAGGGGCTGTCCCTTTTCATCCACCACCACCACCACCCCCCTTCAAGTGGGGTTAGTGGCTTAGATGCCCCCCCCGGGTCCGGGTGGATAGCATCTGGTAGCCCTCCTGCATCTGCTTGCCCAGAGCATAGGAGGAACTCTGGCCAGACGTGGGCTATCCTTCCTTCCCCCTCCTTCCCTTGCCCCTCTTTAGTACCCACAGTGTGCTATGTTTTGTTTCTTACAGAACAGCTGAACTCTTTTCTAGGAAGGTGAATTAGGAGACCTAAACAGATAGAAAATCTATACAGAGACATAAAAGGGGGATTTATTAGAGTGTCTTCCAGGCTGTGGTCTAGTTAGTCCAACAATGGCTGTCTACTGGTCCAGGAATCTAGTAGTTTTTCAGTTCATGACGATGGGCATCTCAGGTGGTCTTCAGTAGACTCTGGAATCCTGAAGACATAGAAGACATAGACTCCAATGCCAGTGAATGAATGAGCTTGCCAGTGAGAGTAAGGGCAAGCAGGCAAAGAGCAAAAGCTTCCCTTTTCCATGTTCTTTCTATAGGCTGCCACGGGAAAGTGTAGCCAGATTAAAGGTGAACATTTTCATCTCAAAGGATCTAGATTACAGGTTCGTTTTCCCACCTCGGAAAACCTGGATTAAAAGTGGGACTTCCTACTTCAAAAGAAAAAAAGTTCTCACAGGTGTTCCCAGCAGTTTGGGTTTTACTTCATTCAAGATGAAGTCAAGTTGACAACCAAAAGCTGCCATTACAGGTGGCTGGGACATTGTACATCCACACCCACAATTTATGAGAAATTCAGTCAATGTAAATCTTTGCCACTGTTTGGTGTGTCATTGTTTTTATTTTAACTATTTTGACACATAAGCAATGATAGTTCACTATGGGGTTTATTGGATTTAAATACAAAGAGAAGGGGCTAGAGAGATGGCTCAGTGGTTAACAGCATTTTAGGCTCTTCCAGAGGACAGGAGTTCAGTTCCCAACACCCCCATCAGGCAGCTCCCAACCAAGTGTAAGGTCAGCTCCAGGAAACCAACCAACTCTTTACCTTCTTTGTGCACTGCACTCAATTGTGAGCATCTGTGTGTGTGTGTGTGTGTGTGTATCTGTGTGTATACACACACACACACACATACACACACACACACACACAAATCTCTACATAATTAAATATCAAAGAAAATTTAGATAAAACATTCACTGATGTAAAATGTCCAGGGATACAGTTTTTATGCATTCATGCTAGAGGTATACAGTGCATGTGTGTCTACTGCCTGTGGAGGACAAAGGAGAGCATAAACCCCACCCCTCTCATCTGGAACAAGAGTTACCATGGTTGTGAGCAGGTGCTGGGAATCAAACCTGGGTCCTCTGCAAGAAAAACAAGGACTTTCATTGATCCATCTCTCTTGTCCTGGAGAACTTGTTGGGTTTTGTATGTTTGTCTGGATTTTTTGTTGTAGTTTTTGCGTTTGTTTTTTGGTTGTGTGTTTGGGTAGTTGTTTGGATTTTGGTTTTTCAAGACAGGGGTTTTCTCTGTAGCCCTGGCTGTCTTGAAACTCACTCGGTAGACCAGGCTGGCCTTGAACTCAGAGATCTGTCTGCTCTTCCCCACACTCCAAGTACTGGGATTAAAGGTGAGAGGGCAGCCACCACCATCACCACAGCCTGGCTGAAAAAGCTTGTCTTTTTCTTCATGCTGAAGTGCATTCTTTAGTTTTCTTAGTTTATTTAGTTTTCTTTAGGTTCTTTCGTTTTCAGGTAAGACTTAACTTTCTGTCTTTAGGGTCCAATCCCCTGAGGTGCTGGGTGTAAAGCCCTGCCAATGCAAGACATTTTTCAGTTGATTCATGATAAAACTAAACTATCTCTGTTCATCTGCTCCCCACCTCCTCAGAGTTATTGCTGATCTCCCTGACACCCACACAGTCATGTGTGGATCTACGGAGGATAACCTCCCTCCAGTATTAACTGAGCACAGCTCTTCATGGTCCCCAAATGCCAATAAAAGAAACTCACTGAACTACATTGCTTAGTATTGCTGCGTTAAACACTATGATTAGAAGCAAGCTGGGGAGGAATGATTTCATTTCATTTGGCAGCTCACAGTCTATTATGAAGGAAAAGAAGGGAGAAACTCAAGCAGGGCAGGGACCAATAGGCAGGAACTAAAGCAGAGACCATGGAGGAGGGCTACTTATGGTCTTGCTCCTCACAATGTGCTCAGCTTGTTTGTTTGGGTTTTTTTTTTGAGACTTATTTATTTTTAGCGCATGTATGTATTTATTTACTTATTGCTTGTCTGCATAAGATGTACATGCTATGTTCTAAGCAGCCACTAGAGGGCGACAGATTCCCTGAAACTGGAACAACAAATGGTCTTGAGCCACCATGTGGATTCTGGAAGTTGAAACCAGGTCCTCTAGAAGAGCAGCCAGTGTTAACCACTGAGCCATCTCTCCATCTCCTCAGATAGCATTTTTTATACACACCAGTCCCACTAATCACAGTGGCTGGGCCTTCCCACACATTAACCATTAATCAATACAATGTCTCATAGACTTGCCTACAGGACATCTGATAGAGGCATTTTCTCAATTCAAGTTCTCGATTCTTAGATGACTCTAACTCATGTTAAGCTGACAAAACCACTAACCAGCACATGCCCTATCAAAGAGTTAAGAGAATCCATCTTGTTTTACAGGTGAGCAAGCTGGAACCCTTACAGGGTGTTGCAACTCACCACAGACTAAATATCGATGGATGTCAGAATGCCAGAATGTGTGTCTGTGGTACGGCTGACATCTTCTATCTGTCCAGTTGTCTGTCCAGTCTATCTGGTCACCCTTTCTAAGGTCCAAATCACAAGTTTCTTTCAGGCTACAAGGACTCTCTCTGATCACTGATTTGAGTATCCAGACTGAATCTGTCTCTGTCAAACAAGTTAAAATCTTTGACTGTTCCCTGTGCCTGAGGATGTAATAAACTCTGTAAGCCGAGTCAGATCCACCTAGTGGGAAACTAAATAGCTCTCCCTGGCTCCTGTTTGGACCTAGGGCTCAGGCACAGGAATGCAAAGACAGGCCCACCCCCATGTCCCTTCTCAGGTGCCCTACCTGACTGTTTCCTTCCTTCTAACTCAGGAGCACTGCTCCCCAGTCCCTCACTTGTCTAATCCTCCTTCCCTAGTGAACACAGTCAACATAGATTTTCACACTCAGACACATGACTCCCAGCCCTGATGTGAGGTAAGATCAGTTAAGTAGAATGTTGAAGAATATTCATGAGGCCTGGCAAGATGGCTTTAGTGGGCAAAGGAGCTTATTACCAAGCTTAATTGAACCTGTGGACAAATGTGGTGGAAGGAGAGAATGGACTCTAGCAAGTTGTCCTCTGACCATGCACACGACCCATGTATACAAATACATAAACAAAATGTTAAAAAAAAAAAAAAAAGACAACTGTGGGCAGGTTCCAGGTCCCAAGGTTCTGGTCCAATCCATGTCTGCTGGGAATGTTTAAATCATCTGGGTGATTCTAGTATGGCATCAAGGATGAAAATCAACTTCACAATGTAAATGAAAAATTAAATAGTAGAGGGGGCATAACTACTCCTAAAGCACAGGGAAGGTTTTCATTGTAGCTATAAGGAAGAAAGCAGATAGAGGAAAGAGGCCAGACTGAACTTGCCAGCAGAATAAACCATGTGAGAAGAGAGGGAGGGAGGGAGAGAGAGAGAGAGAGAGAGAGAGAGGGAGAGAGAGAAAGAGAGAGAGAGAGAGAGAGAGAGAGAGAGAGAGAGAGAGAGAGAGAGAGAGAGAATCACTGACCAAGAGAGGTGTCCAGTGCCAAGAGAACAGCATAACCCAAATGGCTGAGTTATACAGGGATCAGGCTTGGGGAAGGGAATCTAAAGTCTAGCTCCCAGGAAGGAGAAGTTTAGGATAGGGGATGGGGTGAGAAGTGCTAGGAGGAGCCATAGGTACTGAGGGATGCTGGGAGAGCTGGGAGGAGCCAAAAGTACTGAGGGATGCTGGGAGAGCTGGGAGGAGCCACAGGCACTGAACAACACTCCTCCCTGGTCTCCTAGAGACCTTAAGTCTATTCTTGGATGGTGTGCTCATGTCTTCCCCCTGAGCATGGGGGCCTGGACTCTAGAAGGTAGATTCTGCTGTCAAGGGAGGCAGTAGGGCTAGTGACAAGCTTTCTTCTGCCCTATAAAACAGATGTTTCTGTACCCATATCTGTCTGCCACTGACTCTTCCTTTAAGCAAAAACCCTTCTGGCTTTCAGAAACTGAAATCCCAGAACTACGGTCTCAGCCACCTTGTACAGTGCCTAGGTCCTGGCCCTGGTCCTGAACTGGGATTTTATTGTGAAAAGGAGGCAAGAATCTTCCCTGGGGTGGCAGACATCAGCAGAAAGATCTAACTACTCCCCTCTACCATCAGAGAATGTTCAGAAGCCACAGCTGGGCAGCAGGGTCCTGAGAGGACAAACACCTATGTACACAGTGGACATGTGGTTCTGGTTGTGTAGTGCCTGACCTAGTCTGGGCCCCTCTGGAGATCTGGGAGTCACCCAGATCTCACAAATAAAATCCCTTACTACTTCCATTAGCCAAATTAGGATGCTGCTTCCTTGGAACAAAGAGCCCATTGGCTGTGAAGTCAGTGGAAGGAGCAAAAACAAAAAACGAAACAAAACAAAGCAAAACAAAAAAACAAAGCAAAACGAAACACTTGTCCTTCATGGGACCAGCCAGTCTGAAGAGCATGCTCAGATCTAGGGAGGGTTCTCTTCAAGCCATCTCCTGGCCTGTAGGCTTGTCAGACTTCATTAGCCAGAGAGGCAGCAATGTGCCTGAGGTTGGGTCTTCTTGAATGCAGCTCCGTGGAACTGGCCCCAGGCCACAGCATCACAGTACTGGAGTGTGGCACCTGGATTCCTACACCTCTCCTGCGGCAATTCCTTTGGGAGCTGAAGCTTGAGAGCCTTGGTCTTAGCCTTCAATGCAAGCCTGGAGCAGCCCTTGAGAAGACAGGGCTCTCCTAATGAAAAGAGACTGAAGTCTCCCAACATAAAAACCTTCATTTTTCAATGAGAAAACTGAAGCTGGATAGCCAAGTGGTTTATTCAAGAGCCATTGATTTGTGCGGATGGGAGTGTAGACCATAGGATACTAGAAGACAAGAGCATTGTTCTGAGAAGAGGGCGCCCACAGCAGTCACTCTAGATTGCACCCCACTAGAAAAGCACAGAGTTCATTGTGTAGATAGGGCAGGTTGGAGATGCAAACTCTGTTGAAGTTATCAGATTGGAAAGCAGGAAGAATCTGTGACTGTCGTGGCAAGACCAAGGTTATTCTAAAAACACACTTGTGCCCTCCCTTCAGCTTTCTGAGAACAGTGATAATGGACCCCAAGGAACTGGAATTTTCACCAGGAATTTCAAGGTGACATAGGGAAAGTGCTGGGACCCTGACACTAGCTAGAACAGGAGTCTGTCTCTACTGCTGACAGCCTGCAGAACAGATATGGGGAAGGGTTGTGTGCTGAGGAGAGACGAAGATGGGTCGACCACAGGCTGAATCTTGACCACGACTGCCAAACCTCAACACATCTGTAGTCAGGAGCAGAGAGAGATGGATCCTGGTGCTCAGTTGCTTTCTCCATTTTATTCAGCCCAGAATCCCAACCTACAGAAGGGTGCTACCAACACTTAGGGTGAGTCTTTCCTTTTATATGGTGCTACCTAGAAATTCTCCTGCAGATGTGTCCACAGGTTTATCGTCTAGGTAATTCTAGATTCCATCAAGCTGACAATCATTATCCACCGTCACAGAGCAATCAGTGAGTAGGTGGTGATCCTCGATAGTGGAAACACTGGATGTGGAGTCAAGGGACCTTGTTCTTGCAATGGCCTTGCTGGTAGTCACACTTGTGGGAAACAGCCAGACTCTGCTGTCCTTCTTGCTTAGCCCTGGGTTCCAGCACCATATAAAATGGGTTTGGAGGGACATGCCTGTGATGCTAGTACTTGCAAGCAGTTTGTTATTGTTTGTTTTTCGAAACAAGATTTCTCTGTGTAGCACTGGCTATCCTGGAACTCACTCTGTAGACCAGACTGGCCTCCAAATCAGAGATTCAGCTGCCTCTGCCTCCTGAGTGTTGGGATTAAAGTCCTGCACCATCATGCCCGGCTCAAGAATATCTTTATATCAGTCAGCCTGGGATGCATAAGACTCTGTCTCAAAAGAAAACAAACAAACACAAAACCCCAGCATCTCCCATAACTGTAGTTAGTTTAAGATGACTATACCATTCATCAGTGTCTTCTTCACTTCCTGGGGCTATTGTTAAAAAAAAAAAAAAGGTTAACAGTTAGGGTGACTCACATGGTAATGTATCATCTTAGCATTCTAGACACTAAGGGCCGAGATCAATGTGCTGAAGGGGTTGATTCCATGTGAGGCCATGTACTGGCTGGTTTTGTGTTGTCAACTTGGCTAGGGTTATCACAGAGAAAGGAGCTTCAGTTGGGAAAGTGCCTCCATGAATCCTGCTGTGGGGCATTTTCTCAGTTGGTGATCAAGTGGGGAGGGCCTATTGTAGGTGGTGCCATCCCTGATCTAGTGTTCTTGGGTTCTATAAGAAAGGAAGCTGAGCAAGCCGTGGAATCAAGCCAGTAAGTATCACCCCTCCATGGCCTCTGCATCAACTCCTGCTTCCTGACCTGCTTGAGTTCCAGTCCTGACTTCCTTGGTGATGAACAGCAATGTGGAAGTGTAAGCTGAATAAACCCTTTCCTCCCCAGCTTGCTTCTTGGTAATGATGTTTTGTGCAGGAATAGAAACCCTAAGTCAAGCCTGGAGGCCGAATTTTGCCCACGCCTCTCTTTGACTTGTGTTTAGCCATCTTCCTGTGTCTTCCTTCTTCTATCTGTATTTGCTTCTGGGTCCAAATTGCCTTTCCTATGAAACAAATGGAGCAAAAGTCCTTGTAGGCTGAAGTGATGACAAGGTGGACAGAGTGCTTGCTGTGTGAGCTTGAGGTCTGGGATCCTTTTCCCAGGACCAACATAAGAAGCCAGGAGTGGCCCTGTAAGCCCAGCACTGTGGTGGGTGGAGACAGGAGGATCACTAGGAGCACTGGCCACCTGACTAGCACCAACTTCAGTGAGATAACCCCTGCCTCATACATTAAAAAAGTAATTATTAGAAGTCCTTGATTGTAATGGCTTTTAAACCAAAATGAAAATGAAAAAGAAGAAAGGCAAATTTTTCTTCTCAGAAAGACACGGATGCTATTAGGATACACACACTGTGCTCACTTCAGCCAAGATCTTATTTCTAAATAAGGCCACACACTGAGGCACTGGGGCCAACTTCTTCATAGCTCTTCTCTGGGGAATACAGGGTGTTAAATGATTTCCAGGTGTAAGCACAGATTGCATGCGGGGAGCCCGGGATTACAGTGACAAGCCTAGATTCTAAGTTTCAGCTCTGTACTGAGTGAACAAGCTGCTGACAAGGGGAATCGGGACCTGCACTCACTGATTGTTGGTCACTGTCTTCTGAGTTGAAGGTTTCCTAGAGTTTTGCAGGAGGCACAGGTGGCAGGCATAAGATGGCAAGGGTTTGCCATCCCTGATTTGTGTGATTTCTCTTCACTGGGCCACGGATGTATAAGAAGTACTTGGTAACTTTCTTTCTTTCTTTCTTTCTTTCTTTCTTTCTTTCTTTCTTTCTTTCTTTCTTTCTTTCTTTCTTTCTCTCTCTCTCTCTTTCTCTCTCTCTCTCTTTCTCTCTCCCCTTCCTTCCTTCCTTCCTTTCTTCCTTTCTTTCTTTCTTTCTTTCTTTCTTTCTTTCTTCCCTCCTTCCTTTCTTTCTTTCTTTCTTTCTTTCTTTCTTTCTTTCTTTCTTTCTTTCTTTCTTTCTTTCTTCCTTCCTTTCTTCCTTTCTTCCATTCTTCCTTTCTCTCTTTCTGACTGTCTGTTCATCTATCTATGTATCTATCTATGTATCTATCTATGTATCTATCTATGTATCTATGTATGTATGTATGTATGTATCTATCTATCTATCTATCTATCTATCTATCTATCTATCTATCTATCTATCTATCTATCTATGTCTATCTATCCAACTATCTATCTATCTATCCATTGTGAGACAGGGTCTATGTAACCCGGTCTGGCCACTATGCCCTGCAGTGCTGAGGGTAGAGGTCAGGGCCTCAGGTATGCTTAGCATTTACTCCATTGAGCTACATCCTGACTCTCTTTCAATAATTGATTTTATTTTTTTCTGAGACAGGTTCTCTCTATATAACCTTGACTAGCCTGGAACTCATTATGTAGGCCAGGCTGGCCTGAAACTCACAGAGATCTGCCTGTCTCTGCTTCTCAAGTGCTGGGATTAAAAGCATGTGCCACGATACATGGCCCAAGAATTGAATTTAAAACATGTGAATGTTTATTTTATTATCAAATGAGCCGGGCACTGGTGGCACATGCCTTTAATAACAGCACTTGGGAGGCAGAGGCAGATAGATTTGTGAGTTTGAAGCCAGCCTGGACTTCACCGTGAGCTCCAGGACAGCCAGGGCTACACAGAGAAACATGCCGGGCACTGGTGGCACATGCCTTTAATAACAGCACTTGGGAGGCAGAGGCAGATAGATTTGTGAGTTTGAAGCCAGCCTGGACTTCACCGTGAGCTCCAGGACAACCAGGGCTACACAGAGAAACCTGTCTTGGAAAGAGAAACCTGTCTCATAAAAAAGAAAAAAAGTATCAAATGAGCATCCTTTCCCTACTTCTGAGTTTTCAAGGCCATTTACAAATTTGTTTTATTACTATTTGTGTGTGTGTTTGTTTTCTTTGTGCATGCAAGTGCACATGTGTGTATGCATGTACTGTGGTACATTGAAGTAAGAGGACAACTTTCAGGAGTAGGTTCCCTCTTTCTACCATGTGAGTTCTGAGATGGAACTCGGGGTGTCAGGTCTGTGCAGCAAGTATCTTTATCTCTGGGCAGTCTCACAGGCTCTACAGGGCCATTTATTTTCTTAAGGCAAAACAGAAACATTACGCAGGGAGAGGAGACCCAGCCTCAGAGTTCTGGTGTGACAGTCATGAGAAGCAGCAGTACATGTTATCCAAGCTCAATCAGTGAATGGTCCCAGCTCAGGACCATTCTCTACCTCACCTAACAGGTTCCACATAACATCTCAGTTAGCCCCATTACATACCCAGTAGCTTTTCTATCCCAGTGTTTCAAACTCCTTCCACAATCCTTCCCAAAACACGGGGCCAGCTCTTAACAATACCTACTTCTGGTACCAATTTCAGTTTCTATCTTAGTTACTTTTCTGTTAGTGTGATAAAACACTGACCAAAAACAATGTGAGGACAGAGTGTTTATTTCAGCTTACAGTTTATGGGCCATCTGGAAGGGAAGTCAGGCCACCAACCCAAGGTAGGAACCTGGGGGTTTGTGGACTGCATCCTGGCTTTCTCCCCCTGGGTTGCTCAGTTTGCTTTTTTTTTAATATTCCCCAGCATCACTTCCATTGAAATCAAGAATATGCTCAATGGTCTTGCTTATAGGCAGTCTGATAGAGGCATTTTTTCTGTTGAAGTTCCCTCTTCTCAAGATGGCTCTAGCTTGTGTCAAGTAGACAAAAAACAAACACAGAAGACAGGGATTCTGTCACACATCTTGCAATAATAATAAATGTATAAAAATATATCTTTATAGAGCCATTGAGTAGTAGCGACTTAGTGAGCTGTCCTGTAGGAGCTTGGAAGGGAATATTGTCTCAAGCTCTCAAGCAGTGCAGACAATGGAGACCTGGCTTGTGGGCTTTCAGAAGGATGTTTGAGAATCCCTTGAATATTCTAAAAGGCAGTTTGTATGGTATATTTGAATTAGAATCTGTGGGTCTTGTCAATTGGAGTTGAAAAATCTGGTGTGATTAATAAGAAACCAGTACCACTAAACTGAAACTTTTGCTTTACTGGGAAAATAGAGAACTGATCAAAAGTAGCTGGAACTGAGAAATTAGTGGTGATTAAGAAGAGACCATCATCGTTGAGGTGAGGTTTGGGAGTGTTTCCTTGGAGTAAGCACACTAAAGCTGTTGTTCAGAGGGAGCTAAGCCAATAGGCCATGCTGGTAGCCAAACTCAGTAATGTGTCAGAGTCTCTCACATCTAACTGGTTTTGAAGACACAGTGGGGTCATGGAGAACAGCTGAAGCTTGGCACTCTGAGAGGCCAGCAGAGGTCATCCGTGAAAACGCAGCCTCAGCTGTGGTAGGAACACAAAGACTGAAGGAGCCATGGAGGGAGTCTGAGGATTTACACCATATGTCAGGGTCAGGGTCCCTGAAGAGAGACCAGGAGGCTATGTGAAGGTGCAGCTTTTAGAGCCCCCAGAAGATGGAGATGTCAGGACAGTGAGGCCACTGCCCATGAGAGCAGATGCTGTAGAGTGGAGATGGCCTATGCCTATGAGTTGAGAAGAATTTGGGTGTTTTAAATGTCAGAACCTGTGAAGCAGAGTTGCATAGGATTTCTGGAGCCCAGAAGAACATGAGTGCCAGGCCCTGGGGACTGAGTTATTTGCATGGTTGGAGTTTAGCTTTGCTTTTCTCAGACTATGGCTACACCCTGAGTCTTCTCTCATGAAATGAGAAAATATTATTATTATTTTATTTCACAGGAGTCTACAGATTAAAGGCATTGACCTTTTAAAAATTTTTGTATTTTTAAAAAGACTTTGGACTAAAAGTCTTGGAAAAGTTAAAGATGGTGGGACTTTTAAAGTTATTCATGCTGTGATATTGATATTGATGTATGAAATATTGAGGATAAACAAGGAAGGAAGAGTTCTGAGTTAGTAGTAGTGTGTTGATGTATCAAGTTGACAGCGGCCAGATGTTCCGATTGACATAAGCTAGAGTGATCTGGGAAGCCGCACCTCAGTTGACATGATGCCCCCATCAGATTAACTGTGGCAAGTCTGTGGGGCATTTTCTTGATTGGTGACTGATTGGAAGGCCCCACAGTCCCATCCCTAGACAGAGGGCCCTGGGGTGTATAAGAAGGCAAACTACCACCAAAGGGAGAAAGCCAGTAAGCATCATTCCTCCATGGTCTCCACTTCAGTTCTTCCCCCAAGTTCCTGCCTTGAGTTCTTGCCCTGACTTCCCTTCAAGATGGAGAATAAACTGTAGACTGGATGAACCCTTTCCTCTCTAAGTTGTTTTTGGTCCATGTTTTATCACAGTAATGGAAACATAACTAAGACATTGTCTTCTTAGGTCATGACACTTTTCTGTCATTTGACATGCCAGTTGAAGACCACTTCCTTTTCATCCCCTCAAAGGACTCTCCTATGCTGACAACATCCATAACCATCTTCACAGATACCTTCCTTTGACAAGTCTTCCTTTTAGAAAGAAAGTGCTCTCAAAAATCATGTCACGATAATGACCAAAGCTGCTATGACAATTTTTCAAAAATGGAAACTAATAGAAAACCTGCCATGGATAAATAGGACCTAGATCCATCTTGGAGCTCTTAATTCAGCATTGGGGAGGATGGGCTTCTGAGCTGCAGCCATGCAGATGCCCCAAGAGACATATGACTCATCAGTAGCCAAGTGCATCCACTGCATTAGGCCAGCCATGACAGCTAGTTAGCATCTAGTTAGCATCTGGATACTGGTGGAGCCACACTTTGTTCCCTAGTCTGTTTCCTCATTGGAAGACAGAGGCAAAAATATGAGACTGAAGCTGCTAATTTTCTTTTCTTCTCTCACTCTCTTTTAAAGGAAAAAATCCTTTATGTGTCTGTGTGTTTTGCCTGCATGTATGTATGTGCACTGTGTGTGTGCTTGGTGACTGTGGGGGCCAGAAGAGCACATCTGCTCATCGAAGCTGAATGGCAAACAGTTGTGAGCTACCATATTGATGTGGGAACTGAACCTCGTTCCTCTACAAGAGTAGAAAAAAAATGTCTCCTCACTACTAAGCTATAGCTCCAGTCCTCTCTACCTGTTCTTCAACATTAACTTTCACTTCAAAAGTACACTCTCATCT
Organism: Mus caroli; assembly: GCF_978045245.1. NCBI lineage: Eukaryota > Metazoa > Chordata > Mammalia > Rodentia > Muridae > Mus > Mus caroli. The sequence goes on along the minus strand of NW_028227269.1, from coordinate 18,208,484 downwards.
GAGTCATCTGAATGTTGTCAGCATAGGAGAATCCCTTGCAGGGACAAAAGGGAAGTGTTCCTCCCTGTGAGCTCTCTGGAGTGTCAAATGGGGAACCAGGGCCATGACCGCTTGTGGAAAGAAGACAGTGCCGTAGTTACTTTGCTATTGCCATGGTAATACACTGACCAGATGAGTAAATGTACATTTACAGTTAAAATAAATGTCTAAGAACAGGCAGAGATGGCTATAGAGGTGGATGGAGAGATGGCTGGAGAGGTTGCTGGGGAGATGAATGGAGAGATGGCTGAAGAGATGAATGGAGAGATGGATGGGAGATGAATGGAGAGATGGACGGGAGATGAATGGAGAGATGGCTGGAGAGATGAATGGAGAGGTGGCTGGGATGATCAGTGCTCAAAGGCAGCTGTGCACATTCTTTCATCTAAGCCGGTGGTTCTCAAACTGTGGGACATAACCCCCAATCAGATATCCTGCATATCAGATACTTGCATCAAGATTCATAACATAAGGCAGGCGAGGTGGTGCACGCCTTTAATTCCAGCACTCAGGAGGCAGAGGCAGGCAGATTTCTGAGTTCCAAGCCAGCCTGGTTTACAAAGTTAGTTCCAGGATAGCCAGGGCTATAGAAAGAAACCCTGTCTCAAAAAAAAAAAAAAAAAAAAAAAAAAAAAAAAAAAAAAAAAAACAAAAACCAAAAAACAAAAAACCAACCAAACAAACAAAAGAAAAGATTAATAACATAGCAAAATCACAGTTATGAAGAAGCAACAACGTAATTTGATTGTGGGTGAGGGTCACCACAATGTGAGGAGCTTCATCAAAAGGTCGCAGCATTGAGAACCACAGCTCTAAGATGAAGTTGCTGCTTCTATATAACTTTATTTACACCACGGGTTAACTGCCTACAAATGCATAATAAAGTCATGGACTTAGAGTCACAAGCACGAGGATATAAAGTGGCTCAGTGTGAGCAGAGGCCCTTGGTGAGTACCATGCTTGGCTCTCAAGAGCTGAGTGACAGTAGCCTGGAGAACAGGCCATTTGCTAGAGGAACGAGGGCCTGTCTGCCACAGCACACCAAGGGAACAGCAAGCTGTTGTCATTACATACACTTTGCATGGATGTTTTCTCTTACTTCACAGGACTCTCGATCCATGCTACAGAAAAAAGAAATTGAAATCCACGCACTTTTTGTCTTTTTGTGGTATCAGGAAGTAAACGCATGGCCTCATGTGCACTATGCAAGTATACTACCCCCGAGCTATACCCTCGTGCTCATTTTTATTTATCTTGAGGCAAATAAATAAGGCTCACTATGTTGCCTAGACATGCCTTGAAATTGCAATCCTCCTGCATCAGCCTCGTGTGTAGTTTGGCATAACAAGCATAACCTAGACTGGGGAAATGCCAGAATATGAAGTGTTTTGGTCCAGAGCACGGGGATATGTGGTGGGCAGGGATTCCTAGGATCTTTGGTTAATTTTAGATTTTATCCTTTCCCTGGGCTCTCCTAATCTGCAGAGATGAAAGCAGACAGGCCCCAGAATTTGTGCAGTGTCTCATCAATACCAACAGATCCTCCAGGCTTCATCTTTTTCTTTTTGCTTGAGACAGTCACACTGCAGCCAGGCTAGGCTGGTGTGGACTTCCTCATGTAGCCTAGGCTGGCCTTGAACTTGTGACAATGTTTCTGCTTCAGGTTCCCAAGTGTTGAGTCTGCAGGTGCAGGTCACTGGGCCTGGCAGCCATTTCACTACTGGCTGTTAGAGGGCCTTAGTTACCTTTCTATCACTGTGCTAAATACCATGACCAAGACAACTTATAGAGGGTTGGAAGCTATGCTGGTAGAGTGAAGGGATGGCAACAGGACACTGAGGCAGCTGCTGGAAGATCACATCTTGATTTTGCAAGTAAGAGGCAGAGAAGAAACACTGGGAATGGCAGGAGTCTTCTGAAGCTTAAAGCCCACCCCCATAACACACCTCATCCAACAAATCCACACCACCTAATCCTTCCCAAGCAGTTCCATCAACTGGAGCCCCAGTATTTAAATATATGAGACTATAGGAGCCATTCTCATTCAATCCACCATGCTTGGATTGACTGCAGATATATCTTCAAATAGAGGTGATTCCAGGAGTCCCTTTCTCATCAGGACTTGTTCATTGAGATATTTGTGCCTAGGCTTCCTGGCTAATGAATAGTTTGAAAATCACACTGGTTTGCCTAACAACAAATCCCCAACAAACTGAATTTCTCAAGAGGGATCCAGGGACATTAACAAAAACTGAGTCCAAGGCTGGATTATTTGCCCTTTAAGATTAGATTTAGCCAGAACACACTGGGTAACCTGCAGTGAATAATCTTGTTGCCCCCAGACCACTTAGCCATTGGGCCAGTTATTCCTGAGAACAGAAATCTCCTTACAATGGCTGTATAGCTCCCAGGATCCAGACACCAGTGAGACAGTCCCTTCCCCCAGGGATTTCACAGTCTGGTGGAGACAGACAAGGGACCAAGGAAACATAAGGAAGCAAGCAATGAAAGATTCTATAGTAGGCTGGGTGAGCTTCAGAGGGCATGGACCATGGTGAGGATGAAGGAGCAAAGGCCAGGGAGGCTGGAAGAGCCAGCAAGATTCAATAGGGAAGATGCTTGTGCCAAATAGAGAGCACAGATTATAGTTCTTTAGTCCTTGGATAAGGTATGGAAGATTGAGGGAGTCAATGGGCATCCGCAGAACTTCAGGACACTCTCTAGGAGATTCCTGGGATCCAGGCTCAATCTCCATCCAGGTTACTTTTGCTGGTTACTGCCCTGCTCCCTCCATCACCTATCCTACTGATAATAGCTTGTCCTGTAGAATGTGTCACCTCAGCTCTAAGAGGTAGAGATGGGGACATTTCATAGCTCTGTTGCCTTGGATGAACACAGTGTCTGGAAGGCAATGGCCTCACCATGCTCTTCATTGTTGTGAACAAATGTGTAAGTAAGTGAAAGAATGAGCAAGTGGGTCAGAGAATGGAAGGTGCAGTAAGCCGTGCACAGACGCTTGTGTTATTGTCCTGATGGTTTTAGGGAGATGAGATCACACATTGTCCTGGTTAGGACACCATGACTAAAAGCAACTTGGGGAGGAAAGGGTTTGTTTGGCTTCTTACACTTGCACATGTAGTTAGTTCATCATCAGAGGAAGTCAGGACAGGAACTCAAACCGATCTGGACCCTGGAGCTAGGCCTGATGCAGCAGCCATGAAAGAATGCTGCTTTCTTGCTTGCTTCTTATGGCTTTCTCAGCCTGCTTTCTTATAGATCCCAAGACCACCAGCTCGGGGAAAGCTACCACTCACAATGGGCTGGGCCCTTCTCTATCAATCATTAATTAAGAAACTGCCTTACAGATGGAGGCATTTTCTCAATGGAGGTATGACCCCGTCCCCGAGATGACTCTACCTTGTGTCAAGTTGACATAAGGTAACCAGCACACACATGAACTTAGGGAGCAGAGAATGAGTTCCAATTGCTGAGAACAGAGGAAGAAATTGGGTGGTGGTGGTGGTGTTAGTGGTGTTGGCAGTGTTGGTGGTGGTGTTAGTTGTGATGGCGGTGTTGGTGGTGGTGGTGGTAGAGGCAGTCAGGACAACATGCTCTTGAGAACAGCATGTCACCTCTGTTCTGGGCTTCTTCAGTATCAGATAAGGGACCGTGCTTTTCATGAAACCCTGAAACAGGTTCTGATCACAAGGTCAGTGAGGAAAGCCGGAATCCAACTCGTGCTCGTGACCTCTGGGCTCTCCCAGCCAATACAAGATCAAGTGGAGTGTGGAACGGGTGTCCAGGGAACCCTCAACTGGAAGCCTGCTTGAGATACATAGGGTGAAGGTATCAGAGGCCCAGGGAACAGTCTGGAGTTATTCTATCTCCTCTCATCCCATCTGCCTTAGGTGTCTTTATTAATCCTGGGGACTGAGTGGAGAGTTGTCTCCCAAAAGAGTGGATACTATCCTGAGAGCATGATGCTCCAACAGTGAGCTAGCCTGGGGAAACACTTTGTGTCTTTTTTTTATTATTATTATTTTCGAGACAGGGTTTCTCTGTATAGTCCTGGCTATCCTGGAACTCACTTTGTAGACCAGGCTGGCCTCGAACTCAGAAATTAACCTGCCTCTGCCTCTGCCTCTGCCTCTGCCTCTGCCTCTGCCTCCCAAGTACTGAGATTAAAGGCATGTGCCACCACTGCCCGGCTTAATACATTGTGTCTTACCCAGCGAGCTAGCCTGGGGAAACACATTGTGTCTGTCTTTCTTCCCTGCCAGAACAAGCAGGCTGCCTATGACTGCTTCCCTGCCAGACAACATCTGTGAGTAAAGGATGCTGAGAAATCTGATGTCACCTCTGTAATGCTCTGTCAGGACAGCCCCTGCTCTCAAGTGCCTGTGGGAATCTCTGGGGCATGTTTTCAGATCTTAAAAGATTCTGTGCACACACACTGTTGAAGGTGAATCACCTGGGAAGTCGCAGACTGAGACATCTTAGTTCCTGTTAAATGACTCATGGGTGCCCTTTAAAAGAGAATGAAACAGACATGTTTTGATGGGGAAAAACCACATGAAGAATGCAGCTGTTTTTTCCCAAACAGCCATCAATCAGCCCATCTAATTTAGGCCAATGAGGGGAAACACACCCAAAGCTCCCAGTTGACCTTCCCCATGAGGATCTTGTGTCCTGGTCCTGGACCCAGAGTTGGGGTAGGGGGTAAAGAACCTGGCCCTGGGGGAAAGGGAAAGAGCTTTCCCAGGGCTATTTAGAAAAGATGCTGTGTCTACAGTCTGCTGTGCTTGTAGGCGAATCACTTTCTGTAGCAGTATAATAGATAATCCTGAGTCCCCTTATGGAACATTTACTATATGTACAACACAGTTCTGTGCGTTGTAAAACCAAAGTTTTCTAGCCTCCCAAAGGAAGAACCAGGGCTCAGAAAGAGTTAGAGACTTGACAGGGTCACATAGAGGATGTCTCTGTGGGGACAACCAGGCAGCAAGATGCAGTGTCTATCTAGAGTAGCAGGTCTCAACCTGTGGGTCATAACCCATTTGGCACACGTCTATCTCCAAAAATATTTACACTACAATTTGGAACAGTAGAAAAAATTAGTTATGAAATAGTAACAAATATAGTTGGGGGTCACCACCATATAAGGAACTGTATTTAAGGGATGAACTATATTTAAGGATGGCAGCATTAGGAAGGTTGAGAGCCACTGCTCTAGACTATACCTGATGGATAAAAATTTACTTAGATTTTATTTATTTATTGTGGATGGGTGTCTTGCTTGCATGTATGGCTTTGCTCCACTGAAGTGTCTGCTGACTGCTGGGGTCAGAAGAAGGCATAGCATCCCCTAGACCTGGAGTTACAGATGGTTGTGAGGGGCCATGCAGGTGCTAGGAATTGAACCCAGGTCCTCTGAAAGAACAGCTAGTGTTCCTGACTGCTGTGCCTTCTTTCCAGCCCTTCACTTAAAGATTCTAATGGAGGAGGTGGATGATTCTGTTATTGGAGGAGACAATCAGTAAACATGAGCTGATCTGGATAGTGGTATGTCCTAAACATCTGCCTCCAGGTCTTATCTGATTCACTCAGGCTTTGAGCCCTCTGTGTGCAATAGTTGAGTGGAGAAGCAGAGGAAACAGCCAGGGTTTCTATGGGCCTCCAGCACATCCTGATCTGTTGTTATGAGAACTGCCTGAATGTGCAGTGATGGTAAATGTGTCCCTCCTGTACACACAGCCAACAGGAACCCATCAGCTGTGGACTCCAAGCCAAGCACACACTAATGCCAGCAGTAGTTCCTGCAGCTGTTAAACTTGGTTTCATCAATTTGTCCTGGGTTCCCAGGGGGATTCCAGGAAATGCGGCTGGTTTGTATCAACCTCTTTGAATGGGTGAAATCCCATCTTGAAAAAGGGGAAGCCACAACAAATCAGAGTGAAGGAGCAGGAAGCAGCTCTCTGATTTCTGGCCCCAAGTGTAAGTTACCCAGGGCAGACCTGGTCCTGAAGCTCTCTCCTTGATTACTTAACAGGAAGGAAATGATATCCACATGGAGGAGGGGTTTCTTGTAAATGACTTGCTCTGGGTGGGCATTCTTGACCACTTTACCTCCTCTCCTTTTTGGGAGTGTTTCCCTCTCTCCTTACCCTAACTAGGGAAGTCCTATAGAAAGCTCTTAACACCCACCGGGGGGCCACAGAAAGAGACACCAGTGGGTTGCCCTGCATGCCCATGTGTGGCAATGGCATCAAAGCCAGAGCTCAGAACAATCAGTGCCACCCCTCTCATTATTCTGCCTCTTCATTTCCACATGACTGTGTGCAACTCCTAGGTTTTGCCTCAGGAAGCCAGGCATGTGGTAGCCTCTCTGTGACTCCTCTGTCAGCACTCCTTAGTGGGCAGGTAGGCATGAAAGCCAATCAACATATGTTTCTGTAATTAAGTTCCTTAGGATAGGACTTTGATCTCTCAGAACAGAAAGAGCCCTGACTAATACAGAGGGATTTTAGACAGTATGTGGAATGCTGAGCAGTGTGAACTGGTAGGAAGAGGAGACTCCTGGGAGGTGTTGGAGCCTAAAGGGACATTCTCATATGTGTTCTGTCACCCAGCACATCTCCTAGGTGCTCCTATGCTGTGTCCCTGTGTTGTGTCCCTGTTCCAAATGTGGTCCTTTCTAGGAACACCCTCTAATCCTCAGTTGTTACCTGATGATTTTATATATAAGACACTGTGTGAAGTCCTTATCCAAATAAGGTGCTTACAGCAACATAGAGGCAAAACCTCTATTGTTAGAAAAATCAGACTGGTTGAATCAGCTTCAGGAGTTCCAGAAGTCTGAACAGAGATATAAATGTCCCTTTGGGTGACTCTGGGAGCCCAGCTGTGAGGCTGGAAGATGTCAGGAAGGACAGGCAGGGTGGTCTGGTGCCTCACCAAGCTCCGGAAAAGACAAGAAAGACCCACTAAGGAAAACAGGTGTGTGCATGAGGCTGCTTGGGTACAATTTGATTGGCGACTCTGTGAGCAGCAGTGTCATTACAGGATAGGCTCATGACAAACACTGAGGATAATGGGCAGGTAGCTCTGTCACATGACCCTTGAGCATCAGGTATGGAGGCATTTCTTACCTGTGGGCTGAATTGGGGCACAGTGTCTAGGCAGAGCTTGAGAACTGAAGGATGAGATCAAGCCCAGCTTTGCTCTGCGACAATGAGTGTGCCACTTTGCCTTTCTGAACTGCAGAGGCATATTTCTGGCCGCACCCATTTTGTCTACCTACAGGTAAACCAGATAAAATCTTGTCACTCCTTGCATACCATTTGCATACCTGTTACTAGGGTAGCAATAAAAAGGTACAAAATGTGTAAGCACATTTTAACAAAAACCTGAAAATATAAGTAATAGCAATTCGTGGACTGGAATGTGGGGACCATTCCATTTTCTGGGATGACTACAAAGACAGATGGAGTTTGGGGTCTAAATCATGGAAATAACCTTGCAGGTCTAAGTTAAACCCCGGCCTGAGGATAGGGTGAGAATTTGGACATGTTTTCCGTCCTGCGTGCTGCTGCTGTCCCAAGGCAAAGCTGTCACTCAAGAAGCATGGCATGTAAAACTTCATCTTTTCCATGAAAAGTCAATTATCTCTTCCCAGACATTGCCTTCCCTGGGTGATAGATGGGAGCTATTAGCGTGCCTTTGGCAAAGACCTTGCCATGTTTTAATTCTGTCTTTCTGGCTGGACTGTCCCTGGCCCAGACCCCTCTGGGGACCCAAGTCTGGGATCTGCCGAGTCTGTGGAAACTTCCCAAACTCACTTAGACCCCCAAAGTCTCTCCTGTGGGCTGTGCAGGGACCTCAGTGCCCTTGGCTCTTGTTACTCTCCTATGTGGCTTTTGTTAAATCATCTGTGATCAGAGCAGTTTATACAAAGAACTTTAACAGCAGGAAATGAAACAAATACCTCCCTTATGTGGGCAGAGCCCTGTGCTGGTCTCTTTTTTGCAGAGCAACCCTGGACATCTTTACCTTGTGAACATGACAATGGAGCAAGCTGGTTGATAAGACCTATTTGAGATCACATTCTATTTTAGTCAGCTCAGGCAAGCAGCTGTAAATAGTCTCATTAGGACTGACTGACCATCCAGCTTCCACAGAGAAAACATTAATGCTCAAGCTAGGAAGAGGGGGGCTGGTGGGGGTGGCCAGGTTTCAAGGCCAGGCCTACTCCTGGTTTTTTTCTCTGGGAGAAGTAATATTTTGGTATCACAATCCTTCTTCTTGGTAAGTTATCAAGATGGTAAGGAGGACTCTGAAGTGCTATCTCCAAGAGCAGGTAGGCTTCTGGCATGTTCTTCCCATGGACAGACCAAATACAGCTGTCTCTTCTCCCATCTGATTTAGGGAGGTTGTTTTTATTCCCTTGCCAAGGAAGGTGCACTGTCCAATGTGCAGCCAACTTAGTTTGAAACCTAAAAAGACATATTCCTTAACTTAGGTTATACCACCTCTATATGGACCCTGATCCTTAGAGTCTGGCTTATATAGAACATTCACAGAAGGACAACCGGACAGCAGGGAAGCTCCTGTGCTTACAGATGGGCAAGCACCACTTTGAAGTGATGTTAGCTCACAGAGCCAGCTGACTCTTGTTTGTAAGGTGTGCATGGACAGCCTATCTCACAGATAGTTAACGTGGTGAAGTATGACAGAACACAGGCCACACCTCCTTTCTGTGGTGGTTTGAAATAGAAATATCCCCTAGAGCAGTGCTTCTCAACCATCCTGATGCTGTGACCCACAAGATAATAAGATCCCCACAAGGGATCGCCACCCACGGGTTGAGAACCACTGCCCTATAGGCTCAGGGATTTAAACAGCAAATCTCCAGTTGGTGGTGCTGTCAGAGGAAGTTCAGGAGGTATAGCTTTGCTGGAGCAAGCTTAGCATAGGGGTGGGCTTTCAGAGTTTATAAATACTCCCCATTTCCACTTTTGCTCTTCTCCTCTTTCTGAATGGAGTTGAAGATGAGATCTTTCAACCTCATCTTCTTCCCTCTGTGCCTGTCACTTGCTGCTGTGCCTTCCTGCCATGAGAAACTACCTGCTTTCCCTTTCTATCATCCCAAGGGATCTGCTTTCTAAGGAACTGATGGGGAAAAACACAGAACATAGATTTTTGCTTCTATGAGGCTTAGTGTGCCAGCTTAGTCTTATTATCTTGGGAATTCCTCCTTCTTACTCTATGGCTAGATATGCAGTGATAGGCCTTGGTTTCTCTCTGGAGAAACATAAGCAGCATCTACTCCCTCCTCCTAAGGCCCCAATGGCAAACCAACATATGTTTCTACTGAGGATCATCCAGCAGAACCAATGAATTTACAGAGGTTATGTCCTGGTTAGTTTTTTCTCAACTTGAAGCAAGCTGGAGTCAAACAGAAAGAACCACAATTGAGAAAATGCCTCCATCAGATTTACTATATGCAAATCTGCAGGGTTTTTCTGACTGATAACTGAGAGAGGATGACCCAGCCCACCAGGGATGGTGTTCCCCTAAGCTCGTGCTCTTGAATAGCATAAGAAAAGAGGTTGAGCAATCCATGGGAGCAAGCCAGTGAGCAGCATACTTCCATTGCTTCTTTTTCAGTTCCTGCTTCCAGATCCCTGCTTTTAGCTCCCTCCCCGACTTCCTGTCATGATGGACTACAAGCTGTAAGATGAAATAAACCATTTCCACCCCAAGTCACATCTGTTAATGGCAGTCTATCCCACCAATAGAAAACAAACTAAGCAAACTATTTCCTTACAGTGTTGGGGTGAAGAGTTACAAGCAGGTACACGGGTGAATCCTAAGAAGGCTGTGATGGTTTGTATATCCTTGGACCAGGGCACCATCTGAAGGAGTGGCCTTGTTGCAATAGGTGTGACCTGGTTGGAATGGGTGTGTCACTGTGGGTGTGGGTATAAGATCCTCACCCTAGTTGCCTGGAAGTCAGTCTTCCACTAGCAGCCTTTGGATGAAGACATAGAACTCTCGGCTCCTCCTGCGCCATGCCTGCCTGGTTACTTCCATGCTCCCACCTTGCTGATAATGGACTGAACTTCTGAACCTGTAAGCCAGCCCCAATTAAATGTTGTTTTTTATAAGACTTACCTTGGTCATGGTGTCTGTTCACAGCAGTAAAACCCTAACTAAGACAAAGGCGCACTGGAAACTCTTCACACAGCACATCTGATACATCCCATCTAACTACATCCCCTCCATAGCCATTGTGCTTTAGCAATCCCTAAGCCCCAGACTAAGTCCAATTAGGGCAGAAATGAATTAAATGCATGCAAGGAGAAGCTGGAGTCTCTCCTAAGGATCCAGGGACTCCTTTTCTGAGGGAAGGTCAGCATTCCACAGGTTGCTTCTGATGGTCTCTTGAGAGAATGCATGGTTGATCTGATAAAGATGGTGTCTGTTATTGGTCAGAGGGCTGTGATCTACAACAATGTTCACCTGCTAAAGGCCCTCTGGCCAGCATTCCAGTACCATGATTCCTGCTATTCAGCTTAGTCCTTGGGATCCAGCCCTCTGGGTTAGGGTCAGAGATCAGCTCCATTCACAGTAGCAGCAACAGGTGTGGGACTGAAGGACCCAGGTCTATCTTCTGAAGGCTCCTTTCTACTTCTCATGCCAACTGTTCTTCATCTTTGAGTCCAGCATTTTGGTAAAAACTGAAGACAGAGTTTTGGACACCAGTGTTTTAGCACCAAAAATTTTTCATAGCCACTAATCCCATCTTTTTTTTTCTTTCTGAGAACTTGTGTTTCAGACATGGAAAACTTACCATTACTCTATACAAGAACTGATCCTTCTAAGCAGATGTTTAAACTGAAGGAATAATCATCAGGCAGCATAGTATAATTATTTTATATATGCTAAACTCTATTCAAAAGATAGCTATGAAATTATAAGATTGAAAGCAATCCCAACTACCAAGTACTTTTGAAAGCATAATAAATTTGAATGGTAGCAAACCCCTTAGACATGAACACCATAGACCACACTAAAGCATCCATAACAGTAGAGAGCCTAAGGTATCAAGTTTCATGTAAAATAGATCCCTAATGACTAGGGAGTGTTTCCCAGGGGAATCCTGGTATGTAATGTAGATACAAACTTTATAATATATTTGTTTGTTTATAATAATAGGTTCTCAATATAACTATGGCTGACCTCCAACTTGCTGCAAGGAGGAAAATGGCCTTGAACTTTGACCTTGCCTCCACTCTCCAAGGGCTGGCATGACAGGCCTGTACCATCCCCACACCCACATTGTGCAGTGCTGGGACTTGAAGCCAGGACTGAGTGAGCACTCTACCAACTGAGCTCTAACCCCAGTCAGTCAGACATGCATTTGTTCGCTGAACAGATCTCGAAAGAGTTAAGAGCCTGGATACCAAGCACCCCCTCCACCATGAGCTTTACTGTTCTGACCACACTTCCTTTTACATCCACAGCCTGCTCCAGCTCCAGAGACACAGGCTCTGTGATAAGCAGAGCTATACTAACTGACATGCTATAAAACTCCAAAGAATTAGGAAAAGGCCACAGTCTGCCTTTCTCTTCACTGCCAAAGAATGTGCTTCACGTTTTATTGCCTAGGAAGATAAAATCGAACACAGAGTCTGATCTGGAGGTTGTTCTGCTAATTTGAAGCCCTCCTACCTTATGTGTGCTTGGATGGCATAGGGCCCCTTCTTAGCCTCTTAAATTTTGGATCACTGGATCAGAGGCTATGACTTTTCAAAGGTTAGTGCCAAAGGAGGGGGGGGGCTTGCATAACTCAGTCCTTCCACCCTTCTGTTTTCAACACCTCCTGATGTTTGCATCCTTCCAGGATGATAGAGCTTGAGAACCAGAGCTCCATGCAATCACTTGCTCTGTGATCTCATCCTCTTCTCTGCATCTCCAAATTCTGTCAGTGCCAAGAAGCTGCCTCACATGTTGCCAGTCTGGAAGGTTCTTCTGGAGCCAGGGAGATGACTCAATGATCAATGAGAGATGACTCAGCAATTAAGATCTACTGCCCATTCAGAACATCTGGGTTCAGTTCCCAGCATTCCCAACTGGGGATGGCAACCAGCGGATCACAGTGTGGCTTCTATGGGAAAGTGCACTCATGAAAGTACCTGCGGGTGAGCACACACACACATAATCAAAAAACTAAAAAAAAAATGAAAGTGCATAGTGGCATAAAATTTAATTCCAGTACTTTGGGAGACAGAAGGAGGCAGAGTTCTGTGAGTTCGAGGCCAACCTAGTCTATATAGTGAGTTCCAGGGTAGGACCTTCTATTGCAGGTCATTGGTATTTCCTGGCATGCCTCAGTTCTTAAAGGGAGAGGACCCAGACTGAAACCCTACATTATGTCCTAAACTAAGCACACTTATTTAGCTTTGTAAGTAGCACAGTGGCGATTATAATAGATGCACTAAAAAGGCTTTGTGAGAATAAACTGTGCAGAGTCATTGCTAGGCACAAAAGCGATGCTTGGACCAGTAACATGGCTCAGTAGGTAACAGTGCCTGCAGGCAAGTCTGATATCTTGAGTTCATTCCCTGGAACCCACAGTAGAAGGAGAAAACTTACTCTTGAAAATGGTTGGTCCTAAGATGGGCCTGGAGAGATGGCTCAGTGGTTAAGAGCAGAGACTACTCTTCCAGAGGTCCTGAGATCGCTTCCTAGCAACCACATGGTGGCTCACAACCATCTGTAATTGGATCTGATGCCCTCTTCTGGTGTGTCTGAAGACAGAAAGAGTGTACATATAAAAAATAAATAGATAAAATTTAAAAATAAGAAAATTTTTTTAAAAAGAAAAGAAAATGGTCCCCTGATTTTTGCGTGCATACTGTGGTATGTGTGTGATACAAACAGATTAATAATGATAAAAGTGATAAAATAATATTTTTATTTTTTATTTATTTATTTATTTATTTATTTATTTTTAGGTTTTTCAAGACAGGGTTTCTCTGTGGAGCCCCGGCTATCCTGGAACTCACTTTGTAGACCAGGCTGGCCTCGAACTCAGAAATCTGCTTGCCTCTGCCTCCCGAGTGCTGGATTAAAGGCGTGCAACACCACGCCTGGCTAAAATAATAATTGTTAAAGTGTTAAATAAAATAAAACTATTAGAAATGTGGTCCTTCATGAACATGTTGAGTGGATGAATGAGGAAATGAATGAAAGAATGAGTGAATCTAAGTTTCCAAGGATTCATATATAGAAATGAGCTTACCATTTCAGCAAAGATGTTAGGTGCATTCCAAGTTCGAGTCCCAACCTGCTTCTTCCTAAACTGATTAATCTCAACTAAAGACTGACAGGATTTAGTCACAAATTCAGTCAAGCTTCTCACCCAAACACCCCTTCTGGTTTTCAAACCTCTCAAGTTTTACTATGTCTAGTCCATGGGGAGCTGTTTTCATCATGGAGAAGTTACCTATTTCTCTTCTTTCCAATGTCACCCATAGGCCATGGAGCCCAGTAAATCTGCAGGTCAATCTTGCCAACTGTGAAGGACAAAAGGACCCTTCCTCCCCATAGTTCCATGTCACACAGTCTGCATGGCCTTCTGCCCTGCTTCACTGAAGCCTACTGTGAGTTTACACCTCCCATGTAGGTCTGTGTTCAAGAGACTTCTATTCCAAATCATGCAATATTGGGAGAATGCTCAAAACCCCACTCCTTGGGCGAAGGAACAGCTCAATGGCAGAGTGCTTGTCTGGCAAGCTTAAGACACTGGGTTTGACTCCCCGGGACAACAACAGCAACAGCCAAACCTAACCAAATCAATAAAAATGAGCCCTCTTTCTCTTTCCTCTAGAAGCCTGTTTGTGGAATATTAGCAACACACAGGGTCCACCTATCCCTTACAAGATTTTTGGGTCTTAGATGGACAGGATCCTCCAGTAGAGAAACACAGTGAAATAAGGCATTTTCTATGATTCAAAGGAGGACCTTTCTGTACTCTCACCACACACACACACACACACACACACACACACACACACACACACACAAACACACCAGTATAAATGTATCCATTCAAAGGATACAATTAAATCAAGTGCTCGGTTTTAAGGACATAAAGTTGAAAGGATTATATACCTGATCTGCTGCAAACTCATCTAGTGACAAAGACAGTCCTGTAAGTGGAGAGTGCTGTGTGTCACTCACTTTTACATCACTGTGACAAAATGAAGGAATCAATTTAGGAGGAAAGAGTTAGTTTTTGGCTCATAGTTTCAGTCCATGGTTGCTTGGCCCTGTAGCTTTGGGCATCAGGCAACTTAGTGCATCATGGTAGCAGCATGTATCAGGTTTACCATGGCAGAGAAGCAGGGAGGGGAAGGGGAGCAAGGTCCCAACAGAGCCTCAAAGGCATGCTCCCAATGATCTAACTTTCTTCCTCAGGCCACACCTAGAGGAGCAATTCTTCAAAACTTGGGTCTTTGGCAGACATTTCACATCTAAACTACCACATGCTATAACAGAACAAGGTCCCATGGGAAGTGTTGAAGATATGCTCAACATGGCAAGGGAAGAAGGGAAGGAGTGCTCTTGAATTTTAAAGCTTGCAAGCTGAGTTTTTGACTGTGGGAATGAATTCATCATGTAGACTGAAATGGAAGTCAGCCCCAGTGAATAAAAGGTTGGTTGGCTTCTGTTAAGTACAGAAGATCATGTGGTAATCTGGGTTTAAGGCATTCTTTTTTGGTTTTTGTTTTCTCAAGACAGAGTCTCACTATGTAGCCCTGGCTGACCTGGAACTCACTATGGAGATCAGGCTGGACTCAAACTCACAGAGATCTACCTGCCTCTGCCTCTCAAGTGCTGGGATTCAAGGCATGTACCACTATGCCTGGATTTCAAAATGTTCTTTCATTTCCAATCAGGGAGATACTTTGAAAATGCAAATCTTTTTGAAGTGGTTTGGTGACTTTCCATGAGCAGACAACCTGAGTTTGATCCTGTGACCTAAATCATGGGAAGATAGAACAACCAATTTCTGCAAGTTGCCCTCTGACCTCATGCTAGGGTAAGTGCACACTCCCTTATATGTATGCTCCAGCCCCCCAACTCCCAAACACTAATTGTGTAATGATAAATAAAGCAGGATCTGGGGCTGGAGAGATGGCTCAGTAGTTAAGAGCAATGACTGCTCTTCCAGGGGTCCTGAGTTCAATTTCCAGCAACCACATGGTGGCTCACAACCATCAGTAATGGGTTCTGATGCCCTCTCGTAGTGTGTCTGAAGACAGCTACAGTGTACTCATATACATACAATAAATAGATACACCTTAAAAAGAAATAAAGCAGGAACTGAATGAGGAAATGCCTGAGTCAATAGAATCTGGTTCAATCTCTGGGTACAAGCAAGGTTGGAGGAGAAGTGAGGCAGCACAGTCAGGCATTCTGGGCCATGAAGGATCTCTTACAGCATATTGAAGAATTTAGGGTTTATTTCTAGACTGTAGGGAGACCCTGGAAGGTTTTGAGCTGCTTAAAACTACATTTGTTTTTTAGAAGGGTCACTATGGGAAAGAGTCTGGCACCCAGTAAACAGGGTGATTGGAAAGTTGGTTAACCCAGAGATGGGAAGATTTATTATAAAATAACACTTGCAGATGAGGAGAGACCTAAATGGATAATGGTCACAGTGGGAAATGAGGACTCAGGACCACAGTGCCCGTGGATAATAAACTGAAATATCCAATCCAATGACACGTGGATTCGTTACCAACTGATTGTCATTAGTTGAAGAGGAAGAGCCCGGAAAGTGGTGCTGAAGCTTCTGCTTAGATAACTAGAGGGAGAAGAACAAAGACAGTGAACAGTGGGCAAGAGAAGCGTCCACTCCCTGTGGGTTGGCAGCCACTGGGACCTTTATGAAAGTGAGCATGTTTTACTGCACCAAGTAGTTAATCTGACAAGGGACCCGTTGAAGTCAGGGGTACCATTACTGTGCTGAAACAGCATGACCAAAGCAACTTGGGGGAGAAAAGGGCTTATTTGGCTTAGGCTTCCACCTCACGGTTCATCATCAAAGGCAGTCAGAACAGGAACTTGAGCAGGGCAGAAACCTAGAGGCAGGAGCTGATGCAGAGGTCATGAAGGAGAGAGTGCTAGTTATTGGTTTGCTCCTCCTGGCTTGCTCAGCCGGCTTTCTTATAGAACCCAGGACTGCCAGCCCAGAGATGACAGCACCCACAATTGGCTGGGCCTTCCCCCACCTAATTATGAAATTGCCTTAATTTCTTCATTAAGAAAATGCCTTACAGCTGGATCTTATGGAAGCATTTTCTAAATTTAGATTTCTCTTCTCAGATGGCTCTAGCTCGTGCTAAGTTGACATAAAACTATCCAGGACAGGATCTGTAGGGTCTTTTTCTCAGTTGAGATCAGAATTCAGATGAGTGAGAAGCCTGCTTATATGTGTGATGATTCCCCTGAGACATGAAGGATGGAGGTTACTCCTGGCTTGCCATCAGTGCTCTTCCTGGTTCACAGTAGTGAGCAGCATCTTCCAGGGATGCTGCTTGTTCCTAAAAGCTTCAGGCTGGATTACTGTGTCATCTTTTTTGAAACAAGGAACAAAGACCACATTGATCAGTTGGCAACCCTACTGTCAAATCCCTTGGTCTTGGCCTTGCTGGGCTCCCATCTTCAGCTAATTACTCAGAGGGACCCAGAGAAACTGCCTAACCAGACATTTCTACAGGTCTGGCCCATGCAGGGACCTTCTTTGCCACACTCAGGGGTTCTACCCATGGGAGGGTTCAGGGCATGACTGAGGGAAGGCTGGGAGCCCCTATGAAACTTTGACCAGGATAGGAGCTAGCTGCTTCTGCGTTGACTTCTTGGCACTATTAAGTGGGACTCACCAAAATGCAATGCAGAGTGAGCCAGGGAGATCAGCATTGGCTGTGAAGCCCAAGATGAGTGGGAGAGGTCAGGAGAGAGAGAGAGGATTAAGGATACAAACAGAACTGGAATGTAACCCTGTTTTTAAAGCACTAACAGGAAAGGGAAAGTTTGGGGGCAAAGTGCCTGGCTCCCCACTGCTGTCTGGGGGGATTATGCCCAACCCTCAGGCTGCTAGAGTTAGTTTTCCAAGCAAATCAAAAAAACTCAGGAAAACTTTCTATAAGCTTTTTGCAAAGAAAGCCTCCCACAGGGCTTCAGACACTAGGAATTCCACTGCACTTAGAAAACAGTCTGTAGGGAGTAGGTTGCCTCTGTGATTTGGGCATTGCTTCCACTTACAGGTAGCTCAGAATCCTACAAGCAAATCCCTCTGCCTCAAACACATTCCAGGAGAACAAAGGAGTGATCCAAGCATGGATATTAAACACTTTCAGCTCCACTGGTAATACTTTTGGTCTTAAATTTTTTTTCTCATTATATTTGTGTGAGCATGCGCTAATGTGGAAATCAGAGGGCACTCTGCAGGACTTGGTTCTTGTCTATCATGTTGGTTTTGAGAACTGACTTAGGTCATCAGGCTTTGTGGCATGTGTTTTTCCCTACTGTTTGGCCATGTTTATTCTTGAGTCATTATTTTGTAGATGGATCCTCAGAGGTTTGTTGGATTGTGGGCTCTGGAATGAGCTCACTGCTCACTTACCTCCAAGAATGACACCATGCCTGCCTACACTCATAAAGAAATTCCCAACACTCTGGCTTTGAGCTTCTCCACCTAACTGCCACATAAAGCTTCAGAATTTTGTTTGATGGAAAATCCTGGAAATCCTATTAAGCATACAAGCTACCTGAGCTCCTCTCCTGAAGACTAATTTTAAAGGTCTAAGTAAGGCCTCCCAGAATCTAGATTTGGAAAATGAGGTCAGGGCAAGTGTACTTACTGGGCAAGCACACATGTGGAGAGGAATTTTAATTCAGGAGCATGTCAGCTCTGGCATGGGATCACATCCAAAATATGATCATGGCTTGGACCATGGTCATTGCAACCCTAGCCCCAGTAGGTGAGAAAAGATGCTGAGGACTGTACCTATGGCAACCCAAGAGTGGAGAGTCCTAGGCTGGCCATGAGAAAAGACACAGCATTCTGAGCAGGTCGTGAGGGGAGATTTTGCTGGACTATTCTGTTTTGGAGTTTATAGCCCATCCTTGGATAATACTTCTGAAATAACTTGTGGCTGCTGTTGATGGAATGAATCCCGAGGTGAGCACCCACATGGCAGTTCACAGCTGTCTCTAACTCTAGCTCGAGGAGATCGGACATCCTAACACAGACATTCATTCAGGTGAAATACCAGTGCTCTACTATGAAAACGAATATTTTCTTTAAAAAAAAAATATTGTGGAAAAATGAAGAAAAAAGATAGACATGAGCTCTCAACTGCTGGTCATGGTGTTGGAGTTTTCTCAGCAGTAGGAAGTAACTAATATGACTGCTGTCCTTATGAAAGGACAAATGTGGAATGCTTGCCCAGTTCCAACTAGGCTGTCCTCTCATTCTGTGGTCTAACAATTCCCATACTCCCTTACCAGAACTTCCCTTACATTAGTTCTATCTTCATCTACGTATCCAGCTAATCTTATCTTCTAGTATCTGTCTCTATTAACTACAGATCTCCTGTATGTCAATCAATCTCTGTGATATCTTCTTCTATGATCTAGACCTGTCATCTATTTCATCGGCATTTTGGTTTTGTTTTATTTTTAGGTTTTCAAGACAAGCTATCTCTGAATAGCCCTACCTATCCTAGCACTCACTATTTAGATGAGGCTGGTTTTGAACTCACAAACATGGTATTGACTCTGGCCCCTGAGTACTGTGATTAAAGAATCAGGCTATCATGCTCAGCTATTTCATTTCTGTATTGTCTTTATTGTCTATCTTGCTGTCTCTTCTCTTTTATTATCTCTTCATCTACGGTAATGTACCTTATTTTTCCCTATTATCTATAGATAGTATAGTATCTATCATCCATCTCTCTTCTATTGTCTTTTACCTATCACCTATATTATATCATTATTTTCTAGCATCTTGTCTATCTATCTATCTATCTATAATTTATATATCGGTCTATCTATCTGGTCATCTGTCTTCTATTATCCACCACTATCATCTATAATCTATATTTGTCAACCATTATCTACTTTCCTATTTTGTGGTATTAGGGATGAAACTATGGTTTCCTGGGTAAATTGATTTATTTATTCATCTATCTCTTTTTGTATATAAACTTGACACAAGCTCGAAGAGTGAACCATAATTTTTAAGAAATGCCTCCACAAAACTGACCTGTAGGCAAATTTGTAGGGCATTTTCTTCATTAGTGACTATTAAGATTAGGCCCTACTTCTTTGTGCACCTCTGGGTGTTGGAGACCATACCATGAGAAAGCGAGTTTGTCACTGTCTCCCACCCTGACAAGCCAAATGGCCTTGTTCTAAGGAGCTGGTTGTCACTCCCTTCTCTCTGTTCCCTTCCTGGCACCTGAGGTTGTAAAAGATAAATTACAGTCTCCTCTTCTCTATCTCTTCTTGACTCTCATGACATCCAAGGATATGAGTTTTGCACTGAGCCCGGCCTGACACCCAAGGCTGTTAAGGAGGATCTATGTTCTGGAGATAAGATGCAGAGTGCCCATCGCCTGGCTCCTGACTTTGGCCCTTGTGTCCCCTGATGCCCACTTCTTTGTTCTTTGTTAATTCCCCCTCAACCCCTTCCTATTCCCCTCGACATATGCTTTAAAACCCGGCATTTTATCCTCATAAACTGAGACCTCGGTAGGACCGTCTACTTGGTCTCCAGCTCCTTTTACTCTTCCTCCCATTTTCTCCCAGGTTTGCAGTCCCCCTCTCACCCAGGAATAACTGAGTCCAGAGGGATGAGATAAGTGGTGACTGACGTGAAGGAGAGGTCCGGATCCTATTTCCCAGAGAAGTTCATTTCGACACCAAGAAAATAGAAGTAGTGAACGACCGCTTGTGCCACTCACAGGAGTAAGAAGTCCTTGGTGAGTTGAATCATCTCCACTTCAGGAAATGGGAAATAAGATATCTAAAGAGGCAGCCTTTATATGTGGCTTAAAGATAGCTCTCAGGGAAAGAGGAGTTAGAGTTAAAAAGAAAGATTTGATAAACTTATTTATTTTCATAGACCAGGCATGTCCATAGTTTATTATAGATAGAGCAGAGATACACTGTAAAAAATGGCGAAAGGTAGGTAGAGATTTAAAGGATAAATTAGCTAATGAGGGTCCTGATACGGTCCCTGCAACCTTCTTTTCTTGTTGAAGAGTAACTATCAGAAGCTGCCAATGTGTTTCCTCTCCCTTCTCTGGCAGAATTCCCATGAGAAGGAGATAAAGAATTAGAGTCTGAACATGAGAGAGAAAATAAGGTTCAGAAAAGCAGTTTGGGACCTTTTAGCAAAAAAGAGGGAAAAGGAAAATAAGCTATTTCAGAGCTCTCCTAGGGACAGAAGGAAAACGGGAGACGTCCTGCTTCCTCTCTGGCTCCTATGGAGTTATTCTTAGTTCTGGTTAGGATATCTGGGTCCCTTTGAGAAATTAAGTTCTATTCCCTCTCTGTCTATTGTCTGTCCTTGGTGTACCATTTGTCCATATGTCTGTCTATTTATGTTTGTTTTTGTTTTGTTGTTTGAATGATTGTTGTTTTGTGTTTCATGTTGAAAATATAAATGGTTAAAACTTTATCTGCTGGCTGTCCATCCTTTGATTTAGTTTAACTTGTTTAAAAATCAGTCTCAATTTGCACAGCAGAAACTGATAAGTTACACTGCACTGTGGCTGGGAGTCAAGTAGAGGTGGAAAAGCCCTGCTGGGAGCCGATTGCAAATGGACCTCTTAAAGGGGCAGGCAGCCTTTTGCTTGTAACAGAAAGTTAGCTTAAAATTGGTAACTCAGGGTTGGAGTCATTCTAAACAAGATGCAGCATGAACAAACCAAGGAAAACAGGTCTTTAAAGATACTTCCAAATAGGGATAATCTTTAGGTCAGAACTCTGGCAGAGTGCTCTGATTGAGAAAAGCGTTTGGGTTGAAGCTGAGCTCGGAGGGGAGCAGCCTCATCAAGGCCTATGTGGCACTTCTTTTGTTTTGCAAACTGTGACTAGGGAAACCTGGGACTTCAGCTTCCCCCCCCCTTCCTTTTAGCTAAAAGAGCCTTGTTGCAGACCTAGCCAGATGTTCTAAATAAAGTTTAAATTCAAAGTTTATAAAAGCTCAATCAGGCTGTGGAATTTATCAAGACATTGAGATTTGACTTGCCTACTTTATATAAAATTAAAGTGTACAGAGTTTGCTTATATGTATACGTATATTATTTCCTAAGTGAAAAGTATTTTAGTTACTAATGCTTTTAAGGGGAAGTTAACTTTAAATCCTTGCTCTCACACATGAGCTTTTAAGTTCTAGGGGGTAGTTGTAACTCCAGATAAGATTCAGAGGCGATATCTTTTAATACTTAGGGTTTTTAGCTATATTAGAAAATCATGGTCCAGAAAAGCTAAGAAGAAAAAATTGTTTTGCTTCAAAATTTTATTTTCAAAGCTTCCAGGAGATGTTAATTGGCTAAGACCTCACTTTGAGGCCTTAATGCAACTTAAACCTTTGTTAGGTGTTATCTGGTGACATTCAAAATTACTGCTGAGAAACAAGAAGGTTTCATAGAAAGCAGAAGAAACTTCTGTGATCAATTTTTATCAATTATAATCAATGGTAATTAAATATTACCTGCTCATTTTATTTATGTGCCCACAACCAATCTTTGGCAAGAGAAAACATTGTTGTAAAATCATCCTTCTTCATCTCAATGTAAAGTTTTAACAACCTATATAGTCATGGTGGTGCTAATAAAGAATTGTAAGATAAATTCATATATTTTTGAAAAACAATAACAAAAATTGTGTCTTAAGAACCTAAGTGTCTGTTCCTTGTTCCAAATAGCCAATAATTTGGTTTTGACAGAACATTGATGTTTGATCTATTGCATACCATCATATTAAAATAAATTGATAATCATTATCCTAAGATAGTTAAAAATTGTTTTTATGCATGCTTCTGTATCTTCTATAAATTCATGCATGCATGCATGCATGCATCCCATTGACTGTGTTTAAAAACAGCCCTTCTATGGGAGAAAAGTATATGTGAATTGGATATACACTTATTCTTTTGAGTTTCCTCCTGTTTCAGCAGAGATGATTAAATTGTGTGCTATAGATGGTGTTTTAAAATGTTGAACAATCAAACTTTAAGTTGTATGTTAATAGTCAATATTATATCTCAGAACTTACAATTGCTTAAAATTGTTCATCCCTCAGACACTATTAATTCTCAAGCTTGCAATTGCTTATGAAACTTATGAGAAAAAAATACTGTTCCTTTAAGAAGACTGTGTTGGTCAGTTAAGAAATTGTCCTGGTTTGCCTGGAAAAGACCCCCCAGGATTTGCTTTTGTGTTATAGAGGTTTACATAAAGCTTTAACTGATAAAGATTACAGATAGCTCCTGAAAGGATACAAACTCAGGATCCTTATAATTATTTGGGTTTTAGACTTAATGATCAAGTTGTTTTTCCCTAGAAGATAGTTATTTGCAGAGACAACTTATGGACTTTCTCTTATTTCTGATTAATAAATAAATAAATTATATACATGTGAATATAATAACTTTTCAAGCATTCTAGTTACAATCTCTCTTCAAGAGAAACAATTGAAAGTGTAATTAGTCACTGCCCATGTTATATTAAAACTGACTATAAGTCAAGTGTTTGAGATGTTTTGTCAACAATTTAATAATTCTCAAAGACAAGGAAGGTATTGTGGAACTTTAAAAACTATCTTCTAAAAAAAAGGGGGAGAAATTATACCCCCGTGCACATTATTTAAATCATACTTTTATTTTTAAGAATTTTGAAATTTGGATGTCTAAGAACTTAATAAATGCCTCATAGTTTCCTAAAACTGGACATAATTATGTCTAGGAGAGATGAAAAGGATCCACTTATTGACACATGGCATGATCCTGAATAGAAAGTTAATATGGGGAAAAGGGGGCGGTGTTTCTGTTTTTTTTTCCACAGAATGCTACAGAAGCATGCTAGCTTCCAGAATGATTCGTGTGACAGACTGACCTGTGAGTTCATGAGTGCCCTGACAGTGATGACAAGAAAACTATGTTGAGTGCCCAAAGAAAGGGTAATCAGGGAGAGCAGCTACTTGGAAACAAGATGAAGAAACTTCCTGTCTCTGCCATGGGCAAGGAGAGCCAACCTTCTGTCAATTTGAGGACAACTATAAATGATGACCCATGAGGCAGAGGGAGTGCTAAAGTGTATTTAATAAGATTTCATCGGAGACACTGTTTTTGGCCATTCAGACCAACTCCCCTATAGCTGTGAAAGCTTTTGTACCTTACCTATATGCTCTATTGTTAGATAATTTTAAGAGTTAAGATCACCAAACTTGACAAGTCTTTTCATATTCATTGTAATTGTTGTCAATTAACTAATTGTGTAGATCCTAATTTAGATAAGGAATCTGCTGTTATGATTTTGTTATAGAGACCTGCTTATGTTTTGTGGCCTGTTAGAGTTAGGAAATGATCCTTGGTTTAAAAATCTGGGAATGCAAACTTGGAAAAGGTCAAATGAGCAATTTTAAGATTTACTGCTTTAATTGCAACTTCTATATCTATCTCGTCCCGTGGGATTCAGTTATTCGTGGGTGTGAGGGGGACCTGGAAGGAGATGGAAGGAAGAAAAAGAGAAATAGGAGACCAGGAAGGGTACCTATCGAGGTCTAGTTTATTATGTTGAGGTGCCTTCATTTTAAAGCATACATCATGGGGAATAGGGGAGGAGTTGAGGGAGAATTATACAAAGAACAAAGAAGTGGGCATCTGCTGACATGGGGGCTGAAGTCAGGCGCCAGGCAGTGGGCCCTCTGCATCTTATCTCCGGAACATAGATCCTCCTTGATAGCCTTGGGTGTCAGGCTGGGCTCAGGCAAACCTCATGTCCTTGGATGTCATGGGAACTCAGGAAGAGATAGGGAAGAGGGGACCATAATTCAGCTTTTACAGCCTCAGGTGCCAGGAAGGGAATAGAGAGGAAAGGGGGTGATAACCAGCTCTTAGTACAAGGCCATTGGGCCTGTTAGGGAGATTGTGAAGGGCTCACTTTCTCATGGGATGGTCTCTGACAAATATCTACCACAGCTTTAGATCAACAGCTGCATACTGCTCATTTTGTTAATGATATGCATAAGAATATTAGCAACTTATTGTAGATAAAAAAATTGGAGGCAAAGGTTAATGTCTTAGAAGTAATGGTCTCAAAATAAGGTAGGATATAACAAATATTAAGGCTACAAAGACAGAAATTTCAGATATTAAAAGAATGTTGTTTTTATTTTGATAAGACTGGCTTAGTTCAAGATAGCATAGACAAAGTTAGAACTAGTGGAGAAGAGAGAAAACGTAACAGAGAGAAATAAGAATATTGGTATCAAAATTGGTTTTCTACCTCTCCTTGGCTAACTACCCTACTTCCCAGTCTTTTGGGACCTTTCGTGGGTATATTACTGCTTTTGTCTTTTGGCCCCTAGGTCTTCAATAGATTAACCAGTTTTATTAAGTCACAGATTGAAGCTGCTTTAAGCAAGCTGGTTGCAGTCCACTCCCATCAACTGGATATCCAAGACTCAGACGAAGATCATCTTCCTCCCACCGATGAAGAAAGAGCAACTACTGGTCTCTGGTTTTCCACCCTTGCTGCTAATGCAGGGTCCCCTTGGTTCCTCAGGCCATGGATATAATAGGGACGAGGAAGGGTGACCTCCAGTTCCTAATATAGCCTAAGAGCCACAAATTGTGGTGTTACAATTGGCATAATTCTTGTAGAGGCCTTGCTGAATCTGAGGTTGACAATTCTCCTATAGGAGCTGCACAGGACTCAGAAATGTGCATGCTGGTTCATGATAATACACATTCAGTATGGGCAACAGCGTGGGTACAAGGCTAAGCACTGCAGGAGAAGGTCCAATTTGACCATTTCTGAGTTCCCTGAGAGACACACCCGATTTGCATGGAGGTTGGTATCTAGTTCCAGGTACAAATAAAGAATCTTTCTAAAGCTCTGCCTCCCCTCCCCAAAAGATACCAAGAGCCATAAGTGTGGGTCGTGACAGCACCCATGGGAGGAATCGGGTCAATGCTCCCCCAGCCATGGTTAATGCCCACTCATCCAAAGATGAGAAGATCATTTGATCACCTCAGTTAAGTGTGGCCTTATTAAATTTAATTGAAAAGGGGGAGATGTTGGAGACCATACCATGAGAAAGCGAGCTTTTCACAGTTTCCCACCCTGACAAGCCAAATGGCCTTGTTCTAAGGAGCTGGTTGTCACTCCCTTCTCCCTGTTCCCTTCCTGGCACCTGAGGCTGTCAAAGCTGAATTATAGTCCCCTCTTCCTTATCTCTTCCTGACTCTCATGACATCCAAGATATGAGTTTCACACTGAGCCTGGCCTGCCACCCAAGGCTGTTAAGGAGGATCTAAGTTCTGGAGATAAGATGCAGAGTGCCTACGGCCTGGCACCTGACTTCGGCCCGAGTGTCCCCTGATGCCCACTTCTTTGTTCTTTGTTAATTCCCCCTCAACCCCTCCCTATTCCCCTCGATGTATGCTTTAAAACCCAGCGTTTCAGCCTAATAAACTGAGACCTTGATAGGACCCTCTACTTGGCCTCCAGCTCCTTTTTCTCTTCCTCTCATTTTCTTCCACGTTTGCAGTCCCCCTCCCACCCATGAATAACTGAGTCGCAAAAGACAGGATATCTGGGCAGGTGGTTCTGGAATGTATAAGTAGGCCGAGCAACTCATGAGGAACAAACCAGTAAGTAGCCCTTCTCACTGGCCTCTGCTTCAGTACCTGCCCTGAGTTCCTTCCACTACTTCCTTTAATAAGGAACAGTGATGTGGAAGCAAAAGATGAAATTAACCCTTTCCTTTCCTTCCCAATTTGATTTTGTTCTTTGGTTTGTGATAGGTTGTTTTGTTTGTTTGTTGAGACAGAGACCAGTTTCTCCATGTAGGCCCAGCAGCCCCAGAACTCCCTCTGTAAACAAAGCTGACCTCAAACTCAGAAATCTGCCTGCCTCTGCCTCCCATGTGCTGGATGAAAGGTGTGTACCATCACCGGCTTTGGTCATGGTGTTTTGTCTCAGCAACAGGAACCCTAACTAAGACACAGGGTTTGTTGCATGCTAAATAGTCTACTGTTTCCACTGAACTTTAATTTGAATTTTCAGTCATTCCTAAATTTTTTTAGGCTATACCGCAACCCATTTGATTTACGATTTTGATTGCGATAATATTTGTAGATGGATATACACACATATTCATATCTGTGTATATGTATATCTCCAGATATGTATTCTCTAGCTATCCAAATCATATACTTTATATAACCCATAGGAAAGTTTGTAGGGTATTTTTTTAATTAGTGAGTAATTTATTAGTAATTAATTAATTAGTTAGTGAAAAACATGCAGTTGACTGTGCCAGGTATTTTTCAGTAAAGTTTTTAGAAAGTCCCAGATTGGTCTTGGAGGAGACACATGATGAGAATTAAGAATACAATGAAAAGTTAGTGCTTGGTCAGGAGGGACTCTTCCAGAGCTCTCAGAGGCTCCTAAAACCCATCATCCAACAAAAGCTTCTAATTCTTGCATTCTGGGGCCTGTAGCTCATCACAATGCCCAACTCCATAGTTGCTTGCTTGGCAGCAGGCAGCAAGGCCAGCACTGCCTGGAGCCCCCTTTATCTGGAGCCCACTGTGGCTCCCACCTTTACTTTCTTGATGTGTGCTACCAAAACACACCCATGTATAATTTGATAATGAACCCTGTCATTTTGTACAAATAACATAAGCTAATTAATTTAACAGGTGGATGTAATCCGACTTTCTATTACTAATAACTGCTTTACCATCTGTTTTGACTCCACCCTTTACCCATGAAATCATTTTTCTACAAGCAGTAAAGGAATATTAGTGTGTGTGTGTGTGTGTATGTGTGTGTGTGTAGTGTGTGGTGTATGCATGTGTGAGAGCATCTGGAGTACTGTCAACATTGGATTGTTGGATATCCCCTTTCATTGCTCCCCTGCCCTCTTGTCTTGTTAAGCTTAGACAGGGTCTCTTGTTCAACCTGATGCTCAACAATTGGCTACAGTGCTGGGCAGTGTGTCCCTGGGATTCTCCTGCCTCTGTCTATCAACACCAGGATGAAAAGCTGCCACACCCAGTTTGTACCCGAGTGTTAGGGTTCCCCATGCTGGAGCAGTGACCACTTTACCTGCTGAGCCATCTCCCTAGAGTCAAGTCTTCTTTATTTTTAAAGTGAAAAGACAGTTGTGTTAGTTGCAGACATGAAAAACCATACTCTAGAAGGTTCTATGGCCCTGTGCAATCAGTGCCTACCCATGTCTGCAGCACCGGCTTTCTTTTCCTTTGTCCGCAGGGTTCTAACCCAGGTAAGGCCTTCTTTCTCACACCTAACAAGTTCCCACCTCAGGGCCTTGTGTCTCTACATTCCTTTGGAGGATTCTCCCCAGCCCCTTAGGCTCAGCTGTTTCTTCTCTTTATCTCAGACCTAGCTCAAAAGTTGCTTCCTCTAGGAAGCCTTTTCTGACTGCCACTGCTGATGTCCTGCCCCTGCCCCAGTTATTTTTACATCACCTCATTTTGTTTCTCTCAATAGGACTCACAGGAGGACTGGAGATGTTGCTCAGTGATAGAGTCCTTCTCCAGCATGCACAAAACTCTGAGTTGTAACTCCTCGCCCCCGCTGCCCCTGCCCCTATCCCAGAACAAAATAAACTGTGCATAGACTGTATTCCCACATATGAGAGAGCAGGAGGCTCAGGAGTTCAAGGTTATCCTTAGCCATGTATCAATTTAGAGGATAACCTGGGGGACACATGAGACTAAACACACTCTCTCTCTCTCTCTCTCTCTCTCTCTCTCTCTCTCTCTCTCTCTCTCTCTCTCTCTCTCACACACACACACACACACACACACACACACAAAACTTCAAAATGACACATTCATATGATAGAGACCCAAACCTCTGATTTTTCTTAGATTAAATCCCAATAGTACAATAGATTTTGCATGCTTTGAATAAGAGCCTTCTGACAAGATGAGAAAACAAAGTCCTTGTTTTCAGTGTTATCCCTGTGTAGGCTAGAAAAACATCTCTCAAAGTTGAAGTGCAAAGGAGTTAGCTCGAGGTCTCCCTAAGTCTTGGTAGGAGTGAGTTCTGCATTTCTACCAGGCTCCCAGATAGCTGCTGCTTTCCAGACCACTGTTGGCACACCACAGATTGAGGCAGGAGTTCCTTTATTCATATGGAACTGTGTTCATGGCTGTCATCTTTAGCCTTAGGCTTCTAACATGGAGGAGGAGGAGGAGGCGGCTTGAAAGTTACTGTGTCTGATTGGGGGCAGTGTGGGGAAGTGCAAGGTGGTCCAATCACCATCCTCCCAACCAGCATGTTCATTCCTCTGTAAATATGTTTCCCAGACTACTTGAGCAGCTTGCCTAACCTATCATGGGTGAAGACCCCATTCAGTCTTGGCAGACGGCAGACTAATGGCTTTCTCAGTAAGGATTTCATGTCGCCTCTCATTCTGCCTTCCAAAAGCTAAGTGGTGTCATGCAATTAGTTTTTTAGTAATGGTTAGGGAGTCCATAGAAAGACCCAGTCTCAAAAAGACAAATGAAATTTATGGTGGTCCTACTCTGTGTCTGTCCCATTTTAGAGCTTCCCAGAATCTGAGTGAAAGAGGTGAGCATCAAGAAGCAGATGCTCATAAACGACTCTCTCGACAAGATGAGTTTGCTTCATCCAACCCACTGAGGGTCACCGAGGGACTATATGTGGCATTTGTATTTGCCAGAGGTCTCCAGGGAGTCATATTCAAATGATATATTGGGGGCGAGTGGAAATGTGTATATCTGACTTACAGTGGTTGATGTAATGATTTTTTTCACCTTATGATAGTGAGAAAATATTACTAACTCAGAAAAAAAAAAAGAGAAGCAGATGCTGGGGCTGGTGAGCTGGCTCAGTGGTTAAGAGTGCTGACTGCTCTTCCAAAGGTCCTGAGTTCAAATCCAGGCAACCACATGGTGGCTCACAACCATCAGTAACAAAATCTGAGCCTCTCTTCTGGAGTGTCTGAAGACACACTACAGTGTACTTACATATAATAAATAAATAAATAAATGAATAAATATTAAGAAGCAGAAGCTTTAGCGATAAGTGCAAAACGTTCTGTAATGGAAGTTTCTAGAACAGATTGGGGTCGAGATGTATTGTAAGTTCAGTGAAATGAGTGCTTTCACCTTGTCTTACTCAGTATTTGGCCAAAACCCAATCACTTCACATGTCAGCTAGGATGGAGACAGGCAGAGAAAAGGGTGGTAGGTGTCTCACTGTGCACCAAGATCTATTATTGTTATTATTATTATTATTATTATTATTATTATTATTATTAATTTTTCTACAGTCCAGTCATTACCCCCCTCCTGGTCTAACCTCAGACAGTTTCTCATCCCATTCCTCTTCCCAGTCTCCAAGATGATGTCCCTCCCCACTGCCCCCGTGCACCAAGATCTTAGTGCTGTGCTCTGCTCTGTTTCTTTTTGCTGCCTTACAGATTCTCTGCTTAATGCTTCAAGGAAGGACAGTAGCCAAGACCACAAATTTTGCCCAGACAGGCTGAGAAAGAATTGAAAAGAGCTGGACCCTCAGAGGCTCAGATTTGGGGTTGATTCTGAAAGATGACCAAGACACGTTCCAAGCAATCAAGAAAAAGAAAGTGTTCCAGGCCAAGGATTTGGTGCAAGGGTATGAAGGTGTGTGAAGATGAGGAAGCTTGCAACAGGGTTCCAGGTTCAAAAGCTAGCTAGCCTGTCCTACAGGAAGCCAATGAGGAGCAAAGCTGCTCTCAGTGGGAAAACACAGAGGGGCATTGTGAGCTGTGGGGAAGGGCAACTTGAAGTCTCAAGGATGTGGCTGACACTCTCTGCTGAGCAGGTCTTGTGTACTGCTGATGCTTTAGTGTGGGGCTCTTGGGTGAGTGTTGCAACTTCTCAACTCTCTACACAGGAATGAATGGTGTGGTCAAGAAAGTTTCTCAGGGGAAGAGAGGTAAATCCAGGTCACCTCTGAGGAGTCAATGACGGGTTGGAGTCTGAGTAATGGTGTGGAGTTCTAGATTCTCCCTGGCCTCGCCATCATGGGAGTGTGCTTGATCATCCCTGGGGTGTCCACTGCATACATCCACAATTTCACCAACAGGGGCAAGGAAACAGAGCTGCTCAAGTTCAGTCCCAAGGGCTTGGAGATCATTGACTAAGGAAGTGTTTTCCTGGCTGATGAGAAAAATCACTCAGCTGTGGTCATCAGTTCCTGTTAGAAGGCTATGCAGCATATTATATACTATGCACATGTTATGAAATGCTCAATAAAAAAGTTTCCCAGTCATTCATGTCTGAGTCCCACAGAACCTGTCAAAGATATTCTTAGTGGAAGGCCCCTACACATGCAGGCAGTGTTTGGAGGTGCTTAGAGGTCAGAGGGTAGCTGGGAGAAGGATTGGGGGAAGGGCTAGTGTAGAATCAAGAGGTTCACTTTTATTTCATAGACAATAGGAAAACACTGGAGAAATGACTGCCCCATCTAAAGGAGAGGGAGAGAAACCTATGAATGCATCCACACGCTGAAGGAAGAGGAATTTTTTTGTTTGTTTGTTTTGTTTTCTAGAAACAGGATCTCACTATGTCTGGCTTCCAATCGGCTCTGCTGCCCAGAATTTATAGCTTCAAATTCCTTAGCTTCCCACTCAGTCTCACCAGTGCTGGGATCACAGGCATGCACCACCACACCCAGCTATGAAGAGAGTGCTGTGATCTAAGAAAAAAAATAAAGTATTGCAAGCACTCTTTAAAAGCTTTAACAAAAGCTATCTGCATGTGGAGTGCTAATTAAACTCTTTTTTTTTTTTTTGGTTTGTTTTGCTTTCCCATGAGAACAAACCCCACCCTCCGCTGGCACTTATTTGTATTATTCTAAGTGCTTGAAAACAACAAATGGCATTCCCTTAATTGATGAAAGACAAATAATATTCATTAACAGTAGTTGCCTTGCTTGCATTTCAGTGTATCAGGGCTTTAATCCTATATGTATTTAATTCCAGGAGCATGAATCAGAGTTGGGAGGGCCATTGCTCTGCCTGTTGGCAGGAAAGATAGAATTGTATTCAAAGTGAGCTGGTAAATACTGAAAGCCTAGTCTCTGACAATAGATGTGAGTGTATATCCATAAATAAACTTACTTTATGTTTGCTAACTTACAGACTGGACAGCATACAGCCTGCAAAGCATTCAAAGATATCTGCTACTCTATAGTGAAGCCTGTGTAGCTAATTGATTCTCATAGATGTTGCCATTGATTTTTGCCAAGTGCTTGCATCAATACCTAGTCTGCAGTTTAATCATGCCTGGACAAAATAAGACGTAGAAGAAATGCTTATTATCCAACTCAGTCAGCAAAAAAGTAGCTGCTGTCATTGACAGATGAGTCTATTTCGGACACCAATGTCAGTTGGCATTTGTTTATGTTAATAAGCAAGCAAGGCTGGTAAAGATGTCTGGTGTAACTTCATCTGCCCATGACACCTGTGGCCTCCTTGCTATAATATAGAGGATTGGCAGTGTTTTCCAAAAATATCTTTGCTACTCACAATGCAGTGGCTCAGATGTGCCTGCCTGTGAATATAATCCTCAACAAAGTCATGACACTCCCCTGCCTTGTTTGGCTTAGACAATCAGTTAAGCAAGAAGTCCAGTCAGGATCAGCCGCTGCCCATTTCTCTGGTGTAAATATTCCTACGAAGCAATTTCAAGCTGCCAGACTATGGAACTGGGAAGAGATGCACAGTGACATACCACGATGTAGTATTTCTACCACATACACAAGTTTCCTAACCCAGCTTTCCTGACTGTGTGGCACAGCTCACCTGATGAGCCACCACAGACTCCAGTTTAAGGCTCCTTTATCTAGGACTGTCTACTTTATTTCAGCACGGAGAGTCTACAGACTTTACTAAGATGACAAAATAAACAGTCTTTGTGTGTTGTTCTGTAAAATAAGCTGAGGATAGATTTGCTTGTCATTCATTTTCTAAAGTCAGTCATAAAGTTGATCCAGAATACACACATTTTCAAATGTTGAGACCTAAACTGGGCATGGTCACACTTATTTTTAATCCCAGAACTCAGGAATGTAGAGACAGGCAAATCTCTGTGAGTTTGAGGCTGGCCTGATCTACAAGAAAATTCCAGGCTACCCAGGCTACAAAGTAGACCCTGTCTCAAAAAATAAGAACAAACTCATATGTCTGGGCCCAAGGATGAGCTTCCTAAGGTATTTTCTTTCTTTGCAGAAACAAACACAAAACATGGATAATGGGATTGTGAACACAGAGAGATTAATTCGTCAGGTAAACACAGATCCTGTCTCTTTTCGTAAGTATCATTCTAAAGACTAAAATTCCTCTTGTGCTTAGAATTCAGCTGGGAATGGAAGCTCCCAGAAACGCTGTTTTCCTCTGAGCCAAATCCCCTACAGGAGGCCGGAGACTAGCTTTAGCTTTACAATTTGCATCTGAATAAGTACCTGGATTTCTCCAAAAAGAAAATTTGCATTGCTACTCTCTCATTGTCTAGATCTCTTTCTTTTTTTCAAGTAGGTCAATCTACGTTCTCCGGCTGGACCTGCAGGCGTGCCTTCCCCTCCCCCAAGAGCACACAGGTGGCTACTGCTCTCTCCCTTCCAAGGACATTCCAGCACGTGGCTTTCAGTCTGAGATAGAATTTAGATTTACCAAGAGAGCTAGGGAAGTAGAAATTTCATATATTTACAGAGATTAGTTCTTATTTTGATAGACAGGCTTAGTCCCTTAGCTGGCCTCTGGCTTTTCTCCCTTGCTGTTACTGCAAGGTGTCCTTAGTTCCTCAGGCTAGGGAATAACAGGGTTGAGGAGGAAAGACTTCCAGCTCCTATTTTAGCCACAATTCGTGGTGTTACTAATGACATAATTCTTGTCTAGGCCTTGCTAAATCTGAGGTTGACAAGTCTCCACTAGAGACTGCACAGGACTCAGACCTGTGCGTACTGGTTCGTGATCATATGAATACAGTATGGCTACCGCTTGGCGCAGGAGATTACTGAGGGGGAAGGTCCAGTTTGACCGTTTCTGAGTTCCCTGTGCGACACACCTGATTTGAAGGAGGTTGGTATCTGATTCCAGCTAAAAACCAAAAATACCTAAGGCTCTGCCTCCCCTCCCCAAAAGATACCAAGAGCCACAAATGTGAGTCCTGACAACACCCATGGGAGGAATCTGGTCAATGTCCACCCAAGCCAAGGTTAAAGGCCCACTCATCTACGGATGAGAAAATCATTTGATCACCTCAGTTAAGCGTTGCCTATTTAAACTTAATTAATAGGGGGGAGAGAGGTTGGAGACCGTACTGTCGAAAGGGCAAGCACTTCACTGCCTCCCACCCAAATAAAAAAGCCAATTGGCCTTGTACTAAGGAGCCAGCCGGTTTTGCCCCTTCTCCCTGTTTCCCTGCCTGTCATCCAAAATTGCGGAGGAATATCAACTCAGTGTTATTCTAAATTTGTTCAGTCAAACTTAGCCAGGGTTCCAACGCCCTACTTAAAATAGGTAGTTACCTATTCAGCACTAATTAGCATTATAAAGTCAGAGCCTACAGCTCAGCACTATTCTGTTAGTGGTTTACTAGGATAATAAGGACAGTCTTAGCCAGATACAGTTTACCATTAGAAAAGATAGGGAATCCCACGGAAACAGGTTTTTTCTTTAGTCCTAAGAACTCAGGCAGAACTAGTTAGCATAGATAATATTTCTGCCTCAGGCCAGCCTTTTCTTTTTTTAATTTTTTTGTTAACTAATGGGAGGAGATGTGGTCTCCCTTCCCCCACCTGCTTGAACCTGCTTGCTCAAGGGTGGAGTTTCCTGCTCATTCGTTCTGCCGCGCCCACTGCTGGACCCTGTCGGCTTTGCTGCTTGGAGACACACACGTGTTTGTCCTGCTACTGGACCCCGAGTTACTTGGCGGGAAATTGGGTTCCCTCCCCCTTCCTTTATAACTGAATGTTGAAATTAGTAAAGGTGGGCCTTGAACATGGAATCGTCTTGGCCCCATTCTTTCTCCCGCCCCGTCTAGCTTCCTCTCTTTTCAGCTCTAACTGCCATTCTCAGTTGAACCATTTGCCTTGCGGACTGCGGGTGGGCCACAACAGGGAAAAAATAATAGGACTATAGTCTTTATATTAAAAATATAGGCTCAAATATATATGTATTCATAATTTCTCAGGCTTTAAAACTAACATAGGTTTACATGGTATGTATTTTGAACCAAGCCCCTAGTGAGGTCTACAAGAATAGTGTATGATCAAAGGTATTTATATTTTACAGCAAAACATAAATGTTTGTATGGTATGGGATAAGTGAAATTGTATATTGCCTCAAATCAGTTTTAGGACAATTTTATCCTTGAGAATTATTATATATATTTTGAGTCAGGGTTTCTCTGTATAGAGCCCTGGCTATCCTGGAACTCACTTTGTAGACTTGGCTGTCCTTAAACTCATAGAGATCCACCTGTCTCTGATTCCTGAGTGCTGGGGTTAAAGGGATGTGACACCTTGCCCAACAAGAATTATTTTTTTCCATTTTTTTATTAGGTATTTAGCTCATTTACATTTCTAATGCTATACCAAAAGTCCCCCATACCCCCCCACCCCCCTACCCACCCACTCCCCCTTTTTGGCCCTGGTGTTCCCCTCTACTGGGGCATATAAAGTTTGCAAGTCCAATGGGCCTCTCTTTCAAGTGATGGCCTATTAGGCCATCTTTTGATATATATGCAGCTAGAGACAAGAGCTCCGGGGTACTGGTTAGTTCATATTGTTGTTCCACCTATAGGGTTGCAGTTCCCTTTAGTTCCTTGGGTGCTTTCTCTAGCTCCGCCATTGGGGGCCATGTGATCCATTCAATAGCTGACTGTGAGCATCCACTTCAGAATTATTTTTAAAAATAGATATTTCAGGTATTTTTAAAAATAAACTTAGTGGTGTCCGTGTCTCTAATGGTAATATCAGCATCCTCTTTTCTCGATGCATTAAAATATGTAAATGAGGGCTGGGGTAGTAACTCTGTGTTCGAGCATTTGCCTATAGGTTCAAGTCCTTGGATTCAATCCTCAGAACCACATACAAAAGAGTGGGTAGTGTTCTCTTGATTCCTGTTCAACATTTAAATGTTAAATTATGTTCTTGTCTGTGTGTGTGTTTCTCTGTGTGTATGTGTTTGTGTGTGTATCCCTTTTTGTGTGTCTCTGTGTGTGTGTGTCTCTGTGTATGTGTGTATGTGTCTGTGTGTTTGTCTTTCTGTGTCTGTGTGTGTATGTGTGTGTTCATGTGTTTGTGTTCTCTTGATTCCTGTTCAACATTTAAACCTTAAATTATGTTCATGTCTGTGTGTGTCTCTGTTTGTGTGTGTATACCTTTGTGTGTGTCTCTGTGTGTGTGTGTCTCGTGTGTGTGTGTCTCTGTGTCTGTGTGTGTATGTGTGTGTGTTCCTGTGTTTGTACGTGTGTGTATATGTCTATGTGTATGTCTGTGTGTGTGTGTCTGTGTGTGTGTGTGTCTGTGTGTGTGTGTGTCTCTGTGTGTGTCTCTGTATGTGTGTGTCTGTGTGTGTGTGTCTCTGTGTGTGTGTGTCTGTGTGTGTGTGTCTATGTGTCTGTGTGTGTGTGTGTGTGTGTGTGTGTCTATGTGTCTGTGTGTGTTTGTGTGTTAGACACATTGATTAGTTTGACCGGTACTATATTATGTCAAGGAAAAACACTACTTTCTTTTAACTTCCTAAGGCATCACAGAGACGATGTCTCCAAAAATAAAACCTTGAAAAGTCACAGGGAATATTCTTCAATTTCGGAGAAGAACAAAAGCACTTATAGGTGGGAAGAGAGGCAGAGGGAACAGAAATTGCCTTGTGGAGGAGAGCCTGTACTATAACACAATACCCTCAAGTTATACATGCTGAGATAGGTGTGTCCCTGAGACACTAAATGGAAGGATGTTCACAACGGTGGAAAGTGGCAGAGTTTTGGGATTGCAGTTTATTGCCTTGCGCAGGAATAAAAGCTACCCACTGTCACAGCTATTTTTGAAGGCTGAACTTATTCACAGGCAGTGCTGGTAAAATACCAGAAGCCATACATAATGTCTGACCTCAGCTGCTACCTCATACAGCATATTTGTACATGGGAGCCTTAAAAAGATGGACTGGTCTACTGTCCTATGGCAGCAGGAGACCATTTTATTTCCCATGTTGGGCTTATAATGTCCCTCACATTCTCTTCTTTTCAGACCCACAAAAGGTTTTTGTAAAGTTTCTCTAGGCTGTGTTGTTGGCAGCAGCAGTAACCATGCCTCTTGCCTAGGGAGTTAGAGGGTGTGATTTTTGACTAGTGTCTTCAGAAACTCTGGGTTTTTAAAATACAGCTGAGGCTCTTTTCTGATAAATGGTTGCTCTATGATGTGTTCTGACATGGGGTCTGGTTTTGGGGATCTGTTACTTTGGCCCTATTCTTTTTTGTCTCTTAGTGTACTATACCTCAGCCTTATTTGAAATATAGAAGTCTAATTGAAGAATAGTCCTAGGAAGATACATAAAATGATTTGTTTTATAATTCATCCCCCATGTCCAGTTTGGTTAGCTTGTTATGCAATATAAGTGAAATATCAGGTTTTTTTCTCCTGTGCCCTTTTTTTAATCATTAAAATGAACACAAAATGTGAAAAAAATAAAATAAAATACAGCTGAGAATTCCTGAATAAGATATAGATGAAAATGTCCTAATTCAGATGATTTATTGGCCCAATTGTGTCTGTGATCAGTCAGCTGTGGGTTGGAGTACTCTCTGAGAATCATCTCTACCTCTGGTTCTCTTGGGTATCCCCCACTTCCCACAGCACATCAGTGCAATCTATGATTTTCTCAGGGTGAAGCCTGGCCTAGCACCCTAAAACTGTCTTCAGGTAACTGGGAGTGTCCCTAAATGTACAAGCTTAGGGAACAAGATGCTTACTCGGGGTTGGAGTATTCTTCCAAGTTGAAGGTCATGGGTTTGAATTCCATTTGGCTTGTACCATGGTCAACTCCCTATGCAAAACACCTCCCTTTACCCTTTATCCCTGGCTTCTTAAGGCTGTGAGAAGGAGCACAGACAGAACATGGTCCCTATCATTTCATCCCCAACTAACTGTCCCTACATCTTGTCCCACTAAAGTGCCCTGGAGGATTTCACTGTCCTGTAGGGGGCGAGCTACCCACAATGTCTTCCCTGGCCCTTCACTGAGGTTCTGGTGGGGAATTCAGGGGGTCCTGAGCCTAAGGGTCGGATTGGGGAGCAAAAGGGTGGGCTCCCTTCCAGCCGGGAAGCCAGTATCCCCGGTTCCACTCCACGCCCTCTGGGCAATGTTGCTAGAGGTCATGGCGGGTGCGGGATGGGAGCCAGGCACCGCAGTTTAGGAGAGGGCATGCCCTCGAACCCCAGCACGTCCGGAAGTCAGAAGCAAAGCAGCAACCCCCAGGCACTGACAGGCCCTGAGCGCACATAGCCCTCCTTGCTGAGGCCTCCGCTTCCTGGCGGCGCGGTAGCTACGGGCGACCCGATTGGCGGCCAGGTCTGGGCCCCGCCCCGCCGGGCGGGCCTCCGCGCCCTCCCCAGCCGAGCCCTCCCGTTTCCGAGGGAGGTGTCAGGGACAGCGGCTTGGTGGCGCGTCGTTCCCGCTGACGGTGCACTCCCGCGTCTGGGCTCCTTTGCAGAGGACTCGGAAGCTGCGGCTCCCGGAGCACAGCTGGTAGAGCCGCGGGCTGCGCGCGCCCCTGCTGCCACCGGGCGTCCCGCGGTGACTTCCGCGCCCGCGCTTCCCTTTGTTCAAGTCCCCGAGCGGCGACGGGGTCGGAGCCTGCGCCCTGGGCGACTGAGGCGGCGTCAGTCCGCGCCCCTGCGCCCTGGCGATGCCGGACCAGATCTCCGTGTCGGAATTCGTGGCCGAGACCCATGAGGACTACAAGGCCCCCACGGCCTCTAGCTTCACCACGCGCACGGCCCAGTGCCGGAACACCGTGGCGGCCTGTGGGGCGCCACCCCACATCGTCGCCATTATAAGATGGCGCCAACATCGCCTGCCTCTGGAGATGAACAAGTGATCCGCGCATGTGCTGGCATTAACCGTTCATGGTGCCAGTCGCCCGCCTGACAACGTCACCTCGGGTGACAAGAATTTGGCCTATAGGGAATCGCCACGTCCGAGGCGAGAGAAATCTCCTATATAAGGGAGGCGGTTTTCGGGCTTGGGGTCTCTGCCTTGTGAAGCTGATGCTCTCCCTCTCAAGACGCATTAAAGCTTGCTACAGAAGGATCCTGTTTATGTGCCGCGTTGTTTCTTGCTGCGGGAAAATTAGCGCGGGACATTTGGTGCCGAAAAACCCGGGAATTGTGACCAGACCATCGTCAGCACCTTCGGAGACCCCTCGGCGACGGGGAGGGTTCAGAACTGTGGCTAGACTACGCATCGGAAAGGTATGCCTGAACATGAACTCTTTTCTTTAACTCTTTCCCAGGTATTGGGTTTGTCCGGATTGTGGTTTGGATTTCCAGAGGCCATTATCATCGTTATTTTAGCTCTTCTACTCTTCCTCCTGGCCAGTTATATCTGTGAACATAGGCGGTGGTGTTAACAAGTTTCCAACAGCATATCAGTCCGTTGTAGATAAGCGGCGTTGCACTCCATCGCGGCGCCAAATTAGTCTCTTGTAAATGAAAGAGCAGAAAGGCGAGCCGTACTTTCGGTTTCTCGCTGTTGCCGTAAGTCGGACGTAGATAAGCCGTGGGCCGCGCCAAGACATCTTTTTGATTCTAACAGTGACTTAAGGCGGACGTAGATAAGCTGCGGTTACTTTTGACCCGTTATGGGGTCGTCACAGTCAATCCAAACATCACTTGAAAATCTCCTTAAGAAAAGAGACCTAAAGCTAGGGGACAAGGTTCTTAAGCACTTTGTTGAGGAGGTAGATAGAGTTGCCCCTTGGTATGCCGTTTCTGGCTCCTTGACCTTGGCCTCATGGAAAAAATTGGGGAAGGATCTTGATTTGTGCCCCGACTTACGTATGGGCACCAAAGCAGTTTGGAAGATGATCAAAAACTGCCTTGAGGATGAAACATGTGAGGAAGTCAGAAAAAAGGGACAAATAGCGTTGGAGATCGTTCAGGATGGCATGTCAGAATCTGAGCGTAGTGAGAGGATGGGTGCACGTGCACAAACTAGGAAGAGGATCCCAAAGAATAAAAGTGAAAAAGGACCTCCCAGGAAGCCTAAGAGGGCGGGAGAGAGGGGAACAAGCAGTATACCTGCCTCCCCACATGAGGAATCGGACTCCGAGGGAGTACCGATTTTTCAACCTATATCTAAGCCTGGGTTGTACCCAACCCAAGAGCTTGAAGCACTCAATATTCAAAGCTCTGAAGAGTCATCTGGAGCAGAGAGTGGGAGACTAGATACAGAGGAAGAGGAAGAACTTGATGAGGAAGCAACCAGATATGAGAGAGAGAGGTATTATCCTGATGAGAGGCCGTTAAATAAACGGACCTCTAAACCTGCCATTTCAACAAAACCTAATGCTTTACCCAGGAATCCCGTACAGACAGTTCCCTCTGCCCCACCACCTTATGAGATACGCCCTAAAGCTTTCTCATTGTTACCTGAAAAGGTGCATCACAAGCTCAGGCTCGCTTACCCTGTCTATGAGCAAGATGGTGGGAGAGTATATGCTCCTGTTGATTATAACCAAATAAAGGAGCTTGCAGAATCAGTTAGAAAGTTTGGAGCAAATGCCAGTTTTACTCTAATGCAGTTAGATCGACTGGCATTAACCGCCCTGACGCCCAGTGACTGGCAAACAGTGGCAAAAGCTGTGCTACCAAGCATGGGACAATACATGGAATGGAAGGCCCTATGGCATGAGGCGGCACAGGCCCAGGCTAGGACTAATGCCGCAGCCCTGACCCCAGAGCAAAGAGACTGGACCTTTGAACTCCTTACAGGACAGGGTCCTTATGCAGCAGATCAGGTCAATTATCATTGGGGAGCTTATGCCCAAATATCCAGTACTGCTATACGAGCATGGAAATCACTCAACCGTAAAGGAGAAACTAGTAATCAGCTCACCAAGATTATACAGGGACCTCAGGAACCATTCTCAGACTATGTGGCCAGGATGATGGAGGTAGCAGGAAAGATTTTCGGGGATCCTGATTGTGCCGGACCCTTTATAGAGCAATTAATCTTTGAACAAGCCACTCAGGAGTGCAGAAGTGCAATAGCGCCGAGGAAAAACAAGGGATTGTCAGAATGGCTTAGAATATGTAGAGAGATTGGTGGACCGTTGAGTAACTCTGGGCTCGCCGCAGCCATTTTACAGGCACAAAGGCGACCTCCCCCTACGGGGGGCAGCAGTCGCACCTGCTTCAACTGTGGGAAATCAGGGCATCTCGCAAAAGATTGCCGGGCACCTAAGCAAAACCAGAGAACTCTTACCCTATGTTCCCGATGTAGAAAGGGTTACCATCCAGTCAGTCAATGCAGATCAACTAGAGACATTAAAGGCAACCTCCTCCCGCCTGCTATCCCTGTTAGACAGGAGCCAAAAAACGGGCCTGCGGGCCCCCGGCCCCGGGGCCCTCAAAAATACGGGACCCAATTCGCTGGGACCAGTCCCCTGAGCGAGGAGGCAGATCAAGCCAAGGCACAAGAATGGACTTGTGCGCCACCACCTCAATCTTATTAACACCTCAGATGGGGGTTCAACCTGTCCCTGCCATGCCCTTAGGGCCTCCCATACCGGACAACGCGGTGGGACTTATCATTGGCCGTGGTGCCCTTACCGCATGTGGACTAATAGTCCATCCAGGCATAACAGATAATCAACACATCCCAAATATGCAGATTCTATGCTCCAGCCCTCATGGTGTATTTTCTATTAAAAAAGGGGACAGGATTGCTCAGCTCCTCCTCCTCCCGCTGCTGGGAGAATTACCCAATCAAGATAAAAAACTTATGGGATCTTCAGAAATGGATTCGGCCTATTTGACATTGTCACTTGATTCGCGCCCGAAATTAATCCTTAACATAAATGGTAAAAATTTTGAGGGCATTCTTGACACCGGAGCTGATAAGAGTATTATTTCCACACATTGGTGGCCTAAAGCTTGGCCAGTGACAAAATCTTCTCATTCTTTACAAGGCCTGGGGTATCAATCCAGTCCAGACATTAGTACCAACCGGCTGGTCTGGACGTCACCAGAAGGTTTAAAAGGATGCTTTTCCCCCTATGTTCTACCCCTACCTGTAAATCTCTGGGGGAGAGATGTCATGACAGATTTAGGACTGACTCTGACCAATGATTATTCATTACGTCTTAGAGAAATGATGGAGAAAATGGGTTATCAAGAAGGCCAGGGTTTGGGACGCCATGAACAAGGCGAACCGCGCCCAATCTCACACAAGGCCAATAAGGACAGAGCAGGCCTGGGTTTTTCCTAGGCGCCACTGAGGCAGTACGACCTATACCATGGAAAACGGAGGATCCTGTGTGGGTTCCTCAGTGGCCGCTAACCTCCGAGAAATTGAGCGTTGTAACACAAATTATTGCAGAACAACTAAAACTCGGCCATATTGAACCCTCTACTTCCCCCTGGAACACCCCCATATTTGTAATAAAGAAAAAGTCTGGCAAATGGCGTCTGTTACATGATTTAAGAGCTATAAATGGACAGATGTCCCTGTTAGGGCCTGTACAGAGAGGATTACCTATGCTGTCCGCCCTTCCTAAGGGCTGGAACATCCTCATTATAGACATCAGAGATTGCTTTTTTTCCATACCGTTACACCCTGCGGATAGACCTCGCTTTGCCTTTAGTGTCCCCTCTATCAATCATACAGAGCCAGATAAGAGGTATCAATGGAGAGTCTTGCCCCAAGGGATGGCCAATAGCCCTACTATCTGCCAACTGTATGTAGACCAAGCACTCGCCCCGATAAAGAGACAATTTCCACAAATAGTGTCTATCCATTACATGGATGACGTCCTGCTTTGCCATAAGAATCCATCTGTACTGCAACAGGTTTTTCCTGTGTTACAGAAAACATTAGAGCAATGGGGGCTACAGATAGCCACTGAAAAGGTGCAATTGGCAGACTCTGGACAGTTTCTAGGTTCTTTTATACAGCCCAACATTATTAAGCCACAAAAAATAGAAATCAGGATGGATAATTTACATACTTTAAATGACTTTCAAAAATTGTTGGGAGATATCAATTGGCTTAGACCTTTTTTAAAAATCCCTTCAACAGAATTGAAACCCCTGTTTGATATCTTGGAAGGGGATTCTCATATCACCTCTCCTAGAAAATTGAATCCTTTGGCAGTGGAGGCACTTAATAAAGTAGAAAAAGCAATAAGTCAAGCGCAGCTTGTTAGAATAGATTATTCCAAGCCGGTTTTGTTATGTATCTTGGACACTCGAGGCTTACCAACTGCTGTCATTTGGCAAGAGGGGCCCCTATGCTGGGTTCATCCACAAGCCTCCCCTGCAAAGATTATCGATTGGTATCCGGCCGCAGTAGCACAATTAGCATTAAAGGGATTAAAAATGACAATCAAATACTTCGGCCTTGAACCTAATATCATTGTCATTCCCTATACCCCTAATCAAATACAGGTGTTAGCTGCTGCTTCTAATGATTGGTCCATTCTATGTGTCACATTTAGTGGAAAATTTGATAATCATTATCCAAAGCACCCATTGTTACACTTTGCCCTGACCCATCCATTAGTTTTTCCCAAAGTAACAAGTCATTCCCCACTTAAAAATGGTCTTGTAATTTATACAGATGGCTCCAAAACCGGGCAAGGGGCCTATGTAGTTAATAACATTACCCATATCAGACAATATTCGGAGGTTTCCCCTCAAATTGTTGAGTGTTTGATAGTATTAGAAGTTTTACAGCAATTTGATTGCCCGCTCAATATTATTTCTGATTCCTTGTATGTGGTTAATGCAGTTCGCCTGCTAGAAACTGCGGGCCTAATAAAACCTTCTAGTAGGGTAGCACAAACCTTTGAACAGATTAGAAACCTTCTATTACAAAGAAAACATCCCTTTTATATCGTACATATGAGAGCCCATTCTGGACTCCCTGGCCCCATGACAGAGGGTAATGAGCTGGCAGATCAGGCTACGCGACTTGTGGCCACAGCACTATCCTCACCACTAGAGGCCGCCAAAAATTTTCATAGTAAGTTTCATGTTACCTCTGAAACACTTCGCCGGCGCTTCTCTTTAACAAGGAAAGAAGCCCGTGAGATAGTCACACAGTGCCAAAACTGTTGTCAGTTTCTGCCCACACCTCATTATGGTGTCAATCCGAGGGGACTCTCCCCCCTACAAGTTTGGCAGATGGATGTCACTCATATTGCATCTTTTGGTAAGACGCAATACGTTCATGTGTCTATTGACACTTGTTCTGGTGTGTTATTTGCAACTCCACTTTCAGGAGAAAGGACATCTCATGTAATTCAACATTGCCTCGAGGCCTGGAGTGCCTGGGGTAGACCAAAATGTCTTAAGACAGACAATGGACCTGCTTATACCTCAAATAAATTCAAACAATTCTGTGCACAAATGCAGGTGACCCATATCACTGGACTTCCTTATAACCCTCAAGGACAAGGCATCATTGAAAGAGCTCATCGAACGCTCAAATCCTATTTATTTAAACAGAAAGGCGGAGCGATAACAGAGTTGCCCCCTGGCCCAAGAGTGGCACTATCCATGGCACTCTTTACTCTAAATTTCTTAAACCTGGACGATGCAGGAAGGAGCGCTGCAGAGCGCCACTGCTCGGAACCAAAGAGACCAAAAGAATTGGTAAAATGGAAGGATGTGTTGACTAATCAATGGAAAGGCCCGGATCCTATCCTAATAAGATCCAGGGGAGCTGTTTGTGTTTTTCCACAGAGTGAACAAAATCCTTTTTGGATCCCGGAGCGGCTAACACGAAGTATAAACCAAGAAGATGATCATTCTCCTGACCTTTCTGTGGATAACCCTAGCGCCAACGATAAGGACACATGAGTTTCGATGGGGAATCATGTCAACCTTCCCACTTCCAATGCCGGTGATGTATAACGCCCAA
The DNA here is from genome assembly GCF_978045245.1 of Mus caroli. Lineage (NCBI taxonomy): Eukaryota > Metazoa > Chordata > Mammalia > Rodentia > Muridae > Mus > Mus caroli. Next base: position 18,163,944 of record NW_028227269.1, on the reverse strand, counting down.
GTTTTCCCTCGCTTGTTTATTACTGATAAAGAATTAGGCCTTCCGTTTTTGCCCTGGGATTCTCAAATAGAACGAGTAGTGGATAATAGAACTCACTACCTTCTGGGTAGCCTATGCTTTAGCATCAATGGGACGGTGCCCAGTTATATTGGGTTACATACTCAATCTATGTCAAATATTATTAATGGATGGACAAATGCTACACATTGGGGCGGGAATTTTACAGAATTATTTGGAACCTGGCCCCGGGCTAATTATTCTGAAGGTCTCAGACAACCAAAGTTGGCCCCGTTCTGCCATGCAAAGGAGGACTCGCATTCCCCTTTGCCTTAGTCAGGATGCCAATATGCGTATGGCCCCCTTTTCTTTAGATTGTTAGTAATGCTTCCTTGCCAAGTAATTCCGATAAGCTTGATTGTATGATGCAACCATGTTATTATGTTCTGTGCTGGAATGCTTCTGAGTTCCCCTTGGCCCTGGTAGCACGCCTGCCCCGATTTGTGCCTGTTCCTGTGGAGGCCCCAAGTTCAATGGCATTATTCAGAGAAAGGAGAGATTTTGGAATTTCTGCCGTAATTGTGGGCATCATCGCAGCCACCGCTGTAACAGCATCGGTTACTGCTTCGGCCCTGACCCTTTCGGGCACGGTGCGGTCGGCTGCCACCATAAATAAATTGTCCTCTACGGTGACCACGGCCATGGAGGCTGGACATCTAGCTTATACCCAGATTCAAGGCAGGTTATTGCTAGTGAATCAACGCATAGATTTAGTCCAAGAGCAATTAGATGTTTTGTGGCAAGTTGCCCAATTAGGGTACGAAAGAAGATTGCCAGGTCTTTGTGTGACCTCTGTACAGTATGACAATTTCACACGGGCTGCTAATCTTTCTAAAGTTTTATCCCAGCATTTGTTACAGAATTGGACAGTTGAATTTGACCAGACCCTGCGGGAACTCCGAACAGCGATATTACAAATCAACTCCACCCGCCTAGACCTGTCCCTCACCAAAGGCCTCGCCTCCTGGATTTCTTCAGCATTTTCTTATTTTAAAGAGTGGGTGGGGGTGGGAATGTTTGGAGCCTTTTTCTGCCTCGGACTGGGCTTTATGCTTTGGCTAATTTGCAAAATTTATAGTAAAAACAAGAGAGAAAAAATTATGATAACTCAGGCACTCATGGCCTTAGAGCATGGAAGGTCAGCGGAAGTCTGGCTTGCGGCACTAAAACGGCAGTGGATGTTAGCAGCCGGTCGCCGGCCAGGCAGCTCTTGCACCCTCAGCATCTCTATGCGTCGCACGAGGATGAGTGCCCGGTTTGAGCAGCCCATGAGGGTTGTTGAGCTAAGCATCGCACAGAGAGATACCCCCGCTCTCTCTGGGAAGCATGCCGTCTGGAAAAGGGTTGCCTGTCCTAGTGTCCCTTCCTCAAGAAAAACGACAGAGAGATCGGTCAGGAGTATGTCGGGTCCCACCTAGAGCCTAGACAAGACCCCTGCACATATCTTTTGTTTTTAAATTATCTTTGGGGATTCGGCCTCTACTTCCGCCCTCCTTGAATGGGTGGCTGGCTTGCCTTTGTATAGAAAAGGGGGAGATGTGGGGCGCCACCCCACATCGTCGCCATTATAAGATGGCGCCAACATCGCCTGCCTCTGGAGATGAACAAGTGATCCGCGCATGTGCTGGCATTAACCGTTCATGGTGCCAGTTGCCCGCCTGACAACGTCACCTCGGGTGACAAGAATTTGGCCTATAGGGAATCGCCACGTCCGAGGCGAGAGAAATCTCCTATATAAGGGAGGTGGTTTTCGGGCTTGGGGTCTCCGCCTTGTGAAGCTGATGCTCTCCCTCTCAAGACGCATTAAAGCTTGCTACAGAAGGATCCTGTTTATGTGCCGCGTTGTTTCTTGCTGGCGGGAAAATTAGCGCGGGACAGCGGCCATCGAGGAGGTGAGTGGTAGCTTAGCCCGCCGCGGGCGGGAGGCTAGGGTCGCGGGGATCGCGCTGCGCCCTGGGCACCCGGTAGGCTTCCGCGCCTGGTGCCCGATACCCAGTGCCCTCCGCCTTCGCCCACACCCGGGAAAAGTTTCTGGTCCCCTAAAGCCGGACGCAGCGGGACCAGATGTGCCCGACACAGAAGCCCTTTGTTCCCTGCTCTAGGGAGAGGCTGCTTGGCCACCTTGGGCCTTTTTTTGGGAACGCTCCTGTCTGTTCCCATTTCCCTCGCAGGGTTTCAGGTTCTTTGCTCCCATCCTCAGAGAGGTCAACTTTGGCTGCAGAGTCTGTGGCGGCTTCGAGCCCGGGATCCCTGCGAGCTATGCGTCCCCGGAGTGATGGGTCTCCCTGCACGGACCTCTCCAACTTGTTCCGGAAGTAGCTCGGCGGGGGCAGTTGTGGCTTCTGAGCCAATATGTAGAGCAGATTCAGGGACCCCTTATCTCAATTCCCACTACGTGCCACAGAGCAGCGCTGTGGGATGTGGAGAATGGTCTCTTTGAGGTCCAAAAGGTCTTTGGTGGCCGCTTCTGGGCTACCTGTGTAGTGCCTGTTGACAGTATGATCAGCTCCTGTGCCCTTAACCTGGAAAGGGCCTGCATAGTCATTGTATTGAGTGGCTAAGCCGCGAGCTCTCCAGATCCTGGGGAAGAGGGACTGCGAGAAGGAAGCAGTTTGGGTTGAAAATTGAAGCAGGCTTGGAAGAGGCTGTGTGAGTCCAGAGACCACGGCTGTCCATAGCTAGAGAAAGCCTCACTTACATCATTTTCTTTACCTCCCCAACAGAATTTAGAGTTTCGTGTTTTCAGCTCTGTAGGCTTTGTTCGTCCAGCTGGACTCACAAAAGGTAGCTGGAGAACGAGACACACATGTATAGCAGAAGTGAACCAATGACTACATTTCTTTTGCTTAGAATTTTAAGATCAAGGTAGACATTTTAAAATACTCTTGCCAGAGGTTGGTTTTTGGAGAGCTTTTAAATTAAGCTATGTCATTACATCCTTTCCCGTTGGTTGAACAAAGCATTCGCTATTAGGCTTTGGCTGGGCTGAGAGTGGGGTGGGGAACTAGACTATTATTCTTTCGTGTAAAATATTTGTCTTTGTAGATCTACACAGTCAGGACTAGACTCAATGAAAAATACTAGGTTCAGCATCCTGCTCTTGGAAGTGAGCTCTCCCATCTTCCCAAAGATCTGCTTGTAAATCTTTTGTAGCAAAGTCAGTGAGAGCAGATTGCTTTAGTCCACTTTTGTCAGCCTGGCCTTTAGGTGCCACTGATGCCTTTAATCAGGCAAGTGGGGGATGAGGGGGATGAGAGCCCCTCCCCCATGAGGGCCCTTGAAAAGCACTAGGAAGATAGTCACTGTGTTTTGAAAATACATCATTAATGCTTATGATAATAATTACATCCAAAAAGGTAGGATTCCCTCTGTGGAAAGGACACTTGTGTGTGATGTTCTTAAAAGAAAGCCCATGTTTATAAAGTTAGGACGCTTGTCTCATTGTATTGAATCAGTTAGGTATCAGTAATACTGGCACATGTTGGAAAGCCTGGCAAATAGGAGTTGCAATTAAAGTAGGCATGGCCTCTCACTGATTAATTTTAGTTTATTTTGGATGAACCCAAAGCTGCTTTTCCATGCAGTGCAGGAGATTACCCAAGAGCTCAGTTACTGAGTAGATTAAAGAGAGACTGGATTTGGTCATTCTATTAAATTGCAGGCTGGCTTCACTCAGCCTCCAAAGCAGAAAATGGATTTGAGTTGGAAACAGGGAAAACCTGAACTCCTTGCAGGCTTATCTCATTTTAAGTGAGGCCAGCATCCACTCTAAGATAATAGTGTGTATGAACTGATTTGAAGGGTGAAAGGACTCAGTGTGGATTACTTAAAATAATGCTTTCTTTCTCCTCCTACATTATTTAATGTTTACTTCCAAAACAAAAAGTTGTTCTTTGTCTAGTGTAATAACACACCATGTTTACAATACTTAGACTTTAAGCAAATGTTTTTTTATGGTCAGATGAGACATTAGGGTAGATTTTGTGACATACAAAAAGTTATGCATTTCATAGAAATACAACTAAAAAAATAAGTCCCTGGTCTTCTACTTAAATGAGTTATGGAATAGGTAAACTTATCTGATTAACTTTGGCAAACCTGATTGCTCCCAATGGAGAATATGTTTAGCTGTTGTCATTTTCTGACTGAAATCGGCTTTCTTGACTGCACACCTGAAGCTAGAATGTCAGTAGTTAGCTAGTGCCTGACCTGTATTACAGGTATCAAACAGTTGTGTTTAATCTCTATCCCTGCTGTGCAGATAAGGAATTTGAGGCTAGGAGATTAGTTCAAGTTATAGACACAGCAAGTGGAGTTTAAACTTGGCTGGATGCTGCTTTCTCAAACTGCATGGCTTTGTGTAATGCTTAGTGATGGTGCATTCTCAAAACTGCCCATAGCTAGATCAGCCACCTCCAAGTCAGGCTCCATCACTTTCCAGTTGTATGAATTGGGATGAGACCCTAACCGCCCATATATACTTTTACCGTTTTCCGTCCAGTTCACAGTCTAGATAATCATGTCTATTTCTGAAGGTTCTGGTACAGTACCCAGTAGACTTAGTAAATGGTAGCTGCTTTACCAGATTTCACTGTAGTTACTGTATAGACCCTGGAATGAGAATGGAGGAGGGGAGAAGAAAATGGATGAATGGATGAAGGTGTGCATATAAATGGAAATTGTTGTCCCTCCCCCTAGGTGTGCCTGTGTGTGGATGGGTTTGTGTGTGTGTGTGTGTGTGTGTGTGTGTGTGTGTGTGTGTGTGATGTTCTCCTGTGCTGACCGAGGCCAGAGGCTGAACTTGCAAAGCTTTCCTGAATCAGTTCCCCACAGCCTGTCTCTGCTTCCCCTGAATCCTGGGGATCCCCATGGAGGTTCACAGGCTTGTGCAGCAAGCACCTGACCCCCTAAGCTGCCTTCCCAGCCCCCATGTATTCTCTCTAAGGAACTTATTGTCTTGGTAACAGGTGAGAGTGTAGGTGGTTTGAAACTTTTCACTTCCTGATGACATTCTCTGAGTCACTTACTCTGCACAGTTTGCAAAGTGCAGAAGCGCAACTGGTGTCAGCTTTGTGCTTTGGAAATAAGGGAGAAAATAAGTAGTTGTGGCATAAATCTGAAAACAGAGCTGTGCCACCCTCCACCCTCTTCCCAGCTTTGATTTTTATATCTTAGTTTATTTAAGCCTCTGGTTACTTCAAAATACTCTGGAAATAGAGAAACATTGTGTGCATTCTTGGGACACTCCTGTTGTTTGTTAGGGCTTCTTCATAGCTCCATTCATCCCTACCTTGCTCATTTGGCATTGATGAAGTTTTAAAAATAAATTTGATATTGACTCTTAAGTATCAAAATTTAACTTTTTCCTTCCATGGCCATGAGTCTCTTATTCTGTTGTTCTTGGTTACCTTGGAAATCGCTTTGCTGTTCTAACTGCAAAAGGAGAATGAACATCTAGACTGTACAGACTCCCAGGGGGATGATGTTCATGGGGCCAGGCTCCCCACAGCACTTCCAGTGGGAACCGGCCTTGCATTTGATTCTGAGTTGTAGTCCTTTGTGACTTCTTTGTAAACCAGCTCCTTCAGAATCCCAGGCTAACAGATTTTGAATCTATGGTCAGAAGGATGCCCCCTTTTTCTCAGTGTATCCTTGGAAGGGAGTAGGTTAACAGGCAATCATTTTATGCTGCCCTGAAATCTGAATTGGTGTCTCTGGAACGTCTTGAATCAGTTAGGGTGGAATTGGTTTCCCTCCAGCTGAATTCAATTTCTCTTTTATGATTAGTAGTGCATTTACTATGATACCATACCACTCCTTGTGCACCCCAGCTCTTGCTGTGGTTCATTTGGGACCTGCTGCTGTGTGTTAGGTGAAGGGATTAGACATCTCTTCTCTTTGAAAGAATCTGTGGTTCCGTAGGGAGAAACCGATTCTCCAGGCAGATCAGTGACGTGAGGCCATGTCTGTGAGAGCATCTATGGTGATGATATAGAGAACAGGAAGACTGGGACTGCTTACATGTGGTCAGGGATGTGGATGAAAGGGCCTTGAATGGAAGCCTGGTGTAAGAGGCTCCAAGTTGGTTTAATCCAGTCTTCCATATCTGTGTCCCTACCTTAGAGAAATATTTATCCACTCTTGGGCTGGTGATCAACTAGGCCTTTGGTGGAATTTTCCTATCCATCCAGACTGCAGAAGGCTCCTTAGGCTGAGAATTTACAGAGGCCTTTCATGGTGGGGAATTGCACTTTTGGCTTTTGGTCAGCATTGTAGCCCAAGAATGAAGTCAGCTCTTTGCTAACATTACTCTGTCTCAGATGCTTGGTGGCGACATGGGTTAGTGGCCACTCTGTTGTGTGATGTAGATTCAGGACTTTGTTCTCCATACTTGCAGGAAGTCCTGTTGATGGGCACAGTTTTAGGTCCTTGCAACTCCAAAATGCTTCACCTGACAACACCAGTCAGTGTGGTGTGGAACTTACAGAGCCTCAGGTTCCATGGCAGAGCTGTGGAAATAGAGTCTGCATTTTAACAGCACTCTCAGGAGCAGTGTGTGCACCAGGGTTTGAAAGTACTGTTGTAGGCTGCCCTGAGTCCTGGCTGTGTTCAGAGTTGCCGGGTGGGGGAGGGGGTGTCTGTGGACTGGAAGAACCTGGTTCTGTCTCCTAAATTCTTTTTTTTTTTTTTTGGTTTTTTTCGAGACAGGGTTTCTCTGTGTAGCCATGGCTGTCCTGGCACTCACTTTGTAGACCAGGCTGGCCTCGAACTCAGAAATCCGCCTGCCTCTGCCTCCCGAGTGCTGGGATTAAAGGCATGCGCCACCACCCCCGGCTTGTCTCCTAAATTCTGATTTCATATGATTTGGGTGAGGCCTGGAGCTTTTATATTTGTAAAAGGCTCCTCCCTAGTTGATAATCACTGATAGAGAGGTGATTATGTCATGTTGTGTACCAGGTAGTGATGAATCAAGGTTATGCATAACTTGGGGAAAGGATGTGGTTTTGGAGGGGAGGAAACTGAAGTCAAGACAGGAATGTCTGCAGAGGTGACCTTTGAGCAGTCTGGAATGTAGAGGCTGCCTGCTTGCAAAGACCTAGGCATAGAGGAGTCCTGGAAATGGGCTGAGATGTGAGTGTCAGGGCAGACAGAAGGCCTGTGATCAGAGGTGAGGGAGAGCAATGGGGCCTGTGTGGAGGGGTGGCTTAGGTCCAGATAGCACTGGGCTTTACCTTGGGGAGAGAATTTGCACTTTGGCTGTGGAGTGGTGCAAAGCTGTTAGAGGGTTTGGGGCTCAGACTCCCATGGTCTGATTTCCTCTTTAGGATTTACTTTTTATTGATTTGTATCTCTGTGTGACACTTGGAGTGCAGATGCCCTTAGAGCTTATGTAGCCAGATTTGTACGCAGCTGTGAATTGCTTGGTTGTGGGTGCTCGAATGAAACTTGGAACCTCCAGAAGAGCAGGAAGTTCTCTTACAATAAACCATTTCTCCAGCCACTGCTTCACAGTTTAAAGACATTTCAGTGCTTGTTCCTAGGCCTAGGAGAAAAGTGGGGAGACCAGCAAAGGAGTAGGGGTTCATTTGGGTGCTTCGGTGGTGGCAGTGCAGAAGTGTTCTTTGAACTGGGGGTCATTCCCTGATACTTGACGCATGGGTCTCCTATCATCCCCAAGTTAAAAGTGGCACTGTCCAGCATGTCTTATTGGTAGAGACCAGGTTAAGATTGTCTGGCTGGAGGACTTATATTGCAAGCAGTCTTTTTTTTGTTTGTTTTTGTTTGTTTGTTTCCAGACAGGGTTTCTCGGTATAGCCCTGCTGTCCTGGAACTCACTTTGTAGACCAGGCTGGCCTCGAACCCAGAAATCTGCCTGCCTCTCCTCCCAAGTGCTGGTATTAAAGGCGTGCACCACCACCCAGCTGAAAGCAGTCTAATTGCAGACTCTGAGCAAGGTATGGATGGCCTTTTCTGCTGCTGTCCTTTTGGGTAGATGTTAACTGGTGATACTTGTTCCTTGGCGCATGCTCTTCTTTACAGCTCCCCAAACTCTCCTCTCTGTACTGAAATGAGATGAGCTCATATAGACAGGATTCCCTAATTTGATTCCTTGACTGGGGCTTCAAAGTAGACGGCTTGCTGCTTTTCTGCCTGTGTGGTTTTAGCGTGTCTGTGATGCTGCGGGATAAAGGGATCACCGCTCTGAACTGGAATGCTGAGCCAGTGTCTTTATGATGGTGCTTGTTCTTCCAAAAGAATTTGGGTGACTCTTTCTCTTCATATATATATTTAGGTACCTGTCATGTAGTATCCCTGTCAAGTGCCTGGGCTGTGAAAGAGGACAGGCCTGCTGAAGACTGACCCGCAGGTTGTGTATGAGTTTTAACTTTTTCTATTCTGTGCATGGACCTCTTTGACAACATACCTCTTTTTAGAAGGACTGTGTACTTCTCTTGTTCTTTCCGTCAGCTTGCCATGTAGCCCAGGCTGGCCTTTGGTGCTCCCTTTCCCTCTGAGCGCTGGGAGTATTATTCCAGGTACCCGGCAGAAAGAGGTTAACATGTAGAATAAAGATTTCAAATGGAACCAATTATGCTGAATTCAGTTTGTAAAACATTAAAAGGAGATATGCATACTGATATGTCAGTTTTTAAAAATGATGCCAGGATTTATTATTGGGTTGGATAGGTACTTCAGTTGTGGAGTACTATGAGTGTAAATAATACGGTGTGACATTGCTAATAATTACAATGTAGGGCTGTGGCACCTTTTATCTGAGGCCCGGGTAACAGTAACACTAATTGGGATGCGCTGCTTTCATTCCCAGTTGAAGAAAGGCTGGATTTCAGTTAGATGCTAATGATGTGTCCACACATCCATTTCTCCCCTCATCCAAGTAGTATATGGACCTCCTAAATTCACGCTAAAGATTCCAGGTTTGATGGGACGATGTCTCGAATTTGGATGGCTAGTTCTTTGCAAACTCCATAAACCAGACCATATAACTATCGTCACTTCATGAACTGGTTCTAGGAGTCTAGCTGAGAACAGTCACAGGCTGAGCCAGTGTTACCTGGTGACATAGTAGAGGTGTTTAGAAGAGCTCTAGGGGAGTGGGGCACTGCCTAACTTTGATGTCACCAGGAACTCACTTTGTAGATCAGGCTGGCCTAAAACTCAGAAATCCATCTGCCTCTGCCTCCCAAGTGCTGGGATTAAAGGCGTGCACCACCACGCCCAGCTATAACCAGTATTTTTGTGAGGTTTAATTCTATGTTAAGAAAATGTGCTTTTGCCAGTTGGTTGCCTAATACCAAATGGTCAGCACCGAAGCCAGACATATAAATAATTTTATACAGATTGTGCAGGCTGTGTTTATATGTTTACAGAATATACATATATGTATAAAATAACAAATTAAAAGAGAGGTTATGAATTTGAAAGAGAGCAAGCAGGGATATGTGGGTTGGTTTGGAGGATAGAAACAATGAGATTATATTACAATTTCAAAAAATAAAGAAAAGTAATTGTAAAGTAAGAAAGCATTAAATGGGCTTATTTAAGGTTATTTCTTTTTGAGAGAGGTCATATAGGCACCATGGAGTCATGTGACTCTCGGTTTCAGCAGTTGACAAAACAGGAGTTCTGACCACTCTGGTTGGTTCTTCTATGTCCTTTCACTGTACAGAGGTGGGTTTCCTTAGTGCAAGCTAGTGTCCATTGAGTCTTTGCAGGCCAGCTTCCATTGTTGTCAACTTAGAGGAGCCAAGACTGACAACTCCATTGATATCAAGTGCTAACCCCTGGGGAGACAGGTAGCATTAGAGGCCCTTTTTTAGAGGCTTTTCTTTTCTTGTTTTACTTTTGAGTCAGGGCCTCAGGGTGGCCTTTAACTCTATGTACCAAATATAACTTTGGATTTCAGATCCTCCTGCCTCTGCCTCCACCTTTGAAGGCTGAAATTACAGCATGGTAACACATGCTTATTTTATGTGGTGCCAGGGATCAAACCCTGGGCCTCTTGAATGCCAGGCAAGCATTCTACCAACTGAGCTGCCTCTGTAACCTCTAGAGGCGTTTACTGAGAGGCCTTCACTGCCACAGAGTGAGTTGTCTAATAATACACCTGGTCCCTTAGGGCTGTGGGTTCCAGAAAACCATCTGGGTTGTGTACATAAAGGTCTCATAGTGAACGGACTCAGGGTGTGTCTTCGAGGCCAGGAGATCTGTGTGTGGTGGCTGCTGCTTCTTAGAGGGGCACAAGCTAAACCATGCCAATTAAGGTAACTGTTAGGAACAGACCTTCCAATTAGGGCTGTCCTAATCATCAGGATACATTCTTCTCAGATCAAAGAAAAAGTCTCCAAAACTAATACCCACAGGAACATGGCAGAAGAGGGAGTACAAAGAGCATCAAGGGACAAATTTGGTAAAACACTTGCTTTCTGGATATAATGTGACCATTGCACCCTGGGCAGTGCCATTCCATTTATATGCACAAGATCCAGCCTAACAGATATTGAGTAATATTCCATCAGGCAGCACAAAGTGACCTTAGTAATGATGGTGATGGTGATGAAGAAGAAGAAAGAGAAGAAGAAGGAGGAGAAGGAAGAGGGGGAGGAGCGATGGAGGGGGAGGAGAAATGTGGAAACTAGGAGGAAAAAGAAGACACAATGAAGACACGAATGTGGAAGTGTGAGAAAGCATGTAGGTAGGGGGAGGAACGAGAGATAGAAACAATCAAGATATTGTGTATGCACATATGAAATTGTCAAAGAATAAATTAATGACAAATAAATAATAAACCTTCCAGTTCAGCTCACCCCCGCTTCCTGACCATTGCCTTGCCTCTAACAACCCTAACACTAAGAACCCTAATATTAACCATAACCCTCTAATAGCCTAACCCTAAGTCTAACCCTGCTTACTGTGAGGGAAATGTGTTCATTATACCATTTGAAGTGAGAAAACATTTCTTAATCTTGATCTTTTGAGATCGTCAGATCCACCTTTAATCTAGGCAGTAGATTCTTTTGGCATCCCATATACATAAAAGACAATGAACAGGGTTATATTTTCATTTTTTTATACTTGCCCTATTTTTGTATTTTAGAAAAGGCGATTTGCTTGTTTGAGTTTTAAAATTGGCATTGGAAAGTACTAATTTCTTCAGAATTCTGGTACATACTGAATATCAGCTGCAATATCCTGCAACATGAGATAACCCGTCCTTGATTTTTCTAAGTTCCCTTGGCCGAGAGCCTTTCTACAATAGTCACTAGAGAGAGATTCTATTAAATTTCCTTTCTGTATCCCCAGAGAAATTCATTCTGATTTGAGATATGTTTACCTAGAGAACCTGTCCTAATACAACTGTGGCTTTTCTCTACTTTGCCACTGATGGCGATGTGCTGGCTACCAAGAAGGCTCAACAGTGTTTCCCTTACATTTCTGGCTTTCCTCCCAGGGTTGTTTGGTATCATCTGGTGAAAGGGAGCTGCAGTCTCCCTGAGCCCAGCACTGAGCCACAAACAAAACTCTTGTTTCCAAAAATCCCTCTTTAATGTTCATTGCCTGGGCTCCCTCCCACACAGATTGATAACCCCACTGCACCTTGGGTAATGGGCTATGCAAGCTCTTCCCCTGGATTTCAGGAAGAAGAAGGCAAGTGCTGTGAGGCAAGCTCAGGCAAGGTCTGAAGTCAGGTCCTGGTAATGCAGGACCATTGCTCACAGAGGGCAGGAGCAGGCAGCTGACTAGCCTGAGCTGGAATGTGTTGGGAACTAAAAGGGGGCCCTGGGGAAGAAAGGAAAGGGGGGAAGGCCCACGCCCTGCCAGAGTTCCACCTATGCTCTGGACAGAGATGTGGGAGAGCTGCCATACACTCTTTGCTCAGCCCCGGGTGTGCATCTAAGCCTTTGACCCACTCTTCAGGTCTGAACAAGGGGCAGCCCAACCTGGGAGCCCCGGGGCTACTTTCCTAAAGCCCTGGGGTTATGGGAGAGAGGAATGAGGGATGAGAGGTTCCCACACCTGTGAGAGTGAGCACAGTGGATCTGGAGTGGAGCCCATGAAGGCCTTCCATGGGGAGATTAGAAAGGGCTCATTAGGAGAAAGCCTATCACTTCCTCCAATTGCAGTGGGCCTTGATGAGCAGAGACATTCTATGGTTTTAGAGCTTTATTATAGAAAGGCAGGGAGAAATAGAGAAGGTAGACGAGAGAGAGAGAGCCCCCCCCCAGAAGGCTAGAAGGGGGAAGGCTAGATAGAAAGAGAGTAAGAGGGAGAGAGGAGAGGAGAGGAGAGGAGAGGAGAGGAGAGGAGAGGAGAGGAGAGGAGAGGAGAGGAGAGGAGAGGAGAGGAGAGGAGAGGAGAGGAGAGGAGAGGAGAGGAGAGGAGAGGAGAGGAGAGGAGAGGAGAGGAGAGGAGAGGAGAGGAGAGGAGAGGAGAGGAGAGGAGAGGAGAGGAGAGAGAAGACAAAGAGAAAGGAGAGGAGTGAGAGATGTGAGAGGTAAGATATCCAAGGAGCAAGAGCAAGAGAGATAGGCGGGGCTGAACAGCCCTTTTTATGGTCTTTACTGTTGCTAGGTAACTGGGGAGGAGTTTAGCCTGAAGGTCAGAAGCTTGGGACTTTGCCTACTTGACTTTTAGCCAGGCTTCTCTTGTGGTGGCTGGGGTGGGGGTGGGGAACTGTAACTTAGGCAGGAGCCTGAGTTCCAGAAGCATGAGGGAATTGATGCCTTCCTTGTCAAGTAAGTGAATTATCACCCTTCTGGGGTTCAGACCTCAGCTCAACTGGAGACCTGCCTGTCTGTGCACAGCCCAATGCCCCACATGAATGTTGAGTTCTCTCCCAGGGCTGGGAGGGGTGAGAGTCCTCTTGGAGATCAGGCTCAAATGCTAATGTAGTGCAAACCACACCTGAGATCTGGAAAAGGTGTGGCCCTGGACATGAAGCACACTTTAACCTTGAGGAAGCGTGAGGCCCACTGGCCAATCAAGGTCTCCACAGGCAGACCTGCCAGTCAGACGAGAAGGTGGGATCTTCCGGGTGCCTTTCCCCAAGTTCACTGTGGCTGTGCAGGCTTGAATGGTTCTCTGTGTCCTGCTCTGAGCTCTGCTGTTGGGTGCTGTGAGAGGACCTCAGGGAAGCTCTGATTTTGAGGCATGGTGAGCACAGGGTTACTGCCCACAGAGGGTAGGGGCAGGGTGGTGCTGAGCAGTGGAAGCTGGGGTGGTGAGTCCTCTCTGGGGCTGGATGGGAAGTATAAGCCATATGTGAGCACCTGTGAGGTCTCTCGTGTTGCTCCTCACTTGCTCCATCGGGGGTGTCCTCTAATAACTTCCCCATCATTGCCCAAATCGTTGGACCTTAGTTAGGCTGGCTTGTGAAAACAAGGGTGGTTTCTTTGAGTCTGTAGCACACATGTCCAAACCCCTTTGTCTTTTAGTATACATTAAGAAGACAGGTAAAAATCTAATAGGTCTGATTTCATACATTATACTTGTTTTTATTTTGTTTAGGTTTTGTTAATTTTTTTCTGTTGCAGTTTTTTCATATTTTTTTTTGTTTTTTCGAGACAGGGTTTCTCTGTATAGCCCTGGCTGTCCTGGAACTCAGAACTTTGTAGACCAGGCTGGCCTCGAACTCAGAAATCCGCCTGCCTCTGCCTCCCAAGTGCTGGGATTAAAGGCGTGTGCCACCACCGCCCGGCTAGTTTTTTCATATTTTTTACTTCATATGTTTAGTGATTTGGTTATTATTTGGCAAAGCGCTTTAATAATTTCAGAATTTTTTTATGGTTTTATTGAAAAATGATAGACCTCTGAGAGGATATTCTTCTATTCCAATCGTTTGTAATTTTTGCCTGCACATATTTTGCTGAAGTCCCGGTTGTTTATTGCCATGAACCTTTTAGAATCCACATTTTTTGACTGAGATATCAATTTTTTCTCTTCATCTTGAATCCCTGAGTTCTGTCTTCCTTTCCTGTTCTGTGGGTGAACCTTGCCTCTGTAGTTGTGAGTGTACAGGTCCTGCTCTTAGGGACTTAGCAACTGCTTATGTCATTTCCTGCCTCCATCCCCTGTGTCTGTTGTCAGGGGTGCTTTATATACATGGACCACCAGCTATAGCAGCTCTCTATTTTTGTTCCCTGTCTCTGTTCTCTGCACATGCACACTCTCTGTCATCTCTCCGCTCATGGCTCTCTTTCTCCTCCCTGTCTGTGTGTCTGTCTGCAGGTCCTCTTGTGTATTTCTATTCCTTCCCCAGGTTCTCACTCCTCTCCCTTCCCCCAAACAACCTCTTTTGCACTTTATCTGTTGCATGCTTTAATTTCTCAGACCTGCTGTGATGGGATAGCTTGGATTTCTTGGTTGCAATTGTTCCTGGCTGTTACTCTCTATGTTGCTATGCTGGTGTGTAGCCATCTCTGTTTGGGTGATTATTGACCTAGGTACTGGCCTCTGGGTTTGTCTTTTTGGGTGGGAGTTTTGTTCCTGGGTTACTGTTTGATGCATGGATTTGAAGAGAGTGTTCACTGACAGTTTCCTATTTTACTGACCTGTTTGGTGGGTATGGTCAACATGGGATGCTTTGTGATATAAAAGCTGTTAGAAGAGACTGGCAGGAACAGAAGATCTTAGTAATCCACAAAGAGACATAGTTAGGAGAGAGGTCAAGCAGCCCATGGTGTTTAATACAATGTTGGAACAACTGGGATAATTGAATCTGGGGTAAGAAATCAATCATGAAGTTGATCTATGGAAGCTTACCTTGTGTCCTTTCAGGCATGGAATGTGGTTGAACAGGGAGTATCTGCCCAAGTGGGGGCTGAGACACAGGGATGAGGCAGGAATGGATGGGCAGGTGGGGATTGTCTATGGTGTCTATAGGAGGCTTGCACAGGAGGAGAGGAAATTTCCAGTGGTATTCTGTTCCAGTGGTAAGGGCAGCTGATATTAGTGTCTGCAATAACAGATAGTGAGGTAGGTCTTTGGACAAAGTGTAGTCTACAGACAGGCATGCTTGTGGTTAACCAGGAGTTTCTGTCGATAATCAGGGGCTCAGGAACAGAGATGAGTTTGTAAAGCCCAAACAGTTTGCTTTTTAAGAATGTACATTTGTACATTCCATCCAAAATCCCATGACAAAATCCCCTTATCAACAGCCAGTTAAGGTACATCAGCAGGGTCAAGCTACCTAGAGATAACTAAGACCTCCTATAGAAAACAAAAACAGAGACAGCTTACCCATCATGGTTGTCAGATTTTTTTTTTTGCCCCCCTTGCTTGGTTTCTGCACATTATGCCAGATATACAGTTTTTAAAATATTACAATGCGGATTTCTTTGCAAGGTAATTTCATGTTCTGCTCTTTGGGACTTAGCAACTGCTTATGTCATTTCCTGCCTCCATCCCCTGTCTGTTGTCAGGTGTGCTTTATATACATGGACCACCAGCTATAGCAGCTGTCTATTTTTGTAAACCTCCCAATGTTGGTGTAACTACAATAAATACTCAAAACCTCTAGACTTGATCTCTCAGTTTGTACCTAATGGGAGTTTGACTGCTGAGAGTCCTTGTTACTGAGCTCATAAAAAAAAGGCCTCTGTGTGTTTGCATTGCAATAGGCTCTGTGCTGGTCATTGCAGTTTCTGTGAGTTGGGCATAAAACCTTGCTGCTTTGACTGGAACCCCAAGACCCTCAGGACTCCCATCTGAAGGGTTGAAAGACCGCTGTTAGGATGTGTCATTGCTGTTCTTTGTGTCAGTGACCTGTCTGTCAGAAATGTGTCTGTGTATCTTGGTTTTTTGATTTTTCTTGAGTACTCATGGAGGGAGATGAACAAAGCGAATGTGGAACTCCATTAAAGTGGAAATGCTGGAGAGTCATGGCAAGAAAGGGCTAGGAAGATGTTCCAGGGCCTGGAACAGGGGTCGTGTGCCCCTGGTCTTAATTTGTGGGATGTTACAGCAGTCTTGGAACCCTGCTCCATGACTCACAGCAGCCATCCTGTTTTCATTTTCTCCCCTGTACAAGTGGAAGGAACTGCTGGGTAGCCTTCACCGCCCCTTCGTGGCCCTCTATTATGTGTGTGGCACTTTAGTATTCTGTGACTGAGAGATGAAATGAGACTGTTTCCATCCCAATTGATATAGTTAGTCACCCTCCACCTTGGGTTAAATCCCTCTTATCAAGAGGACCTGTACCCATTAAATTGCCCCTGACAGAGAGCTCTTTATGACCACATTCAGGGTAAAATCAGACTCTGCAAAACAGGGTGGAAAGGTCAAAGACCTCATTTTGCCCCCTTCTAAAAAACCCTGTTCTCAGTCTATATGTGACTCTGCAGTTTTGAACTTGGAGCTGTCAGTATATGGGAGGTTGTTTTTCATCCCTTCCAGCAAATTTAGCATATCTTCCTTTGACCAGCAGTCTTATTTCTAGGTCTGTGGGGCAATCTGCTCCTCCATTCACCTTCCAGCTGTTTGGCCACCTCTTTGGCCTCCCTGGTCTGGGAATCCAGGGTTAAGGACACCTCACCTCAGGGCAGTGCAGCCTTTCTTCTCCCCATTCCACTGTATCTTTCCATGCTCTGAGCCAGGAGCCCTTCCCATTTTATCCTGGCTCAGACACTACTCCA
This sequence comes from Mus caroli, assembly GCF_978045245.1. Lineage (NCBI taxonomy): Eukaryota > Metazoa > Chordata > Mammalia > Rodentia > Muridae > Mus > Mus caroli. The sequence goes on along the minus strand of NW_028227269.1, from coordinate 18,147,235 downwards.
ACTCCCTGATGTGGTGGCAGGGGTCCTGTAATGATATGGTTAGATCATTGGTTTTGGAATTTTACAACTCTCTCATTTATTATTGTCTCTGTGTCGTAGTTGTTTTAACTCAACATTTCAGACTACAGTCATCTGAAGGAGCCTCAGTTGCAGGTGTGCCCTCATCAGAATGGCTGGTTTCTATGTCTCTGAGAGATAGTGTTGATAATTGATATAGGAAGACTCTTCCAGGAAGGGTGGCAATATTGGGAAGCAAGTGGTCGTGGGTTGGATGAGAGAGCTAGGTGAGCATTGTAGCCACCTGAGGCCATGTGAACTGGGTTCCCCTGAACGGCAGCCCGGGGCTGAAAGAGATCAGACAGAAAGAACAAGGCCAAGACAAACCTTTCTGTTCAAAGCCTCTGAAGTTTACTGAGTGTCCATGCTTATAAAGAGGGTAGGCCCATTCCCCAACAGCCCATTCTTGGTGCCTGGAGCCAGTCCGTAGGCGATCTACAGGGCTTGTCTCCAGAACATCTCAAGGACCTTTCAACAATAAGTAGAGTCTTGGAGAAAAGCAAATAGAGCCATCAAGGTCAGAAGGCTCTACCCTAGGTGTACTGGCTGGTTTTATGTGTCAACTTGACACAGCTGGAGTTATCACAGAGAAAGGACCTTCAGATGAGGAATTGCCTCCATGAGATCCAACTGTAAGGCATTTTCTCAATTAATGATCAAGGAGGAAAGGCCCCTTGTGGGTGGGACCATCTCTGGGCTGGTAGTCTTGATTCTATAAGAGAGCAGGCTGAGCAAGGCAGGGGAGGCAAGCCAGTAATGAACAAACCGCCATGGCCTCTGCATCAGCTCCTGCTTTCTGACCTGCTTGAGTTCTAGTCCTGACTTCCTTGGTGATGAACAGCAGTATGGAAGTGTAAGTTGAATAAACCGTTGCCTCCCCAACTTGCTTCTTGGTCATGATGTTTGTTTAGGAATAGAAATCCTGACTAAGACACTAGGTAATATCCTTCTTAGTGGCAGCAAGGTCAAAGTCTGGATCAGCCTGCGTCAAGGCTGAGGGAGGCTACAGAGCATGAGAGAGTGACCAAGCAAAAAAGCAAAGCAGGAAGTAGTGTTTGTCAAATGTTTTTGCCTTCATTTTCTAGCTTCAGTTTCTAGTCTGAACTCCAAGTAGGATGGGCTGTGATCTGACAGAGCCGTGTAAAACAAACATTTATTACCTGAGATGCTTCTGCTCAGATGAAACCATCACAGCAGCAGAGTTGCAAGGTAGAACAACAACAACAACAGCAATTGTTTCCAAAGCTGATTTTGCTGCTGGACAGAATGTATGGTCTCTTTTGAAGGACTATGGAAAATATCAGAAATTGAGATGGCAAAAGTCATAGAAAGCTGTAGATGGAGCTTAATCGGTTGTTCCCGTAGGGTCTGGAAGATTGGAGTGTTGACAGTAATGCAGCCACACAAAGTTGAGGTCATACTATTTCAGTGGAAAATAGACTGAAAAACTTCAGGAAGAGGTCATTTGTGTGATATTTTGGCCAGAAAAAAAAAATCTTTTGTACTTGGCCTATGCCCTGAGATATTGAGTATTGAGTAAAAATTATTGCCTGATTTGTATACTTTTATTCTATTGTTCAATCTTCCTATTTCTTTATTCAAGTTACATTCTAATCGGTACACCCATCCCATTCCACCTTCCACAGTCCTTCATCACTGACTCCCTTTTATCTCCCCAGGGAGGCTGGGAACCACTGGATAACCCCCAACTATGGCATGCCAAGTCTCTGCAGGGTTAGGCACATCCTTTCCCACTGAGGTCAGACAAGGCAGCCCAGTTAGGGAAACAGTTTGCACAGACAGAAACAGCTTAAGGGACATGTCCCGCTCTGGATGTTGGGGACCCCATGAAGGCTGAGCAGCACATCCACTACATGTATGGTGTGGGCCTCCGTCCTGCCACGCACACTCCGGTGAAGTCTGCTTGGCAGGCCGAGAGGCCTGGAAGCACTCACGAGGCAAAGAGTATCATGGAAGCTCACCTCCTGGAGTTTTGGCGTTCTCATTAACCCATATACTCATACCCTATTCCCGAGTTAGTCTGGTGTATAGATCCACGTGCTCTCTTTTAGTATTATCTTATTATAAGTGCCTTTTAAGATTGAATTCTGACATAGCTAAGCCTTCACCAGTGTTCCAACGTCCTAGAAAGTCCTTGAGCTGACCATGGGCTTGGAATTCAGTAAGAATGTTGCCTATTCAGTGACATTCAGAATTACCTCTGGTTTTACACTATCACTTAGAATAAAAGCCAAGTCGCTCCCATATACAGGAATTTACAATGGTTTAGGAAGTAGATCAGGCTGTGGTTTTAGAGTATTGCATTATTCATGAGATGGTTAGCTAGAACGGAACTCCCTAATTAGAACCATGACTTGGGTGTGAAAGCCCTTGCCCCTGATCTCACACCTGGCTTCTAAGACTATAGCTGACCTTAGATAGGGCTGACTTTGTCTGTTATTTTATTGCCCAGTTCCTGCCAGTATTTGTGTTTACATTCCTCTGTTTTGTGTAAGAGTCATTAAGCATCCAGTAACCTCATTTGCACCTTGCAGATGTGTCACCTAACTTCCCTAATTTCTTCTGTATAAAAAGTTTGATACTCAATTTGACAAATTACATTCAGATTCTCACAACCTTTCCTGTGTGAATCTGTCTGTCATTCAATTCCTGCCAACTCCTTGCCCACCTGTGACCAGAGACCCATTCCACGCAGACAAAGGGACCCAGAGGGTCTGCGGGTGGCTCCATCTCTGAGAATCTCCTAGGTTCTGGGTTAGTTGACTCTGAGGGTCTTCTCATGGACTTCCTATTCCTTCAGAGGCCATCAATTCTTTCCCCAAATCTTTTAAAATACTCCCTGAGCCCTGTCCAATGTTAGGCTGTGGGTCTCTGCATATGTTTCAGTCAGATGCTGGATGAAGATGCTCAGAGGACAATGATGCTAAGCTACTATCTGCAAGTATAACAAATTATCCTCAGTAATGCCAGCCTTGGTGCTTGCCCATGGGATGGGTTACCAGTAGGGTAGGGTATAGTTTGGCCATTCCCCTCAGTCCCTGTTTCAACTTTGTGCCTGCCTTACTTGCAGACAGAACAAATTTTGGGAGGAAAGGTATTTGGTTTTCTTGGTGTACTGAACACTTCACTGGTGGTTCTGCCTGACTGCAAGATGCCACTTCTTCTGGTCCATAACTCAATGCCATCTATCTCAGTTAAGATCACCTCCCTAGCCACATTTGTGCCCTCCCATTCATAGTCTCAGGCACATTCTACAGATGTTCCCACCCTAGCCCTGCTCCCTCCCAGCATGTGCTGATTTCATTTCATTTTTCTGGCTCTCTGGCCTTCTCTTGTCTCTTACCACACCTGTTCCTAACACTCCCCTTCTTCTTTCTTAACGACTATCCCATCCAGTTCTCTCCCTTCCATCTGCCTCTTCTGTGTCTTTCATACCCCCTTCTGAGTGAGATTCAACCATGCTCATTTGTGCCTTGTCTTTTTTAGTGTCTTTCGGTCTATGAAGTGCACTGTGGATATTCTGTACTTTATGGTTATTATTCACTTGTAAGTGAGTACGTACATGCATGTCCTTTTGGGCCTGAGTTACCTCTTTCCAGATATTAGTTTCTAATTGTACCCATTTCTCTGCAAAATTCATGATGTCCTTGCTTTTTATACCTGAATAGCATCCCATTTTGTAAATGAAACATGGTTTTTGTGTCCACATTTCAGTTGAGGAACATCTGCATTCTTTCCTGTTTCTAACTGTTATAAATAAAGTGGCTATGAACTTAGTGGAGCAAATGCCCTTGTGGGTATGTGCCTACAAAGGTACCCTAAGTAATTCCTCCTGCTTCTATGTTTTAAATTAATGGAAGGAGTATTAAAAGTGTTTTCTCATCCCAAGATGGAACCTTAAACAAAACCTGCTGCAAATGTGGTCCAAGCGAGGCAGGGTCCATTAATTTAGAAGCCAAACTTCACAGGATCATCCACATTGTGCCGCTTCTGGAAACTGAAAGATGAAAATACCATCGTCATAGATTCTTTCTCTATGGTTTAAGTTTAGCACCACTCCAGCCATCTTTTGACAAAGTCAGGATCCCAGGGAAGATTCTGTGAGAGTTCCTTGCCTTTAAGTGGTGAGGTTGATCCCTGAGTTGCATTTTGTGACCACAGGTTGTGGAGAAAACTAACGCATTGAGAAATCTGCCTTGGAGAGATGCTACAGGGAGATGAAGTACCCAAACTGAGAGATGTATGAGAAGTTACCGGAAGAGCACCATCTATGCCTTTAGGAATAGAAGTCCAATGTGTTTGAGACAAAACTAGGATTTGTTGTTTGCCCTGCTGTTTTTCTTGCCTTTGTCCAAATTCTCTCCCTATGTGCACATTCCTATCGATTGGAATGGGAAGGCGTATTCAGTGCCATTTTATGTTGGAAAGATATAACTTGCTTTCTGATTTTGTAAGATTTGGCTGTCAAGATATTGTCTGGAGTGTCAGCAGAGACTTTAGACATTTGAACAGTGCAGGAGCCTTTCTAGATTCATCTTGGGGAAGATGAAAGTGTATATTCACTCAAAAGTTTCCTTTTTCTTTCTTTCCTTTTTTTTTTTTTTTTTTGTTTATCTTATATTTTAGATATTCATTATCACCTTAATCACTGTCTCTACTCTAGGTCCCTGCCCTCACAGACTCCCTCCTCCCAATCTCTTCTGTTTCTCCTTTGAGCAGGGTTGGGGCCCTCTGTCTACCCCCTGGGCACATAGGTTATAGTCTGTTTTTTAGCATGGCATATGCTCATGACATCAATACTGCCTGAGGCTTCAGAGTCATTGGATTCTGGGTGTTGATGTTTCCCCAAACTCTTGTGTTTGTTTTGAAATTTTTGAATAAATAGGAGTGTTTTGCTTGTGTGTGTGAATATGAATATCATGTGTGCCTCATCATTAGTGTTGTTGGAGGGTGGACTCAGAACTCCTGTTCATAAAGCCATGGGTCACGTAAATGCTAGTAATTGACCACTGTTATCTGGAAGACCAGCAAGAGCTTTCCACAGCTGAGTTATCGCTCTCTCATGCCTTATGTTGATTTTTATGTTCAACACTTATATTACTAATATTTTCATCTGTCCATTGGTCCATTAAATGTGCCTTGATTGCTAGTAAAGTTTTACTAATGGTGCAGTTTAAAGCGGTACACTTCTTGTTTCTGCTAGATGAGTACAGAAGTGCAGGGAATGTATACTTCTTTGTAGGAACTGTAGTAAACAACTGAGTTCTTTCTATCATTTTTGTCTCCGTGGTTGATTTTTGCAGTGGAGTAAGGGTCTTAATATGTAACCTTTGCTGCCCTGGAATGTGTTACATAGAACAGACTAGGATCCAGCTCAATGACGTATACCTGCCCGTGACTCTGGGATTAAAGACATGAACACATACACCCTGCTTGTCCGTGATTTTTCTCGTTAGTGATTCTTCTTTGAATTTCTGGGATGTGTCCTCAGAACTGTTGATCTGTTTCACCCTACATCTCCCTCTCATTGGAATTCTGCTCGAAAGACTTTACACTATTTATTTAAAATTTTCATAAGCAACACAAATGAACCTTCAACTCAATTTCCTTTAAAATGTTATGGTACTTAGATTATAACTTCTGTGTCTGGAAGTCAGTGGAGGAAACACCAGAATTACATAAATATATGATCAAGGAAGCATACATTTACTTTACAGTGATGTCAGTACCATGCTTTGTGATGTACACATGTATGGGATATTTTAGGATGCAGTGACTTATGATGATGTGCACGTGAACTTCACTGGGGAAGAGTGGAATTTGCTGGATCCTTCCCAGAAGAGTCTCTACAAAGATGTGATGCTGGAGACCTACTGGAACCTCACTGTTATAGGTATGACTGTGAGTTTTCTTTTGCTTTTCAAAATAGTGGGCAGACATATCTCTTGGTTAGTGATGGTGCTCAGTTATTTCAATTGAGAACAAGGAAGACTGAGCTGAATAAATAGTGTCCAGTGATGTGAAAATTCACAGTACCTTGAATTTTGCCTTATTTCCAATACTGTATCATTCATTTTTCTGGTACTGTCTTTTAGGCTACACTTGGGAAAATCATCATATTGAAGGACATTGTCAAAGTTCAAGAAGAAATGAAAGGTAATTTTCATGTGCAAGCTGATGCAATTATGCCTCTGAAGAAATTTTACTATGTTATGGAAGCTCTAAAGAAAAGCAGGAGTGTAAAATGTCAATGCTTCAAGTGTAACTATAATTACAATATTCTTTTTTTTAAGATTTATCTATTTATTATATGTAAGTACACTCTAGCTGTCCTCAGATTCTCCAGAAGAGGGCATCAGATTTTGTTATGGATGGTTGTGAGCCACCATGTGGTTGACAGGATTTGAACTCAGGACCTTCGGAACAGCCTTCTCTGCTCTTAACCACTGAACAATTTTGCTGGCCCTAATTATAATATTCTTAAAAAAATGTTCTGCCTCAATGTAGTTATCTGATTTATCTATCAAAGCATTCGTCAAGATGAGGAAACATTGTCTTAAGAGATACCTTTATTCAATTTGTAGCTCTATTAGACCTATACTGATCTGACAATGTGTATAGACTTACAAGACTTAGATATTGCACATCGAATAGTGATAAATATATATCCCAAACCTTCAGATAGGCAAATAATCCATGGGAAAGTTGGTGATACTCATATTCTTATAGTGAAATTGATCATTGTTTAGGGTACAGTTTATGAGAGTCAAGAGTATTGTCATAGGAGAAACCTTAATTCATATATTACATGTCTATGAGGAACAAAAAGTCAAACAGTGTGAATGCAATGTGGAAACCTTTCATCTGTTATTTTTCTTTCAATGTATATATCATGTGTCACAATGGATGAAAGCCATGTGAGCATAGGGATATTGAAAGAAGCAATGTACTGCTTTCTATCCCAGAGCAGTGAGAAAATATGTCAGATTCTGCCTTTGGTAGACATTCTGAATATGATAAACGTTTGCAATCAATTGGTTTTCTAATTTTACTGGGAATTTCTCCAAGCTCACACTGTACAAAATCTTTATGGGTACTAGGAATTTGGAAATTCTTTTGTTTGTCCTGGTTCACAGTCAAATGTGGTATAATTACGCTACAGGAAAAATTATGAAAGCAATTAGTGTTATAAAGCTTTGAGTTGTTCCATTTTCATCATATAGATGAAATACATCATGTAAATATCCCATATAAAAAGGATGTTATAAATATCAGCCATGTAATAACCATCACAGATATCTCGAAAGATGCAAAACAACCCATAATGAGGGAAAACACCATGAACATATGAAGTGATAAAACCAGATGATCTGGTCCACCTTTATCCTTAGACCAATTTGTAAAATTTATTCATCTTGATGAAATGATTGAACAGGGAAATTAATGTAGTAAACATATCACATGTGTCAATTTTCATTGCAGGTATGTAAGTAATCATAGTGGAGAGAAACTCTATGAATGTAATGAACGTTCTAAAGCCTTTTCATGTCCCAGTCATCTCCAATGTCATAAAAGAAGACAAATTGGAGAGAAAACACATGAACATAACCAATGTGGTAAAGCCTTTCCAACACTCAGTCATCTTCAATATCATAAAAGATCCCATACTGGAGAGAAACCATATGAATGCCATCAATGTGGTCAAGCCTTTAAAAAATGCAGTCATCTCCAATGTCATAAAAGAACACATACTCGAGAGAAACCTCATGAATGTCATCAATGTGGTCAAGCCTTTAAAAAATGCAGTCATCTCCAACATTATAAAAAAACACGTACTGGAGAGAATTCTTATGAATGTCATCAATGTGGTAAAGCGTTTTCAAAACACAGTCTTCTCCAACGTCATAAAAGAACACATACTGGAGAGAAACCCTATGAATGTAATCAATGTGGTAAAGCCTTTTCAAAACACAGTCATCTCCAATATCATAAAAGAACACATACTGGGGAGAAACCCTATGAATGTAATCAATGTGGTAAAGCGTTTTCACAACACAGTATTCTCCAACGTCATCACAGAACACATACTGGAGAGAAACCCTATGAATGTAATCAATGTGGTAAAGCTTTTGCACTACTCAGTAGTCTCCAATATCATAAAAGAACACATACTGGAGAGAAACCCTATGAATGTAATCAATGTGGTAAAGCCTTTGCACGTCACAGTTATCTCCAATGTCATCAAAGAACACATACTGGAGAGAAACCCTATGAATGTAATCAATGTGGTAAAGCCTTTGCAGGTCACAGTCATCTCCAATATCATAAAAGAACACATACTTTCCTGATATAGCTGTCTCTTGTTAGGCTATTCCAATACCTGGCAAACACAGAAGTGGATGCTCACAGTCATCCATTGGATGGAACACAGGGCCCTCAATGGAGGAGCCTGAGAAAGTACCCAAGGAGCTGAAGGTGTCTACAACACTGTAGGCAGAACAATAATATAAACTAACCAGTATCCCCCAGAGCGCATGTCTCTAGCTGAATATGTAGCAGAAGATGGCCTAGTCTGCCATCATTGGGAAGAGAGGCCCCTTGGTCTTGCAAACTCTATAAGCCCCAGTACAGGGGAATGTCAGGGCTCAGAAGTGGGAGTGGGTGGGTAGTGGATCAGTGCTGGGGGAGTATATAGGGGGACTTTCGGGATAGCTTTTTAAATGTAAATGAAGAAAATATCTAATAAATTTAAATGTAAAAAAAAACCATACTGGATAGAAACTCTATGAATTTAATCAATGTGGTAAAGCCTTTTCACAATTCAGTCATCTCCTATATCATAAAAGTACACATACTGGAGAGAAACCCTATGAGTGTAATCAATGTGGTAAAACCTTTGCACAAAGTTATTGTCTCTATAATCATAAAGGTGGCACACGCCTTTAATCCCAGCACTCGGGAGGCAGAGGCAGGCGGATTTCTGAGTTCGAGGCCAGCCTGGTCTATAGAGTGAGTTCCAGGACAGCCAGGGCTACACAGAAACCCTGTCTCGGGGAAAAAAAAAAAAAAAAAAAAAAAGAACCCATATTCGATAGAAACCTCATGAATGTAGTCAGTGTGCTAAAGCCTGTGCATATCCCACTCGTCTTCAAAACGTAAAAGATTCCACACTGGAAAGAAACCTCATAAAAGCAATCAATGTGGTAAAGACTCTTTACAACTCTATAGTCTCCATTATTTTTAAAGAACACATAGAAGACAGAAACCTTAGGAAGGTAATCAGTTTTATAAAGCATTTGATGTCATGGTCCTCTACAATGACATAAAAGGTCACATACAAGTGAGAACCCATGTGAATGTTATGAACGTAGTAAAGCCTTTGTCATAGTTCTTTAGGCATACACAAGACAAACCGCATGGCAGAGAAACCCCAATTTAAATGTTTGCTTTTCTCAGAGTTTGTTTGGTCATGAGATCTGTTCCTAGCCATTGAAAGGCTGAGGGAGAAACCCTCTGAGTACAGTTACTGTGGCAAAGCCTTAGCACAATTTTTTAGTCATCTTCATCATGGAAGAATTTGACCTGGGTCGAAACATTGTGAATCTATTTAGTATGGTAAAGCTTTTTAATTGAGCTTCTTTTTATGTATATTCTTCTTTTTATGAGACTATTCATACTGGAGACAGATGCTATGAATGTCAGCAGTGTGGTAAAGCCTTTAAGTTGTTGGGAACACTGAGGTTCAACACAACTCACACTCCAGGACAATGCAAAGGATAAGAATTTATTGGGCTGGTGATGGTGGTGCACTCCTTTAATCCTAGCACTCGGGAGTCAGATGCAGGCAGATTGCTGAGTTAGATGCCCAACTAGTCTACAGTGTGTTCCAGGACAGCCAGGGCTACATAGAGAAACCTTGTCTGGGGAAAAAAAAAGGAAAAAAAATAAGAATTTATTGGGATTAAGTCACTACTGATCAGTGAGAATCACAAAAGTATACTCAGAAGTTTATCTTCAAACCCTCACCGCCCACACCCAACCTGAGACAGAAAGTTGTATAGCTTTCAAACACAAAAACCTCAAAGTCCTGGGCCAACTTAACAACTACATTTTCTCCCAAATCAAAACTTATTTCTATTGAATGAGTCAATAAATGGTGATTGCTAACTCCTTGTATTTTGTTGTTGTTGTTGCAGCTGCGGGTGGTGTTGGTTTGGGCTGTGTGTGTGCTTTCCATTCTTTTGTAGACAGTAGATTATTTACTACCCATGTTTTCATGTGTATCCTTAACTTCCTCGGGTTAGATTCTACCTCTATCTCTTTGTGTAGGTCTGTATGTTTGCTTAAATTTGAGTTTATCGTGGACTATCTTAATTTTTTCCATTTACGGTGTAGTCATTTTTTTTACATATCAAAATCCAGACATCTGTTGTTTCTGTGGCACGTGTGTACAAACCCTTCTGGCATCTACAGACTCCAAGGAGAAGACATCTGTGATCTTAATAGATCTTCCTTTATGTTTTTCCTGGCTTTTTACCTTTGCAGCTCTTAGTATTCTTTCCTTGAACTGTATGTTTTGATTATTACACAGGGAAGAGACTTTATTCTTTTGGTCCCTTCTGTTTGGTGTTTTGATGATTCTTGTGCTTTCTTTAGGTTAGGAAGTTTTTCTTCTAGGATTTGGTTGTCAATACTTTCTGAGACTTTGAGGAGGATTTTCCTTCCTCTCTTCCTAAGTATTCTTATGTTTAGTCCTTTTACAGTGTCCTGGATTTCCATGATATTTTATATCAGGAAGATTTAGACTTAACATTTTCACTGTCTGATTTACCCATTCCTTCTATTGCTTATTCAATGATTGAGATATTTCTTCCATGTCTGTGTTCTGTGGGTGAACCTTGCCTCTGTAGTTCCTTTTTGCAGTCCTAAATTTTATTTCCACTATTTCCTAAGTTTTAGTTTTCTTTTTTGCTTCTATTTCCACTTTTATGTATTGAATAGTTTTGTTTACTTCACCCGTTGGTGTGTTCTTTCCTGGCTTTATTTATAGGAATTTTGGCTTCCTCTACTTTTTGGTTTGTGTTATCCTGGCCTTCTTTTTGGCATTCATTGATTTTTCTACATTTTTTTTTGTGTGTTTTCCTGGATTTCTCTAAGTGATTTGGTCATTTCCTCTTTAAGGAACTCTGTCATCTCCATACATTTGGGGTTAGAGTGTTTTTCTTGTAATTTAGCTTTGTTGGAATATTTAAGACCTTCTTTGACAATATAAATGAGCTCAGAGTCATTAGCCAGAGAGTGATAAATGTTGGTCCTTATTACATTATTGAGTACCAACGTCATGGAATGGAATGGCGCTATATAAGCTAAGTATTCAGCTTAGATTTAACCCGATGTGTGATTTATCCCAAGGTTGTTCTTTCTCCTTACACTGGACGGGTAGCCAAGTGAGGCACTTTTTGTGAGACACCTGGTTTTTTTTTTTTTTTTTGGTTTTTTTTTTTGTTTTTTTTGTTTTTCGAGACAGGGTTTCTCTGTGTAGCTCTGGCTGTCCTGGAACTCACTTTGTAGACCAGGCTGGCCTCGAACTCAGAGATCCGCCTGCCTCTGCCTCCCAAGTGCTGGGATTAAAGGCATGCGCCACCATGCCCGGCTGAGACACCTGTTATCACTAACCTTGGAGTCACCATTAAAAAAAAAGACCTGATGGTGATAGGGTAAGCGACTTTGTAATTTTCCAGCATGTATTTATTCATGTTTTCTGAATGAAGACAGACCAGATTGATAGATATGTAAATTGGGGACTTTAGCTTGGCCCAAGCAATATTGAATTTCTTACTTTGGAGATATGTCCAATGCTCTTTCAGGGTTTAGTCAGCTCAGATGATTGTGACACAGGCCATTGGCTGTAGTTGTGTGTCATGTTACAGATCACAGCAACTGATATTGCACACAGGAGCAAGGTCAAAGAGTAATGTATTAATGCCATTTTTTTTCTGCCAGATAACATATATATATATATATGTATGTATATTCAATTACGTTTCATTTTTCCTTCTTTAATTAATTAATTAATTTATTATTATTATTTATTATTATTTATTATTATTAATAATAATATTTATTATTATTAAGTACATTCTGCTTCTGTCCCATTGTGGACAGAGAGACAAGGCAGTCCTCTGCTACATATGTGCCTGGGGCAATGAGCCAGACTCTGGATGCTCCTTGGTTTTTGGCTGGGATGTCTGAAGTGTCCAGGTTAGCTCACAGTTTTGTTCTTATTGGGTTGCCATCTTCCTCACTCCCTTAAGTCAGTACAGTGACCTGTCCTTATGTAACATTTCAACCTACAACAATATATTGATATATCGATCTACATATTTTTATATCTATTCATCTATATATGTATATACCATCTATATATCTTAATCAGTACAGTCAATACAGTGACCTGTCCTTATGTAACATTTCAACCTACAACAATATATCGATATAGCGATCTACATATTTCTATATCTATCTATTCATCTATATATCCATATAACATCTATATATCTTCAATCTATACATCTATATATCTCTATATCACCTATTAATCTACATAAGTACATATCTATATGTATATATCTATACACCTATACATCTATCTATATATCAATAAATATATATATCAATATATTATCTATAAATCTATATATCTATAAATCTTTATATAAAATGTATATTTCTAAAATTTATATATATATACATAGTATTATTATTTCATTTTATTTCTTATTATTAGATTATTATCATTTATTTTTCTCTTATTCATATTATTATTATTTCATACATCTATAATTTATGTGGTGGTAAGAAATCCACAAGTAATATTTACCACAACAAGTTGGCTGTAAAAACGCTTGTGCCCAATGACTGAAATGCAATTGAAAGTAAGATGTGGTTTTACACACTTGTAACCTCAGAACCCAACAGACAAAACAGAAACATGGCCAACAGTCATTTTCTTGGGATACAGGAAGAACGTCCTCTTGGGTCTCTGCTAATAAGGTCACACATACTACATAAGTACATTAACACATACACACACACCACACATATAAACATACATGTACCACACATACACCAAGCACACACACATAAACACAATATACACACCATACACATGCCCCCACAAAAACACGCACACGCACATAATACCATATACTTATATTCACACACATACACCACACATACACATGCACACACACCATGTACAATAACACACATACACACACCACACATACCCCCACACAGTCACATACATACCACATAGATACATTCACACATATACACATACACCACACATACACATGCACACATACCACATACTTACAATCACACACATACACACACACACACATACACCACACAGCACATGCACACACACACCATATACATACATTCACAGGCATACATACAAACACACCACACATACCTCCCTTTTTGATTCTGCTTCATTTTGCTTAACAATGATTTCTAGTTCCTTCTGTTTCTGTGCAAGTATCATGATTTCACTTTTCTTCCTGACTGCATGAAATCATGTCATGTGTACTCTGTAATCAATTTGGTTAACAAGGGTTAACACATAAAGCAGGGCCTGGGCTGAGGAATTTGCATTGTGGGTGTTCCACTTAGCCAAGAGTGACATGGCATGTTCCAGAGTCTCTTCTCCCTCAGTGAGCCCCTTGGAGCATGGCTCTTGACCAAGGTTGTGGGGAAGGCAGGATGAGGAAATCAGTAGCTGACATTGTTTGTATACCTACTTGTCTGGTGATTTCTGCTGCAACCACCAGGTTGTGTGTCTGATGACCTTCCACAGGTTCCACCATCTGCCTGCACTTTGACCCCATGAATGTCAAATCAAAACTCCTGGAACCTATTGAATCTGGGGGCTTTGAAACACTTTGAGAAAATATGGACAAGGTGGAGCACGGGGTATCTGAGGTCAGTGAAGCTGGTCTGTATACATTGTAGAAGACATGCATCTGTGAACCCAGAACATGCAGCTCAAAGCATGAATGCTGTGTAGGCTGTAGACCGAGTGAGGACAATGATTGTCCATGCTACAGATGCCCCATTCTGGTGGAGGGTGTTGACCAGATGGGCCCAGGGAATGTCTCTGTGCCTGTCTCTCAATGTTTCTATGAACCTAAAACTGCTCTAAAATAAAGTCAGTTAAAAATACATATGGGACCCAAGGAGCTGAAGGGGTTTGAAGCCCCATAGGAGAAACACCAATATGAACCAACCAGTACCCCCCCAGAGCTCCCTGGGACTAAACCACCAACCAAAAAGAATCCCAAGGCTCCAGTTGCATATGTAGCAGAGGATGGCCTAGTCAGTCATCAATGGGAGGAGAGGCCCTTGGTCCTGTGATGGTGCTATGCCCTAGTATAGGGGAATGCCTGGACCAGGAAGCTGGAGTGTGTAGGTGGGGAGCATAGGGAGTAGGGGAAGTGATAGGTGATTTTCAAAGGGGAAACGTGAAAGGTGATAATATTTGAAATGTAAATAGTGAAAATATCTAATAAAAAATACATATGGGGACTGGTGTGGTGGCTCCGTGCTTAAGTGTTCTTACTGTTCTTTGAGCAGACCCTAGTTCAGTTCCTCCCATGTTGAGAGGATCACAATCACTGATAACTCCAGCTCTGGGGGATCGGGTGCCCTCTTCAGGCCTCCACGGGTACCTGTACTAACGTGCATATTCCCACCCTAATGTGCACATATCTGTTAGGGAAGTGCATGGCTTTTCTAGTCTAGATCTTGGATTTTTGGTCTGAGTCTGAATTCAGGGGTAGTCCTTTGTAAAGCACTGAGTATTGAGTGCCTGCTTTGTTTATAGCTCCTGGCTACGCATTGATGCAAGGTAATGAATGAAGTGATGCCCTCTTGACTTCATGGTGTCCAGTCAACCTGGCTGGGTGGGAGGAGGGCAGACACAGTCCCCACCCCTACCCCCAGTCTGCAGAGCAAGGGAAGTCCTAGGTCCTCCTGCTCTTTAGAACAGGCTCTGGGGCAAACCAGTGCTTGGTTCAGTAAGAACATTGCAAGTATGATCATTGCTGTGAATGGAGAGACTCTGCACCATAAGGGGAAACTGAGACAGTGCTGTAGCCTAGGAAGAGAAGTTGTGCTCGGGTGACAGGACTTTCAGGTCCCATACTGACTTCCACTTAGCTCTTGAGTCAATTACTAGCCTCCCTGTGAGCCCCATTTTCCCTCTCAAGGAAATGGAGGTAACAGAGGGCCTCCTTCCTTGGTCTGTCCTCAGGATCTCAGGGGACAATAACAGTTCTGAGTAAGGTACAAGACTATTTAGGAACAGTCCCATAATACTGTTCACTGGGAAGAGGCCTCCAGTCCCCATGTGGGCAGCAGACAGGGATGTAAGAGATGGCCTTCAGAGCTGGCTCTACAGGGGGCTAAGTTATATTCATGATGCTGACTGTGTGTATCTTTGCCCAGATTGGTGATGGCTTGTGGGCTGTCTGTGTTGGGATATATTTTTACTCCATGTGTACATTTTCTATGTGCCATTTTCTGAGCCAGGGAAGCATGTCTGGACAATATGGGCTTTGAGGAAAAGGTCTGGCTGGGATCAGCCCCAGTAAGGTCCAGAGCAGGACCTTGGATGCTCCTTGGAGTCTTCCCAAGCCCAGCCAGGATGCTCCACCAAGTTTCCTAATGACCAGAAGGAAAAAAGGTCCAGGAGTCACACACAGCTGCATCTGGATAGCCCAGTCACCAGTTGAGTTTTAATTAATGTTATGAGTCCAGAGAGCCATGGCTATGACCGTCACCCACACTGGCTTTGTGACAATGTTATTGCAGCTGAGGGTGACCAGTATCTCACCAGTCTTCTGTTAATGGGGGATCATAGGAATTATATGCACACACACACACATAGAACATGCATACACAAATGCACACATGGTACACACGTGCATACACATGTAAACACACACACAATCAGCTTTGTTTGGGTACTTGGGACAAGTGAAGGGATGTTGTGAGCTCATCCAGGTGCCAGTGCCCTATGTGACCTGTGGTCTTCTTTTCCACGGGCATGGTCTAACAGCTTGTCGAGCCTGTGCATCATCCCCCAGTGGTTCTGATCCCTGTTCTGCCTTGGCCTCCACTTGACCCTAGATAAGTCACCTCAAAGCCAATAGGCCTGCAGAGCATTAGAGCTATGGATTAAAGGGATTCCATTTGTAGATACTGTGGGGACAGCCTCTTCAGTGATCTCAGAGGAGGTCTGGAAACTGAGGCTGAGAGGTAAGAAGAACCCTGTAAGTACCAGGATGAACCATGAGGCCAGCATCACCACCATTGTTTCAGAGATTGTGCATGTGTCATGGTTCTTTCTAATCCTAATGGCTACTACCTCAAGAGGTCTGCAAGATGCAGAGGCAAATGCCAAGCAGTACTTCTCTCCCTGGCTTCTGGTAAATGCAGCTAATTCCCTAGAGACTTAGACCAGCAGTTCCCAGCAGACTGGGAGTGGCTGGGTCTCCCTCACCCCTACCCCCAGCTCAAGACACCCAAGCTCCTACAGCATTCATAGAGGGAATTTCATGGCACAGGGTGTCCTCAGGACTTCCTGTGGGTGGAGTTCCTTTCTGGCCTTCATCTCCTGGAGGGAGAGGATATCTCCTGCTGCCTTTTTCTTCACTCCCCCACATTCCATAGACACTCTGTCCAGGTTGTCAGGGAGTCTGAAGGAGATACCCAGAAAGAGGCCCTTGTCCTTGGAAAGAGGGTCTTTGGGTCTCCTCAATCAAAAATAGACACAATGGAATATCGTGTGCAGTGCTGGGGATAAAGAGAGCAGTTCCTGAGTCTATATGACTGAATGTCACCTGCATACATGCCTCCAGGCCCCAGGGTCCTCGACTCCAGATGCCATCCATGCACAAGTGTATGGTAGGGTCCATTCAAGCCTGGAAACTGATGTCTGGAAGCTGGAGCAGACAAAGAGGTCAGAGGAGTACAAGGTCTAGCCTATAGTGCCTCTTCTCATCCTGAGGCCCTTGGATGCTTTGGTGTACACAAAGTGACTCCTCTGTAGCCACACACACCTCGGCACTGAATGAGGAGAGTCTGGGTCAGACAGTTCTTAATCTTATGTCAGAACTTTGCTATGGGGTCAGAAGTCAGAGGATGATCAGTAGAAAGATCTCTCTGATGATGGGCACCTCCTCCATTCCCACCCACCTGCCTGTGCATGAAAGCATGTATAAGTCTGGGGCACAGCCTTCCTGCTAGCTGTCTACCTCGGCAGGCAGTATGGCTGTGCTCAGCATGTATTGAGAATATGCTCTGTCCCCAGTGAGCTTGAGGGCTCTGGCTTCTAATGGCAAAGAAAAGCAAAGTAAAGCCTGGGCCTTGAACTCATTATAATATTGGGAAAAGTAAAGCTGGAGAGAGGTTAGGCTTAGAAGGTTGTGTGTAGAGGCTTCCCTTTTTGACAAAGTATTCCAGGAGGTAAGAGATGTGAGCTCGGAGAGAGCCTGAAGAAGGTGTGGGAGCAAAGGCCCAGTGGCAGCCATCAGGATGGAAACAGAAGCAGTGGAGATATTCGTAGCCAGAGAAGATGGGAAGATGGGTCAGACTGATGGGGTTGCAATGAGTCACAGCCTATAGCTCACAGCTCAGCATATACTGAGTGACAACTCAGTGGTTGTAGGTAATGACCTGTTCCCTCCCTAATTTCCCCACATGTTCCTGCTCTCTCTGTGTCATAGTGACTCACCTCTGAGCACACTGAGGCTTCCTCTGAGCATCCATCTTTCCTGTCCACCAGTCAGCATCTTCTCCATCTGCCCAAGGTTAGGGTCATTCGCTCAGCACACCTTCAGGCCAAGTCCATGCATAGTTGGTAAAGGTGGCTGGATGGATGAATGAGCAAAGGACTCATATTCCTGTGTGTAAGAATAGCGAGCTCCCAGTGGGGATATCTACCGGAGTCCTATGTGGTACTCTAAGGAGTCCTCCTTCTAACAGCTTTTCCTCCTGGGCTCTCACTGGAGCCAGGAGGGATGGGAGCCTCTGAGTAGTCAGTGAGGTAACACATCTCTGTGTTGGGGGAGGGTTCTTGGTGTGTGTGTGTCTGTAAACTTTGCAATATGTATGGTATGAAGTGTGAGCCACTGCCTGAGGGTCCCTAACCCTCACACTCCTATTCCCAAACAGTAGGCATGGACTTCCCAGGATACCTGCTGCCATGAGAGAAGGGGCCTTCCTCCTCCTGAAACCCAACCCCTGTGTCTGGCAAGCCCTTGGTTCTTGGACCCCTGTACTAGACCTGCCCCTCAGAAACAGGAGCCTCTGTGCTCCCTGCCCTGATGTTTGCCTGGCTACATCCTTCCTTCCCTCCCCTCATTTCCTCTTTGAAGTATAGGAGTAAGACATCACTGGTCCTACCCAGGGATGCTTCCAGATCACAGTGACCCTAGGCTCTTTACCAGCGCAGAACACGGTTTTTAATGCCACTGCGCTAGGTGTGACCTGCAAGAGAAGCCTTTCAGGTCATTGGCTTCCCTCCTCACAGGGTGCTGTACTCAGATGGAGCTCATTGAGAAAGCCTGTGGTCTTTCACAATAAAAGTCCTCCAATGTGCCCACCGAGCATTTGCCTGGTGGTTCAGTTTGTCTCTGTCTCCTCATAGCTTCTGTTTCCCTTCCTTTCATAGAAATAGGCTGTAAACGCCACACACAGGGATCTTCACTCTTGGTTTACAGCTAAGGAGACAGGACTCAAAGAAATCAAGGTAGCAAGAACATATGGCTAGAAGGGAAGGCTGTAGGCAGGGATTGACCCAGGGACCACCAAATCTGCATGTCCCATTGAAGCCTGACACAGTAAACTACAGCTCCTTTTAGAGAGGGACACACATAGGCTCAGTCAGGAGCATTGAGAGATATTCTACCCTGTTCTATGCTAGGCCTGGCTCATCACCTTGGGTTACTGCTGGACCCTCCAAGGAGTGTTGGGTGCTGTCCACTGGCCAGGGCAGCCTGAGTCATTGACCACGCAGAACCAGTCCTAGAGGCCCCATGCCATTCCCCTGGCTACTGTGGGAAAGGCCATTCCTGGCTTCTTGGCCTGCAGCATCAGAACACAGTTGATATGACCTGTCATCCCAGCCAATCAGGAGTCCATGTGTGAGTCATTTCATAGCTGTCTCAGGGATCCCAAAAAACCTGCTGCATCAAGCCTGGGGCCAATGTGCTAACCTGAGCCTGGGTGCTGAGCAGCAAGGCAGAGAAGCCTATTCTGACTCCATCCCACCAGGACTGACTGCACAAGACGTCCATCTGTAGAGGGACTTGGGGAACGAATTGGAGGCCTCTGCCCTCTCCTGCTTGTAGCAATGTCTTACATATCCTTCAAAAGAGCACTTAAGGCATGCTGTGCTCCAGTAATTTCAGCAGACTGAGGAGTGTCTTGAGTTCAAGGCTGGCCTGGGCTGAATAGAAAGACTCTATCATAGGTGGTGAGGCTCTCCTTTAATCCCAGTACTCATGAGGCAGAGGTAGATGGATCTGTGTGAGTTCCAAGCCAGCCTGGTCTACAGAGCAAGTTTCAGGACAGCCAGGGCTACACAGAAAAACCTTGTTTCAAAAAGAAAAAGACTCTGTCACAGGAAAACGGGAGGGGGAGGGAGAGGAGGGAAGATAGGCTGGAGTTGGCTACAACTGTTGGTAGAATGCTTGCCAAAGATTCACTGAAGTCTAAAGTCTATCCCTAAGTGCACCACAAAATGCATGCAGTGGTGCATGGCTCTAACCCCAGCCCTTGGGAAACCGAGGCAGGAGGATCAGGAGTTCAAGTCATCGTCCTTTACATAATGAGTTCAGTGTTCAGCCTGGGATACATGAGACCCTGTCTCAAAACCACAGGGTGTGGACTCAGCCCACAGGAAGAAGACTATTTGTATAACACAGGTGTCTGTTCCTCTGGATCAGCCTTGAGCTTCTACTGTGAAGTCGAGCATCGATTGTGTCCTGAGATTTTTGACTTGCTAATTCCTCAAGATTTCCGTAAAGCTGGACATTAGGTGAGGACCGTGAGGGCCTGGATCTGCCCTGCCTTTCATGTCTTTCCAGCTATCCCCATTGCCACTTCCTAGTCTGCTTGGGTTAGTCATCTTGGTTGTGCTCCATGTTAGCTGGCCCACCTCTGTCCCTGTGGGGATACTATCACTTCGTCATTGGGCAGCTGTTGTGTGCTGCAGGGCAGTGAGTTCTCCTTAGCTCTGGCCCTGGCACAAACCCACACATTGCTTTTTGTTTTCCCCTCCTCCACCACAGGGAACTAGCTGCACAGATGTCCTGCTGGTCCCATACAGATGCAGAGGCCTGTAAAAGGTCTGGTCTGGTGATGAGCATCTTTGATGATAATGACCTCTTGGGAAGGAACAAGAAGCCTTACTTGGGACCCCATAGCTGGTTTGTTGTCCAAAAGGAGGGACATCAGCATCTGGGAAGTGAACAGCCCCTAGTGTGACACATTCCTGCGTGTCCATTCTACTGTCACTATTGTGCCAGAATGGAGCTTTCTAGAAGACTAATTCACCCATATCCATCACATTCCTTCCTGAGTCCCTAACCCTGGAGGTCACAAAGTGTTTGAATCTTCAGGATAGGAAGAGTCTCTTGGGCCTCATGCTGAGCCTCTGAAATGTCATGCAGCCCTGACTCACAGTTATAAACAGTGTGTGTACCCTGCCTTGTTTGGGGGCACTGTGGGGGTTCATGGTGGCAAAGTATTAAATATAGAAATGCAGTGCCCAACAGTCTGAGAGGTGGAGTGTTCCCTGTGTGTAAGTATGAGGACCTGGGTTCAGATCCCCAGCATCCAAGTAAAGAGACACATATGTCCTTGTTTGCTGTGACCCTGGCACTGTGGGATAGAGACAACAGGAACCAATTCTAGGGTAGTTCTGGCTGGCTAGTCTACACAAAATGGTGAATAGTACTCTCTGGGTTCATTGAGAGGCCCTGACTCAAAAACAGGGGCAGGACTCTGAGGCCTGTAGACCTGGCTCTGCGCTTACAAACAAGTAGTACTGTGAATTCACTTCACAGCGCCCACATCTGGTTCTGTGAGTCACCAGTAACTTCAGTTGCAGAGCCCTGACTTCTTCCCACCTCTCTAAGCATACATACACACAGACATACAAGTGAATAGAAATTTAAAAATCTTTTTTAAAACGAAAATATAGCTGGGCAGTGGCAGCACACAATTTCAATCACAGCATTCATGAAGCAGAGGCAGGTGGGTCTCTGTGAGTTTGAGGCCAGCCTTGTCTACAGAGTGAGTTCCAGGATAGCCAGGGCTACACAGAGAAACCCTGTCTTGGGAGAAGTGCAGAGTAAAGAAAAGCAAAAAGAAGGAAAAAACATTCTCTTGTCAACCTCTGTATCCTGCATGGGAAAGCATGCATGTGTGTATGTGTATAAGGGTGCATGTGTATGTGTATAAAGGTGCATATGTGTGTGTGCATGAGGGTGCATGTGTGTGTGCATGAGGGTGTGTGTGATGGTTTGTATATGCTCAGCCCAGGGATTGGCACTATTAGAAGGTGTGGCACTTTTGGAGTAAGTGTGGCCTTGTGGGAGTAGGCATGTCACTGTGGGTGTGGGCTTTAAGACCCTCGTCCTAGCTGCCTGGAAGTCAGTATTCTGCTAGCAGCTTTCAGATGAAGATGTAGAACTCTCAGTTCCTCCTGCGCCATGCCTGCCTGGATGATGCCATGTTCCCTCCTTGATGATAATGGACTGAACCTCTGAACCTGTAAGCTAGCCCCAATGAAATGCTGTTCTTTGTAAGAGTTGCCGTGCTCATGGTGTCTGTTCATAGCAGGAAAAATCTAACTAATATAGTTTGTAACATACACACACACATGCCTGCACACACACACACACACACACACACACACACACAAGAGAAGAGAAGAGAAGAAAAGAAAAGAGAAGAAAAGAGAAAAAAAGAGAAAAAAAGAGAAGAAAAGAGAAGAGGAGAAGGGAATTCAGTACCTGGTCTGAGAAAGTGCTCTAAACAAAACAGGACCAGAGTCTGAAGGTAGATGAGAATTGATGCTAATCCTAGAGGCCTCTTCCAAGAGAAGCACATACACCCAAGGACTGACCCTCTCTGAAACAGACAGCAAGAAGGGCTGAGAGGTGGAGGATCTGCAGATGCAGAGACCCTGGGGCTGAAACATATTTACCAGGGCCCAAAGAGGGGAAAAACACAGTAATGATGTCCCAAAAGTGTAAGTCTTAAGAGAAGGTCAGAAATTCCATTCGGGATGTTGGGGAGAGTGACCATGGAGTCTGGGAAATCCACCCCCAAGGAGTGGTGGGATGTTTGTGTCTGAGTAGCCTGCAGGGTGTGAGTAGGAGCTTCCTGGGTGACTGGAGTTGGTGTGACCCAGATGAGCCTAGCTTGGTGAGGAGAGTCACCCACATGGCTCCCATCCTGTTACAGTAGCTTTTTCTGTTAATAAAAAGTTCTTGGGGATTTCCTGTTCTTTTCTCCACCTTCTCTGGTTCCCCAACTCTTGTGGGGCCTCTCGTGCTTGGGAAAGAGCAGAGGGAGAGAGGTCTGTCAGTGTAGGGTGAGGCTTTCCATGCAGCCTTGCCAGCTGCCCCTCTTTCTCCTTTTACATTGCACTTTTACCTTGTTGCTTAAGTTTTATGCATATGGATTAGTTTGTGTGTGGTGGGCAAGTGATCCAGTGAATGTAGGTCAGAGGACACAACCTCTGGGATTCAGTTCTCTCCTCCTACCACGTGAGTTCTCAGGCTTAAACTCAAGTCATCAGGCTTGGTGCCTGGTGCCTTTTCCCAGGGAGTTATTTCAATGGCTCTGCTGCCTTTTTTTTTAAACAGTCATTTAGGCTCTGGGGAATTGGGAGTGTGCGCTCCTGGAATGTGGCTTGGGAGTCAGGATGGTTTTGCAGTGACTAGTACTGTGACATGGGATCTATGGTTCAGATGGCAGGCTGAGGTTGCAGTAACACTCTAGTCTCCCTCCCATAGATCTCACTGGGTGGCTGGCTGTTGTCCCACTCAGAAGAGGAGAGTACCTCTCTCACTGTAGCCTCTGCCTCCCTGGCTGGACTCAGGCTTCTGGTCCCTTATAGCTGGCTTCTCCAGAGAGGTCCAAGGTAGCCCTTGCAGGATAGGTCTGTGGACCTGAGGAGGACTGTGGGATGGGAACACATTATCTCTTTCTCCTGGTATCAGTGAGTAAAGTGATGTCATAGGATGCTAATTGCTGTGAATAGGATCCCTGTGTGGTGGCATCATCTCCAGAGTCCTTGGTATTGCCCAGCGCTGTCCAAGAAATATGATGACAGTCATATATAATATGAGATTTTCCTACAACCACATGGAAAGAGATAAGAGAAACGGGGTGAACAATGTCCACAGCCTTTGAATTTAACCCATTGTATTCCAAGCAGGCCCAATAACTGTGTATTTTACCCTAAGGACTTACTTAGTTTGGACTAGTGGTTCTCAAACTTCTAATGCTGTGACCCTTTAATGCAGTTCCTCATGTCATGGTCACCCCACCCAAAAAATTATTTTTATTGCTACTTCATAACTGTAAATTTTGTTATTGTTACAAATTGTAATATAGATATGTGCTTTCTGATAGTTTTAGGCAACCCCTATGAAGAGTCCTGCAATCCCCAAGGAGTTGGGACCCACCCATTGAGAAGCTCTGGTTTAGACCTACTATGGTTTCTTGCCTAGTTTAGAAATTGAAAGGGGTGTGTGCAGAGGGCTAGGGAATCTGCCAGCCTTTGCCCTCTAGTGTCTGTCCAGCCTCAGTGCAGCTTGTGTGGCTCCAGGTGCATCTCCTTCAGGTGATGGCCTTCTGCAGAGGGCTGCACTGAAGTGGAGGCTAAGGCTGTTTGAGTTTCACCTACAGCAGGGTGGAGGAGGACGAGGACAAGGAAGACGAAAATGAGGATGAGGAGGACGAGGAAGAGGAACAATATTCTGCCGGTCACTGTAAGGAAGAGCACAGTTGAGGCTGATTTTCCCCTGCCACCTTCCGTTCCACCTGACATGGAACAGGCTCTCCATCAGCCAAGTCCAGATGGTCTGTTGAAGTTCAACTTCAGAGAGGATGCGCCCAGTCTCTCCTGAGTCCAGGACTTCATAGGGTTTTGGTACCCACGTCTCCCATCACCTTCCCTCCAGGGTCTATGTCTAGCAGTCCTTGCAGTTTGGCAGTCTGACTGATGAGATTGCTGTGTGGTGGGATGAACTGTACCATGCGTGTTTCTAGCCAGCACTGAGCTGTCGTTAATGGGACATTGGAGCTCCCAAGAGCCTTTCCCAGCGACAGAACAACTGTGCTGTTAGCAAAGCTTTTTACTAGCAGTACAATGCTCAGGTTAAATATTTTCACAGAGTTTCCCAGGTACTTGTTTGCTCTTTCCTTAATTTACAATTCAGTGTGTTAAGGACAATAAGAGCATAACAGACCCTGGGAGAAGGGGTAGGAGCTGTTAGCTCCCTTCCCCAATTCCCATTACTGTGAAATAACATGTCCTTGATGCTCCAAGGCTGTTGTATGTCAGATGTAATCCCTGCTAGAATGTGAAGTGCTTTAAACAAGTGGGAGGTAGCTGTGTGATCCATGGACCCTCATTCCTCCCCCATAAAAAGATGAAAGTAGGGCTGTCTGATCAATGAAGCCTGGGTTAGTTTCATGGCCAGGGCTAGGTAGGTATTTCTTCAGGGGAGCTGGCACAGTGATTTTTCTGTAACTGCATTCCTTTTTTTGGTCAGGTTTTTTTTCCCCCAGACAAATAAACATCACTAAGGCTGGCTCAGTTGCTTAATGAATGACAGAGGGATAATGGGGTGTGTACCACTGAGTCCATCACACATCTTTGCTACTGTCTCAGTGCCTCCAGGAGAGCTAAAATGAGGTCCCTCATATTAAATATTTTATCCAGGTCTCTGTTAGGCATCTATGGCCAAGTGCCAGGAAGCATCTATGAGGCCGCCAGCATTTGTGGGCTCCACTTAGCAGGTTCATGAAAGTGAGCATTAAGAGATCATGGCTTTGACAGCCACAGTATTGGCCAGGAGCTTCTTTGGGTACCAGATAAACGTACCTTGGAAACTCATTGCCTCTCAGGATGTTAGCAGGGAAGGGGCCCAGGATAGATCAAAACCCAAAGGACAGAGCCCAGCTCTAACCTAGGTCTTTTCTTTCTCGATGAGACTCATTCTGCTAACTCCTAGCTGAACCACGTGAGACCGCTTACCACTCCCTGGAGGCTCTGTCTTCTTCCAACATCCCCTCCGGGCCTACAGTTTTGACTCTAAATTCCATCTATTGGCCAGAGCACCTAGTTCTCCTGCCTAGAAATGTGCCATTGTAGTGCAGGGCATTTGAGAGTAGGGACCACAATCCAGCATGACTCAAGCATCTATACTTCAAGAACCCAAGAGACTGGAAAACACTGGAGCAGGTCCTGACTGCCTGCTCAAGTATGGGCTTCTCTGGTGATCTATTCTCTCAGGTGACGGAGTGTATCTGTCAAGAAGGAGGCTAAGGTGGGGGTGGGGGGCTTTCTGCTGCTGGGAGCCTGCTTTCTTGTCCTCCCTGGGGGTTCTTTGGCTAGATTGCTCTATGACTGTTGGTTCTCTGTCCCAAGCATCTGTACTGAATCCTTGTCCCCTTTGGAGAGGAAGGGGGTTCACTGTCACTGACTGCACTGTCTGAGAGTTCCTATGGCTCAGGGATAGCTGCTGGATATTCAAGAGTCTCAGCAGCACTTAGCATTGTATAGGTGTGTTTTCCCATCTGGGTGTAGTGGAACGTGGCAGGGCAGGAGGACTATGCTCCATGGAGTCCCTCCAGGACTGAGGCTTCTTTACATAGAGCCCTTCTTTTTTTTTTTTTTTTTTTTGAGACAGGGTTTCTCTGTATAGTCCTGGCTGTCCTGGAACTCACTTTGTAGACCAGGCTGGCCTCGAACTCAGAAATCCGCCTGCCTCTGCCTCCCGGGTGCTGGGATTAAAGGTGTGCGCCACCACGTCCGGCCATAGAGCCCTTCTTTACTGGAGTTTCAGAAAAGGGTCAATCCTACTCTCTCTTCCTCCTTATCTCATACTTCTTATGCCATTGGTCCCAGGTGCTTAAGATGGCCAGACACATTCCTATTGTCACCACCCTTTGTTTGAATGACATTGCATGCAGGAACAGATCTTCAAGCCATTGCTCCTCAGAACCAGGTCCTGAGGCTCAGACCCTTCCTTTTCCCTTTTCTACATCCCATGAACCCCCCACACCTCGGGGGTAGCCGTGAAACATGGATTGAAGGTTCCCGGGTGGTCTCCATCCTCCTGATGCTTATGCCTTGTACTTTGCATCCACAGAGAGTCACTCGGGATCTGCTTGGATGCTAGCTATGTCAAAGTTCTTCCTGCCTCCAAATTAGTATTAGTACATCCTGAGAACAAGGCCATCTGTGTGTGTGTGTGTGTGTGTGTGTGTGTGTGTACTATAACCACAACAGCAAGAATGCCATAAACAGATGCAAAGCATGCATTCTAATTAGCAGCCTGATACCAGGGAGGAGGCAAAGGCTGGGCAGAGGCACAGCCCTGTGTTCTGTAGCTCCCTCCTTTGAAATATTTGGTAATGAGCAGATCTTCAAGCCATTGGGAAGGGAATGGGAAATAAGGGAAATGAAGCCTCTCCTCCAACACCTCCAAGGCTGTCTGCACTGCAGCCTCCTCCCTGCAGATATCTGCAGAGCAGGTACAAGGAGTTTGGCATTCTAGTAGCATCCGTTAGATGATAAATCACAGACACAGCAGTGATGTGTGTTCAATGAGGTGAGTGGATGCTGCATGTGTGAGCTGGAAACCAAGGGTCTGTGGCAAGGCTGTGGGGTGCAGGGCTGTTGATCATGAAGAGGAGCTACAAGCACAGGGCTAGCTATGGTGGCAATGCAGCTGTTTCCACATTGCCCTCTCTGGGACTGTCATACCAGTACAATCCCATAGCCGGGTAACCTGGAGTCAGGTCCTGGCTCACTTAGGAGAGGTTCTGCAGCACTCTGATGGTCAGTTCTCTGGTTAGCAAGATATATCTGATGGGTGACATTTCTAAGTGAACTACAGGCCAGAGACATGTTGTAAGTTTGCCTGTGTGAATGGTTCAGTGGTGAGGGCCTTGGAGCTACATGGCTTCACCGGGTCTAGGTCTTTTCTCTCCAATACTACCACCCCAAATTCTGCCCTCTTTTCTGGGGTTTCTTGCTCACCTTGTTTCACAGTTTTTTCTCCTGCCTGAGGGCCTCCTGAGGGCCTGCCTCTGACAGTAACATCCTAGTAGCCACATCCTGGGCGCAGCTCATTGTCCCTTCCTCTAGGTTCTCCAGTTCCCTTCTCCTTCCCCTGGCCTCCTTTTCCCTCTCCCTCATTTCTTCCTTCCTTCCTTCCTTCCTTCCTTCCTTCCTTCCTTCCTTCCTTCCTTCCTTCCTCCCTCCCTCCCTCCCTCCCTCCCTCCTTCCCTCCCTTCCTCCTTCCTTCTTCATTCCTTCCTTCCTCCTCCCCTCCTTTCTCCCTTCCTTCTCCATCAATATTACTGGATTGTCCCCAGACATCTCTTTTTGCATCTCCTGTCCTTCTCTACTAAGGGATTCTTTGGACCAAACATGACCAGGTGTACCACCTTCCCACTGTTGGCTACCCTATTCTTACCTCCACTTCCGTGTTCCCAGTGGGGCTTCAATTTTAAATGTGTCTTGTTAATTGAGTTTCCAAAATGAATTACCTACAATAAAACTAGGGTATTTATATCCCTTCCCAAAGAGTCATGATATGCTCCTACGCTGTGTTGGGGTGTGAATTAGAGCCCTGGGTAGTGGGCTCCATGGAGAGCTCTTCATCTGTGTGCTTATCCTAGGCCTGTGGTGACCCCTCAGCCACCAGCAGTCACATTTGTCCTCTTAGGGCAGACTCTGTGGCTGGAGAAGTTTTCAAGACACTAAACCTTGGTAGAAGCAAGGCTGTGAGGTAGGAAGTGCGTGTAGCAAGAAAAGAGAGGATCTGGCAGTCCGTCATCACTGGGGGGGGGCAGTCTTGAGAGGGCCTGCATCCCTCTATGCAGGCCCTCCAGGACCGTAGTTCTGCCTTTTCAGTTTTGTTTCTTGTTTTTGAGGCAGGGTACTCTTTCTGTAGACAGGGCTGGCCTGGAGCTCAAAGTTATTTGGTTGCCAATGCCTTCTGACTGCTGGGATGAGAGCTATGTGCCAGGGCCAAGGCTTGTTTCCATTTCTTGTTCCTGAAGCCCCTCCCAGACAGGGCTTAGCCTATAGTGTTCTATCAACTCAGAGGTTCTTAGACATGCCACCAGTCAAGAGATTGAGGCTGGACCACTGTGAATTGGGGATGCTTCTTCTTTGAGTAGAAAATAAAATCTAAGGGGACTGGGATCCTGGAGAGAGGGCTCTTGCTGTTCTTGCAGAGGACCTCAGTTCAGTCCTGTTCCCTACACCCACATGGTGGCTCACAACTTCTGTAACTCCAGTTCCAGGGATCTGACATACTATTCAGGCCTCTGCAGGTACCAGGCAATCTCACAATGTATTATATAAGAAGAAAAACATTTGTTACATACTATATAAATAAATATTCTTAAAGCTTTGAAAGAGAAAAAAGGAAAAGAACACATGGACAATTTTTGACATTTTAAAACTGCAAATGACCTTTAATCCCAGCACTGGGGAGGAAGACTCAGGAGAATTTCTGAGTTCGAGGCCAGCCTGGTCTACAAAGTGAGTTCCAGGACAGCCAGGGCTACACAGAGAAACCCTGTCTCTAAAACAACAACAACAACAACAACAAAAAGCCTGCAGATGAGCCAGGCTTTGTGGCTCACACCTGTGACTGCTAGACAGGGGAGGCAGGAAGGTAAGGGTGCAGGTCGTCCTCAGCTACATAGTAAGTTTGAAGCCAGCCTGAGCTACATGAGACCCTATCTCAGAAAACAAATAAACAAATAAAATTACAAAGGAAAACAAGACAAAAGGTCCTACAAGGTACCTGTCCATCCAGCCAATTCCCCACTTCAGTCAACTTTACCTTTCCAGTAAGTTCTTCCACGGGAGGCCTCCACTCACAAACCCATCTGACCTGCTCTAACAGATGGCAGCAATCACCACATGCCCTTGTGCATAATCTTCTATCATTTGTAGATCTCTCTGTGTCTCTCTCTGTCTCTATCTCTCTCAGTCTCTGTGTGTGTGTGTGTGTGTCTGTGTGTATGTCTATTAGAGAGAGACAGGGTTTCTATGTGTAGTCCTGGCTATCCTACAACTTGCTCTGTAGCCCAGGGTAGCCTTCCTTGAACTCCTATCTGTCTTCACTGTCACTGAGTGCTGGGGTTAAAGGCATGCACCACTACTGGCCTTCCTGCTCTCTCTTTTGATATAACTTTTTTAGACAGGGTCTCATGTAGCTCAGGCTGGCCATGAACTTGCTATATAGTCATAGATGACCTTGAACTCCTGATAATCCTGCCTCCACCCTCCGGTTCTGGAATTACAGATGTGTGGCACCCAGCTACCTGAGTTGATGATTATTTCTGATCAAGACACTGTGGACATTTGAGTTGGTTGTTTGTACAGGGGAGGACGTGTTTAGATAAGTAAATGTGTGCATTGAAAGGCAATATCAAGCTGCCATATGTCTGTGTTGGACAAGGAACTTTAAATATCTCCTAGTCGTGTAGATAAGTAAATAAAATCTGTACATAGAAAGCTAACAGCCTGGAAAAGAGGTGAAGAAGACAGGGGCGGTAGCAGGTAATACTGAGTGCATATCTCATCTTCCTTAACAGGACCTAGCACCTAGTGCATAGAATTCATAAGCCTCTGAGAAGTTCAGAGTGATTTCCTTTGGGACTTGGATAGAGGAGACTCACCCACACTAGTTCTTCTACACATTTCAAAAATAACTGAGCTATGCAGGTGTGTTACTGTGAAAGAAAGAAACCAAATTGAGGTAGCGAAGTGAACGAGTACTAATGTCCAGTGGCCAATCACTGCAGGATCCCACACTTGGGCCTTGCAGTGGGGTGTGCTGGCCAGTGAAGCACAGTCCTGAATTTCCATGGGGGCTGTTTCGGCTGTTAACATTCACATGGACATTCACCAACCAATTGATGCCAATTCTAGATCTCCCTGGCAGAACAATATCTCATAGGCATAATAAAGAGTGGGGACTCTCATAATGTTCTCAGGTGTCTCTTCTAGGGTTAAAACAGCATGGCACGTGCTTGTAACTTGTCCCAGTATTATATGGAGGGGGACAGGGAGGTCTTGGGGGGGTCTAAAAGCCTACTGTCAACATGCTTCAAAGCTTTAATACCTGGGTCCCCATGAAACCCTACTTACCCAGATTAACCCAGAAATCTTGGTAGGAATGGGGTTTTTAAATGTCATTTATAAAATTAGGGTTGCATGAAGTTGAACTTTGAAGGGCCAAAGCCATGTTTCCGTTTTCTGGTATCATTCCTGAGTCCACTCAGGATGGGTGTCAACCTAGTTCTAAATTTACCCTAGCTGTGTTAGGTAGGAATGTGAACCACTAACATCTGTCTATGCAGGCAGGATTTATTTACTATGCAGCATCAGCAATTGTATCTGTGTAAAGGAAACAAACGCACCGGGTCCCCCACGAGAAAAAGAACGAGCTGTTCAAAGTGAAGAGTCAGGATTGGGTCCATGAGACCCCTTTGCCCCAAGCTTATGAGCTCAGGGTTTGTCTCAATCCTGCCTCTTGTTTAACCCTTACAGGACATTTGACAAAGCTTCCTTCCATTGATTTTAGCTTGCCTCTCCCTGTCCCCTTATACTATGATTCTGCATGCATGCTCCAAGTAGACTGTATTTAGCCATAAAAAGATATCCTTTCTGTCTTTCCTAGAGTGTTCTGGGCTTTGCCCTGTTATATAGAACCATTTTGTACCTCCTGAGGAGAGCCATCCTGGAAATGCTAAAAGTCAGAACTTGCACTATCATGGTCTTGAGTTCTTCTGGCCCAGAAGATCTCAACCTGTGTTATCATAACACCTTTGAGGATCGAATGGCACTTTCACAGGGAGTCACCTAAGACCCTCTGGCATATCAGATATTTACATTATAATTCATAACTATAGCAAAATTACATTTTTGAATTAGCAACGAAAATGACTTTATAACTTGGGTTTCACCACAACATGAGGAACTATATTAAGGGGTTGCAGCTTTAGGAAGGCTGAGAACCACTGCTGTAATGGAAGTCACTGGACATACAGAGGATATTGCTTAGCCAGCATGGTCGTAGGGTGTGATAGGAAGCCAGACTTGGGTTTCAGGTACTCACAGCTCACTTTGTGTCTTGACCTTGCAGGTTTTGTCTCCACTGCCAGCTGCCATGGGCAAGCAGAACAGCAAGCTGGGTCCTGAGGTGCTGCAGGACCTGCGGAAACACAGGGAGTTCACCGACCATGAGCCTCAAGAGTGGTACAAGGACTTCCTCAATGACTGTCCCACTGGCCACCTGACCGTGGACAATTTCAAGATCTAGGCCAACTTCTTCCCCTACAGAGAAGCCTCCAAGTTCGCTGAACATGTCTTCCACACCTGTGACACCAACAGTGACAGCTCCATCGACTTCCGAGTATTCATCATTGCTCTGAGTATGACCTCTCGGGGCAAGCTGGAACAGAAGCTCAAGTGGGCCTTCAGCATGTACGACCTAGACAGCAATGGCTACATGAGCTGCAGCGAAATGCTGGAGATAGTGCAGGTACCTGCACTTGACAGGGCCTGACGCATGGGGAGTGCAGGCATCCAGGACCCGCATCCATGGCCCCATACACCAGGTCATTCCTCTGCCCACTTGCTACCTGGTGTACTAAAAAACTGCATCTTTGCAGAGAGTAACAATAAAAACCAAGCATCTATTGATTGCTTGCTGGACATCAGGCCCCAGCTGAGCTTATCCATCAGGTTTATTCACACAATTCTATAAAACGGGTCTTTTTTTTATTTTCAACCTCTAATGAGATCTGAGGCTCAGATAGGTGATTAAGAATTGTCAAAGCAAGAACTGGGAAAATGGCTCAGTGGAGAAGAACACTTGATACCCAGCATGAGGACATGAGTTCTGATCCCAATACCCATGGAAAAGTCAGGAGTGGCTGAGCATGCCTGAATCCCTAGAACTAGGGGACAAGTAAGTCCCAGAAGCTTGCTGAGCAGGCAGCCTAGCTACAGTGGTAAGCCCTGGCCGGGTTCAGTGAGAGAGAAAAGGGAATCTTGTGAACACCGGTATTCCTGTTTGGCCTTTGCACGGGTGGGTGTTCATCTGCACACACATGTATAACATACACACACATTAGCTGTCTATAGGGCTTCCTATAGAAATCAGAATGACACACTAAAGGATGAGTCAGCAGTCAATTCTTTACAGGAGTGATGCTTATGTGCACCCTGCATCAGTCCTGCTCCATGCTCTAAACCATCTCTGTATTTGGTCCAGTGAGCTGACTCTGTGGGTAAAGGTGCTTGCTACCAAGCCTGGCAGCCTGGGTTTGATCCCTAAGACCCACATGGTAGGAAAAGAGAACCAGCTTCCACAAGTTGTCCACTGGATTCCACATGAGATCACCTCCCCCAAATAAATAATTACATACATCCATAAAATAAGTAAAGTAGTTATATACAGTGCCTAATACAATGGCTATAGATGTTAATAATAATTTGTATTATTTGGGAAATAACAAGAAACTGTCTGTGTACCTCCAGTTTCATTTTCTAGACTATTTCCCACCTGTAGTTTTTTGAATCTGCAAATTCAGGACCCATGGGTGGGCAGGGCTCAATGTATTTCCCCTTTGACCTTCCCTCCAGGATTTCCCAGATCCCCACCAAAGATCCTCCTTTCAGACAGATGCTTTGCCACACAACCTCCCCTCTACTCTGAACCAAGGAGCCCTCCATTCTTCCACGCCCCAGCTGTATCCTGTGCTCTTGAAAGTCACTTAAACTTTCCTGGCTCCCTTTGCCTAGCACCTTGTCTGTGAGACTTGTTCTGATGAGAGAAGGGTCCTGACTCTGCCCTGTCCATGCTCCTTGGTTAGCTGAGCGAGGACCATAACCCACCTTCCATCCTCCAGAGCACAGTCACAGATGCCCCTTTGCAGGCCATCTACAAGATGGTGTCCTCCGTGATGAAGATGCCTGAGGACGAGTTCACGACAGAGAAGCAAACAGACAAGATACTCAGGCAGATGGACACAAACTATGAAGGTAGGAAACATGGCAGAAGTTAGAGTGTGGGGTGGGAGGAGGGGATTAGGAGAGGGGGTCGTGGTGGGGAGAGGGGAGTAGATGAGCCTGTGAAACTGTTGATGGCACAGAGGTGTTTGGGATATACCCTCAACCCTATTCAGTCCTGCCCTTTTCTAGCCCACTTCATTCAGCTTTGATTGAGGGAGGGAGAATAGAATTCAGGGTCAGGTAAACCTAGCCTGCATCCTGCACCCTTCCTAGGGTTCTATAACCATGGGCATGTCAGTAGACCCTCTGAGCTGTAGGCTTCATCCCTGTTGTCTGAGTTAGGGTTTCCATTGCTCTGATGACACACCATGGCCAAAAGCAACTTGGGGAGGAAAGGGTTTATTCACTCATAGTTTCCACATAACAGTTCATCATCAAAAGCAGTGAGGGCAGGACTCAAACAGGGCAGGAACCTGAAGGCAGGAGCTGATATAGAGATGATGAAAGGGTTGCTACCTCCTGGCTTGCTCCCCATGGCTTGCTTGGCCTACTTTCTTATAGAACTCAGGATCACTAGCCCAGAGTTGTACCACCTACAATGGGCTGGACTCTGCTCCATCAATCACTAGTTAAGAAAATACCCTCTGGTCAGGCATGGTGGCACATGTCTTTAATCGGAGCTCATAGGAGACAGGAGGCTCTCTGTGAGTTCAAGGCTAACTTGGTCTAAAAAATGAGTTCTAGGACAGCCAGGGCTGTTACACAGAGAAACCTTGTTTCAATAAACAAAACAAAACAAAAGGGAGGAAAGGAGGGAGAGAGGGAGAGATGTAGTAAGACAGAGAGAGAGAGAGAGAGAGAGAGAGAAACGCCCTACAGGTTTTCCAGCAGACACGTTCGCAACTGAGGCTCCCTCTTTCCTGATAACTATAACTTGTATCAAGCTGACATAAAATTAGCCAGCACACATGTTGACAGAAACAGTGGTCTTACTATTTCCACAAGTATATATGCGGAGGGGAGGAAGGTCATACTGGTGGCTGAGAGGTGAGACACTGAATCAAGTGGCATTGAGTCTTGGGATTCTGAGAGGCCGTCCAGGCCATCATCCTGAGATGTGAGGCACCCTGGATACTCATGGGGCTCATCAAACATAGAAGCCACTGAGCCTCATCTTACCTAGGACTCTGAGGTCTCAGGAGGAGGTGACGTGGTGAGAGGTCCTGCTGTGCCTTGGCTGAGTTTCTCACAGGACCTCAGCAAGGGTGAGGTAGCTGCATGCTGAGTTAATTCTGCCCCTCTGTGGCTTTGTAGAGCCAAGACTGGTTGGGTTTTGTTCCAACAGGAAATGCAGCATTAAGGCATGAAAGGCTCCCCAGGTCGCACTGAGATTGAATGTAAGCTAATGCATAGGGAAGAGCAGTGAACAGCCTCCAGTGCTCTGTGCAGGTGAGCTGAGGACCAGGCTCAGTGGGACTCAAGGCTCCAGGGAACTGTAGACAGCAAAAACTTTCCAGACAGCAAGGAAATGCTTTCAAAACATGTCCACACACAAAGCAATGCAGCCTATTGCCTGGTGCTGCCTTTCAGCCATTTTCTAAAGTGTTCTTACTCTCTGTGTACTATGACGCGGAGGCTTGTGTTCCAACAGACCAAACTGGGGCTTGCCCACTTCCCAGGTTTGGCTTTCTTCTCCGTGAAATGGGGATAAGCCCACTGGTGTGGATGTGAGTCTAAAGTAGCACTATGTTGGTGGCACACGTAACATGGAGGGCCATTGTTTCTGATTGTCAAAGCCAGGACCTTCACCAGTTTCAGAGTGGAGACCGTGTCCCCACTGTGCACTTGTCCAATTGTTTGTGTCTCACAATGGAGGCCACTGAGTGCATACTCTGCCCTGTAAGCCAGGGGCCACTTGCTTAGCACTCAAGAGATGAGAAGTCTGGGCTGTCAGAGAAACTGGTACAGAATAGGACAAGAATAGGACAGCAAAGGTGGATAGCTCTCAACATCCGAAGCTGACAAGAGTCTACACTAGGGGGCGCTGTGATAGTTTTAACTGTCAACCTGACTCAGTTTAGAATCACCTCAGAATTCTTTTTTTTTTAATGATTTTAATTTTTATTTTATTTTAGATTTAGTATTTATTTTCTACATGAGCGTTTACCTGAATGTATGTTTGTGTAATATGTTAGAGGCCAGAAAAGGGCACTGGGTCGCCCTGGAACTGGAGTTACAAATGATTGGGAACCGCCCTATGGATGCTCTGGACTTTATCCAGGACCCTCTGAAAAAGCAGCAACTGCTCTTAACTGCTGAGCCATCTCCCAGCGCTAGAGGAGTCTTTTTTTGCTTGTCGATTTGTTTTTTAGAGTCATGGTTTCTCTGTGTAGCCCTGGCTGTGATGGAACTTGCTGTTTAGACCATGTTGGATTTGAACCCAGAGATCCACTGGCCTCTGCCACCTGAGTACTGGGATTAAAGATGTGTGCCACCACTGCTCAGCTCAGAAGATTCTTTTTTTTTTTTTTTTGATATCTCTTTTTTTCTTATTACGTATTTTCCTCAATTACATTTCCAATGCTGTCCCAAAAGTCCCCCATACCCCCCCCACTTCCCTACCCACCCATTCCCATTCTTTTGGCCCTGGCATTCCCCTGTATTGGGGCATATAAAGTTTGCATGTCCAATGGGCCTTTCATTCCAGTGATGGCCGACTAGGCCATCTTTAGATACATATGCATCTAGAGACAAGAGCTCCGGGGTACTGGTTAGTTCATCATGTTGTTCCCCCTATAGGGTTGCATATCCCTTTAACTCCTTGGGTAATTTCTCTAGCTTCTCCATTGGGAGCCCTGTGATCCATCCAATAGCTGACAGTGAGCATCCACTTTTGTGTTTGTTTGGCCCCAGCATAGTTTCCAGAAGATTCTTAATGAATTATCTAAATCAGTGATTCTCAACCTACGGGTTCCAACCCCTTTGGGGGATCAAATGAACTTTCCCCAGAGGTGGCCTAAGACCAACAGAAAACACAAATTTTCCTATTCAGATTCATAACAATAGTGTAATCACAGTTATGAAGTAGCAGTGAAAATAATCTTATGGTTGAGGGTCACTACAACACAAGGAACTGCATTAAAGGGTCACAGCATTAGGAAGGCTGAGAACCACTCATCTAGATCATGGCAGTCTATGAGCATGCCTGTTGGGGGTTGTGCTGGTGGTTAATTGATGCGGGAAACCCCATTACTATTCTCTAGACAGGGGCCCTGAACAGTGTAATAAAGGGAAAAGAAGAGTATCAGAAAAGAAGTGCAGAGTCTCATTATGAGCCAGGTGCTCATACCTCTATTCTTTCTGCCCTGTGAGGTTTTAAAGCCTTGACTTCCTGAAGTGATGAATTGTAACCTAGAAGTAAACCAAGGAAAACTTCCTCCCTTAAGTTGCTTTTAGTCAGGGGATTTTTATCACAGTAACAGAAATGTAATTTGACCTGCAGCCATAATTTGTCCTGTCTCCCAGTTGCCCCAGATCGTGGTGGCTCTCCAGGCCTCTAGGTGGGGCTATCAGCTTACATCAGGCCCCAGAGTTCATTACCAAACCTAACCTCATGACTAGTGCTCAGTCCCCACTACCTATACCTTGAAAGGAGACCCAGCTCTTACAAGTTGTCCTCTGACCACATGTGTGCCTGAAAATGACATATGTCCCCATATGTGTGTGTGTGTGTGTGTGTGTGTGTGTGTGTGTGTGTGTGTGTGTGGCGGTGGTTGTGGAGACTAGACATTGTCCATTTTCCAGAGGGTTCCAGACTTTAACCAGAGCACTGGCTAATCCTAAGTCTCCCTCTTCCATTCCTCAGGCAAAATGTCCCTGGAAGAATTCGACAAAGGTGCCAAGAGTGACCATCCATTGTCCAGTTGCTGCAGTGTGATCCCAGCAGTGCTAGCCAGTTCTGAGGGGAATGGGCTTTACACAGTTATGAGAAACACAGGCTTGACCTGCCATCTTCAGCTTTGCTTGCAAAAGTGGATTTCTCCGTGATTTCTCCTGCTCTCTCGGGACCTGGGTCCAGGCAGCACATCACACTCACCTGGTCTGGCTGGATGCAGCTCCCTCCTCTATCAGATTTGATAGATGTCTCTCCCCATCCAGTCCAGGCTGGTTCCTTCCAAGGTTTCAAGTGTTCTCAGCTGTAGGGCTCCTTTCCTGCCCACAGAGGGCCTGGAGGCCCTTAAGGACACCAGACAGGACAATTCAGTATCTTACCGAGACCAGCTGATTTTGTGAGGATGAAGAACATGGAGAGCAGACAGGTAAGCCCTTCCTGTGCATGGCTCCACCTCCCTTGTTTACTTTCTCTGACCAAAGTTGCTTGCATGTATATACCATGGTATCCTTACTTTTAATATATATGTTTTGTATAAAGTGAGAAGGTTCAGCCCCTGTATTTAAAGCCTCTGACTGACCTTAAAGCATGGTCCTCTGTGGCTTGTGATTCTCCCCACCCCCAAGTCTGGCTGTGCTGTGGTATTTATGTATTCATTTGCCTAATTACACAGGAGATGCATGCATGCCCAGGGCTGTGGACATCTGCCCTCCGTCCTGCAAACACAGGTGTTCCTGTGTGCTCCGTCCTTCCTTTAGATTGGTCTGACATATTAAAATGATCAAATAAACCAAGGTCTGTTAGTGTCCTGTGTTTCCCCAAGCACTCTGTTTATGGTTCACTCTCCAGTGAGTGTGGGGATAAAGCAGATAAGTGGTAGACATGGGGAAAGTCCTTAAATGTCTGGAACAGCGAGAATTTAAGTCAGAGAGGAGTCCATGCCAGCCTTTCTCCACTCAGTGGGCTCCACACACAGCAAGGCCATTGGCCCTCCTGCTTAAAGCCACAGAACCTGTAGACTTAGCCCCAGACCGTCTGATGATGTTCAGGAAGCACCCACTGAGCACCTGTCCTGGGTGAGCACTGGAGACTCTGAGATTGGCCAGACATTGTCTTTGCTCCCACCTCACTTCAAGGAGAAAGGTGCTGTTGGCTATAAGGTGTTTTAGATATTAGACAGAAACAGTCCCTCAGGACAAAAAAGGGCATGTGCCTTGGTTAATGTCACCCAGCAATCTTGCAAGCCATCCAGCGGCTCACATGGACGGGGTACACCTGAGTGGCAGGCCAGCAATTAAGGAAAGGGAAACTAGGCGGATGAGAGAGAAATGGAGCCAAGACAGTGTTCTGATCAAGGCTCAAATATTTAATTGCGAATGCACTTATAAAGGTGGAGTGGGGGAGGCCCATTCCTGCCATTTCATCCTTGGAGGCTGGAACCAGCTGCAGGTGATTATGTGCAGGATAGGGCATACTCTCCAGAATAGCTCTGGGGTCTCCCAGCAAGTAGCAGTATCTTTTTAAAACGTTTTTATTAGGTATTTTCCCTAATTACATTTCCAATGCTATCCCAAAAGTACCCCATACCCTCCCCTCCACTCCCCTAACCACCTACTCCCACGTTTTGGCCCTGGTGTTCCCCTGTACTGGGGCATATAAAGTTTGCATGTCCAATGGGCCTCTCTGTCCAGTTATGGCCGATTAGGCCATTTTTTGATACATATGCTGCTAGAGTCAAGAGCTCCGGGGTACTGGTTAGTTCATAATGTTGTTGCACCTATAGGGTTGCAGATCCCTTTAGCTCCTTGGATACTCTCTCTAGCTCCTCCATTGGGGGCCCTGTGATCCATCCAATGGCTGACTGTGAGCATCCATTTAAGTGTTTGCTAGGCCCCGGCATAGTCTCACAAGAGACAGCTATATATCAGGGTCCTTTCAGCAAAATCTTGCTAGTGTATGCAGTGGTGTCATCGTTTGGAGGCTGATTATGGGATGGATCCCTGGATATGGCAGTCTCTAGATGGTCCATCCTTTTGTCTCAGCTCCAAACTTTGTCTCTGTAATGCCTTCCATGGGTGTTTTGTTCCCAATTCTAAGAAGGGGCAAAGTGTCCACACTTTGGTCTTCGTTCTTCTTCAGTTTCATGTGTTTTGCAAATTGTATCTTATATCTCAGGCATACTAACTTTCTGGGCTAATATCCACTTATCAGTGAATACATATCATTTGAGTTCTTTTGTTATTGGGTTACCTCACTCAGGATGGTGCCCTCCAGGTCCAACCATTTGCTTAGGAATTTCATAAATTCATTGTTTTTAATAGCTGAGTAGTATTCCATTGTGTAAATGTACCACATTTTCTGTATCCATTTCTCTGTTGAGGGGCATCTGGGCTCTTTCCAGCTTCTGGCTATTATAAACAAGACTGCTATGAACATAGTGGATCATGTGTCCTTCTTACCTGTTGGAACATCTTCTGGATATATGCCCAGGAGAGGTATTGCGGGATGCTATGGTAGTACTATGTCCAATTTTCTGAGGAACCGCCAGATTGATTTCCACAGTGGTTGTACAAGCTTGCAATTCCACCAACAATGGAGGAGTGTTCCTCTTTCTCCACATCCTCTCCAGCATCTGCTGTCACCTGAATTTTTGATCTTAGCCATTCTGACTGGTGTGAGATGGAATCTCAGGGTTGTTTTTATTTGCATTTCCCTGATGATTAAGGATGCTGAACATTTTTTCAGGTGCTTCTCAGCCATTCAGTATTCCTCAGGTGAGAATTCTTTGTTCAGCTCTGAGCCCCATTTTTTTAATGGGGTTATTTGATTTTCTGGAGTCCATATTCTTGCGTTCTTTATATATATTGGATATTAGTCCCCTACCTGATTTAGGATAGGTAAAGATCCTTTCCCAATCTGTTGGTGGCCTTTTTGTCTTATTGACGGTATCTTTTGCCTTACAGAAGCTTTACAGTTTCACGAGGTCCCATTTGTCAATTCTCGATCTTACAGCACAAGCCATTGCTGTTCTATTCAGGAATTTTCCCCCCTGTGCCCATATCTTTGAGGCTTTTCCCCACTTTCTCCTCTATAAGTTTCAGTGTCTCTTGTTTAAAGTGGAGTTCATTGATCCATTTAGATTTGACTTAGTACAAGGAGATAGGAATGGATCAATTCGATTTCTTCTACATGATAACCACCAGTTGTGCCAGCACCATTTGTTGAAAATGCTGTCTTTTTTCCACTGGATGGTTTTAGCTCCCTTGTCGAAGATCAAGTGACCATAGGTGTGTGGGTTCATTTCTGGGTCTTCAATTCTATTCCATTGGTCTACTTGTCTGTCACTATACCAGTACCATGCAGTTTTTATCACAATTGCTCTGTAGTAAAGCTTTAGGTCAGGCATGGTGATTCCACCAGAGGTTCTTTTATCCTTGAGAAGAATTTTTGCTATCCTAGGGTTTTTGTTATTCCAGATGAATTTGCAAAAGGTCACAGCAAGAGTGAGGATCATCTCTACATGACAGGAGAGCCAGAAGGAGAGCAAACACTGAGCCTCCCCTCAGTTCCCTGGAGAGGGCACAAGCCAGGCTGTTGAAGGAGCCAAATACACTTGTGTGAGCACGGCATAGGTATGCAAGTTTGTGGGCCTCAGAGCCATGGAGATTCAGCATGAAAGAGCCTAGAACTGCAGAATTATTCAGAGACATATTTCCAGTTAGTGCTCCTTAAATCATGGCCAGTGTCACAGTAAGAGCATCACTGTGTGTGCCACACCAGAGCAGGTTGAAACATGAAACACACACCAGGCAGGGGTCCCCACTGGTTGGGAGCCAAGCTGTCCACATAGATTCATTCTGACTGTCTTCAACACATCATGGATGTTTCTATGGTTTGCAGCCTCTAGCCAGGCCCTTACTGCTACAGTTCTGTTATACCCAATCTTCATCTCTGGACCATAGTCATGGCCACATCTACCAGGATGCAAGGGCCGAGCCCAGGTGGGAACTGTAAGCCTCACTGCCAGGGTAAAAATGGGGGTAGGATGTGTGTAACTCCTGTTTCTGTAAGGGGGACTAGGCAGGCATTGCAGACAAAGGGGCCAATAATAAGAAATAGGACTTTTGCTAGTACTGGAATCTGGCTTTATTTATTCTGGTGAGATCACACCTTAGTGCTGTCTCTCAAAGGAGGAAAGGGTTTCCAGGCAACATAGCTGTTAAGAGACAGGCCTCAGTAACTCAAATGAGATCCCTGGCTTCTTGCTTTATACCATCTCTGACCCTTTCTCCTGTTTGTCCTCTGAGCTCAGCCATAGGAAGAAGGATGTCACAGGGAGAGATGGCCTTCTCAGACTGCATCTTAAGTGTCACCAAAGAGTCAAGCAAGTAAATGTAGTCATTCCAGATGGGAGGGAGTGACCAGTGAATAGGCCTGATGTTTAGTGTCTATGGTGGTTTGAATAAAATCAATCCCGATGGAGATTTTTGAATACTTAGTCACTAGACAGTGGCACTATTTGAAGGGATTAGAGGATTAATAGGTGTTGGAGGAAGTATGTTACTGGGGTTGGCTTTGAGGTTTCAAAACTCATGGCAAGCCAAGGATATCTCTCTAGACCAGTGGATCAGGATGGCCAGTGGAAAGCTGGGTGTGGTGGCGCACTCCTTTAATCCCAGCACTTGGGAGGCAGAGGCAGGCAGATTTCTGAGTTTGAGGTCAGCCTGATCTACAAAGTGAGTTCCAGGACAGCCAGGGCTATACAGAAAAACCCTGTCTTGAAAAACCAAAAAAAAAAAAAAAAGGATGGCCAGTGGATCAGGACATAAATTTTCAGCTATTGCTCTGGTGTCACATCTGCCTGTGTGCTCTGTGTGCTGTTATGCTTCACCCCCTCCCTCCCCATCCTCCAATGATGATAATGGAGTAAACCTCTGAAGCTGTTAAATGCTTTCTTCTATAAGAGCTGCCTTGGTCATGGTGTCAATTCACAGCAATAGAACAATGACTAAGACAGCATTGATTATCAATGTGCTGTAATCTAGAATGACCTATACACAAACCTCTGGGCATATCTGTGAGGGGGTTTCTAGTTTTTGTTAATCTAGTGTGGGAAGACCCTAAAAGTGAACAGTAGCATTCTCTTTCTTCCTGATAAGAAACAGTGCCACCGGCTGTCTCATGCCTGTCA
Source organism: Mus caroli (assembly GCF_978045245.1). Classification (NCBI taxonomy): domain Eukaryota; kingdom Metazoa; phylum Chordata; class Mammalia; order Rodentia; family Muridae; genus Mus; species Mus caroli. Next base: position 18,104,707 of record NW_028227269.1, on the reverse strand, counting down.
CCAAGTCAGACTCTCAGACTATGAGCCAAAACAAATACTCCCTGCAGATGCTTTTGTCAAGTATTTGATCATAGCTAAGAGAAAAGTAACTGGGGCTGGGTGGTGGTTGCTGCGGCTGGGTGGTGGTTGCTGCGGCTGCAACACAGGCCTTTTATCCCATCACTCAGGAGGCAGAGGCAGAGGCAGGTGGATCTCTTTGTGGGTTTGGTGCCAGCCTGGTCTACAGAGCAAGTTCTACACAGAGAAACTTTGTCACAAAAAAAAAAAAAGAAAGAAAGAAAGAAAGAAAGAAAGAAAGAAAGAAAGAAAGAAAGAAAAGAAAAAGAAGCTTTTACCCTAGGTAACTTGGTGATTTTGTTGTTGTTTGTTTTGTGGTTGTTATTTTTGTTGTTTTAACTTGGTCTTTATTTTGTTGTAGCCTCCCCCTCACCCAGCCTGGAACCTGTTTGCTCAGGGGTGGAGCTTCCTGCTCATTCGTCCTGCCTCGCCTACTGCTGGACCGTGCGCTTTTTTTGTTTGGAGCGACACACGTGCTCACTCTGCTACTGGACCCTGAGATTGCTTGGCGGGAATCGGGTCCCCTCACCCTTCCTTTATAACTGAGTGTCTGAACAAGTAAAATAGAGCTTTGATCAGAACCTGTCTTGGCTCCGTTTCTTCTTTCTCCCCGTCTAGTTTCCTCTCTTTTCAGCTCGAGCTGCCATCTCAGTTGAACCGTTCACGTTGCGGGCTGCTGGCCAGCCCCCAACAGTTTGGCGCCAGAACTGGGACCTGAAGAATGGCAGAGGGATGCTAAGAGAAACGCTGCTGGTGTGGAGCTCCACAGGAAAGGATCTTCATATTGGGCACCAGAACAACAGACAGGTACATATGCTAGCGCTAGCTTAAAATTTCAGTTTTGTAAAGTGTTGCCTAGGATGCGGTAGGATACGAATTAAGCTTGGATCAGTGCTAACCCAATGCTGGTTCTGCTTGGGTCAGCAGTGTGTTAATCGGAACTAGAAATGGAAACAGGTGGTGTGCCGCAGCTTTTTAGGAAGCTGCTTAGGTGGAAGAAGAAAGGGTTTAAAGTTATGGATCAGGCGGATTGCCCCAGTTTAAAAATGTAAAAGAAAAAAAAATGCATCATGAGGGAGGAAAATGTCCCAAAAGGCAGAGAGAAATTTCAGGAGTGCCATACTTTGTTCTCTCTGGGCTTTATAGCAAGAGTACTGTGTCCCCTTTTGTGTCTTGCCTAATGTCTGGTGCACCAATCTGTTCTCGTGTTCAATTCATGTATGTTCGTGTCCAGTCTGTATGAATGAATGTTCTATGTTTTATGTTGGATAATAAAGATGGTATAAAAAACTTTATCTGCAAAGCCGAGAGCTGCCACGTGCTTCAGCCAGGAACCAGACACGTGGCAGGAGGGCCCCTGCTGGAAAAACTGTTCGTTTTAAGAAAAAGGAGCGAGTGCACAGCCTCTTAGTTTCGGAGTAAAAAATCTGATAAATGGTTCATGATTAATGTGTTTGACAATGGTAAAGTGCTTTTTTATTCTATGATTGTAGCTACAAAAATTAATATTCTCTGATTGGTTTAAAATTAACTGCTTCATTTGGTTCTTTTTTATTGATAATGTGCTCTACATGTTTTCACATTCAGCTCATAAGTTGTTGGTTAAGATTAATAATTGTTACATTGCTATGTAGAGATGGTTAGTATTAAATTTGATAACTCAAGTTTAGAGTCCTTCCGACACGTGGCCTAAGCCAGGCCAAGAGGCTGGGTCTCTAAAGATATTTCTAGTTTAGAAAATAATTAATGTGGTTCCTATCCTAAATAGTAAAATTTAAGATAAGATTTAAGGCAATGCCTCTTTATTGATTTTAAAAATGATAAATTGTTTTAAACTTAGGTTTTGCTTTCCCAAAGTTGTAGGTATTATCCTAACCTTGCACAAAAAACTTAAAAATTATGGTTAAAATTGCCATTGTTCCATTGACTACAGCTTGCAGTTTGATTGCAAATTTAAGATTGATGCTCAGATTAAAAAGTATTTTACGTTTGAGTCAATACAGGGCTCTGGGCAGCCCCAGAGCGGCTTGTGGCTTTCTTGTGTTTTGCAAACAGTGCCCGAGAAAGTTTTTCCCTGTGTTCAAGAAAATTTCCTTTTAACAGTGTTGCAGATCTATTCAGATGTTTAATAATGCTTAAATTCAAAGATTTTTGCTTCTAGTAAACTGGCAATCACTAGAAAATTTTGCCTCTAGGTATGGCTAATATAACTTTACATAATGTAAGAAAAATTTTTATTGTTTCTGCTTCTATACAAGAAGCCAAGAGTTTTAATCTTTCAGTGTATATTGTTTCCTAAGTGGAAAGTATTTTATTATTAACTAATGCTTCTCAAGGGAAGTTTACCTTAAATCCTTGCTCTCACCCAAAAGATTCAGAGACAATATCCTTTTATTACTTAGTGTTTTAGTTTACTACAAAAGATTTTACAAAAAATAAAGAAAGCTTTTATAATTGTTGTTAATTGGTAATTTAAAATTAGTTGTGCCCAAGACAATTCTTTGGCCAGAAAAAACATTATTGTAAAGTCATTTTTCTCATCCTCCCAGCTGATCGTTGGCCCACATGGGCCCAACTAGCTGCTGTGGGGCGGAGTCTTAAGACACACAGTTTCCCCTGTTCCAGCACAAATAATCTAGTTGTGTGCTGTAGATGGTGCTTTAAAATACTAACAATCAAACCTTAATTTGTATATTAATAGTCAATGCCATATCTCTGAACTCACAATTGCTTAAAATTGTTCATCCCTCAGATACTATTAATTCTCAAATTTGCAATTGCTTATGCGTATACAACTCATAGAAAAAATGCTGTCCTTTTAAGAAGGTAGTTTTTAGACATGTATTGAATTGTCCTAATTGCCTGGACATTTTTAATACAATGCCAAGATAAATTTATATCAGACAGTCCAAAGGTCATCCATATAAATAGGTTGGATATATAACCTCGTTCTTTATAGATTCATAACAGTTATGGTTTAAGATAATATTTTAGTATTCTTAAAGATTGTGCATGTATAATTCCTTTTAGTGTCCTCAGTTACTACTTGTTTCCACATAATGGTGTTAATTCTTGACGACTTTTTACTTAATAATTTGCTACAAATAAATGCTCTTATTTCTAGTTAATAAATAAATTATGCACATGTGACTCTTAATAACTTTTCAAGCTTTCTAGTTACAACCGTTCCTTAAGAAAAATGATTGAAAGTGCAATTAGTCACTGCCCCTTTACAGCCAAGTATTTAAAATGTTTTGTCCAACAAGTTATTAATTCAAAAGGTTAGATATTGTGAAATTTTAAAACTTTAAACTTCTTAAAAGACAAAAGAGAGAAACTGTATCCCCATATATACTATTTAGTGCATTCCTATGCACACTATTTAAATCATACCTTTATTTTCAAAATTTGAGATTAAAATGTCAAATTTAATAAATGCTTTTTAGTATCTTAAAAGAATCTACTTATCGGCTTATAGATTGATCCTAAAACAGCTACCTTATTAGGAAAGGGAAAAACAGGTTCTCTCCACAGAATGCTGCAGAAGGATATTAGTAATTCGTGTGCCGAGCTGGCAGGTAAGTTAACTCAGTGTCCTGATAGAAATAACTAAAAAACTAAATTAAATTCATGTCTTAGATCCATCCTTGCTTGTCATTTTTCCAGTATAGACTAGCTTCTAGCCTTTTAACTTTATGGCAATAGTTCATCAGAGACTGTATATTCAGACTTAGTAAAATTAGTCATTTAATAGAGTCATAATGATTTTTCTCTTTTCTTCAGTGTGACCAGCCATCCTAACTCAATCTTAGACTGGTCTAATATTCAGTCCAATATTAGAGATTCCTATATTCTAAATTACCTAGCAAAGTTAATTCAGAGCACATCCCCCACTTCCAGAGAGTCTCTGGCCTTTTTCCTATTCTAAAACCAGCCCAGAGACTGAGCTTGTGCCTTGTTAATTTGCAACTGAATAAAGTACCTGGACTTCTCCAAAAAGAAAATTTACATTGCTGCTTTCTCATTGTCTAGATCTCTTTCTTTTTTCAAGCAGGTCAATCTACATTCTCCAGCCGGACCAGCAGGCGTACTTTCCCCTCCCCCAAGAGCACACAGGTGGCAACTACTATCTTCCTTCCAAGGACATTCCAGCACGTGGCTTTTAGTATGAGTTAGAAATTGGCTTACCAAGAGGGCTAGGGAAGTAGAAATTTCAAATATTAATAGAGATTAGTTTTTATTTTGATAGAGACGGGCTTAGTCCCTTAGCTGGCCTCTGGCTTTTCACCCTTGCTGTTACTGCAAGGTGTCATTAGTTCCTCAGGCTATGGGAATAACAGGGATGAGGAGGAAAGACTTCCAGCTCCTATTTTAGCCACAAATCGTGGTGTTACTAATGACATAATTCTTGCCTAGGCCTTGCTAAATCTGAGGTTGACAATTCTCCTTTAGGAGCTGCACAGTACTCAGAACTGTGCATACTGGTTCGTGATCATATGAATACAGTATAGGTATCGCTTGGTGCAGAGAATTACTGCAGGGGAAGGTCCAGCTTGACTGTTTCTGAGTTCCCTGTGTGATATACTCGGTTTAAAATGGAGGTTGGTATCTATCTATCTATATCTATATCTAGCTATATCTATATCTCTCTCTATATATATTTAAGGCTCTGCCTCCCCCTCCCCAAAAGGTACCAAGAGCCACAGGTGTGGGTCGTGATAGCACCCACAAGAGGAATCGGGTCAATATCCACCCAAGCCAAGGTTAAAAGCCCACTCATCTACGGATGAGAAAATCATTTGATCACCTCAGTTAAGCGTTGCCTTATTAAACTTAATTAATAGGGGGGAAAGAGGTTGGAGACCATACTGTTGAAAGGGCAAGCCCTTCACAGCCTCCCACCCTATAAATAAAAAAGCCAATTGGCCTTGTACTACAGAGCCGGTTGTCACCCCCTTTCTCCCTGTTTCCCACCTGTCATCCAAAATGCAGAGAAATATCAACTCAGTGTTATTCTTAATAGAGTACAGTTCAATTTTGTTTAGCCAGGGTTCCAACGCCCTACTTAAAAATTCAACTAGGAAGTTACCTATTCAGCACTAATTAGCATTATAAGTCAGACCCTACTGCTCAAGGCCTTTCTGTTGTTTACTAGGATAGAAAGGACAGTCTTAGCCAGATACAGTTTACCATTAGAAAGGTTAGGGAATCCCACGGAAACAGGTTTTTTTCTTTAGCCCTAAGAATTCAGGCAGAACTATTGAGCATAGATAAATTTTTTGCCTCAGGACAGCCTTTTCTCTTTTTTATTTTTATTTTTGTTAACAAAAGGGCAGAGATGTAGCCTTCCCCTCACCCAGCCTGGAACCTGTTTGCTCGGGGGTGGAGCTTCCTGCTCATTCGTCCTGCCTCGCCTACTGCTGGACCGTGCGCTTTTTTGTTTGGAGCGACACACGTGCTCACTCTGCTACTGGACCCTGAGATTGCTTGGCGGGAATCGGGTCCCCTCCCCCTTCCTTTAAAACTGAGTGTCTGAAGCCGGGCGTGGTGACACACGCCTTTAATCCCAGCACTTGGGAGGCAGAGGCAGGCGGATTTCTGAGTTCGAGGCCATCCTGGTCTACGAAGTGAGTTCCAGGACAGCCAGAGCTATACAGAGAAACCCTGTCTCGAAAAACCAAAAAAAAAAAGAAAAAAAAAAAAACTGAGTGTCTGAACAAGTAAAATAGAGCTTTGATCAGAACCTGTCTTGGCTCCGTTTCTTTTTTCTCCCCGTCTAGTTTCCTCTCTTTTCAGCTTGAGCTGCCATCTCAGTTGAACCGTTCATGTTGCGGGCTGCTGGTCGGCCCCCAACATTTTGTCAGGACAGATTTTCTTTATTTGTAGTCCTGGGTGTCCTGGAACTTAAGCTGTAGACCAGGCTAGCCTTGAACTCACAGAGATCTGTCTACCTCTGCCTCCTGAGGGCTAGGAATTAAAGACACGTGCCACCATCACCCGGCTCTAACTTGTCTTTTAATCGGCTTATTGAGGATGGATATCTGACCCTGACTTGGAGCACTGATTGTGACCCTCAAGTTCAATAACACTGTCTCGAAAACAAACAAACAAACAAACAAACAATTTTAAAAAATGTTTTTAAACAGCAGACTCCTCCTCGTGCAGCCCTCATGGAATATAAAAAGAGAAGTGTACAGGAGAACATGGAAATCCTGTTTCAGGACACATTTCCTTTGGGATTTAAATACGCAGTATGTAGAGGAAGGGAACCAGCCCTGTATGCTAGACCTCAAAGCCAAAGCTGCCTTGCTTTCTACACAGGCACATGCATTTTTGGCAATAAAGGATGTGATAGGCCCCAGGGAGGCAGTGTTCCTGTTGATAGCTGTTTCCATGGTAACAACAGGCCTGGCTACAAATAGGTAGAAAAGGCTGATGTTACTAACCTTGGAACTCACCGGGAAGCTGATTATGTTCCCTCAGACTTGCAGGCTAGAGGGAGAAGCTTTATTCTCCTGACACAATTGACCTTCAAAGCTGCTCTGTTGGACTAGAGACTTAAGGTCTGGCTCTCCTGGCTGCACTGACATTATCGTGGTCTTCCTCAGGGATATCGAAAGAGGTTTCCCAGCTGCAATTGGAAGGGTTCATGGGAATCATGGGAAAGCCTTTCCAGGGCATCATATCGTGTCGTTCAGAGGGCTACTTGAGTATTCAGTTTACTTTGAGCCTTTTTCCCCCCAAAGGTGTTTGTGTGTGTGGGACTTTCATTTGGTGGGGTGCTTGCCTGGCATGCATAAAGCCATGTGTTCCATCCCTAGTACTGCATAAATGCAGCTGAGTGTGGGGCACAGTACTTGTTAGGTGAGATCAGGAGGGTCAGATACTCAAGGTCATTACTTCTGCATGTAGAGACTGAGGACAGCTTGGGCTGAGTCAGCAGACAGAAGGCATGAAAGTGTGGTGATCTCAGTTTGACCCCCAGAGCCCATGTAAAGGTGGAAGGAGAGAGCTAGCTCCACAGGGGTTGTCCTCTGACCTCTATCTACACAGGCTCTGTGGCCTGTGCAACCAACCACATATGCGGGCGCACGCTCAAGGGTGCTCTCTCTCTCTCTCTCTCTCTCTCTCTCTCTCTCTCTCTCTCTCTCTCTCTCTCTCTCACACACACACACACACACACACGTAAAATAAAGAGAAACCCATTACTTTGTATTTAATTAAAAAAAAAAACAGTAATACTGTTCTCTGTGTATCCCTGGATGTCCTGGAACTTACTCTGTAGACCAGGTTGGAATCTTTTTTTTTTTTTTTAAGTAAAAATATCATCTTGGTAAACACTAGCAAAATTCCTTCTGGTAAAGCGAAGGACAGCCTTTGTTTGAGAAAAGCCCCTGACTGCTGGTATGAGTGGCAGGCCAAGGCACCTAGGCACTTAGAGGGCTTTAAGAGGGACCTGGAAGTTACTCTTTGCTCAAAGGGGGCACTTATTATTTTATTCCTAATCAGAGGAGGGGAAAGGCAGCCTGATAAGCTTGGGGGCAGGGCAGAGTGAAAGGCTCCGGGCAGGGAATTCAAGAAAGTAAATGGAGGCAGCCGAATGGAAGACTGGAAACCCCCTTGATGCTGGGGGTGGTGTCCACTCTCTGCTGTGCCAGGTCCATGCTACCCCAGGGAGTTTGCTTACTAGAGAGAGTTCCACACAGCAGCACATATTTGCACAGGGGTGGAATTCCCCAGGGCATGGGATCCCAGAAGTCTTGCAAACACAGATCTTAGATAAACCCTTCAGCTTCCCCAGGTCTTGGAGCAAAGCAGCCTGGTAAAGATGCCACCAAGGCTTTGAGAACATGGAAGGTCATCTGGCATCTGAGTCACACATGAAACTGTGGTGCTGTCCCAGTGTCTGGGCTTGCCAAAGGATCATCCTTTCACAGAAGTTGCAGGAGGGACACTTTAGCCTGCTTTCAGGATATGTGGGGCATGGGGGAGCTGTTGATTTGTCCCACAAAGGGAAATCTGGCCCTCACCTGGGCACCTCCAGAGTGGAGGAGCAGGCCCACCTTCCACCAGAGGATTTCCTAGCTCTTCTGAGCCAGAGACTTAATTGATCATCTAGACTAGTGATTCTCAACCTTCTAAGGCAGTTCCTGATATTGTGGTGACCCCGAATCATAAAATTATTTTTGTGGCTACTTCATTACTGTAACCTTGCCACTGTTATGAGTCATAATATAAAAATCTGTGTTTTCCTGATAGTTTTAGGTGACCCCTGTGGAAGGGTTGTTTGACCCCCAGAGGGGTCATGACCTACAGCTTGAGAACCAGAACAGCACAAGTGTACTGAACTCAAAATAAACTTGCTGAAGGATGGTCGGAGCCTCCTCAGCTAAAAATAACCAGAACAGAGCAACAGGGGACCTGGGGGCCACTCATCCCACTCTGGGATAATACCTTAGAAGAGGTGGCAGTGGCTCAGAGAGGTTGACCAGCCAGCCCACAGCAAGGAGCAGCCGAGCTCAGGCTCCATCCTGAGAAGTCTGGCCCACTCCACTGTCCCAGATGACACCTGTTCTACTGGGAAAGTAGTGAGAGCTAAGCCCTTTGCCTCCAAGAAAGATCATAGCTGAAATGGCAGGGTTATATAAGAATGAGAAGCTGAGGGAAGGGAAGCCCATGAGCTGGAGAAGCTTAGGATGGGGGCAGGGCAAGAAGAGCTGAGAGGAGCCAGGATACTAGCATGGGCTCTGTGACAGATACCTGTGATACTGAGAGAGCCTTGGGGGCAAGCATGGGCTTTGGAATACTGTTTCCTTGGGACCTGACATGCAGGTTCTCATGTGCATGCCGGTGGAGGACAGAGGTCAGCCTCATGTGTCTTTCCTCAGGAGCCATCCACCTTGCTTTGTGGGATAGGCCTCTCACTGGTTGGAGCTCACTAAGTAGGTTAGGCTAGATGGCCAGTGAGCCCCAGGGGTTTGCCTGTCTCTGCCTCACAGGAATTACAAGTGTGCACTCCCATGACCAGCTTTTTTCCACACACATTTGGGGCATTGAACTCAAGTCCTCACATTCCTGTGGCAAGCACTTTACCAAACTGAGCAATCTCCCCATTTCCGCATTTGCTTTTCTTGAAGTTCTTAGATCCCAGACCTTCTCATTCTAGGCCCACACAGAGTCAGTCTCCTGATAAATGCAGGCAAATAAACATTTCTACAAGATTTCCCCGCGTAGACAGGGATGGAGCCCAGGACAATGAGGAATGACCTTCCAAGATGGAGCTGCCTCAGGATGCCTTCCTGTCTAATTGCAGCTATGATGACCAAGAACAAGTTTGGAGGAGATAGCCTTGGTCCAGCCCATCAGGTGGACCTCTAGTGGCCAGCCAAGACCAAGGTTAAAACTCTGCTTTTTAGCTTCTGAGTAAAACGATCTATAATAATCAAAACAGCCACAATCATCTACAGCTATTTAAAAATTACCACCCCATTGTAGTCAATCCTGTGATTTTTGTGGATTAGAAACTCAGGTGGGAATCAGTTGAGAAGCTTCAAGTAACTCAGCCTGTGACCAGGCCAGCAGGAGGATCCCAGACAGCTTCCTTCACAGCTGGCACCCTGCAGGGCGCCAATGTCACCAGACCCTTCTCCTCTTCATGGGCTCTTGTTGCCTTTCCACACTTGGTGGTTGGACTTGGCTTGGCCTTGGACTGATGTCTCTGGTTTTCATCAAATCTAACCCCAGGACTGGCACAGTGACTTTTGCCATCTGGATAAATCACAGCAACCCAGGCAAACCCCCCCACAAAACAAAAAACAAAAAAAACTAGACCCCCCCACCTCCTAAGGCATATGTCACCCCCTTTGGACAGCTCAGAGACATGGGCCTTAGAAAAGATGAGAGAGAACCAAGATTGGCCAGGACTACAGCTTGGAGCCCGAGTGTAAAGCCAGCACTCTCCCCACCCCTAACCCACCCCGCCTCAGCTGCTTCAGTACAAGTGGTAGCAGAGAGGACAAGGCAGGAACAGATGAGCCAGCCTCAACCTAGATCCCAGCTGAGGTGCATATTCCTTTGTGTAGCTGTGGCCCACAGTGCTTCCACTCCCTGCTTGCAGGGGGCAACTTTCCTCATTCATTAGACTCTGTTATTTTTAGGAGTTTGTAGGTGATTTTTCACTGTAGCCACAAGCCAGGACCCCTGATTTCAACCCAAAAGCAACAGTTCCCTTGCTTGTTCCTGCCTACTCCCTTATTGGCTGAGAGCATCTCACTCTGGGCCTTCCCCTACCCCCTTCCTCAGTCACTTAGGAGGGAGCACTGACCCCATCATGGGGGTTTCCCAGGCTGAGATAGAACACAGGGTGCTGGAGACAGATATTTCCTTTTTAGCTCCACCACTTATGGCCTGAGGACCCTTACGCTCCAGTTTTCTGATCCATAAAGCATGGCTTATAACCACCATGATACTCCACAGATGGTTTTTAGGACTTACAGAGGGAAAATGTATAAAATGCAAAGCTTTCGGGGTGGGGGTGGGGAGAATTGCTCAGTCAGTTAACACACTTGGAAGATGAGCACAAGGACCTGCTTCTGATGCCCAGTACCCACATAAAGAGCCAGGCACAGTGGCACACATTTGTAACCCCAGTGCAGACGTAGAGACAGGAGTGTTCCTGGCATTCACTAACCAGCCAACCTCGCCAGTCTGCCAAGTGCCAGATCCTATGAGAGACCCTGACTCAGAAGTCAAGGTGAACAGCTCCTGAAGGATGATACTTGAAGCTGATATGTGGCCTCCAAATGCTTGTGCACACACATGTACCTGAGAGTGTGCACACAGACATGCATGCACACACATGTACATGGAAGAGCCAAAAACATCATTGATGGAAATTAAGTAAATACCTAAACTAATAAAAATACATCTTGCCGGGCAGTGGTGGCACACACCTTTAATCCCAGCACTTGGGAGGCAGAGGCAGGCAGATTTCTGAGTTTGAGGCCATCCTGGTCTACAGAGTGAGTTCCAGGACAGCCAGGGATACTCACAGAAACCCTGTCTCGGAAAAAAAAAAAAAAGACAACTTTTGTTCATGGATTGGATGATCTAGTACCATGAGGGGTTTATCCGTTTTTTAAAACCAAATTTATTTTATTTATTTAAGTACATAGTAGCTGTTTTCAGCCATACAAGAAGAGGGCATTGGATCCCATTACAGATGGTTGTAAGCCACCATGTGGTTGCAGGGAATTGAACTCAGGAACTCTGGAAGAACAGTGAGTACTCTTTGACCACTGAGCCATCATCTCTTCATTCTCGGTTTTATCCATTTTTTAAAAGTTCACTCTCTTTTTTTCTTTTCAAGACAGGAGTTCTCTGTGTAGCACTGGCTATCCTGGAACTTGCACTGTAGACCAGGCTAGCCTCAAACTCACAGATATCTGCCTGCCTCTGACTTCCTAGGACTGGCATTAAAGGCATGTGCCATCATTGCACAGCTAAAAAATACTCTTATTTATTATTATTTTTAATGACCATGAGTGTTTTGCTTACATGTATGTCTATGCCACGCAGAAGATTGCAAGCTTGTACTACCACTCTGGAAATTAGTCTGGCGGTTCCTCAGAAAATTGGACATAGTACTATCTGAGGATCCAGCTATACCACTGCTAGACCTATTTCCAATAGATGCTTCAATGTGTAACAAGGACACATGCTCCACTATGTTCATAGTAGCCTTATTTATAATAGCCAGAAGCTGGAAAGAACCCAGATGTCTTTCATCAGAGGAATGGATACAGAGCATGTGGTAAATTTACACAATGGAATAATACTGAGCTAGTAAAAACAATGGCTTGCATGGAGGTCAGAAGATGGGGTGTTGGATCTAGTCCTAGAACTGGACTTGCAGGAGATTGTGAGCCACCATGTGGGTACTGATACTAGGTCCTCTGTGAGCCACTGCATGGGTACTGATACTAGGTCCTCTGCAAGAATTACACATGCTCTTAACTATTGAGTCATCTGTAGCCCCAGGGCTTTAATGTCATCAATACACTCAAATTGTGACAGGGTCTCACTGCTGAGGCCTTCCCACGAGTAGAGGACTGTATTCTCCCAGGATCTCATCCCCTCTCCATTCCCAGGTCTTCCATAGACTTTTCCAAGGGTCTGTCTTCCTGACCTAGGGGCAGCATATATGGAGAATGAGCCAGTATAGCTTGTATACGTGCCTGATGTGCAAAGTGTAGGAGGTGTGTGTGTGTGCGTGCTGCATGTATGTATTATGTATGCACATACATATGTATGCATACATGCATATGTCCTCCTGGTATCTAACAATGTAGAGATGGGAAGAGACAGGGAACACATAGGAGCTGGCCACCCCCCACATCGCTATGGTACAGTGAAGAACATCCAGGAATCCAAATTCTAAACCCTAACCAGGTTCTCCAGTCCCCTTTGAAGATATATTTGTCAAGGAAAAAGATTGGAGCATATTTATTTCATAGTTTGAGTTTGATGTATCACTTTCAAATATTCAGACACACAGCATGTCAGCCTTGAACTATATGCTTGCTCCAAACCCTGAGATTGTCTCAGGAAGGATAACTATATTCTCACAAACTTCCTTCTTCCAAGGACACCCCATATGTCTACCTTCCTCAAATTCGGCTGAGATTCCCAATTTCCCTGGACAGATATAGGCCCTATAGTGCCTTCTTAACTCCATTACCCAGCAGGAACCAAGGGCTCCTTGGAGGCTCTGAGCTTCCCAGACTTGCTCCAGTCTCCCTTCAATGTTCCGCTATGAGGATGGAACTGGGTTGGCTTACACCCAAGGGTACCCAGTAAAGTACTGGGACCGATGGATACGCACTTCCAGATATGGCCACTAGGGGGCAGGAACACACAGCACCTGGAGTAGCTATTCTGCAGAAGAAGGTGGGGCTTTGTGGTCACTGGAGCATCTAGTTCCAGTGCATGTGTGGGCCAGGAGGAGAAGAGAAAGGAGTAGAGGACTCTGGTAGCTTCTGCAGGCCCCATGAGGCTCCAACTTGAGCCTGAGAGTACTTCTTTCTTCTTGCCTTTCTATGCCTTTCCCGTCTTCTTCCCTTCCTGCTGTTCAGAGGCTGAGATCTAGGTTCAATCTTGACTTTGCTAGTCTAGGATACCTTTTCTCTCAAACCTTAGATACCCATCTACAAAGTGGGAAGAATAATATATCCAATTTAGTGCACATTCCCTTTACCTTTTCCTTGGGGGGGGGGCATTTTATATAGGACAACCCGTTCAGGCTGTCAGAAAGGAGCTCCAGGCTATATCCTGGGCAAAACTAGTCCCTCCCTCTACCCCAGTGTGAGCTGGCTCATCAGGCCTCCGTTCCTGGTAGAGGATGCCATGAGATTCTGTTCAGTGGTGCTGGGCAGGCTGGCTGAACTAGTCAGACTGGAGTGACTTCTACCCCAGGCTGGGAACTTTAGCAATGTTGGAATGTATTCCGAACCTCAGCCGGTCCTGCTGCATGTCAGAATAAGCAGGTGTACAGGAAGGATGGAGGGGTGGATAGGCGAAGTGGAGGGGGAGAGAGGATGGAAGGAACAAGGGGAGGATGGATGGATGGGAGGGAGGGAGGAAGGGAGGAAAGAATAGATTAGTTCATGCATTACTTCAGAGTACTTGTAGCAAAGAGATTTCCATGCATGGTTCTAGCAGAACCCTAAGGACTTCTTAAGAGAACCAAGGTCTAGGCAGTCAATTGAGGGGTGTCCCATTTTGAGGCTCCCTGCCTCTTAGAGTCAGCACAGATAGTAGCCATAGGGTGCCGCGTCCACTCTAGACCAGCAAGAAAGACATGACCACCAGTCCTTCTAACAGCAGTTTATTCAGTCTTCATCTTTCTTCTTGTTTATATCTACCCCCCCCCCAACCCTGGGCCTTTCATTCTTATATACTCTCAGTTCCCATCCACTCACAGCAGGCGACGTCACCTCACCAGGTACGCAGCTTCAGCTAATCAGGGCAGCAGGGGCATATCTCCATCAAAATGGATTCACCAGTATCCTGGTACACCTGCGCAGCTCTCATGATGTTTGTGGCTTATATTCAGGTGAGGAAGTCAGGTGCAAGTCATAAGACTTAGCTGCAGTCCCTGGCGCCTTTGGGACTGCCGCCACACCCGCTCCTCACAATAGGGGTTTTGGTCTACATTTTCAGATTCTTCCAGAATGCCGGGCTTGGTTAATGTTTGCATTTCTTTCTTTATTCAGTAAATACTTCCCAGGCCCTTCTCGCTAGGGGTCCCATCGACCGAGGTAAGCACCCCAGGAATGACTGAGCAGGGTGCTCTGAGGAAATGGTTTTAAGCATGAAGCTGCACCCACAGGGGCTCCCAGACAGAGAAATCACTATCTCAAATCAGAGCCAGAGACCCAGGGTAAAGTAAAGACACATTTGCATAGAGCTAAGTCCAGACCTGGGATCCTAAGTTCCTGTTATCCCCCATTGCAAAGCTTCCAGGGAAAGGGTTTCTGGGAGAGCCCGGAAGTGGGGAATGTGTCATAAGCGTGGGCGCTCTCTCCCCAGCTGGCCTTGCCTTCTCTCCTGGCACTGGGTCACACCTGCAGGGCCTCACCCACTACTGACCTAGATTTCCTTGCCACTCTGTCAACAGTTCCAGGGTGGAGCAAAGCGCAGCTTCAGGGGCCCAAACAAAGTCATCACAGAAACCTAACCCCGCCTTCCCCCCCACAGGGTGGAGCTAGTGCCTGCATTTGTCAGGGTTGGAGTGAGTCTTCCTGCAGGCTTCTTGGACCTGGCTGTAGCTCTGACCTCTCCAGCTAGGCCATGCTCTGGTTGACAGGGCCTCCCAGTGGGGGTGGGTGGAACCTACTGGCATTTAGGGACAGGGACCACTAAGCGGCAAGAGCAAAGGTACTGTGTAATTGAGGTCATTGCTTCTTTAGAACGCTTCTAGTTTGCTGCTTAGAGACTCACAAATCTGCTCAGGCCAGGCTCACAGCAGGATTCTCTAGAGACGCCCAGACCCCTGTCTGCTAGAGTCTGGCCCTTAAGATCTGATCCCCGCCCTCAGCACCCAAAGTGTTCTTGGGATGGTTGATCTTGTGGTCACATAGCCTAGAAAATTCTGCTGTGAGGCCTGGGTCTCTATCTTTGGGACCAAGAGGACCTGTGAAACGCGTGAAACGCTGGCTGTGGCAAAGAACCACAAGCGGGTGGGATCCTGTAGGCCTTAAAACCTCCATCCAGGCTGAGCCTTCCTCCATTTCTCTGTCAGGCTCTTAGGGGTGAGAACATCGCCATCGCCTTCTCTTGGTTCTTCTCTTTGTAGCCTGCAATAGTTAAAACAACCCTAGCTGGGATGTCAGAGCTCAACTAGACCGAGAGCCCCAGCAGTTCCCAGGGATTAGGGGTTTATGATCATGAATAGAAAGTACTATTCTTTCTAGATTGTTCTCAGATTGAAACTCCTAGTTAAAGATCTTTCCTAGGACTTTTAGGGTGTTGTGTTGTGTTCCTGTCATCCTGACTCTTGAGAGGGGGAGACTGGGGAGCGGGAATTCAAGGCTATGAGTAAGGTTGGCCTGGCCTACCTTGTCTTGAAAGAAAGAAAAGATGAAAGGAAAGAAGCAAAGAAAAATGCTACATCCACTCCAGTAGCGTTACAGGTTTAGAAACCTGGAAGCAGTCACGAGGCAAAGAATTTCAAGGAAACTATGCCTCCTGGAACCTTGGCATTCCCATAGCCTGTATACTCAAACCCTGTCCCCGAGGTAGTCTGATGTATGGATCTGTGTGCTTTCTTCTATTATAGGTGCTTCCAAGAAATGAATTTTACAAGTACTTAATCAGGTTAAATTTTACTCCCTGGTTTTCATCAATGTCCCAGACAGCCCTTGAGCTGACTTTGGGCTTGGAATTTCATAGGAATATCATTCATCCAGACGAAATGCCTCAGTGTTGACAGTTAGGAATCAGGCATCTCAGTTTGCCAGATAGAAATCTCAGGGCAAGCTTAGCAAAGTATGCTGAGAATCTTCATTACAGTCAGGTATGGCAGACTACATTGCATATTAGAAGAAAGTTGGTGAGTTCTTCTGACAAATGGAGAATCCCTACAGATACATAAAAGAGCAGCCAAGTTACTCCCAGATGAAAGAATTTACCATGGCCTAGGAAAAAGGAGGGTTGTGGTTTAAGGGGAAACTGCAGTATTGCATTATTCATGAAAAGGTCTGCTAGAGCAGAACCCCCTGGTGCTAGCTTTCACAAGGCTTAAAGGAATAGCATAAATTGTGACTAGGGTGTGAAATCCTCACCTGGACCCTGTCATGCTGACTCTAGGCAGGGCTGTTTTATCTTTGCTGTGAACATTACCTGGTTCCTGTAAGTCCTTTTGAAGTCATACCTCTGTTTTGTGTCAGATAACTTCTATGTACTTTGCCTGCTGTGATCCTAATATAATACAGTTTTCTGTTATTATATAAGACTGGTGTTCACTTTGTGACAATACATTCAGATACACACTCTCTTGTGTCGTGTCTGTTTGTCACCCCCTTCTCTCTGACTCCTTGCCCACCTGTAACCCAAACCCGAGTTTCACCCATGGATCGAGGACCCAAGTGAGGTTTGTCTGTGGCAGGAAAAGGGAAAGAAAGGAATCTCAGGACACTCAAATAATTGCTCCCTTACCTAGGGGAACACAATTTGATAACAGTCAAGAGCTGAAAGCACAGGGTAGGACCCACTTGCAGTCATTCTCCTGACCCCAGTGTGCAGGCCTACTGCCTGTGAGCCTTGCTTCCTAATCTGAGGTTCTTGGAAGTGCTGACATTTTTTGCCTCTGGTTCTTTAGAGATAGCCCAGGCCTGTAGCCTGTCAAACATAGACCTCTGGGCACAGCTTGTATCTGAACTCATAGGACAGTGAGTGGCAATGTGAAGCACTGGCAACAAGCGGTTTTGAAGACCATGCTGGCTTCCCGTTAAGGACAGGACAGGGGTCTAAGTTGTAGAGGGTGTTTCACTGGGAGCCCTAGCCTGGGCTTCCAGGTACAAGAGCGTCCCGCTGTTTATAGAAAGATACCAGCTGGATCCTCTTGGTCCTGGCAGGGAATCCTAAACCTTGCAAATTTCCCTGGCACACCTGAAATTGTATCTGACTCCCTCTGAAGCCAAGGAGAGAACTGGCCTTGGTCCCCTCCCCCTGGGGAAGATGGATGGAGAGGAGAGGATGCTATAAGGAGATTTTGAACTGGATTTTGCACTTTGGAGGTCAAGTGCAGATTTCTCTCTGTGCTCTGCCAGTATGGACATCTGGACCAGAAGGACTGAGAGCACACCTGCTACAAATGCTCCAGGTAAAGAGGGCTGATCCACGCCCAGGACTTGACCGGAGGTGTCAGGAACACCTGGGCTTCCTGGATCCCTGCCAGACCTGGCAGCAGCTTCCATACCTGCGTAGCTGGTTGCTCCCAGCTGTGAAAAGTCTCCGGGAATTGGGTCAGGAGACCACACTTGACCTCCTGACAGGTGGGACAGCCACTTGGGAGGGAGCTGGGCACACTTTTCATTGACTTCCACTCCCTCTGTTCAACCATCTGCCAGTGTAGAGTCAACGTTTCCACACCATCTACCGGAATCATGGTTAAGGAAGCTCTGCTTTCCTTGTCTAGACTAAAAGACAGGCCCTAGGCTCAACTAGGCCAGATAAGGGCTCCCTCAGGCATGTGAACAATAGAGGGGATCAAGATACTAGCCATGCACGGCACCCCAGTCCTCTGAAGAAGTGAAGAGTCAGTTGCACTGGCAGCAAGCCTGAGGCTGTTTTTTCCAAGTTTCTAGACCCTCTGCTGGCTGACTGTAAACAAGCCTGTTTCTTCCCTCCTCTGAGCCCATGTCTGTTGTTAGCCTGCAAACTGTGTTCCTATTATAATCTGAATGGGTGCTTTTCTCCTTTATATGTTGAAACCCCAGCCCTCAGGTTAAAGACAGTTGAAGGCAGAACTTTGAGAATTAAAGATGGTGGCACCCTTATGATGGGGCCAGTAGCCCTGTGAAGCAGGGCATTGTAGTACAGACCTGTGATCCCAGCACACAAGAGGCAGAGGCAGGGAGATCATTGAGACCAGACTGGTCTACATAGTAAATTCCTAGCTAGTCAGATTTACAAAGGAAACTGTCTCAAAAACACCGAAAAGATCACTATATGAGCACACAGCAGGAAGACACCATGCAAGACACCCTGATTCTAAATTTCTCAGCCCCCAGAACTATGAGGAACAACTTCATTGTTTGCAGCCATCAAGTGTATGGAAACTCTTAAAGCAGCACCCCAGAAGGTGCCCTTACTTGGGAACGGACTCCCTGCAGGTAAGGCGTTCATAGCAGAGTGAGCTTCTGATCTGATGGGGCTGGCTTTCTGTTACAGATGGGAGATGTGGTCAGGGCATCCATCTCCTCAGGGCATCCATCTCCACAGCCTGTCACCTTTAGGCTTAAGCAGTCATGTCACCTGTTGCTCCCCTCTCCCCTCCTCGTCACTTGCCAGACTGCCTTGAAAATTACGGACTTGCCAACCACTGTCAAGTGAAACAATTCACTAAGATCATTCTGCCTTAGTCTCTGTTCCTCATGAGAGCTCTTAGCCGGTCTCCAAATAGCTTTCAACAACTAAACTTACCCTAAATTTTATCTGCTTGCCAAAAAGAAAAGAGAGAAAAAGAAGAAGTAAAAAAGTAAAAATGAAATTTTCTATTTTATTTTTAAAAAGACTTATTTTTATTGTTTTTAAAGTATAAGTAAGGTATATGTGTGTGCGTGTGTGTGTGTGTGTGTGTGTGTGTGTGTGTGTGGTGAATGAATGTGAATACAGGCTGCAGAGACCAGAATTGTTGGGTCTCCTGGAGCTGGAGGTTGTTGTGAGTCACCTAACATTGATTCTGGGAACCAACCTCAGGTCCTTTGTAAGAATAGTAAAGGTCATAACCACTGCGCCATCCCTCTAGCACAAAATTGTTTCTATTTTAATTGAATTTATTAACATAGCTTTAGAAGTACCAATTTAGAAGAGAGAGGTGCCTCATGGGAGTAAAAAAAAAAGAGGATATGGAGGCTGAGTCAGTGACACTGAAGGACAGTTGGTTGTCAAGGCAACCCACTGGCAATGACCAGAACAGTCTGATGCCTTAGATACCCAAGTGGTTCAATTCTAATATGCAGATTCATGTCACTAAGTAGATGTTGCTTCCTAGAAAGGAAAATGGACCACTGGATGCTAAATGTGGGTCCATATGACATATATTTCCCATTAGGAATCCATATGTTGACATTTTATAGCCCATGAGTCAGGGGGGTCCTTCCTAGACCAGTGGCTCCATCTTGTCAAGTTAACAGATCAGCATCTCAGGCTGCAAGGCTGACATGCAAGGCTCTGCTGATAATAACCCTTTAGGATTCAATGTGCTGGGCCTTATGCCAGCCTGTCCACTCCTGACTGACAACCAGCTCTCCCTGGCCTGCCTTGCTGGCCATTAGCCGAATGCTCCTCTCTGCTGAAGAAAGCATTAAGAATGTGTTGTAGTCTGGTGCACTACTGCCGCGATAACCAATTCTTGAGACTGAGCAATTGTTTTAGGATTACTATTGCTGCGATGAAACACCATGACCAAAGCAACCTGGGGAGGAAAGGGTTTATTTGGCTTACACTGCTACATTTTAATGCATCACTGAAGGAAGCCAGGACAGGAACTTAAATAGGGCAGGGACCTGGAGGCAGGAGTTGATGCAGAGGCCATGGAGGACTGCTGCTTACTGACTTGCTCCTCGTGGCTTGCTCAGCCTACTTTTGTATAGATCCCAGGACTGGCTACGATGGACTGGGCCCTCTCTCAGCAATCACTAATTAAAATTCTACAGCTGGATAAGACTAACTAGCATGCCAATAAACAGTGAGCAGAAACGTAATTGGCTCACAACTGTGGAACCTGAGAATTCAGGGACCACATCTGGTGAGAGCTCTTTTTGATGTAACATCCCATGGTGGGAAGCAGAGGGGTAAGATAGGCATAGGCACATACAAGAAGGGGAGGGGCAAATAAGGTAAAAAGCAAACTCTTATGATACCTAATCCACTCTACAGACAGCAGCATCAATCCACACGAAAGGGCAGGATCTTAAAAAGTCCCATGTATTATATAGTCCATGATTGGGCTAAGTAGATGTTGGTTCAGTGTCAAACCTGTTGACCTGGGTTTGGATCCCTAGAACCCACATCTACAATAGTGCAAGCATCTGCCATCCCAGGTTTTCCCTACAGGGATATGGGAGGCAGAGATCAAAGACTCTCTGGAAGCTCAAGGGCCAGGTAACCTGACATCCACGGTGACAAAGAGACCCAATTACAAACAAGGAAAGCTATCCTTTAACATCCACACACCCAACATCAAAGAACAAGCACCAATGCATTGAGTGTGAACTTTGTAGATGACAGTGTCAAGCTGCAGTGTCAGAAGGTTGGGCACCCTTAGTGCTCATTGGAAGCTGGGTGATTCAACAATGGTTGTCTGTACATTAGGAGCCTGATACCTTGTGGCTTCTGTATCTAAGAAGCTGGAAGCTTCAGAACAAGGGGCTCAAAGATGCAGCCCAAGTGTAAGGTTAAAAGCCTGCAGGCTTCCTAAAGGCCTGCTGGTATGAATCATGTTGAAAAGTTGAAGCAGATGGGGTCTGATGTCCCTTCGTAATGACAGTAGCAAGAAGGATTTGTGGAGAAGGATGATGGAGTTTGTGGGAGCTGGGAGCTCCCTCCTCCCACTTCAGATCCATCCAGGTCCCTAGCTTATTAAGATGGAGCTGCCTACACTCATGAGGGTCTTTCCTCACTCCGTTGCTATCACACATGTTAGTCATCTCTGGAAACACTCTTACAGACATTCGCAGACATGTGTCTCACTGGTCTCCCAACCATTTCTCAATCCAGTCAAGCTACCAATGGAGATTAGCCAGCACATTACTTTACTCCCTACTGACCCTTGTGGCTAGATCCATCAGTCATCCAGTAGATGGGAAGGAAATCCCACCTTCCACTGACTGCAGGTCTCAAGATCATCTGCTGAGGGTGGTAGCTCTTCCTCAGGGACACTGCTGGCTTCCAGGATATTCATGCTGCTGGTTTTCCTTCTGCATCAAGGATATTCACTCTCAGACCTTTTCCTGTCTGGATACCCCTACCCTAGTGTACTGGCTAGTTTTGTGTCAACTTTACACAGTTGGAGTTATCACAGAGAAAGGAGCTTCAGTTGAGGAAATGCCTCCATGAGATCCAACTGTAAGGCATTTTCTCAATTAGTGATCAAGGGGGAAAGGCCCCTTGTGGGTGGTGCCATCTCAGGGCTGGTAGTCTTGGGTTCTATAAGAGAGCAGGCTGAGCGAGCCAGGGGAGGCAAGCCAGTAAAGAACATCCCTCCATAGCCTCTGCATCAGCTCCTGCTTTCTGACCTGCTTGAGTTCCAGTCCTGACTTCCTTTGGTGATGAACAGCAGTATGGAAGTGTAAGCCGAATAAACCCTTTCCTCCCCAACTTGCTTCTTGGTCATGTTTGTGCAGGAATAGAAACCCTGACTAAGACACCTAGTGATCTCCTCCAGTCTTTATCCTCAAATTCATACCCACGGTTGTGCCTCTTCCCCTGAATATCCAACTCACCTATTCAGCATGGTATTCAGAGTCCCCACATGAACATGGGACAAGAACCACTAAGACATACACCCAAACGAAATCCTGTTTT
Source organism: Mus caroli (assembly GCF_978045245.1). NCBI lineage: Eukaryota > Metazoa > Chordata > Mammalia > Rodentia > Muridae > Mus > Mus caroli. The sequence continues at coordinate 18,082,840 of NW_028227269.1, read as the reverse complement.
CTCCTCCACTGTACTGTGTGTGGATGCTGAAGACTTTCTGCCTCAGTAAAGGCTAACCATCTTCTCACAACAGGCCAGATGCTGACAGGTACAGACCATCTTAACTCTTCTCTCACCCAACCTACCAGGTTTGCCTTTTGCTTATATCCAGAACTTACCCCTCTCTCTCCATCACTGCTCTTCCCCATGTGCATTTTGTTCTCCTTTTTTAAGGCAAGGTATCACTATGTAGCCTAGGTAACCCTCAAACTCATGAGCCTCCTGCTTCAGCCTCCTGAGTGCTGAGATTAAAGATGAGTGCCACCACACCTGGCCTAACATTTGGTTTTACTTCATTTTTCCCCCCAAATTTTCTTTACCAATTACTCTTTGATCATAATACAGAAGAGAGCTAACTTAGCCATAGTCTTGGTATTATCAATTTTTTACATTGAGGTCACCTGGCTGGATTTGTGATAATTTCTCCTTTTGGTCCTTTTTAATTTGCATTTTTCTGATGAGTAATGACTATGAATACATTTGCATTGATTACTTATGAAAACCCTCTGCAATATTGGGATTAGGTTTAGAGCTTCTCGTTCTATTACTGAACTAAATCTGTTTTCTCTCTCTTTTTTAAAATCACATGTCATATAGTGCAGCCTGGCCTTGAACTTATGATCCTCCTGCCCCAACCTCCAGAGGAGCTGTGATTAAGAGCTTCAGCACAATTATAATCTGCTGTCTTGTCTCTTGCCCATTTTTAACTGTTCATTATTGATTCATATAGAATTCTGGTTCTGTAAGTCCGTTCCTGAGCAGAGTAGTGTCAACAATTTTTGTCTTTTCTTTTCTTGCTGATGTTTCTATTATTCATGTATTTTCAGTCTCAGAGCTTGAGCTCATGGTCTTTCACATGATAGGCAAGCACACCACCAACGAGTGACGTCACAGCCCTAAGACAATTTCTGAAGTAGCTATCAGATTATTCAGATCATTCTATTTCTCCTTGTATATTTTAAAATAATGTTGTTTTCTTTTTTAATTTTTAATATTTTTATTACATATTTTCCTCAATTACATTTCCAATGCTATCCCAAAAGTCCCCCATAGCGCCCCCCACTTCCCTACCCACCCATTCCCATTCTTTTGGCCCTGGCATTCCCCTATATTGGGGCATATAAAGTTTGCAAGTCCAATGGGCCTCTCTTTCCATTGATGGCCGACTAGGCCATCTTTCAATACATATGCAGCTAGAGACAAGAGCTCCGGGGTACTGGTTAGTTCATCATGTTGTTCCAACTATAGGGTTGCAGATCCCTTTAGCTCCTTGGGTACTTTCTCTAGCTTCTCCATTGGGAGCCCTGTGATACATCCAATAGCTGACTGTGAGCATCCACTCCTGTGTTTGCTAGGCCCCGGCATTGTCTCACAAGAGACAGCTATATTTGGGTCCTTTCAGCAAAATCTTGCTAGTGTATGCAATGGTGTCAGCGTTTAGAAGCTGATTATGGGATGGATCCCTGGATACGGCAGTCTCTAGATGGTCCATCCTTTCATCACAGCTCCAAACTTTGTCTCTGTAACTCCTTCCATGGGTGTTTTGTTCCCAATTCTAAGAAGGGGCACAGTGTCCACACTTTGGTCTTCATTCTTCTTGAGTTCCATGCGTTTAGCAAATTGTATCTTATATCTTGGGTATCCTAAGTTTTGGGCTAATATCCACTTATCAGTGAATACATATTGTGTGAGTTCCTTTGTGATTGTGTTACCTCACTCAAGATGATGCCCTCCAGGTCCATCCATTTGGCTAGGAATTTCATAAATTCATTCTTTTTAATAGCTGAGTAGTACTCCATTGTGTAAATGTACCATAATTTCTGTATCCATTCCTCTGTTGAGGGACATCTGGGTTCTTTCCAGCTTCTGGCTATTATAAATAGGGCTGCTATGAACATAGTGGAGCATGTGTCCTTCTTACCGGTTGGGACATCAACTGGATATATGCCCAGGAGAGGTATTGCTGGATCCTCTGGTAGTACTATGTCCAATTTTTCTGAGGAACCGCCAAACTGATTTCCAGAGTGGTTGTACAAGCTTGCAATCCCACCAACAATGGAGGAGTGTTCCTCTTTCTGCACATCCTCGCCAGCATCTGCTGTCACCTGAATTTTTGATCTTAGCCATTCTGACTGGTGTGAGGTGGAATCTCAGGGTTGTTTTGATTTGCATTTCCCTGATGATTAAGGATGTTGAACATTTTTTCAGGTGCTTCTCTGCCATTCGGTATTCCTCAAGTGAGAAATCTTTGTTCAGTTCTGAGCCCCATTTTTTAATGAGGTTATTTGACTTTCTGGAGTCCACCTTCTTGAGTTCTTTATATATATTGGATATTAGTCCCTTATCTGATTTAGGATAGGTAAAGATCCTTTCCCAATCTGTTGGTGGTTTTTTTTGTCTTATTGATGGTGTCTTTTGCCTTGCAGAAGCTTTGCAGTTTCATGAGATCCCACTTGTCAATTCTCGATCTTACAGCACAAGCCATTGCTGTTCTATTCAAGAATTTTTCCCCTGTGCCCATATCTTCAAGGCGTTTCCCCACTTTCTCCTCTATAAGTTTCAGTGTCTCTGGTTTTATGTGAAGTTCCTTGATCCACTTAGACTTGACCTTAGTAAAAGGAGATAGGAATGGACCGATTCGCATTCTTCTACATGTTAACAACCAGTTGTGCCAGCACCATTTGTTGAAAATGCTGTCTTTCTTCCACTGGATGTTTTTAGCTCCCTTGTCGAAGATCAAGTGACCATAGGTGTGTGGGTTCATTTCTGGGTCTTCAATTCTATTCCATTGGTCTATTTGTCTGTCACTATACCAGTACCACGCAGTTTTTATCACAATTGCTCTGTAGTAAAGCTTTAGGTCCGGCATGGTGATTCCACCAGAGGTTCTTTTGTCCTTGAGAAGAGTTTTTGCTATCCTAGGTTTTTTGTTATTCCAGATGAATTTACAGATTGCACTTTCTAATTTGTTGAAGAATTGATTTGGAATTTTGATGGGGATTGCATTGAATCTGTAGATTGCTTTTGGCAAGATAGCCATTTTTACAATGTTGATCCTGCCAATCCATGAGCATGGGAGATCTTTCCATCTTCTGAGATCTTCTAGAATTTCTTTCTTCAGAGACTTGAAGTTTTTATTATACAGATCTTTCACTTCCTTAGTTAGAGTCACGCCAAGATATTTTATATTATTTGTGACTATTGAGAAGGGTGTTGTTTCCCTAATTTCTTTCTCAGCCTGTTTATTCTTTGTGTAGAGAAAGGCCATTGATTTGTTTGAGTTAATTTTATATCCAGCTACTTCACCGAAGCTGTTTATCAGGTTTAGGAGTTCTCTGGTGGAATTTTTAGGGTCACTTATATCATATCATCTGCAAAAAGTGATATTTTGACTTCATCTTTTCCAATTTGTATCCCTTTGATCTCCTTTTGTTGTCGAATTGCTCTGGCTAGGACTTCAAGTACAATGTTGAATAGGTATGGAGAAAGTGGACAGCCTTGTCTAGTCCCTGATTTTAGAGGGATTGCTTCAAGCTTCTCACCGTTTACTTTGATGTTGGCTACTGGTTTGCTGTAGATTGCTTTTATCATGTTTAGGTATGGGCCTTGAATTCCTGATCTTTCCAAGACTTTTATCATGAATGGGTGTTGGATCTTGTCAAATGCTTTTTCCGCATCTAACGAGATGACCATGTGGTTTTTGTCTTTGAGTTTGTTTATATACTGGATTACGTTGATGGATTTCCGTATATTGAACCATCCCTGCATCCCTGGGATGAAACCTACTTGGTCAGGATGGATGATTATTTTGATGTGTTCTTGGATTTGGTTAGCAAGAACTTTATTGAGGATTTTTGCATCAATATTCATAAGGGATATTGGTCTGAAGTTTTCTATCTTTGTTGGGTCTTTTTGTGGTTTAGGTATCAGAGTAATTGTGGCTTCATAGAATGAGTTGGGTAGAGTACCTTCTGTTTCTATTTTGTGGAATAGTTTGTGAAGAACTGGGATTAGATCTTCTTTGAAGGTCTGATAGAACTCTGCACTAAACCCATCTGGTCCTGGGCTTTTTTTGGTTGGGAGACTATTAATGACTGCTTCTATTTCTTTGGGGGATATAGGGCTGTTTAGATCATTAACCTGATCTTGATTCAACTTTTGTACCCGGTATCTGTCTAGGAACTTCTCCATTTCATCCAGGTTCTCCAGTTTTGTTGAGTACAGCCTTTGGTAGAAGGATCTGATGGCGTTTTGGATGTCTTCAGGATCTGTTGTTATATCTCCTTTTTCATTTCTGATTTTGTTAATTAGGATGCTTTCCCTGTGCCCTCTAGTGAGTCTGGCTAAGGGTTTATCTATCTTGTTGATTTTCTCAAAGAACCAGCTCCTCGATTGGTTGATTCTTTGAATAGTTCTTCTTGTTTCCACTTGGTTGATTTCACCCCTGAGTTTGATTATTTCCTGCCGTCTACTTCTCTTGGGTGAATTTGCTCCCTTTTGTTCTAGTGCTTTTAGGTGTGTTGTTAAGCTGCTAATGTGTGCTCTCTCTAGTTTCTTTTTGGAGGCACTCAGAGCTATGAGATTTCTTCTTAGAAATGCTTTCATTGCGTCCCATAAGTTTGGGTATGTTGTGGCTTCATTTTCATTGAACTCTAAAAAGTCCTTAATTTCTTTCTTTATTCCTTCCTTGACCAAGGTATCATTGAGAAGAGTGTTGTTCAGTTTCCACGTGAATGTTGGCTTTCTATTATTTATTTTGTTATTGAAGATCAGCCTTAGTCCATTGTGATCTGATAGGATGCATGGGACAATTTCAATATTTTTGTATCTGTTGAGGCCTGTTTTGTGACCAATTATGTGGTCAATTTTGGAGAAGGTACCATGAGGTGCTGAGAAGAAGGTATATCCTTTTGTTTTGGGATAGAATGTTCTGTAGATATCTGCCAGATCCATTTGATTCATAACTTCTGTTAGTTTCACTGTGTCCCTGTTTAGTTTCTGTTTCCATGATCTGTCCATTGGTGAAAGTGGTGTGTTGAAGTCTCCCACTATTATTGTATGAGGTGCAATGTGTGCTTTGAGATTTACTAAAGTTTCTTTAATGAATGTGGCTGCCTTTGTATTTGGAGCATAGATATTCAGGATTGATAGTTCCTCTTGGAGGATTTTACCTTTGATGAGTATGAAGTACCCCTCCCTGTCTTTTTTGATGACCTTGGGTTGGAAGTCAATCTTATCAGATATTAGAATGGCTACTCCAGCTTGTTTCTTCATACCATTTGCTTGGAAAATTGTTTTCCAGCCTTTCATTCTGAGGTAGTGTCTATCTTTTTCTCTGAGATGAGTTTCCTGTAAGCAGCAAAATGTTGGGTCTTGTTTGTGTAGCCAGTTTGTTAGTCTATGTCTTTTTATCGGGGAGTTGAGTCCATTGATATTAAGAGATATTAAGGAAAAGTAATTGTTGTTTCCTGTTATTTTTGTTGTTAAAGTTGGCATTCTGTTCTTGTGGCTGTCTTCTTTTAGGTTTGTTGAGGGATTACCTTCTTGTTGTTTCTAGGGCGTGGTTCCTGTCCTTGTATTGGTTTTTTCCTGTTATTATCCTTTGAAGGGCTGGATTCGTGGAGAGATAATGTGTGAATTTGGTTTTGTCATGGAATACTTTGGTTTCACCATCTATGTTAATTGAGAGTTTGGCTGGGTATAGTAGCCTGGGCTGGAATTTGTGTTCTTTTAGTGTCTGTATAACATCTGTCCAGGATCTTCTGGCTTTCATAGTCTCTGGTGAAAAATCTGGTGTAATTCTGATAGGCTTGCCTTTATATGTTACTTGGCCTTTTTCTCTTACTGCTTTTAGTATTCCATCTTTATTTAGTGCATTTGTTGTTCTGATTATTATGTGTCAGGAGGTATTTCTTTTCTGGTCCAGTCTATTTGGAGTTCTGTAGGCTTCTTGTATGTTCATGGGCATCTCTTTCTTTAGATTGGGGAAGTTTTCTTCTATAATTTTGTTGAAGATGTTTGCTGGTCCTTTGAGTTGAAAATCTTCATTCTCATCCACTCCTATTATCCGAAGGTTTGGTCTTCTCATTGTTTCCTGTATTTCTTGGATGTTTTGAGTTATGATCTTTTTGCGTTTTACATTTTCCTTGATTGTTGTGCCGATGTTCTCTATGGAATCTTCTGCAGCTGAGATTCTCTCTTCCATCTCTTGTATTCTGTTGCTGATGCTCGTATCTATGGTTCCAGATTTCTTTCCTAGGGTTTCTATCTCCAGTGTTGCCTCATTTTGGGTTTTCTTTATTGTGTCTACTTCCCTTTTTAGGTCTAGTATGGTTTTGTTCATTTCCATCATCTGTTTGGATGTGTTTTCCTGTTTTTCTTTAAGGACTTCTACCTGTTTGATTGTGTTATCCTGTTTTTCTTTAAGGACTTGTAACTCTTTAGCCATGTTCTCCTGTAATTCTTTAAGTGAGTTATTAAAGTCCTTCTTGATGTCCTCTACCATCATAATGAGATATGCTTTTAGATCCGTGTCTAGGTTTTCCGGTGTGTTGGGGTGCCCTGGACTGGGCAAAGTGGGTGTTCTGGGTTCTGATGATGGTGAGTGGTCTTGGTTTCTGTTAGTAAGATTATTACGTTTACCTTTCGCCATCTGGTAATCTCTGGGGTTAGTTGTTATCGTTGTCACTGTTTAAAGATTGGAGCAGACTCTGTGTTCCACTCACCCGAAGTCTCAAAATCCTGTGGCGGGTGTCGTGGGTAGCTGGCAGGTGTCAGCCGACCCTGCGCTCTAGCTACCCCTGTGCTGGTCAGACCGGATGAGGCTTGTGGCCCTACTCAGGCCGGATTTCTGCCTCCCCAACCAAAGCAGTCTCAGGTCCCGCGTGATTGGACTGGAGCAGAAGCTGTGTTCCACTCACCAGAAGTCTTAAGATCCTGTGGCGGGTGTTGTGGGTAGCTAGCGAGTGTCAGCCGACCCTGCGCCCTAGCTACCCTGGTGCTGGTCAGACTGGATGAGGCTTGTGGCCCTACTCAGGCCGGATTTCTGCCTCCCCAACCAAAGCAGTCTCAGTTCCCGCGTGATTGGACTGGAGCAGAAGCTGTGTTCCACTCACCAGAAGTCTCAAGATCCTGTGGTGGGTGTTGTGGGTAGCTGGCGGGTGTCAACCCAGCCTGTGCTCTAGTTACCCCGGTGCTTGTCAGGCCGGAAGAGGCCTGTGGCCCTACTCAGGCCAGTTTTCTGCTTCCCTAACTAATGCAGTCTCAGGTCCCGCGCGCAATTGGATTGGAGCAGACGTTGTGTTCCACTCGCCAGAAGTCTTAAGATCCTGTGGCGGGTGTTGTGGGTAGCTGGCGAGTGTCAGCCAACCCTGCGCCCTAGCTACCCCGGTGCTGTTCTGACCGGAAGAGGCTTGTGGCCCTACTCCTTGTTTTCTTAAAGAAAAAGAAGTAGCTTCCTTTGAAAAATTCAAATGTAGGCAGACAGTGGTGGCACAAGCCTTTAATCATTTGGGAGGCAGAGGCAGGCAGATCTCTGAGTTCAGCCTGGTGTACAGGTTGAGTTCCAGTACAGATGGGACTACACAGAGCAACCCTGTTTGGAAAGAAAATTTAAATGTACTGGCTTAGGGTTTTCCATAAAATAGATTTTCTCTCTCTCTTTCTCTTTTTGCCTATGGAAATTCTAGTGATAATAGACTGGTTCATATTTTATCCTATATTATTTTATTTTGGTGTTATTAATTCAACCCAGGGGCTCACAAATGTGCTTCTCTTCTTGAGCTGATATTGGTCTGTGGCAGCTTCCTGTTGAATGCTTGCTCTCCCTTTCTCTTATTGTTTTCTTTCTCAGTCTAACCTTTATCTTCTTTAAAAAATGTGTATCTGTATTAAAGATCCTTCTTCAGTGAGACCTTTCCAGACTACCCCATCTCCAACTGAAACCACCCTCTCACCACATTTAACATGACTTCCCTATTTCATTTTTATTTTATATGTATGGATGTTTTGCATGCATGTATGTGTACACCATGTTTGTGCCTGGTACCCAAGTCAGTAGATGATGGCACCTGGGATGCTGGGAGTCAAACTGAAATCTTACAAGAGATGCAGTGCTCTCTTAGCTGCTGAGCCATCTCTCCAACCCCATGATTTTTTTTCTTTTCTTTCTAAATATTTTTTATTAGGTATTTTCCTCATTTACATTTCCAATGCTATCCCGAAAGTCCCTCATACCATCCCCCCACTCCCCTACCCACCCACTCCCACTTTTTGGCCCTGGCTTTCCCCTGTACTGGGGCATATCAAGTTTGCATGTCCAATGGGCCTCTTTCCAGTGATGGCCGACTAGGCCATCTTTTGATACATATGCAGCTAGAGTCAAGAGCTCCGGGGTACTGGTTAGTTCATAATGTTTTTCCACCTATAGGGTTGCAGATTCCTTTAGCTCCTTGGGTAGTTTCTCTAGCTTCTCCATTGGGAGCCCTCTGATCCATCCAATAGCTGACTGTGAGCATCCATTTCTGTGTTTGCTAAGCCCCGGGAATAGTCTAACAAGAGACAGCTATATCAGGGTCCTTTCAGCAAAATCTTGCTAGTGTATGCAATGGTATCATCATTTAAAGGCTGATTATGGGATGGATCCCTGGATATGGCAGTCTCTAGATGGTCCATCCTTTTGTCTCAATTCCAAACTTTGTCTCTGTAACGCCTTCCATGGGTGCTTTGTTCCCAATTCTAAGAAGGGGCAAAGTGTCCACACTTTGGTCTTCATTCTTAAGTTTCATGTATTTTAGAAATTGTAACTTATATCTTGGTATACTAAGTTTCTGGGCTAATATCCACTTATCAGTGAATACATATCATTTGAGTTCTTTTGTGATTGGGTTACCTCACTCAGGATAATGCCCTCCAGGTCAAACCATTTGCCTAGGAATTTTGTAAATTCATTCTTTTTAATAGCTGAGTAGTACTCCATTGTGTAAATGTACCACAGTTTTTGTATTCATTCCTCTGTTGAGGGGCATCTGGGTTCTTTCCAGCTTCTGGCTATTATAAATAAGGCTGCTATGATCATAGTGGAGCATGTGTCCTTCTTACTAGTTGGAACATCTTCTGGATATATGCCCAGGAGAGGTATTGCGGGATGCTCCGGTAATACTATGTCCTATTTTCTGAGGAACCACCAGACTGATTTCCAGAGTGCTTGTACAAGCTTGCAATCCCACCAACAATGGAGGAGTGTTCCTCTTTCTCCACATCCTCACCAGCATCTGCTGTCACCTGAATTTTTTATCTTAGCCATTCTGACTGGTGTGAGATGGAATCTCAGGGTTGTTTTGATTTGCATTTCCCTGATGATTAAGGATGCTGAACATTTTTTTCAGGTGTTTCTCAGCCATTCAGTATTCCTCAGGTGAGAATTCTTTGTTCAGCTCTGAGCCCCATTTTTAAATGGGGTTATTTGATTTTCTGGAGTTCACCTTCTTGAGTTCTTTATATATATTGGATATTAGTCCCCTATCTGATTTAGGATAGGTAAAGATCCTTTCCCAATCTGTTGGTTGCCTTTTTGTCTTATTGACAGTGTCTTTTGCCTTACAGAAGCTTTGCAGTTTCATGAGGTTCCATTTGTCAATTCTTGATCTTACAGCACAAGCCATTGCTGTTCTATTCAGGAATTTTCCCCCTGTGCCCGTATCTTTGAGGCTTTTCCCCACTTTCTCCTCTATAAGTTTCAGTGTCTCTTGTTTTATGTGGAGCTCCTTGATCCACTTAGATTTGACCTTAGTACAAGGAGATGCGAATGGATCAATTCGCATTCTTCTACATGATAACCACCAGATGTTCAAGCACCATTTGTTGAAAATGCTGTCTTTTTCCCACTGGATGGTTTTAGCTCCCTTGTCGAAGATCAAGTGACCATAGGTGTGTGGGTTCATTTCTGGGTCTTCAATTCTATTCCATTCGTCTACTTGTCTGTCGCTATACCAGTACCATGCAGTTTTTACCACAATTGCTCTGTAGTAAAGCTTTAGGTCAGGCATGGTGATTCCACCAGAGGTTCTTTTATCCTTGAGAAGAGTTTTTGCTATCCTAGGTATTTTGTTTTTCCAGATGAATTTTCAGATTCTCTTTTCAATTCGTTGAAGAATTGAGTTGGAATTTTGATGGGGATTGCATTGAATCTGTAGATTGCTTTGGGCAAGATAGCCATTTTGTGGATAGTCTTTTTGTGGTTTAGGTATCAGAGTAATTGTGGCTTCATAAAATGAGTTGGGTAGAGTACCTTCTACTTCTATTTTGTGGAATAGTTTGTGCAGAACTGGAATTCGATCTTCTTTGATGGTCTGATAGAACTCTGCATTAAACCCATCTGGTCCTGGGCTTTTTTTGGTTGGGAGACTATTAATGACTGCTTCTATTTCTTTAGGGTATATGGGACTGTTCAGATCGTTAACTTGATTGTGATTTAACTTTGGTACCTGGTACCTGTCTAGAAATTTGTCCATTTCATCCATGTTTTCCAGTTTTGTTGAGTATAGCCTTTTGTAGAAGGATCTGATGGTGTTATGGATTTCTTCAGGATATGTTGTTATGTCTTCCTTTTCATTTCTGATTTTGTTAATTAGGATGCTTTCCCTGTGCCCTCTAGTGAGTCTGGCTAAATCTTTATCTATCTTGTTGATATTCTCAAAATACCAGCTCCTCATTTGGTTGAGTCTTTGAATAGTTCTTGTTTCCACTTGGTTGATTTCGCCCCTGAGTTTGATTATTTCCTTATGTTTACTCTTCTTGGGTAAATTTGCTTCCTTTTTTTCTAGAGCTTTTAGGTGTGTTGTCAAACTGGTAGTGTGTGCTCTCTCTAGTTTCTTTTTGGAGGCACTCAGAGCTATGAGTTTCCCTCTTAGAAATGCTTTCATTATGTCCCATAAGTTTGGGTATGTTGTGGCTTCATTTTCATTAAACTCTAAAAAGTCTTTAATTTTTTTCTTTATTTCTTCCTTGACCAAGGTATCTTTGAGAAGAGTGTTGTTCATTTTCCAAGTGAATGTTGGCGTTCCATTATTTATGTTGTTATTGAAAATCAGCCTTAGTCCATTGTGGTCTTATAGGATGCATGGGACAATTTCAATATTTTTTATCTGTTGAGGCCTGTTTGTGACCAATTATATGGTCAATTTTAGAGAAGGCCCCATGAGGTGCCAAGAAGAAAGTATATCCTTTTGTTTTAGGATAATATATTCTGCAAATATCTGTTAAATCTATTTGTTTCATAACTTCTGTTAGTTTCACTGTGTCTCTGTTTAGTTTCTGTTTCCACAATCAGTCCATTGATGAAAGTGGTGTGTTGAAGTCTCCCACTATTATTGTGTGAGGTGAAATGTGTGCTTTGAGCTTTACTAAAGTTTCTTTAATGAATGTGGCTGCCCTTACATATGGAACATAGATATTCAGAATTGAGAGTTCCTATGGGAGGATTTTACCTTTGATGAGTATGAAGTGTCCCTCCTTGTCTTTTTTGATAACTTTGGGTTGGAAGTCGATATTATTCAATATTAGAATGGCTACAACAGCTTGCTTCTTCAGACCATTTGCTTGGAAAATTGTTTTCCAGCCTTTCACTTTGAGGTAGTGTCTGTCTTTTCCCCTGAAATGGGTTTCCTGTAAGGAGCAGAATGTTGGGTCCTGTTTGTGTAGCCAGTCTGTTAGTCTATGTCTTTTTTATTGGGGAATTGAGTCCATTGATATTAAGAGATATTAAGGAAAAGTAATTGTTGCTTCCTATTTTTTTTGTTGTTAGAGTTAGCATTCTGTTCTTGTGGCTGTCTTCTTTTTGGTTTGTTGAGGGATTACCTTCTTGCTTTTTCTAGGGCGTGGTTTCTGTCCTTGTATTTTTTTTTTCTGTTATTATCCTTTGAAGGGCTGGATTTGTGGAAAGATAATCTGTGAATTTGGTTTTGTCATGGAATACTTTGGTTTCTCCATCTAATGTAATTGAGAGTTTGGTTGGGTATAGTAGCCTGGGCTGGCATTTGTGTTCTCTTAGTGTCTGTATAACATCTCTCCAGGATCTTCTGGCTTTCATAGTCTCTAGTGAAAAGTCTGGTGTAATTCTGATAGGGTTGCCTATACATGTTACTTAACCTTTCTCCCTTACTGCTTTTAATATTCTATCTTTATTTAGGGCATTTGTTGTTCTGATTATTATGTGTTGGGAGGAATTTCTTTTCTGGTCCAATCTATTTGGAGTTCTGTAGGCTTCTTGTATGTTCATGGGTATATCTTTCTTTAGGTTTGGGAAGTTTTCTTCTATAATTTTGATGAAGATATTTGCTATCCCTTTAAGTTGAAAATCTTCATTTTTCTTCTACTCCTATTCGTAGTTTTGGTCTTCTCATTGTTTCCTGGATTTCCTGGATGTTTTGAGTTAGGATCTTTTTGCGTTTTGTATTTTCGTTGATTGTTGTGTCGATGTTCTCTTTGGAATCTTCTGCACCTGAGATTCTCTCTTCCTTCTCTTGTATTCTGTTTCTAATACTCACAACTATGGTTCCAGATTTCTTTCCTAGGGTTTCTATCTCCAGCGTTGCCTCACTTTGGGTTTTCTTTATTGTGTCTACTTCCCTATTTAGGTCTTGGATGGGTTTATTCAAGTCCATCACCTGTTTGGTTGTGTTTTCCTGCATTTTTAAAGGGATTTTTGTGCTTCCTCTTTAAGGTCTTCTACCTGTTTAGCTGTGTTCTCCTGTATTTCTTTAAGTGAGTTATTAAAGTCCTTCTTGATGTCCTCTACCATCATCATGAGATATGCTTTTAAATCCGGGTCTAGCTTTTCGGGTGTGTTCAGGTGCCCAGGACTGGGTGGGGTGGGAGTGCTGGGTTCTGATGATGGGGAGTGGACTTGGTTTCTGTAAGGAAGATTCTTACATTTGCCTTTCGCCATCTGGTAATCTCTGCAGTTACTTGTTATAGTTGTCTCTGGTTAGAGCTTGTTCCATGGTGATTATGTTAGCCTCTATCAGCAGACATGGGAGACTAGCTCTCTCCTTAATTTCAGTGGTCAGAGTACTCTCTGCAGGCAAGCTCTCCTCTTTCAGGGAAGGTGCCCAGATATCTGGTGTTTGAACCTGCCTCCTGGCAGAAGTTGTGTTCCACTAACCAGAGGTCTTAAGATCCCTTGTAGGTTCCTGTGGGGACCTTGCGGGTGACCACAGACACCAAACACAAGGTACACTGGTGCTGGTGTGGAACTGAAGGGACTTGTGACCCTGATCAGGCTGGGTTTTCAGCTTCCCTAATTAATGCAGTCTCAATCCAGAACCATTGGATTGGAGCAGATCCTGTGTTCTGCTCACAAGAGGTCTTAAGATCCCGTGGAGGGTCCTGTTGGGAGCATGCAGATGTCCGCAGATTCTGAGCCCAAGGTAGCCTGGTTCTAGTGTGGACTGAAAGGGACTTGTGACCCTCATCAGGCCGCATTTTCTGCTTCCCTAACTAATGCAGTCTTAGGTCCAACGCGATTGGATTGGAGCAATAGATGTGTTCCACTCACCAGAGGTCGTAAGATCCTGTGGAGAGTCCTGTGGGGACCTGGCAGGTGTCTGCAGACTCCTTTCCCAAGGTACCCCGGTGCTGGTGTGGACTGGAGGGACTGAAAACACTGATCAGGCCTGGCTTTCAGCTTCCCTAATTAATGCAGTCTCAGATAAGGGTGCGATTGGATTGGAGCAGAAGCTGTGTTGCACTCACCAGAGGTCTTAAGATCCCGTGGAGGGTCCTGTGGCTACCTTGGGGATTTCCACAGACTCCTTTCCCAAGGAAACCTGGGTCTGTTGTGGAACGGAAGAGACTTGTGACCCTGAGCAGGCCGGGTTTTAAGCTTCCCTAATTAATACAGTCTCAGGTCCCTTGCAATTGGATTGGAGCAGAAGTTGTGTTCCACTCACCAGAGGTCTTAAGATCCCGTGGAGGGTCCTGTGGGGACCTTGCGGGTATCCACAGCCTCTGCGCACAATGTTCCCCGGTGCTGGCGTAGACCTGAAGGGACTTGTGACCCTGATCAGGCAGGGCTTTCAGCTTCCCTAATTAATGCAGTCTCAGGTCCCATGAGATTGGATTGGAGCAGAAGCTGTGTTCCACTCACCAGAGGTTGTAAGATCTCGTGGAGGGTCCTGTGAGAACTTGTGGATATTCAAAGACTCGGCGCCCAAGGTAACCCGGTGCTGGCGTGGACGGGAGGGACTTAACACACTGATCAGGCCGGGTTTTCACCTTCCCTAATTAATGCAGTCTCAGGTCCCACGCGATTGGATTGGAGCAGAAGCTGTGTTCCACTCACCAGAGGTCTTACAATCCCATGGAGGGTCCTGTGGGGACCTTGCAGATTTCCACAGACTCTGTGCCCAGGGTAACGGGTCTGGCATAGACAGGAAGGGACTTGTGACCCAGATCAGGCTGGGTTTTCTGCTTCCCTAATTAATGCAGTCTCAGGTCCCATGTGATTGAATTGGAGCAGAAGTTGTGTTCCACTCACAAGAGGTCTTACAATCCCATGGAGGGTTCTGAGGGTACCCTGCAGATGTCCGCAGACTCCTTTCCCAAGGTAACCGGGGTTTGTCGTGGACCTGGAAGGGACTTCTGACCCTGATCAGGCCAGGCTTTCAGCTTCCCTAATTAACGCAGTCTCAGGTCCCGGGCGATTGGATTGGAGCAAAGTGTGTGTTCCACTCACCAGAGGTCTTAAGATCCCATGGAGGGTCCTGTGGGGACCTTGCAGGTGTCTGCAAACTCCGAGCGCATGATATCCCGGTGCTGCCTTGGACAGAGGGACTTAAGACACTGATCAGGCCAGGCTTTCAGCTTCCCTATTTAATGCAGTCTCAGGTCCCGTGTGATTGGATTGGAGCAGAAGCTGTGTTCCACTCACCAGAGGTCTTAAGATCCTATGGAGGGTCCTGATGGGACCTTGCAGGTGTCTGAAATCTTCGCGACCAAGTTACCCCGGTGCTGCCTTGGACCTGAGGGACTTAAGACACTGATCATGCCAGGCTTTCAGCTTCCCTAATTAATGCAGTCTCAGTTCCTGAGTGATTGGATTGGAGCAGAAGCCGTGTTCCACTCACCAGAGGTCTTAAGATCCCGGGGAGGGTCCTGTGTGGACTTTGCGGGTGTCTGAAAACTCCCCACCCAAGGTACCCCAGTGCTGGTGAGGACCGGACAGACTTAAGACCCTGATCAGGCCAGGCTATCAGCTTCCCTAATTAATGCAGTCTCAGGTCCCACGCGATTGGATTGGAGCAGAAGCTGTGTTCCACTCACCAGAGCTCTTAAGATCCTGTGGAGGGACCTGTGTGGACCTGACAGGTGTCTGCAGACTCCTTTCCCAAGGTACCCTGGTGATAGCATGCTCTGGAAAGGACTTGTGACCCTGATTAGGCCGGGTTTCAGCTTCCCTAATTAATGCAGTATCAGATCCCGTGTGATTGGATTAGAGCAGAAGCTGTGTTCCACTCACCAGAGGTCTTAAGATCCCATGGAGGGTTCTGATGGGACCTTGCAGGTGTCTGCAAACTCCGTGCCCAAGGTACCCCAGTGCTGGCGTGGTCTGGAAGGGACTTGTGACCCTGATCAGGCTCGGTTTCAGCTTCTCTAATTAATGCAGTATCAGGTCCCACGATATTGGATTGTAGAAGAAGCTGTGTTCCACTCACCAGAGGTCTTAAGATCCCATGGAGGGTCCCTTGAGGACCATGCAGATGTCCATAGACTCCGAGCCTAAGGTAAACATGTCTTGCATGGATCAAAAGGGACTTGTGACCCTGATCAGGCCGGGTTTTCTGCTTCCCTACTTAATGCAGTCTCAGGTCCCACGCGATTGGATTGGAGCAGAAGCTGTGTTCCACTCAGCAGAGGTCTTAAGATCCCGTGGAGGGTCCTGTGTGGACCTGGCAGGTGTCCACAGACTCCTTTCCCAAAGTACCCTGGTGCTGGCGTGGTTGGAAGGGACTTGTAACCCTGATCAGGCCGGGTTTTCTGCTTCCCTAATTAATGCAATCTCAGGTCTCACTCAATTGGATTGGAGCATAAGTTGTGTTCCACTCACCAGAGGTCTTAAGATCCCGTGGAGGGTCCTGTGGGGACCTTGAAGATTTCTGCAGACTCAGTGCCCAAGGTAACCCAGGTTTGGCATGGACCGGAAGGGACTTGTGACCCTGATCAGGCCAGGTTTTCTGCTTCCCTAATTAATGCAGTCTCAGGTCCCACATGATTGAATTGGAGGAGAAGTTGTGTTCCACTCACCAGAGGTCTTAAGATCCCGTGGAGGGTTCTGTGGGTACTTGCAGATGTCTGCAGACACCTTTCCCAAGGTAACCCGGGTCTGTCGTGGACCGGAAGGGACTTGTGACCCTGATCAGGCCAGGCTTTCAGCTTCCCTAATGAATGCAGTCTCAGGTCCTGGGCGATTGGATTGGAACAGAAGCTGTGTTCCACCTCCCAGAGGTCTTAATATCCAGTGGAGGGTCGTGATGGGACCTTGCAGGGGTCTGCAAACTCCTTGCCCAAGGTACCTTAGTGCTGGTGTGGACCGGAGGGACTGAAAACACTGATCAGGCCTGGCTTTCAGCTTCCCTAATTAATGCACTCTCAGATCCCATGCAATTGGATTGGAGCAGAAGCTGTGTTGCACTCACCAGAGAGGTTAAGATCCTGTGTAGGGTCCTGTGGGGACCTTGAAGATTTCTGCAGACTCTGTGCCCAAGGTAACCCGGTTTGGCATGGACCGGAAGGACTTGTGACCCTGATCAGGCCAGGTTTTCTGCTTCCCTAATTAATGCAATCTCAGGTCCCACATGTTTGGAGTGGAGCAGAAGTTGTGTTCCACTCACCAGAGGTCTTAAGATCCCGTGGAGGGTTTGTGGGTAACTTGGGGATGTCCAGAGACTCCTTTCCCAAGGTAACTCAGGTATGCCTTGGACCGGAGGGCCTTGAGACACTGATCAGGCCAGGATTTCAGCTTCCCTATTTAATGCAGTCTCAGATCCCATGCGATTTGATTGGAGCAGAAGCTGTGTTCCACTCACCAGAGGTCTTAAGATACGGTGGAGGGTCCTGTGGGTACCTTGCAGATGTCCGCAGACTCCTTTCCCAAGGTAATCCGGGTCTGGCGTGGTCTGGAAGGGACTTGTGACCCTGATCAGGCCGGGTTTTCTGCTTCCCTAATTAATGCAGTCTCAGGTCCCACACGATTGGATTGGAGCAGAAGCTGTGTTCCACTCATCAGAGGTCTTAAGATCCCATGGAGGGTCCTGTGTGGACCTGGTGGGTGTCCTCAGACTCCTTTCCCAAAGTACCCGGTGCTGGCATGGTCTGGAAGGGACTTGTGACCCTGATCAGGCTGGGTTTCAGCTTCTCTAATTAATGCAGTATCAGGTCCCATGCGATTGGATTGTAGCAGAAGCTGTGTTCCACTCACCAGAGGTCTTAAGATCCCATGGAGGGTCCCTTGGGGACCATGCAGATGTCCATAGACTCTGTGCCTAAGGTAAACATGTCCTGCGTGGATCGAAAGGGACTTGTGACCCTGATCAGGCTGGGTTTTCTGATTCCCTAATTAATGCAGTCTCAGGTCGCATGCGATTGGATTGGAGCAGAAGCTGTGTTCCACTCACCAGAGGTCTTAAGATCCCGTGGAGGGTCCTGTGTGGACCTGGCAGGTGTCCGCAGACTCCTTTCCCATAGTACCCCGGTGCTGGCATGGTATGGAAGGGACTTGTAACCCTGATTGGCTGGGTTTTCTACTTCCCTAATTAGTGCAATCTCAGGTCCAACTCAATTGGATTGGAGCATAAGTTGTGTTCCACTCACCAGAGGTCTTAAGATCCCTTGGGGACCATGCAGATGTCCATAGACTCCATGCCTTAGGTAAACTTATCTGGCGTGGACTGGAAGGGACTTGTAACCCTGATCAGGCTGGGTTTTTTGCGTCCCTAATTAATGCAATCTCAGGTCCCACTCAATTGGATTGGAGCATAAGTTGTGTTCCACTCACCAGGGGTCTTAAGATCCCGTGGAGGGTCCTGTGGGGACCTTGCAGATGTCTGCACACTCCTTTCCCAAGGTACCCCGGTGCTGGCATTGTCTGGAAGGGACTTGTGACCCTGATCAGGCCAGGTTTCAGCTTCCTTAATTAATGCAGTATCAGGTCCCACACGATTGGATTGGAGCAGAAGCTCTCTTCCACTCACAAGAGATCTAAAGGATCCGTGGATGGTCCTGAGGGGAACTTGCAGGAGTCCACAGTCTCCCCGCACAAGGTACACTGGTGCTGGCGTAGACCTTAATGGACTGGTGACCCTGAACCTGCCGGGCTTTCAGCGTCCCTAATTAATGGTGTCTCCGGTCCCGTGCGATTGGATTGGAACAGAAGCTGTGTTCCACTCACCAGAGGTCTTAATCCCGTGGAGGGTTATGTGGTAATCTTGCGGATGTTTAAAGACTCCACTCCCAATGTAACCTCGGTCTGGCATGGACCAGAAGGGACTTGTGACCCTGATCAGTCTGGGTTTTCACCTTCCCTAATTAGTGCAGTCTCAGGTCCCACGTGATTTAATTGGAGCAGAAGTTGTGTTCCACTCACCAGAGGTCTTTAGATCCCATGGTGGGTTCTGTGGATACCTTGCAGATGTCCAAAGACTCCTTTCCCAAGGTAATCCGATCTGTCGTGGACCGGAAAGGACTTGCGACCCGATCAGGCTAGGCTTTCAGCTTCCCTAATTAATGCAGTCTCAGGTCCCATGTGATTGAATTGGAAGAGAAGGTGTGTTACACTCACCAAAGGTCTTAAGATCCCTTGGAGGGTTCTGTGGGTACTTGCAGATGTCTGCAGACTCCTTTCTCAAGGTAACCCGGGTCTGTCGTGGACCGGAAGGGACTTGCGACCCTGATCAGGCCAGGCTTTCAGCTTCCCTAATGAATGCAGTCTCAGGTCCCGGGCGATTGGATTGGAACAGAAGCTGTGTTCCACTTACCAGAGGTCTTAATATCCCGTGGAGGGTCGTGATGGGACCTTGCAGGTGTCTGCACACTCCTTGCCCAAGGTACCCCGGTACTGGCGTGGACCAGAGGGACTGAAAAAACTGATCAGGCCTGGCTTTCAGCTTCCCTAATTAATGCAGTCTCAGATCCTGTGCAATTGGTTTGGAGCAGAAGCTGTGTTTCACTCATCAGAGGTCTTAAGATCCCGTGTAGGGTCCTCTGGGGACCTTGCGTATGTCCAAAGACTCTGGTCCCAATGTAACCCGGGTCTGGCATGGACTGGAAGGACTTGTGACCCTGATCAGGCCAGGTTTTCTGCTTCCCTAATTAATGCAGTCTCAGGTCCCACATGTTTGGATTGGAGCAGAAGTTGTGTTCCACTCAACAGTGGTCTTAAGATCCCATGGACGGTTCTGATGGGACCTTGCATGTTTCTGCAAACTCTGCGCCTAAGTTACCCTGGTGCTGCCTTGGACTGGAGGGCCTTAAGACACTAATCAGGCCAGGGTTTCAGCTTCCTTAATTAATGCAGTCTCAGATCCTGAGTGATTGGATTGGAGCAGAAGCTGTGTTCTACTCACCAGAGTTCTTAAGATACCATGGAGGGTCCTGAGTGGACCTTGCTGGTGTCCGCACCTACTACTCTGCTGACTCATAATCATGTGCAACCGCGCTAATTCCTCCCTGCTGATGTTTGAATGAACCAATCATGTGCAACTGCGCAAATTCCTCCCCCATCCCCAGCCCCTTTCCTATAAAAACCCCTCACTTCCAAGTCTTGTGGTTGATTCCTCTGTCTCTTGCGTGAGATACTTATTGACCAGGAGCTCTGCCATTAAAGCTACCTCGTGCTTTTGCAAAACGAAGGTCTCTCATGTTTTTTTGTGTAACCCCGAGTCCTGAGACTTGAGTGGTGGGCTCCTTCTTGGGGTCCTACATTATTAATATAAAAAAAAACTAGACCGAGGAATAAAATTTATTTATGCTCCATAGTCCTGCCTGGGAATTATGGTGGCTGGCAGCCAGCTGCGCCTGTCATAGAAAATCATAGATCTTCCCAAACCATCCAATTCCTTCTTTGAAGCTATGTGCGGCTAGTTTGTGTTATATTTCACACAAGCATGGTTCTGTGGTGTGTTATCAACAGCCAAGGGCTTTTGGCATGTACCCCTTTCTTAGATTGGTATGGTTCTGAGATCTGGGTGCCCGTCATTGACTGTCCGGCCCTCATTAGCAAACCTTATTCCCAATTCAGACCAATGCCACAATATGTATTTAGAATGCTTCTTGATATAAATTAATAACTGCCACCTGCACTGTTGGAGGCAAGGCTGTACACCTGCTGCACTCAGGCTGAATGGCGTGGCTGAACTGCTTGAGAAAAAAGGGTGGGACAGTAAAAAGGAACAGTATAAATCTACTTTGGAGAAATCCAGGTACTCCATTCAGTTGCAAATTAGCAACGATCAAGCTCAGACTTAGAGCTCCCTGTGTAGGGGAGGTGGCTTTGAGAATTGCAGAAAGGCTGCAGCTTCTCTGGGGGTGGAGGCTGTGCTCCAAATTAATTTTTGGGTAAAGAGGATTTTTAGTCATAATCAAGGTTACAGTCAAACTTACTAGAAGATGTAGGATCTGTGTCCAGTTGACGAACTAATCTCTCAGGCAGCCATCGCGTTCCATTTTCTTTTTGAGAAAAAAATACAGACCAAGCCTTTTCCCTGGATTAGAACCAGGTCATTAGTTAATGGGTACCACCACTTTACCATGGCATAAGAACTAGAAGTAACTGGATGCCAGTGGCAATCGCTGCAGACTTACCTTTAACATCAGTTTGCAAAAAAAATTTAGAACAAATAAAATAAAAGCAAGATGTGCCTTTGGTGACCTTGGGGGTATAACTACCCCTGTTTTGTCTTTAAAAGCCAATTTTTTAAAGTGTGATGAGAACGTTCAAATATTCCTTGTCCCATGGGGTTATAAGGAATTCCAGTTTTATGTTTGATGTCAAATTCTTTACAAAATGAAGTAAAATTTTTGCTAGAATAGGATGGCATATTATCTGTCTTAATAAGTTTAGGAAATCCCATGGCATTAAAGGCTTGTAGGCAATGATCAATTACATTCTTGGAGGCTTCTCCAGTATGCAGAGTTAGCAAAAAGAAATCCTGAACAAGTGTCAATACAAACATGTATATATTTTAATTTTCCAAATTCTGCATAATAAGTTACATCCATTTGCCAAAAATGATTAGGCATAAGACCTCATGGATTAACTCCTAAGTGTGACACTGGAGATAATGTAATATATTTAGGACATTGTTTTACAATCATTCTTGCCTACTCCTTAGTGATCTTATGTAGTAGCCTTAAGGTATGGTTACAGAGATGAAATTTTTCATGATCACGTTTGGCCAAAGCAACAGGATCTTAAATTAAGGCTTCTCCTATTAGAGCTCTGTTGATGCAATCATTACCTTCAGCTAAAGGTCCAGGAAGACCAGAAGGAGATTGTATGTGTCCCATATATAATGGGTGTTTTTGGGCAAGAATGATGTTTTGCAATTGTGAAAACAGGGATCTTGCTGGCGAATTAAAGTTAAACGTGCCACAGGTCTCCAATAAGGGTACCGATTGTGCAACATATAAACTATCAGTAAAAATGTTAAAAGCCTCATTCACAGACTGAAAGACATTCAGTACTGCTGTTAATTCTGATAATTGAGCTGAGAGGCCAGGAGTCTTTATGATTACCTGTTGATTATTTATATGAAATCCAGCTTGCCCTTTAGATGAGCCATCAGTAAACACCAGAACAGCATTGTGTAAGGGTTGTAAAGAGGTCATATTAGGAAATATCAACTAATGTACACTCAAAATTTTTATCAACCTATCTTGAGGGTAGTGACTCTCTATAGTTCCTTTAAACCCTATTTGAGCAAGCAACCAATCTGTACTGTGCTGTTTCAGCCAAGTGTCTTGACTTACGCTGTAAGGATGAACAATAATATCTGGCTCTTTGCAAAAAATTCGTTAGTGCCTGCTTCCTTCCAAGGATAATCATCTGAGCTACTGCTTCATAAAATGGCAAGATATTACATTTAGGAGAAATCCTCGAATGTATCCACATTAGAGGAGACTTTTGCAGTAACAATCCTATAGGCATATGAATTGTATTAAAAATTAACAGATGTAAAGGCAAAGAGTAATCTATATAAGTGACAAGTTGCTCTTCAATAGCTCCACTTGTTTTAAGGCCAGTAATCCTTCTGAGGTTAGAGATTTAGGGGAGGTAGGATCAGAACTCCCTTTTATAATATCAAATAAAGGTTTCAACTCACCTATAGTAATCTTTAAATAGGGGCGAATTTTTGAAAATCATTCAAAGTCCTTAAGTTGTGTCTGCGAATATCTTCTGTGGGAAAACAGTTTGATTAGTAAGTCTAAAGCCCAAATAATTATAAGGATTCTGAGTTTGTATCTTTTCAGGAGCTATCTGTAATCCTTTCTCAGCTAAAGCTTTTTGTAAATCTCTATAACACAAAAGCAAACCTTGGGGGTCTTTTTCTGCCATCAAAACATCATCTGTGAAATGAATGATGTAAATAATTGGCCATTGTTGTCTCACAGGCTGAATGGCTTGTGCCACAAATTTTGGCATAAGATAGGACTATCAGTCATGCCCTGTGGGAGAACTGTCCATTGATATCTTCATAGTTTCCTTAAATTTTATAGAAGGAACATTAAAAGAATATCTTTCACAATCATTTGGATGCAAAGGAATAGTAAGGAAACAAACCTTCAGATCTACCAAAATTTTATAATATCCTTTAGGAATGGCTACTGGGGACAGAAGCCCAGGGTGTAAAGCTCCCATAGATACCATGGTCTCATTAACTTTTCTTATATCTTGTAACAATCTCCATTTACCAGATTTTTTCTTGATAATGAAAATTGGTGTATTCCAAGGGGACTGAGATTCTACTAAATGCCCTGCCTTTAGTTGCTCCTGCACTAGCGAAGAAGTGGCTTTTAATTTTTTTCTTTAGGTAAAGACCACTGATCCACTGACACTGGAATATCATTAAGCCATTGAATTTTATCAGCGTGGGATGCAGGCAAGATAGTGGCCATTACCGAAAATACTCCAAACCTCTTGTGTTAGAGTGAGGTTTAGGATCTTCAAAAGTCTTACTTCCTTGTCCCTTCTTTTTTAGTCCATGACCAGACAAAAGTCCCTGTCTGAGTGTCTGCTTAGTCACCATCTCATTAGGACTGTACATTATAACGCCCATCTGTGACAAGAGATCTCTTCCCCACAGAGTTACAGGCAAATTTGATAAAACATACGGCTGAATTTGTCCTGATTTTTCTTCCCCATCTCTCCAGGTTAGAAATTTGGAGCTTTGTTTTGGGTTACTAGCATAACCAATTCCTTGAAGGTGAGTAAGCGTATCAGTCAAAGTCCAAGTTGAGGGCCAATCCTGTCCTCTAATAATTGTTACATCAGCTCCAGTATCTCTATCAATCCTTCAAAGCTTTTTCCATTAAATGTCAATTTAAGGTTAGGTCTCTGATTAGTAATAGATTGAACCCAATTCACACCAGAGGAGTTAAAACCACCTTGTCCTCTCTCATTCTTAACAAATCTGGACAGTGTTGGATGTAGAGGAATTAAAACAAGTTGAGCAATTCTTTGATTAGCGGGTACAGTTATAACACCATGAGGGGAAGCAGCTATGATTTTAATTTCTCCTTCATAATCATTATTTATAACACCTGGATAAAACTGCAGACCTTTTACGATAGAACTGCTTTGTCCTAAAAGAAATCCCCAAGTTTCTACAGGTCCAAAGACTCCAGTAGGCAGAGTTTGGACTCCCATTTCTGGGGTTAGTACTGTGTGGGTGGTGAAACAGAAGTCCAATCCTGCACCTCCTGATTTTGCCCTGACAAGCTGAAAAACTGATCTCTTTGGCTGGGCAGCAAGTTCATGGCCCCATAAGCTGTTTTCTGTGAGTAAGGCAGGGCCTTGGGCTGGCCCAGCCTCTCGTTTCCCAGCAACGGACAGCCCAGAGTACCTGGGTTGGATTTACACACCTTAGCCCAATGGTTGCCCTTCCTGCACTGGGGACAAAATCCTAGTGCATGGCCTGCTTGCCCACTCTTGGCACCTTTTTTTCTTAGCACTACCACTTTTAAAATGACCCAAACTTCCACACTTAAAACATGCATTATTCCCTCGTTTCCATGAGAACATTGCTTGTACGGTAGTCCCTTGCAAAGTGGCACCAAAAGCCAAACCCTGATTATATGCTGGGCCGATCTCTGCATAAAGATGGACATGTCCCGTTAAATCTGTTTGTCCTTTGTGCATCTGGATAGAAGCACAACACATTAAGTTAGCGTTCTCATAAGGCAATTGCATAACAAAAGGACTTCCCATGTCAGATTTTCCAAGGATTCTACTAGCTGCTATTAATAGCCTATCCACAAAGTTCTGGTAAGGCTCATCAGGACTCTGCCGAATGCTGGCTAAACTCCCACCACCAACATCCCCTCTGACCGGTAACTGTCCCCAGGCACGGTGGGCAGCCACCACAATCTGTGTGTACACTCCAACAGGAAACCAATCTGATTAGCCTGGCCCTCATAAGGACCATCTCCAAGAAGCATGTTACTATCCCAGTCTGGATTACCTGTCTGATCATTTAAAGCAGCAGGTTTCTTACTGGTGTCTCGCCATTCAGAATCCCAAAGTAAGAAATCTCCTCCTGGGACTGGTGAGATGACTCAGTGGGTAAGAGCACCCGACTGCTCTTCCGAAGGTCCAGAGTTCAAATCCCAGCAACCACATGGTGGCTCACAACCATCCGTAACGAGATCTGGCGCCCTCTTCTGGAGTGTCTGAAGACAGCTACAGTGTACTTACATATAATAAATAAGTCTTTAAAAAAAAAAAAAGAAATCTCCTCCTGACAGGGTAGCCTTACATAAAGTCTTCCAATCTAGGGGGGTTAACTGTGACTCCAGGACCGGATCCAGTAATGCTTGTGTGAAAGGGGCTGAAGATCCGTATTGCACAACAGCTGTTTTTAACTCCTTTATCAACTTGAAATCCAAAGTCTGGTAATATCTGAGTATAGTATCTTGCTGGTCAATTACTTCCACAACAGGAAAGGCTAGCACATCCGATGTATTCTGTCTTCTCCCATGAGCATTACTCATAGCTCTTCCTAGCGGCACTTGGTACATTTCAGAAGAGTTACTCCTTCCTGTATCTGACATCCTTTTTAGCTCCCAAAGCTCATTAGTCAATTTCTGCAGCCTAACTTCAAACTCTAATTTGCTTAGTTGTGTGTCCATATGAGTAGCATCTCCCACAGTAGAGGGTATAGGTGGAGCGGGAGACTTGCAAGGAGGCCAATCCTCTTCAAAATATTTGGCAGCTCCTCTTTATTATGGATCTTCTTTGTCTAAACTTAGCTCATCATCAGAGTCTCTATCAAATTTAGAGTTGAGAGGACCCTTTTCTGAGAAGACCCTCTCTGAAAGGCACTCTTCCTGAGATTCAACACTCTCTGCCTGGGTACTATCTAACCCCTGCGAGATCACCTTTTCAATAGCATCTTTTATGAGCACCCAGAGGCAAAGGGTGAAATTATCTGCCTGAGTGATTTTCAAGGCTTTTCCAATTTTCTCCCAGGTTCTGATATCTAAACTTTCTTCTTCCTTGAACCATGGGCAACAAGAATCTATCCTATCTAAAAGATTTTCTATCAATTGTACTTCGATCCCTACTCCTCTTGCTCAAAGCAACTCTTGAAAACTGAGGACAATCACCCGATTCATTTCTTTTTTTAAACCCTTTTCCTCTCGCCTGAGGCAGCTTTTAAAAGCTGCAGACAACCGCCTGATCAATTCCTAGTTCTAATAATTCTGCTGCAGACCTAAGTGGATCTGGCGCTGGGTTAGCCAAAGACACACAGGATGTGAGAGTACAGTGAGGTGCAGAAATAAGAGCACAGAAATAGGGCGGCTGAGGCAGGAAAGTCATGAGTTCTAGGACAACCTGGACTCCATAGCGAGACCTTAGCTCAAAAATCTAAGATCAGAGACCAAGTCTGATCTCACAGACCCACAAGGTGAAAGGGAAGAACCGACTCCCATAAGTTGTCCTCTGGCTTCACCTATGTTTACAACCCCAGCAGTCTGGGGACCTGACAATCACATCAGGAGTCCAAGGCCATTCCTAGCTACATACTGAGTTTGTGGCCAGCCAGGGTTCCATAGTGAGACCCTGTCACAAAAACAAAACGTGACAATTGTCATAGAAAGTACTAATTAGGACTTGGTGGTTAAGAGCACTGATGGCACTTCCAGAACTTGAGTTCAATTCCCTAGCACCCACATATCAGCTCACAACTGTCTTTAACTCCTGTTCCAGGCAATCTGGCACCCTCACACAGACATACATACAAGCAAAACACCAATGCATGTGAAATAAATCTAGATAAACCTTTAAAAAGAAAAAGAAGAACTTATTCAAGGAAGAAGCTCTCTTGTGGCCAAACCCTGAGCTAGCCTTCTCCATGGGAACCCAGAGTACCCACAGGATGTCTTGTTGGAAGGGAAGGTGTTAATCAGCTTTCATAGAATTAGGGACACTACCAACACATCCCTAAGATTACAGTCCCACAGTCCATTTTCAAATCTAAAGATGAACTTCCTGTCAGGAAGCCAGGGCCATTCAAGCACGTGAAGGAAGCACCACCCAAAAGGGACAAAGTCTTGGTGAGCCTTGCAGAATGTGGCTTTTGCACTTCTGTGGCTGTGGGTGAAGCTAACCCCAATCCACGCCTTGTCCTATACCAAACCTTGTAGCTAGACAGTGTTGGAGACAGTGGTAGCAGGAAGCCCAGAGAGGGAATGTCAAGGTGGGGAGGTAAGAGGTTGGAGGAAGTTTGGAAGCAAGATGGACTCCTGAGCCCTCCTGGAGGTTCTAGCCAAACTCGCCTGTTCTATTTCACTCAGTGGATTTTTAAGATTTATTTTATTATTTCAATTGTGGGCATGTGTGAGAGAGTGAAAGACTACATTTATTTGCATATATGCATGCAGGTGCCTGTGGAGGCCCAGAGCAAGATATTGGATCTCCTGAAGCGGGAGTTACTGGCAGTTGTAAGCCCTGGTACATGGATGATGGAAACCAAACTCTGATCCCAGCAGAAGCAGTAAGTGCTCTAACCATTGAGCTTCTCTCCAGCCACACCTCATCCACTTTAAGCTTAGACCAGGCCAAACTCAATGAAATAAGTGGGACAATTCTTACTAAAATGCCTTTGTACACACGGTTCCTGCATCTGGATTGCCCTTCCCCCTTTGAATGGAAAACTGCTACTGACCCTGTAAAACATTGTCTCTCTGTCTCATTTGTGTAGCCTTCACTGTCCCCCATACCTCCTTCTTAGTTTACTAGCTACCAGTCAGTAAGAACTATATATACCTTCCATTTGGTGGCTCTATTATGTTCCTTGTGGTTCACATATTTTTTATGGCCATGCTCGCCTAATTAGGGTCAGATCACTAGTACTGTTTCCCACTATGTATTAAAAACACCAGTCTCCAAAAGTTTAATTGGTCCAGTCATGATGGGTCACCCTTCCAATCCTAGCACTAGAGGAGCTAAGGCAGAAGAATCTCAAATTTGAGGCCACCTTTGGCTCCCCAGGAAAGCCCTGTCTCATAGAATGAATGAAGAGGGCTAAGTAGCTTGTTCTAGGTCTAGTAACTGACAAGGGACAGACTCAGGACTCAAATCCTGTGCTGCCTGACCCAGAGCCCCTAGATACTGTCACCACTGCTTGGCTCTGTCCCCTTCCAAAGGGTGTGGGAAGCCTTGTCAGCTTCATCTCAGGGTCCCCTTGACCCCCAACTTCTCTACACTAGACTTATTTTTTCTGTAAGCCATTGAAGTTGACTGAATTGTTCCTATTGAAAGGCCCAGGTACAGTCTAACAAGTCTCGATTCCAAGATATTCAAGAGCCACCCTTTGGTGCAACACTGAATGTGAGCCCTAGATGGCAGTGGTGCACTACTCAATTCCTGCTTCTGCAGCCTGAAGGACTATTTTTCCATTGGGTGAGTCTGGGGTTTCTGTTTACAGACCTCCAACATCAGAGTTCATGGATGGAAGAATTCATATGCTAGTGAGTGACTGAAAATATGTGGAGCAGAAAATTGATATAAAAATGATAGGGTGTTTTTCTCCCCCTTGCTTTCGTGGGAGTTTACTTGCTAGGTTTCTCAGAGACTGTCTCAGTTAGGAAAGACCCCTCAAAGAGTAGAATTTAGCCAAAAAGCAGTAGCACCCCCAATGGGGTCACTTGTGCATGGAGCTATGCTTTAAGCTCATGACACGGACTTCAGGGTCACTCCATTGTCACCTGCAACTATTAAATGTAATCGACAAATCATGAAAGTGTATTTTCATTGATTCAAGCTAAAAGTAGCACAAGGCCCTGCAAAGCCTTCTGGACATGTAGCCTTTTCTGGTAAATGCAGCTTAGAAACTAAGTCCATTGTGATTTCTAAGCTGGTTATTTACCACAGGATGGACCACAGGGGGAGGGTACTCATAGGTGAGCCTGAGCAGAAAGCCGCCTGGACAAAGGGTACAGAGAGGAAGATGGGGCAGGAAGGAAGGGTGCAGTGACATGGATGGGGCAGGAAGGAAGGGCACAGAACCGAGGATGGGGCAGGAAGGAAGGGTACAGAGCCAAGGATGGGGCAGGAAGGTTCATTATTAGGAGACCCTACGGTCACCTCCCCACAGAATCTTCTCTGCAATTTTCTAACCATAGGAAGACCCATCAGTGACAGTAACAATGCAGAACTACACATGCCCTGAAACTGCGTCAGATACCATGCACATAGCATGCACATGCTTGAACACGCACACAAACATGATATGACAAAGCTGTGTAGATGGTAGCTGTGTCCCTATCCCTGATTTCAATATCACTGTAGCTGTGCAGGACAGGACTAGGGGCTGAACCTGAAGAACAGATGCATGGACCCAGCTGCAGCTTCCCTTGGGTTTGTCATTACTCAATCATCAAAACTTTTATTTTAATATTTTAAACAGTACTGTGGGGAGACCATGGCTTAGTGCATAAAACACGCACTGTTTAGGCATGAAAACCAGAATGCAGATCTCTAGAACTGTGTAAAAGCTGGGCAGGTATGGCAGTTACCTGTAATCCCAGCATCTGAGAGACAGATGGGACATCCTCAGAGCCAGCTGCCTGGCTAGCTTAGCTGGAATCAGCAAGCTACAGTTCAGGAGACCTGGCCTCAATAAATACAGTGGAGAGTGGGGTAGGGAGACACCCAATGTCTACCCTGAGCAACCACACATGCACATGTGCCCACACATTTGGAAATACACATGCACAGTGCATATGCATACACATGCAAAAACATTAAAATCAGAAATGTAAAGAAATCTGTAGGCCTGTCTGTCTGTGACCAGTCCATTCTTCTGACCTCACCTGAGGTTTGTAAATCCGGCCCTTTCCTCTCTACATATCCCCCAGCTTTCTCAAACTAGCTTGGCCTGAAGGAAACCCACCACTGCCGTGGTCCTGAATTCCAGGGTCACTCAATGCTAGAAACTGGGGTCCTCCTTAGCTCCTTCTAAGTCCACTTAAAACAATGATTCTCAACCTTCCTAATGCTGCCACCCTTTAATAAAGTTCCTCATGTTGTAGTGACCTACAACCAAAAAATTATTTAACTTGCTACTTCATAACTGTAATTTTGCTGCTATTATGAATTCTAATATAAATATTTTTGGAGATAGAGGTGTGACAAAAAGGTCATAACCCTCAGGTGGAGAACTGATAAATTTGCCTTGCTGTGGTTGGGTCTTGTTTCTCCATCTTTAGACGTGACAAGAGTTCAGGCTCTTGACAATTTTCATCTTGAGCAATTGACACTGAGAATATACCCAAAGTCCAGACCCATCACCCTGTCCAGGAGCCTTTCCCAGCACAAAAGTCACCTGGCATTGTACCCCATGGGCTTGGTACCTGACTTACAGGGTAGCCCTATGGTGGACACAAGGTTTGTCTTTGTAGGTAATGTCCTCCTCTTTTGTGGAAATTTAAGATAAACTCAGTGTCTGAAGCAAAAGAAGATTTAAGGAGAATTCCAGGCTGAAAGACAAGCAGTCTCTAGAGAGACCAGGTTCTATCTGGTCAGAACCAACTAGCCAAGCCTGATCCTCTGGTTCTAGAGCCAGGGCTGGCTCCAAAAGTCCACTCAGCACCTCTCAGGCTTTAGGCACCAGATAAGAGGCCTGGAGCAAGCTTCCAAGGGAGCAGTTGGCCATGTGATAGGGGAGTTTGGAGTTTAAGGACATTTTGTACCTCAGCTGCTCTTCTCACCCACAACTAGGACCCATGTGACATATGTGTGAGCCCACAAGCCACAAAACTTCTGAAACCTCTGCTCTTTCCTTTGTGAAGTGAGACTAACTAAACACATGCAGTACTAAAATCCCTCCTCGGGGAGACAAAATGGTACAGTTCCCCCTTAGGTTTCAACGTCAAAGGGAAACAAGATTTGCCAAAGTTCATTCTGTAAAACCAATGAGTTTATCGAGCTTCCTTAGAGAACATAAGGGGGAGGTGTTTGCAGTAGTGTGGGTGATC
Source organism: Mus caroli (assembly GCF_978045245.1). Classification (NCBI taxonomy): domain Eukaryota; kingdom Metazoa; phylum Chordata; class Mammalia; order Rodentia; family Muridae; genus Mus; species Mus caroli. Next base: position 18,052,048 of record NW_028227269.1, on the reverse strand, counting down.
CTCACCCAAAAGTCTGCACATAGAAAGCCTTTATCCTTCAGGGACCAGTTCTTCTCCATAGCCATATGGATGACAGAGCCCCGCCCCTAGTCTTCTCAGATGTCCTGGCCATCTTGGAGGGTGTTTGTTTAAGCCAGGATGGGGCAGTCTACCTCAAACCCACAGATGTGCAGGCTGGGATGCAGGACATAAAGAGCAAGCAGGGATCAACCACACCCTAATTCTCTCATCTGTGTTTGCAGTTGTATAATCTACTGGTGCACAGACATAGCCAACAAGTTTGGGTTTTAGTTGATGCCAGATGTAGTCAAGATAACTGGCCAAGATTAGTGGTCATGGGGGTGAAGAGAGGATGGGCAGCACTTTCTTCACTGTCACCAGTTGGATACTAACTATGATGGATTTTGTTAAGCCTGGAACGGTGCTGGCATGGAAGAGGTGCACAGTGAGGGTTAACTGTGGCAGGGAGCTTGGGTAGGAGGTCAGCAGTGAAGACAGTCAGTTCATTCAACAGACACTGTGCTCAGGGGCCAGAGCTGTGCTACAATGGTGGCTCTTGTCAGGAGTTCAGGTCCCACTGTGGAAATGGACATTGGGTGTCGGCTTTAATATGAAACTATAGCCTGTAGGGATGTGGTCTCTGAAGGGGTAGAGAAAAGACTTGAGGAATGATGCTTGGGAGTGGGCCCCTCACTCTAATGGAGATCCCAAGCAATTACATACTCAGTCCTTCACTGAGCCACATCTGACGTACCCTAGGGCAGATCTCATAGAGACATTTCCTCAGCTCAGAGTGGCTGAGCAATGCAGCCAGAGCTGGCAGAGTTTGCTGGTTTCTTCTCTGGTGTCTGTGACCAAATATCTTCAAAAAGCAACTCATGGGAGAATGGTTTCTATGGCAGATGATTTAAAAGGATGCAGTCTATCATGACAGCAGGAAGCAAAGAGAGATGAATACTGGGACTCAGCTGGCTTTCTCCTGTTTATGCTCTTTGGAATGCTAGCTGGGGGAAATACTGCTGCCCCTATTTAAGTTGGGTGGCTCTTCCCATTTCAATTAACCTAACAGATAATCCAGTGAAGACATACCCTGAGGCATAACTCTATGGTGATTCTAGATCAGTGGGTCTCGGCCTGTGGGTCTCAACCCCTTTGGGGGTGGGGAGGGGGTGGTGAGGGGTTGGGGTTCATATATCAGATATTTACAATCCGATTTGTAACAGTAGAAACATAAAGTTTTGAAGTAGCAACAAATAACTTTGTGTTTCAGGGTCACCACAGCACAAGGAACTGTATTATACGGTTGCAGTGTTAGGAACGCTGAGAAGAGAATTGCTATTCTAGATCCTTTCAAATTAACAACTAGTATTAAGCAACCACAGAAGGTCAATCACAAATCTCTTCCAATGGAAATGCATCCATACCTGGCCCACTGAGCCTCACTGCCCTAATTCTTATAATTTGGGTAGAAGAAATGTTGCCACCAGTGTGTCTCCCCAGTGGGCACAGACTAACGACAGGGAGATAAATGCCTTTCCTGACCTCCATTAACCACTGTGAGCATGGCTTGTCAGAGGCCTTGGAGTGAGGAAGGCCAACATTAGGCACTGTAACTCATCGAGGAGATGATGGCCCCTTCAGTTCTTGGGGTGAGCAGAAATCAATGTCAGAGGACCAAAGGAGGAAGAAAATTCTATTGTGCTCATGGCTGCATGGAAAAGGAATGGAGATCAGAGAGCCACAGTCCAGAGATGCAATTACACTGCACAAGTACTTAGAACTGACTGTTTCCTATGTTTGTCTCCAGCCATTAAAGACAACTCTGTTAACAACGGTGTTCATTGTGGGAAGCCACATATGCCATTACAAGATGGCACTGGCTACCGCTGGCCACCACCCATACGTTTGGGTAAACAACCAGTGTGTGCATGTTCAGTAGAGTTTTTTGCCGAGTACTGCCTCGCCCAAGGCATGCAAATGAGGTACTGAAAGCATAACCAATCGGGTGTTTGCAGAGTCACTGCCTGGCCAGAGGCATGCAAATGAGGAACTGAAAGCATAACCAATCAGGTGTAGACACGCCTCACCTAGGCCTATATAAGCAGCTCCAGTTCTGGGGCTTGGGGTCTTTTCGCCTCTGCAATCAAGCTCTCCCAATAAACGTGTTCAGAAGGATCCTGTTGTGGCATCTTTCTTGCTGGCGAGTCGGGCGCTCACAAGTGGTGCCGAAATCCGGGAGGAGACATCTTCAGGCACGAGCGAAGAGGATTCAGAACTGCATCACGGGGAGGAGAAGTGTTCCCACAAGAAAGGCTGTTGAGAAGGACTCGACTTCGTGGATTCAGAACTCTTCAGCTGGGGAATGGTGGTACCTGTAAGTAAAAAGAAATTAATGTAAGTCTCTGAGAGGTATGCTTTCCTACGGAATAGATCCGGTAATTGTCACTGGGGTTGTGTTGCTTGCTTTCTTTCTTGCCTTGATATTATGCCATTACCTTAATTGTCATCGCCCTGGTCATGAGTGTATCTGCTGGGAATAGCTTGGCAGATACATAAGCTCATAAAGCGAGTATAGATAAACTCGTGAGTTGATCTTGGGACTAAGAATTTCATTTAGATAAGTGAGTGTCTCAAGGACACTTTAGTCCAGGACAATCATGGGTACTGGTCAGTATACACCATTATTAGGGCCAGTGCAAGCCTTAAAGAACGAGGTCTAAAGATTTCTGAAAGTACAGTGAGAGGGTTCTTAAAAGAGATAGACAGACTTGCTATAATTGTGGACAAATTGGTCACATGCAAAAGCAGTGTACAAAGGGTAGAAAGAGTAGGTTTTAAAAGAAGGTACCAGGTATTTGCTCAAAATGTGGGAAAGGAAGACATTGGGCAAATGAATGTAGATCAGTCAGAGATATAAAAGGAAGGCCAATACCTTAGTTTAAAGTGCAACAGCCAAAAAACGGAGTGAGGGGCCCCCATCTCCAGGGCCCCCAAATGTATGGGGCACTCCAGACCACAGTGTCCATGAGGCCACCCAAAGACCGAGGAGAGCCACTCCAGGTTCAGCAGGATTGGGCATCTGTGCAACCTCCAGAGTAATTCTTACACCTCAAATGGGGTGCCAATCTATTTCCTCAGATTTTAGAGGTCCCTTACCAAAGGATACACTGGGCCTACTGTTGGGTAGTTCCTCTTCTGCCTTGAGAGGATTGGTAATATATCCTGGAGTTATAGACTCGGATTATGAGGGACAAGTTAAGATTATGTGTTCTGCACCCCGAGGTATCGTGGCCATTTCTCCTGGAGATTGCATTGCTTAATTGCTGATTCTTCCTAGTTTGCATAACATGTTCTCTAGCAGCCAGAATCCCTGAGGGGATAAGGGATTCGGTTCTACAGGAACTAATGTGGCCTACATATCTTTAGATTTGGATAATCGTCCCATTTTACAATTACAAATAGAAGGGAAAACCTTTCAAGGGATAATGGATACAGGAGTGGATAAAATCATTGTATCAAGTAACTGGTGGCCTGCTTCTTGGCCTGTTAATCAATCATCACATAGCTTACAAGGATTAGGATATGAGGCTACCCCAACTATAAGTGCAAAATCCTTACAATGGAAGGATAAAGAAGGAAGGACAGGGCTTTTTTAACCTTATGTGCTTCCTTTACCTGTAAATTTATGGGGAAGAGATGTGTTGTCAGCCATGAATTTTATATTGACTAATGATTATTCTCAGAAAAGCAAGGATATGATGAAAGGAATGGGCTATATACCTGGACTAGGTCTTGGAAAAAATTTACAAGGCAGAATTTCACCAGTTAAAGCCACAGAAAAAGCAGATAAGAAAGGACTGGGTTTTTTCTAGGGGCCGCTGAGGAGCCTTTGCCCATTCTGTGGTGTACGGAGGACGTGGTGTGGGTGCCTCAGTGGCTTTTACCCTCTGAGAAGTTAAAAGCAGCTAAAGAATTAGTACAAGAACAATTAGACCTGGGGCATGTAGAACCCACGCAATCACCCTGGAATACCCCTATTTTTGTTGTAAAGAAGAAATCAGGTAAATGGAGATTGTTACATGACCTACGAGCCATTAATGCACAAATGCAAGTTATGGGTCCTGTACAAAGAGGACTCCCCCTACTCTCAGCTCTACCTAAGGATTGGAGAATTATAGTAATGGATATTAAGGATTGTTTCTTTTCCATTCCACTAAATAATAAAGGTAAACCTAGATTTGCATTTACCCTGCCTTCTACTAATCATATGGAGCCTGATAAAAGGTATCAGTGGCGGGTATTACCCCCAAGGAATGGCAAATAGCCCTACCATATGTCAGTTATATGTAGGAAAAGCTTTGCAACCAGTTAGAGATGGTTTCCCCTCCTTAAAAATCTGTCATTATATGGATGATATCTTGGTATGTAGACCTGAAGAAGAAAGTATACAGCAAGCTTATGGCCTGCTTAATGAAACTTTAAAAAATAATGGCTTGATTATTGCACCAGAAAAGGTACAGCAGTCTAATGTTAGTCATTATTTGGGAGCCACTATTACTTTACGGTGTGTTACCCCACAAAAGATTCGTATAAGAAAAGATCATTTAAAGACATTAAATGATTTTCAAAAATTATTAGGAGATATAAATTGGATTAGACCTTATTTAAGGATCCCTACTTCGGAATTAAAACCTTTATTTCAAATTTTAGAAGGAGAATCACATATTACCTCATTGAGACAATTAACACCTGAGGATTCTGAAATTCTTAGGAGGGTAGAAAGAGCTATCCAAAAGGCACAGTTAAATCATATAAATGAGCAAGAATCTTTGTGCCTATGCATATTAAGAACCATAAATTTGCCAAATGCTGTGTTATGGCAAGATGGCCCTTTAGTATGGATACATCCACATACATCCTCTAATAAGACTGTAGAGCATTATCCCACCATGGTGGCAAATATGGCCCATAAAGGTATAAAAAGTTCAATTACTCACTTTGGAAAAATGCCTGGATAAATCTGCAGGTCTTTTACAATAGAACTGCTTTGTCCTAAAATAAATCCACAAGTTTCTACAGGTAGAGGTCCAAAGACTCTGGTAGGCAGAGTTTGGACTCCCATTTCTGGGGTTAATACTGTGTGGGTGGTGGAACAGAGATCCAATCCTGCACCTCCTGGTTTTACCTTGAGAAGTTCAAAAACTGATCTCTTTGGCTGAGCAGCAGGTTCATGGCCCCATAAGCTGTTTTCTGTGAGTAAATTGGAGTCTGGGGCTGGCCCCTTCTCTGGTTTCCCGGCCATGGACAGCCCAGAATGCCTGGCTTGGATTTTCACACCTTAGCCCAATGGTTGCCCTTCCTCCACTGGAGACAAATTCCTAGGGCACGGCCTGCTTGACCACTCTTGGCACCTTTGTTCTTAGAACAACCATTTTTAAAATGACCCCAACTTCCACACTTAAAACATGCATTATTCCCTTGTTTCACGAGAACATTGCTTGTATGGCAGTCCCTTGCAAACCGGTGCCGAAAGCCAAACCCTGATTATATGCTGGCCCGATCTCTGCACAAAGATGGACATATCCCACTAAATCTGTCCTTTGTGCGGCTGAAAAGAGGCACAACACATTGCGTTAGTGTTCTCATAAGCCAATTGCATAAGAAAAGGACTTCCTGTGGCAGATTTTCCAAGGATTCTACTAGCTGCTATTAATAGCCTATCCACAAAGTTCTGGTAAGGCTCATCAGGACTCCTCTGAATGCTGGCTAAACTCCCGCCAACATCCCCTCTAACCAGTAACTGTCCCGAGGCACAGCAGGCAGCCGCCATGATCTGTGCATACACTCCAACGGGAAAGCCAATCCGATTAGCCTGGCCCTCATACGGACCATCTCCAAGAAGCATGTTACTATCCCAGTCTGGATTACTGGTCTGAGCATTCAAAGAGGCAGCTTTCTTAATTGCGTCTCACCATTCAGAATCCCAAAGTAAGAAATCTCCCCCTGACATGGTAGCCTTACATAGAGTCTTCCAATCTAGGGGAGTTAACTGTGACTCCACGACCATATCCAGTAATGCTTGTGTGAAAGGGGCTGAAGGACTGTATTGCACAACAGCTGTTTTTAACTACTTTATCAACTTGAAATCCAAAGTCTGGTAATATCTGAGTATAGTATCTTGCTGGTCAATTACTTCCACGACAGGAAAGGCTAGCACATCCGATGTATTCTGTCCTCTCCCATGAGCCTGACTCACAGCTATTCCTAGCGGCACTTGGTACATTTCAGAAGAGTTACTCCTTCCTGTATCTGACATCCTTTTTAGCTCCCAAAGCTCATTAGTCAATTTCTGCAGCCTAACTTCAAACTCTAATTTGCTTAGTTGTGTGTCCCTATGAGTAGCATCTCCCAAGGTGGAGGGTATAGGTGGAGTGGGAGACTTGCAAGGAGACCAATCGTCTTCAAATATTTGGCAGCTCCTCTTTCTTAGGGATCTTCTTTGTCTAAAACTAGCTCATCATCAGAGTCTCTATATCTATCAAATTTAGAATTGAGAGGACCCTTTTCTAAGAAGACCATCTCTGAAAGGCGCTCTTCCTGAGATTCATCAAGCTCTGCCTGGGTACTATCTAACCCCTGCGAGATCACCTTTTCATTAGCATCTTTTATGAGCACCCAGAGGCAAAGGGTGAAATTATCTGCCTGAGTGATTTTCAAGGCTTTTCCAATTTTCTCCCAGGTTCTGATATCTAAACTTTCTTCTTCCTTGAACCATGGGCAACAAGAATCTATCCTATCTAAAAGATTTTCTAACAATTGTACTTCAAACTCTACTCCTCTTGCTCGAAGCAACTCTTGAAAACTAAGGACAATCACCTGATTAATTTCTTTTTTTAAACCCTTTTTCTCTCGCCTGAGGCAGCTTTTAAAAACTGCAGACAACCGCCTGATCAATTCCTAGTTCTAATAATTCTGCTGCAGACCTGAGTGGATCCAGCGCTGCAATAGCGCCAAATCCAAACTTAGCCTGTATCTTTCCACACCTCTAGCAATCCCTTAAAAATGAAGTTTTAAACTAGTGCTAGAATGTATATCTGTTGCTTCAGTGTCCGATATGATCCTTTTCTTTTACTTCCCGTGGAGCTCCACACGAAACATCATTCCTTCAGCATCTTCCTGAACTTTTTCAGGTCCCAGTCCTGGCACCAGATTGTTGGGAGCCGTCCAGCGGCTCACATGTATGGGGTACACCTGAGTGGCAGGCCTGTACTGAATGAAAGGGAAACTAGGTGGACAAGAGAGAAATGGAGCCAAGACAATGTTCTGATCAAGGTTCCAATGTTTAATGGCAAATGCGCTTATGAAGGGGGGGGGGGCATTCCCAACAATTCATCCTTGGAGCCTGTAACCAGCTGCATGTGATGATGTGCAGGATAAGGCATAGTCTCCAGAATAGCTCCAGAGCCTCTCAGCAGGTAACAGTATCTTGAAGAGGAACAGTGACAGTGGCTGAACAATTGAGTGATCTAGGGAGGAAGGCTCGACCCTAGGTAATCTCCTTATTGGCAGCAAGGTCCAGGTCTGGCTCAGCCAGCTTCAGGCTGAGGGAAGGTTACACAGCAAATTCAGGATCAGTTATTCAAATAATGGGGAATAAGAGGATGGATGGATGTGTCTGCCTAGTTATGAAGACTTCTTTCTTTCTCTCTCTCTCTGTGCCACCATGTGGTTGCTGGGATTGGAACTCAGGACCTTTGGTAGAGCAGTGTTCTTAACCACTGAGCCATCACTCCAGCCTTGGGAGTCTTCTCAAATGGAGAACCAAAAGACACAAGAAGTGAGAGTACAGTGAGGGGTAGAAATAAGAGCACAGATATGGGGCGGCTGAAGCAGAAAAGTCACGAGTTCTAGGACAACCTGTACTCCATAGCGAGACCTCAGATCAAAAATCCAAGAGCAGAGACCAAGTCTGATCTCCCAGACCCACAAGGTGAAAGGGAAGAACCAACTCCCATAAGTTGTCCTCTGGCCTCCACCTGTGTTTACAACCCCAGCAGTCTGGGGACCTGACAATCGCATCAGGAGTCGAAGGCTATTCCTAGCTAAATACTGAGTTTGCAGCCAGCCAGGGTTCCATAGTGAGACCCCGTCTCAAAAACAAAACGTGACAATTGTCATAGAAAGTACTAATTGGGACTTAGTGGTTAAGAGCACTGTGGTACTTCCAGAGGCCCTGAGTTCAATTCCCTAGGACCCACATGTCAGTTCACGACTGATAGAGGCAAGATGATCAGTGGAAAGGGAGGGGAGAGGAGGGAAGGGGAGAGGAGGCAGGGGAGGGGAGGGAATGAGAGAAGAGGGGAGGAGAGACAACTGCCTGGGCCTTGCTGGTACTAGTTAAGAAGCTATGAGATGAGCCAGGGTGCAGGTCAGTTAGAGGTCAGAGGGAGGAAGGAAGGAGACTAGACTGACATCAGAGCTTTCTCGCTCAGCCAAACAGACATGACTGGCAAACGCTCACTAGAGCATTCTTTGTCATAAGAACTGAACATCAATCCTGAGAGATGTAGTCAAGCAATTTTGGGGTGTGGAATGCAGGATGCAGAATGTGTGATACACAGACATAGTCTGTGTATATATAGTCACAAAACTAAGATATATCTAAATAGCGACATGAAAAAGCTTGGCATGCTTCTGTATATAAGAATAAGGCACCAGGCAGTGGTGGAGTGTGGCTTTAATCTCCACAGGAGAGGCAGTAGCTGAATCTCTGAGTTCGAGGCCAGCCTGGTCTACAGAGTGAGTTCCCAAACAGCCAAAGCTACCCAGATAAACCTTATCTCAAATAAATAAATAAATAAATAAATAAATAAATAAATAAATAAATAAATAATAAAAATAAAGGAGAGAGATGAGAGGCAACCTCCTTAGGGGTCCCCAAGGGTTCAAGTTTCAAGGTACAGGTGACTTCTAAGGTCTGGTAATAAAACAGGTCCCTGAGTTGTTCTCTATCAACTTATTGCCCACTCATTATGAGGAGAGAGGCTACCTGCCAGTGTTAGTAGCCCTATAGAGAGGCCCAGGTAGCAACAGCCCACAGGAACCAGGGCCTGCCAGCTGCCACCTGAAAACACACAGAGAGAAAGCTTCCCTGGTCCCAGCCCAGATTCTGGGCCAGGTGAGCTACTGCATTCCTGAGGGGCAGGAATACTGGGAGAGCGAACAGTAAGACTTTAAGGGTAACCTTCGGAGGAGGTCCACTCTCTGAAGGCATACCCGTGGGGACCCATCAGGAATGTGACTGCTTCCTGAGAAGTCCTGGGCTGTTGACAGTCACTAAGAGCTCTTCAACAGTCACAGACAACATTTAAAACAAAACAAAAATAAAGGCTGGAGAGTTGGCTCAGTGACTCAGAGCACTGGCTGCACTTGCAGACAACCCATTTGGTTCCCAGCACTCACACAGCATCTTACAACTGTAAGTTTCTCCAGTGACTCCCTCTTCTGGTTTTAAGTGGTACTGCACTCATGTGGCACACCTACATACATGCGGACCAATGCTTATACACATAAAATTAATAACCCCTTAAAAAAAAAGCAGAAGCCAGGCACAGTGGCATATACCTTTAATCCCAGCACACAAAGATACAGCCTGAGCTACAGCGCATATCTACATAACGAGTTCTAGGACAGCCAAAGTTACATTATAGAGAGACCTGGTCTGCTCAGAGAGAGAGAGAGAGAGAGAGAGAGAGAGAGAGAGAGAGAGAGAGAGAGAGAGAGAGAGAGAGAGAGAGAGATTATTCGGCTGAATTAGAGAAATGGCCCACTCATCCCATCCTATTTCCCACCATGCCAACTGCTGGTCTCCAGACTGGCCAGCAAGTAACAGAGAGAGAATCAGTCCCAAGAATTTCTCAAGACACACTGAGATAGATGCTTAGCTCTCTCAGCTCTCTGTCTGTCAGTCTGTCTGTCTCTCTCATTCTGTCTCTCTCTGTCTGTCTCTGTCTCTCTCACACACACTAACACACACACACACACACACACACACACACACACACACACACACACACACACACATGAGCCCATCTCACTGCTTCCTCTGCCCACTCGCCTACTCCAAAGTTGACAGTGAGGTGGGCCTTCCTGTCTGAGAGCTGGAATCAGTAGAGGAAGCACAAAAATTGACTGTCTATGGGTTTGTATGAGAAAAGAGAAACTTTTGGTCTCAGAAAGGATGGCATTGGTAGGAGTACCGGGGTGGGGTGGGTTCCCATCCTGGGAGAGACTATGAGGAAGTCACCTCCCTCGCAGTGGAGAGGACCCTTAGGGAGCTCACCTGGGACTGCAGTTGTACCTCTGCTGTGTGATCTGAGGCCAGTTTGGAACCTAGGAGAGTCTAACCCACAGTTCACCTGCTTTAAAAGGTCTCTGATTTGTATGGGATATCTTTTCTCACAGCAAAATATAGACCTAATACATCAATGTAAGTTAAACCTTCCCTTTAACAAGGGAGGGACTTAGAAGGGCCACGCTGTTCCTGCACTTCTAATCCATCCCAGACACCTTTGCCCCACTTTGGTCCTCAGAGCTAGATCTTTAATGAGTCCCATGTAGAAGGGTCTGTAGCAGTGACATTACAGAAGACTATCCTATGGGACAATTGTTTCCTCTTTGTGTTTCCTCATGAGCTTTAAATAGACGGGCAGTCACAGTGAGACTCTCCCTGCCACCAAGACTGTGCTGTCCCCTGTCTCCAGAAGACAGACTGGTGAGTCACAGAGAAACATGAAGACTGTCCCCTTGGCCAGCGTCTCTAAGCCTCCTCCTGGCCCCTGTAGCTTATGGTTTCATCAGTACCAAGAGTGTGTTTTAATGAATAGACTCCCCACAGCAGTTCATCAACTAGTTTAAAATTGCACCCGACCCACCCCACACACACCTTGTTAGTTTGGGCTGAGGCCACTTCTCCACAAAGAACATTGGCTGCCCTCCTATGTCTGTCCCCTCTGCTGGCCAGCGACTTGTCAAAGGGTAGAGGGAAACAGCATCTAAAGTTAGGAAGAAGAAATGCCTTTCACGTCACCGACCTGCATTCTTTCCACATATTTGTTTTCATAGCAACTGTTGTGTCTGGCCAGCAGATCACAGCCTAGGTTTTAGCCTGGAAAGGCATTTTGGAAACCTGGAAGAGAAGAGGGGCTAGGCGACGAGAGAAAGAAATGCAGCTAAGACAGGCAGATTCTGATCAAAGCTCAATTTTACTGTTCTGCACGCAGTTATGAAGCAGGGGAAGGGGGCCTGATTCCCACCAAATAATCTTGGGGTCCAGTAGCAGGATGACCACGTGTATGGCTCCAAACAGCAAAGGGGCAGGTTCCAGCAGTTGGCGTGGCAGAATGATTGAGTGGGAAGCTCCACCCCTGAGCAAGCAGGTTTCAGGCTGGGGGAGGGGAGACTACAAGCAACAAACCAAATGTTTTAAAACAGAAACCAGAATTGATGTGAAGCAATTTTATCACCTGTCTTCCACAGCACAATTGGCGCCTCCATATTAAGTCCTGAGTGTCCTGTCCTTCCTCCTTTGGGGACTTCTGTTGGACACGGTTTTCTCTTTTGAGCTACTCACTTGCAGCTGAGAAAGAACCTTTCTTCCATAGTAACAAGAGCCAGAAGTGGGTAATCCAAGACAGCAACATGTCCTTATTGCCATCATCAGAAAAGATCCAGGCCCCCTTCCACCGCACAAAGTGGCACAGACCTAGGAATTCCCAGCTCCCACTTTCTCCACAAATCGAGCTCCGTGAGATTTCCAAGTGAGGAGGCAGGAGAGGAGGTGCTGTCAGTCTAGACTAGACTGATGAATATTCTTTCTCACAGCAGCATGTGTGGACAGTAACATTATGGGCTGCTTCTTGACTTTGCCTCAGAAGACACAAGCCCCAGAGAGCCTCTCCCAAGAGCCTGAGCACAACTAAGTATTAACTAACTCTCTTCCTTACTCACAGATACAGCTTAGTCATGGGCAGAACAGACATGCTCATAGGAATTCAGAGGGAAAACTGTTAGCAGTGAGATGGGTCCTATCCTTCCTGAGAGAGCTGGTTACAATATTCAGGCAAGGCCACCTCTGAAGAACAAATATGTCATGCTTATGCAGCAAGGAGTGACCTGGCCCTGATAGAGCCAAAGAGGATGTTTGGAGTAGGAGGGGGACATAGAAGATAACAAAGAGACCTGTAGGTGGATATGAACAGGAACACCAGCAGCAGATGTATCTATAAGGAACTGATACATCTTCCAGCAGCAGATACATCTTCCAACAACTGATACATCTTCCAGCAACAAAGGATTTCAGAGAGAGGTAAGGGCAAAGAACATGGACATGTGCTTATGGTTTGTGAGATAACAGCATACTATAAGAGGGGCTGTTTGGTCCCTCCCCATTCTCTTGCTCTCTTGCTCTTACTCCCTTTACACTTACTCTCCTCTCTCTTCTTCTCTCTCTGCTTATTCTCTCCTCTCCTCTCTTCTCCTCTCTCTCTCTAACCTCTTACTCACTTCCTCTTACTCTAGACTTTCTTTTCTCTCTTCTTTTCCCCCTTCTCTCCTCCTGACCATGGTTGGTTTTCTCTCTTTCCACCTCTTCTCATTCTCCCTGCCTTTCGATAATAAAGCTCTAAAAGCATAGAATGTCTCTGTTCATCTAGGCCCGCTGCATTTACTCTTGCCTGCATGGGAACCTCGCTCCCTCAGCCCTCACTCCCATAACCCCAGTGCTACAGGGTGTCATCCCGAGGCCCCAGGTCAGGGGCTGTCCCTTTTCCACCATCACCACCATCCCTTCCAGTGGGTTCAGTGGCTTAGATGCCCACCCAGTTATGAATGACAAAGAGCAAAGCTTCCCTTTTCCATGTTCTTTCTATAGACTTCCACAGGAAGGCGTAGCCAGATTAAAGGTGGACCTTCCCACCTCACAGGATCTAGATTACAGGTTGGTCTTTCAACCTCGGAAAACCTGGATTAAAAGTGGGACTTCCCACTTCAAAAGAAAAAATTTCTCACAGGTGTTCCCAGCAGCTTGGGTTTTACTTCATTCCAGATGAAGTCAAGTTGACAACCAAAAGTTGCCATTACAGGTGGCTGGGACATTGTACATCCACACCCACAATTTATGAGAAATTCAGTCACTGTGAACCTTTGCCAGTGTTTGGTGTGCCACTGTTTTTATTTTAACCATTTTGACAGATAAGCAATGATAGTTCACTATATATAGTTCATATTATATATATACACACACACACACCAATAACAACACAAATCTCTACATAATTAAATATCGAGGAAAATTTAAATGAAACATTCACTGATGTAAAATGTCCAGGAAAAGTTTTTATGCATTCATGCTAGAGGTGTACAGTGCATGTGTGTCTGCTGCCTGTGGAGGTCAGAAGAGAGCATAAACCCCACCCCACCCCTCATCTGGAATTAGAGTTACCATGGTTGTGAGCAGCTGTGGGAATCAAACCTGGGTCCTCTGAAAGAAAAACAAGGACTTTCATTGATCCATCTCTCTTGACCTGGAGAACTTGTTGGTTTTTGTATGTTTGTCTGGATTTTTTGTTGTAGTTTTTGTGTTTGTTTTTTGGTTGTGTGTTTGGTTAGTTGGTTGGATTTTGGTTTTTCAAGACAGGGTTTTCTGTCTAGCCCTGGCTGTCTTGAAACTTGCTCTGTAGACCAGGTTGGCCTTGAACTCAGAGATCTGTCTGCCTCTTCCCCACACTCCAAGTCTTGGGATTAAAGATGAGAGGGCAGCCATTGCAATCACCACAGCCTGGCTGAAAAAGCTCGTCTTTTATCTGCATGCTCAGGTGCATTCTTTAGTTTTCTTATTTTATTTAGTTTTCTTTAGGTTCTTTCGTTATCAGGTTCAACTTAACTTTCTGTCTTTAGGGCCCAGTCCTAAAGTGTCGGGAGTCTTTAGCCCTGCCAATGCATGACAATTTTCAGTTGATTCATGATAAAACTAAATCATCTGCTCCCCACCTCCTCAGAGTTATTGCTGATCTCCCTGACACCCACACAGGCATGTGTGGATCCACGTAAGATAACCTCCCTCCAGGATTAACTGAACACATCTCTTCATGGTCCCCAAATGCCAATAAAAGCAACATCTAACTCACTGAAATACTTTGCTTAGTATTGCTGTGTTAAACACTATGATCAGAAGGAACTTGGGGAGGAATGATTTCATTTCATTTGGCAGCTCACAGTCCATTATGTAGGAAAAGAAGGCAGAAACTCAAACAGGGCAGGGACCAAGAGGCAGGAACTGAAGCAGAGACCATGGAGGAGGGCTGCTTATGGCCTTGCTTCTCATAATGTGCTTGGCTTGCTTTTTTTTTTTAAAGAGACTTATTTTTTTTTTAGCGTATGTATGTATATATTTATTAACTTATTGCTTGTCTGCATAAAATGTACATTCTATGTCCAAAGCGGCCACCAGAGGGCTCCAGATCCCCTGAAACTGGAACAACCAATGGTCATGAGCCACCATGTGGATTCTGGAAGTTGAAACCAGGTCCACTAGAGGAGCAGCCAGTGTTAACCACTGAGCCATCTCTCCATCTCCTCAGATAGCATTTTTTATACAAGCCAGGCCCACTAATCACAGTGGCTGGGCCTTCCCACACATCAACCTATAATCAATACAATGACTCATAGACTTGCCTACAGGCCATCTGATAGAGGCATTTTCTCAATTCAAGTTCTCGCTTCTCAGATGACTCTAACTCGTGTTAAGCTGACTAAACCACTAACCAGCACACCCCTTATCAAACAGCTAAGAGAAGATATCTTGTTTTACAGGTGAGCAAGGTGGAACCCCTACAGGGTGTTGCAACTCACCCAGCAACTCACCACAGACTAAATATCAATGGATGTCAGAATCCCAGAATATGTGTCTGTGGCACGGTTGACATCTTGTATCTGTCCACTTGTCTGTCCAGTCTATCTGGCCACCCTTTCTAAGGTCCAAATCACAAGTTTCTTCCAGGCTACAAGGACTCTCTTTGATCACTGATTTGAGTATCCAGACTGAATCTGTCTCTGTCAAACAAGGAAAAACCTTTGACTGTTCCCTGTGCCTGAGGATGTAATAAACTCTGTAAGTCGAGTCAGATCCACCTAGTGGGAAATTAAATAGCTCTACCTGGCTCCTGTTAGGACCTGGGGCTCAGGCACAGGAATGCAAAGACAGGCCCACCCCAATGCCCCTTCTCAGGTGTCCTACCTGTCTGTTTCCTTCCTTCTAACTCAGGAGCACTGCTCCCCAGTCCCTTACTTCTCTAGTCCTCCTTCCCTAGTGAACATAGTCAACACAGATTTTCACACTAAGCCACATGACTCCCAGTCCTGATTTGAGCTAAGATCAGTTAAGTAGAATGTTGAAGAATATTCATGAGGCCTGGCAAGATGGCTTTAGTGGACAAAGGAGCATATTGCCAAGCTTAATTGATCCTGTTTACAAATGTGGTACAAGGAGAGAACGGACTCTAGTAAGTTGTCCTCTGACCATGCACACCACCCATGTATACAAATACATAAACAAAATGTTAAAAAAAAAGACATAATTGTGGGCATGTTCCAGCTCCCAAGGTTCTGGTCCAATCCACGTCTTCTGGGAATGTTTAAATCATCTGGGTGATTCTAGTATAGCTTCAAGGATGAAAATCAACTTCACAATCTGAATGAAAAATTAAATAGTAGAGGGGGCATAACTACTCCTCACAGTCGCCATTACAAGATGGCTCTTCCATCCGTTGCTCATAAGTGTGCGCAGGCGTCAGGGTATCTTTCCATTACCTGAGCCCTGCCTCTCTCGTGGCGTTAACTGACTGATAGTGAGCAGCCAATCCGGGTGGTGCACGTCTCCAACCTTTTATTGCAGCACATAAAAGGGAAGGGTTTTCTTCTCTCTGGGTCTCCTCTCCTGAAGCTGATCATCTATCTCTCGAGATGTATTAAAGCTTTACTGCAGAAGGATCTGAGTGGCCTGTGTGCGTTTTCGCTGGCGAGACGGTAGCGTGGGTCATCTGGTGCCGGAAACCCAGGATTAACATTGTCGGCATCGAGGAGAACCCCCGGAGACGGGGTGGGTTCAGAACTTCAGGGAAAAGGTAAGTTCAGAGAGATATATCTGATCGTGAACCTCTTATCCCTTTTGATTTCGGTCTTAATCTAGATGCACCCTAAGAAGGGGCGGTACAAGTTCTAGTCTTGGTTGCTGTCCATCGAGGCTGGTGCAGAAATTTGCTGTCCATTTAGACTGGTGCTGAAATTTGCTGTCCATCGAGGCTGGTGCTGAAATTTTATTTCTGTCCATCGAGGCTGGTGCTGAAATTTTATTTCTGTCCATCGAGGCTGGTGCTGCTGTCCATCGAGGCTGGTGCTGAAATTTTTATTCTGTCCATCGAGGCTGGTGCTGAAATTTTTATTCTGTCCATCGAGGCTGGTGTTGAAATTTGAGGTGTGGTCAGTCCGACATAGATAAGTGGCAGCACCGAGGTATCTTGTAAGCCTCCCGTAAATAATGGAGCGGAGCACCGTGTTTACTTTCGGCTTTGCTTAAGGAGTACCATAAGTCGGGCGTAGATCAGCCGCAGGCACTCACTCTATCATGGGCTCTTCACAGTCAGTGATCACCGCGTTACAGGCAGTGCTAAAGCAAAGTGATATGCAGGTTGCCTCCCATACGCTGCAGAATTTTGTTAAGGAAGTGGATCGCGTTGCTCCCTGGTATGCCTGTTCGGGGTCTCTAACTGTAGCCTCATGGAATAAGCTAGGAAGGGACCTTGACCGTAAGCATGAAGCAGGAGACTTACGCCTGGGCACCAAGGCAATTTGGAAGCTGATAAAAAACTGTCTAGAGGATGTAACCTGCCGACCCGCCATTGTGGAAGGACAGGGAACACTAGAAGAGGTTCAGGACAGTATGTCAGAAACCGAACGGAGCGAGAGAATAAGAGCTCGAAAAAAGAAAGAAATGCCTAAGAAAAAATGACCTCCCCGGGATTCAGAAGGAAGGGGAGAAAGAAAGAAGGGCAGTGAAACTGAGCCCTCTACTAAGAAAAAGCCTTATACTAATTTTTATCCTATCTTGGAGGCCTTAGAGATTGATAGTTCAGGGTCCAAAGATCTAGACCCCAGTGAGGAAGCTGAATTAGAGGAGGAGGCAGCAAAATATAAAGAACAAAGATATACCCCTGATCGATGGTCGCGATCAGGAAGTAATAAAAAGGATAGCATACCAGCTACTGTGCCCACAGCACCACCGCTTTATGAATTGCGGTATAGTGCTAACTCTCTTTTTCCTCAGGAAGAGTTAAAAAAGATACAGGTAACATTTCCAGTCTTTGATACTGGGAAGGCGGGGCGTATGCATGCCCCAGTGGACTATAAACAACTTAAAGAACTTGCTGAATCTGTCCTTAATTATGGGGTCAGTGCCAATTTTACTATGGTTCAGGTCGAGAGATTCGCCAATATGGCCATGACCCCATCAGATTGGCAAATGATAGCAAAGGCTACACTCCCTAATATGGGACAATATATGGAATGGAAAGCTCTATGGTATGATGCGGCCCAAAATCAGGCCAGGGTCAATACCACAGCAGTTGATGACAACCAGAGACAATGGACCTTTGAATTGTTGACCGGCCAAGGGCAGTATGCCACTAATCAAATTAACTATCCTTGGGGGGATATGCCCAGATAGGGGCAGCTGCGGTCAAGGCTTGGAAGGCACTTACAAGAAAAGGGGAGGCTGGGGGGTCACCTTACAAAGATTGTTCAGGACCCCCAGGAACCATTCTCTGATTTTGTGGCAAGAATGACTGAGGCCGCAGCTCGGGTCTTTGCGACCCTGAGCAAGCCATGCCTCTAATTGAACAGCTCATTTATGAGCAAGCCACCCAAGAGTGCAGGGCAGCTATCATGCCAAGTAAAAACAAAGGGTTACAAGACTGGCTTAAGATATGTAGGGAGCTAGGAGGCCCTCTCACCAACGCGGGACTAGCCGCGGCTATATTGCAATCACAGAGGCGCCCTAATTTCAACAAACAAAAGGCATGTTTCAATTGTGGGGAAGCTGGACATTTGAAGAGAGATTGCCCTGTACCTGAACGTGCAAGAGGAGCTGTTCTTTGCTCCCGATGCAGAAAGGGCTATCACAAGGCTAGTGAATGCATCAGAGATGTAAAAGGAAGACTCGTGCCCCCGATAGGTGAAGTTAATCCCTCACAGTCACACAGTCAAAAAACAGGGTGCTGGGCCCCCGATCCCAGGGCCCTCACAAATATGGGAGCCACTTTGTCAGAAGCCAGAGCAGGAGAGAGGAGATAACACCCGATGAGTTACAGGAGTGGACTTGCGCGCCACCTCCAGTTTCTTACTCATGCCCCAAATGAATGTGCAACCAATCCCCGTTAAGTCTCCTGGACCCTTACCCCCTCGGACTATGGGTCTCATTATTGGGCAAGGATCTCTCACTTTACAAGGCCTTGTGGTTCATCCTGGGGTAGTGAACCACCAACACCTGCAAGACATTCAAGTCCTTTGCTCCTGCCCCCAAGGTATTTTTTCCATTAGCCCAGGAGATAGAATTGCACAATTAATATTCTTGCCCAGCCCTGATAAGGATGAAGATAATACAAAAGAGTTGAGAGGTATGGGTTCTTCTGGCCCAGATTCAGCCTATCTAGTTATGCCTTTGAATGCTAGGCCTACTCTACATCTTTTTATTAATGACAAAGATTTTGAGGGGATTATGGACACCGGAGCAGATAAGAGTATCATTTCATCTTACTGGTGGCCCAAGAGCTGGCCTGTTACAAAATGTTCTCATTCTTTACAAGGCCTGGGTTATCAATCTTGCCAGGCGATTAGTTCATCCACCCTGACATGGCAAACCTCAGAAGGACAGAGGGGCCTGTTTACTCTATATGTGCTCCCGCTGCCGATAAACCTATGGGGCAGAGATGTGCTTTCTGAGATGGGAATCACATTAACCAATGAATACTCAGTTCAGACCACTAATATTATGAAGAAGATGGGGTACACAAAGGGAAAGGGATTGGGAAGCAAAGAACAAGGTAGACTTGAGCCCGTCTCCTACAACGGTAACCCAGGTAGACGGGGCTTGGGTTTTTCCTAGGGGCCGTTGGGGTTACAAGACCCATCCCCTGGGTAACAGAGGAACCCGTGTGGGTTTCCCAATGGCCGCTATCCTCTGAAAAATTGGAGGCAGTCAACAAGCTAGTTACAGAACAGGTGCAGATCGGACATTTGGAACCTTCCACGTCCCCGTGGAATACTCCAATTTTTGCCATAAAAAAGAAATCAGACAAATGGAGGTTACTTCATGACCTTCGAGCAATTAATGCACAAATGAACCTTTCGGCTCAATCCAGCGGGGTTTACCTCTGTTATCTGCCCTGCCTAAGCAATGGAAAATTGTCATTTTAGACATTAAAGACTGTTTCTTTTCCATCCCTTTGTGTCACCAAGATCGACCAAGATTTGCTTTTACAATTCCAGCCCTTAATCATATGGAGCCTGATAAGAGGTTCCAGTGGAAAGTCCTCCCTCAGGGCATGGCAAATAGCCCCACTATGTGCCAGCTTTTTGTACAGGCAGCATTAGAACCTGTGAGACAATATTTTCCCTCCTTACTGTTATTACATTATATGGATGATATTCTTTTGTGCCATAAAGATATGATGCTTTTACAAAAATCCTATTCATTTTTGATAAAAATGTTAACCCAATGGGGACTGCAGATAGCTTCAGAAAAGGTTCAGATTTCGGAAGTGGGTTCCTTTCTGGGAACCATTATTTTCCCAGATAAGATACTTCCTCAAAAATTGGAAATTCGCAGAGATCATTTACATACTCTTAATGATTTTCAAAAGTTATTGGGGAGTATAAATTGGCTTAGGCCTTTTTTAAAGATTTCCTCTGCTGAGCTTAAACCTTTATTTGATATTTTAAAGGGGGATTCACATATTTCCTCCCCTAGAGCCCTTGCTGCTGCGGCTAATAAAGCCTTGCAAGTAGTAGAGAATGCCTTACAGAATGCCCAGTTACGACGTATTGAGGAATCACAACCTATTGTGGCAAGATGGACCATTATTATGGATCCATCCCAATGCTTCTCCGGCAAGAGTAATCGATTGGTATCCTAACGCCGTTGCGCAACTTGTGCTTTGTGGCTTAAAAGCAGCAGTCACTCATTTTGGACGAGATCCTAAATTTCTAATTGTTCCCTATACTGCCACACAAGTTCAGGTCCTTGCGGCTACATCTGATGACTGGGCAATATTAGTCACCTCCTTTTCAGGACATATTGACAATCATTATCCTAGACATCCAATTTTACAATTTTCCCTGAATCAGGCCATAGTGTTTCCACAGGTGACAGCAAAAAAACCGCTTCCAGAAAGAATCATAGTGTATACAGATGGGTCAAAAACTGGTGTAGGCGCTTATGTGACCAATAACAAAATAGTGTCTAAACAATATAATGAAACTTCACCTCAGATTGTGGAATGTTTGGTGGTTTTGGAGGTCCTTAAGGCCTTCCCGGGACCGCTTAACATTGTGTCAGATTCCTCCTATGTGGTCAATGCAGTTAACCTTCTAGAGGCTGCTGGGGTAATAAAATCATCCAGTAAAGTCACTGATATTTTTCAAAAAATACAGGCTGTTTTATTACATAGGAGATTTCCTGTTTATATCACCCAAGTCAGAGCACATTCGGGTCTCCCTGGGCCCATATCCAGAGGCAATGATCTCGCAGACCGGGCCACCAGGGTTGTGGCTGCTGCCTTTTCATCCCAAGTGGATGCTGCAAGAAATTTTCACAAACAATTCCATGTGACGGCTGAAACCTTGCGCAGTCGCTTTGCATTGACCAGAAAAGAGGCTAGGGAAATAGTTACTCAGTGTCAAAACTGTTGCCAGTTCTTGCCAGTGCCACATGTGGGGGTTAACCCACGGGGGATTCAACCGCTACAAATCTGGCAGATGGATGTAACACACATTTCCTCCTTTAGGAGGCTTCAATACCTACATATTTCTGTGGATACTTGTTCTGGTATCATTTTTGCCTTGCCTCTTACGGGGGAAAAGGCCTCACATGTAATTCAACATTGCCTTGAAGCCTGGAGTGCTTGGGGACAACCCAAAATTCTTAAAACAGATAATGGACTGGCCTACACCTCTCAAAAATTTCGATAGTTCTGTCGCCAGATGAATGTAACTCATTTAACTGGTTTGCCATACAACCCTCAGGGACAAGGCATTGTGGAACGTGTCCACCGCACTCTTAAATCTTACCTAATCAAACAGAAAGGGGGAGTCGACGAGGCTCTGCCCTTAACACCGAGAGTGGCTGTCTCTATGGCACTCTTTACTCTTAATTTTTTGAATCTTGATGAACAAGGCCGCACTGCGGCTGATCGTCACTGTTCAGAACCAAACAGACCTAGAGAAATGATCAAATGGAAAGATGTCTTAACCAGAAAATGGAGAGGCCCGGATCTTATTTTAATAAGATCCAGGGGAGCTATTTGTGTTTTTCCACAGGAAAAAGACAATCCTCTTTGGGTTCCAGAACACGTCACCCGAAGGATCTCCCCTTCAGAAGATGTGGACAAAAGAGGGAACACTGAAACAACAATGGATACTGACCCTTCTACTGGAGATCCTGGTTCCTAGTATATCGGGGAAATTGCGTTGGGGTATTATGTCCACCTTTCCCCTGCCCATACCTGTCATGCACAGTGCACAAGTGTTTCATGCACAGTGCACAAGTGTTTCCACGTTTCTTTACTACTGATAGGGAGCTGGGACTTGCCTTTTTACCATTAGATGGGCAAATTCAGGCTCTGATGGAAAATAGAACTTTTCCCTCAAAGGAAGCCTGTGCTTTGTGATGATCTCTGACTTGAAAGACCAAAGCCAGTGTATATCCTTATATAGTGTTTAGCCCCCTTTCTGTGGGTGGTAAGTGAAAAAAGTTTAAATAGTAATCAATTAGAGTTAGATTACTTGCTTAATGAATGTTTCTATGCCCTGTGTTGGGATGCTACTAAGTATTCCTTTGCTTTGGTTACTCGCATGCCTAAATTTGTTCCAGTTCCTGTAGAAGCCCCTAGCAGTTTAACCTTATTTAAAGAAAAGAGAGATTTTGGAATCTCTGCTATTATAGTTGGCTTGGTAGCAACAGCAGCAATAGCTGCCTCTATCACTGCTTCCGCCCTTGCTTGTCTGCTACGGTTCAGACAACGCAAACCATCAATGACCTTTCGGCAAGAATGACATCGGCCCTGGACAGGCAGGCCAAGGCCAACTCCCAGATATAGGGAGGCCTCATGTTGGTAAACCAACGGATCGATCTGATCCAAGAGCAGGTGGATGTCCTGTGGCAAATGGCTCAGCTGGGTTGTGAACATAAGCTGTCTGGCCTCTGTATCACCTCAGTACAATTTGAGAATTTTACAAGAGCAACTAACCTGTCAAAGGCTTTGTCTCATTATTTGTTACAGAATTGGACCATAGAATTTGAACAGACACTCTGGGAGCTGAGCATCGCTGTATTACAAGTCAATTCGACACTTCTTGACCTGTCATTGACAGAAGGATTTTCTACCTGGATTTCTGCAGCATTCTCCTACTTCAAGGAATGGGTGGGGGTGGATTTGTTTGGAGTGGCTGTGTGTTGTGGAGTACTGCTCCTACTATGGATGATCTGCAAACTTAAAGTCCAAACAAGGAGGGACAGGATGGTAGTAACCCAGGTGCTTGTTGCTTTGGAGCATGGTGCCTCCCCCGATATACGATTATCGATGCTTAAGCAATAGGTCGCTGGCCGCTCAGCTCTTGCACCCCACGAGGCTAGTCTCATTGCACGGGATAGAATGAGTGTGCTTCAGCAGCCGGGGAGAGTTGTACGGCTAAGCACTGCAGTAGAAAGGCTCTGCGGCATAAGATGAGCCTATTCTAGGGAGACATGTCATCTTGTATGAAGGTTGAGTGTCCAAGTGTCCTTCCCCCAGGAAAAACGACACGGGAGCAGACGAAGACCCCTCCAGGTGATGAGCCTGGGAGGAGGTTTTGTGTAAAGCCCCTATGCTTGCACACTGGGGATTTGACCTCTGTCTCCACTCTCAGTACTGGGTGGCCTGTTGCTTCTAAAATAAAAGGGGGAGATGTGAGGAGCCGCCCTCACAGTCGCTGTTACAAGATGGCGCTGACATCCGTTGCTTGTATGTGTGCGCAGGCGTCAGGGTATCTTTCCATTACCTGAGCCCTGCCTCTCTCGTGGCTTTAACTGACTGATAGTGAACAGCCAATCCAGGTGGTGCACGTCTCCAATCATTTTTCACAGCCTATAAAAGGGAAGGGTTTTCTTCTCTCTGGGTCTCCTCTCCTGAAGCTGATCATCTATCTCTGAAGATGTATTAAAGCTTTACTGCAGAAGGATCCAAGTGGCCTGCTTGCATTTTCACTGGCGAGACGGTAGCGTGGGTCAGGTTTCTCCATCAGCCTTTCAATGGCTAGGTACAGATCTCATGACCAAACAAACTCTGAGAAAAGCAAACATTTAAATTGGGGTTTCTCTGCCATGCGGTTTGTCTTGTGTATGCCTAAAGAACTATGACATACAAAGGCTTTACTACGTTCATAACATTCACGTGTGTTCTCACTTGTATGTGATCTTTTATGTCATTGTAGAGGACCATGACATCAAATGCTTTACAAAACTGATTACCTTCCTAAGGTTTCTGTCTTCTATGTGTTCATTAAAAATAATGGAGACTATAGAGTTGTAAAGAGTCTTTACCACATTGATTGCATTTATGAGGTTTCTTTCCAGTGTGGAATCTTTTACGTTTTGAAGATGAGTGGGATATGCACAGGCTTTAGCACACTGACTACATTCATGAGGTTTCTATCGAATATGGGTACTTTTATTTTTTTCCTAGACAGGGTTTCTCTGTGTAGCCCTGGCTGTCCTGGAACTCACTCTGTAGACCAGACTGGCCTCGAACTCAGAAATCCGCCTGCCTCTGCCTCCCGAGTGCTGGGATTAAAGGCATGTGCCACCTTTATGAT
This sequence comes from Mus caroli, assembly GCF_978045245.1. Lineage (NCBI taxonomy): Eukaryota > Metazoa > Chordata > Mammalia > Rodentia > Muridae > Mus > Mus caroli. The sequence goes on along the minus strand of NW_028227269.1, from coordinate 18,027,868 downwards.
TATAGAGACAATAAATTTGTGAAAAGGTTTTACCACATTGATTACACTCATAGGGTTTCTCTCCAGTATGTGTACTTTTATGACATTGGAGATGACCGGATTGTGAAAAGGCTTTACCACATTGATTAAATTCATAGTTTCTCTCCAGTATGTTTTTTTTTTTTTAGATTTAAATTTATTAGATATCTTCTTCATTTACATTTAAAAAGCTATCCCGAAAGTCCCCCTATATACTCCCCCCACACTGCTCCACTACCCACCCACTCCCACTTCTGAGCCCTGACATTCCCCTGTACTGGGGCTTATAGAGTTTGCAAGACCAAGGGGCCTCTCTTCCCAATGATGGCAGACTAGGCCATCATCTGCTACATATGCACCTAGAGACATGAGCTCTGGGGGGTACTGGTTAGTTTATATTATTGTTCTGCCTACAGTGTTGTAGACACCTTCAGCTCCTTGGCTACTTTCTCTAGCTCCTCCATTGAGGGCCCTGTGTTCCATCCAATGAATGACTGTGAGCATCCACGTCTGTGTTTGCCAGGTATTGGAATAGCCTAACAAGAGACAGCTATATCAGGAAAGTATGTGTTCTTTTATGATATTGGAGATGACTGTGACCTGCAAAGACTTTACCACATTGATTACATTCATATGGTTTCTCTCCAGGACGTTTAGTTTTATGACGTTGGAGATGACTATGACATGTAAAGGCTTTATCAATTACATTCTTAGGATTTCTCTCCAGTATGTGTTCTCTCATGACACTGGAGATAACTGGGTCTTGCAAAGGCTTTACCACATTGATTACATTCATAGGGTTTCTCTCCAGTATGTGTTCTTTATGATAGTGGAGACCATTGTGACTTGCAAAGGCTTTACCACATTGATTACATTCATACGGTTTCTCTCCAGTATGTGTTCTTTTATGACATTGGAGATGACTGTGACCTGAAAATGCTTTACCACATTGATTACATTCATAGGGCTTGTCTCCAGTATGTGTTCTTTGATGACATTGGAGATAACAGTGACGTGCAAAGGCTTTACCACATTGATTACATTCATAGGGTTTCTCTCCAGTATGTATTCTTTTATGATATTGGAGACTACTGAGTAGTGCAAAGGCTTTACCACATTGATTACATTCATAGGGTTTCTCTCCAGTATGTGTTCTGAGATGGCGTTGGAGAATACTGTGTTGTGAAAACGATTTACCACATTGATTACATTCATAGGGTTTCTCTCCAGTATGTGTTCTGAGATGACGTTGGAGAATACTGTGTTGTGAAAACGATTTACCACATTGATTACATTCATAGGGTTTCTCTCCAGTATGTGTTCTTTTATGATATTGGAGATGACTGTGTGTTGAAAAGGCTTTACCACATTGATTACATTCATAGGGTTTCTCTCCAGTATGTGCTCTTTTATGACGATGGAGATGACTGGGTGTTGAAAAGGCTTAACCACATTGATTACATTCATAGGGTTTCTCTCCAGTATGTGCTCTTTTATGACGATGGAGATGACTGTGTGTTGAAAGGCTTTACCACATTGATTACATTCATAGGGTTTCTCTCCAGTATGTGTTCTTTTATGACTGTGGAGATGACTGTGTTGTGAAAAGGCTTTACCACATTGATTACATTCATAGGGTTTCTCTCCAGTATGTGTTCTTTTATGACGTTGGAGAAGACTGTGTTTTGAAAACGCTTTACCACATTGATGACATTCATAAGATTTCTCCCCAGTACGTGTTTTTTTTATAATGTTGGAGATGACTGCATTTTTTAAAGGCTTGACCACATTGATGACATTCATGAGGTTTCTCTCGAGTATGTGTTCTTTTATGACATTGGAGATGACTGCATTTTTTAAAGGCTTGACCACATTGATGGCATTCATATGGTTTCTCTCCAGTATGGGTTCTTTTATGATATTGAAGATGACTGAGTGTTGGAAAGGCTTTACCACATTGGTTATGTTCATGTGTTTTCTCTCCAATTTGTCTTCTTTTATGACATTGGAGATGACTGGGACATGAAAAGGCTTTAGAACGTTCATTACATTCATAGAGTTTCTCTCCACTATGATTACTTACATACCTGCAATGAAAATTGGCACATGTGATATGTTTACTACATTAATTTCCCTGTTCAATCATTTCATCAAGATGAATAAAGTTTACAAATTGGTCTAAGGATAAAGATGGACCAGATCATCTGGTTTTATCACTTCATATGTTCATGGTGTTCTCCCTCATTATGGGTTGTTTTGCATCTTTCGAGATATCTGTGATGGTTATTACATGGCTGATATTTATAACATCCTTTTTATATGGGATATTTACGTGATGTATTTCATCTATATGAGGAAAATGGAAGAACTCAAAGCTTTATAACACTAATTGCTTTCATAATTTTTCCTGTAGTGTAATTATACCACATTTGACTGTGAACCAGGACAAACAAAAGAATTTCCAAATTCCTAGTACCCATAAAGATTTTGTACAGTGTGAGCTTGGAGAAGTTCCCAGTAAAATTAGAAAACCAATTGATTGCAAACGTTTCTCATATTCAGAATGTCTACCAAAGGCAGAATCTGACATATTTTCTCACTGCTCTGGGATAGAAAGCAGTACATTGCTTCTTTCAATATCCCTATGCTCACATGGCTTTTATCCATTGTGACACATGATATATACATTAAAAGAAAAATAACAGATGAAAGGTTTCCACATTGCATTCACACTGTTTGACTTTTTGTTCCTCATAGACATGTAATATATGAATTAAGGTTTCTCCTATGACAATACTCTTGACTCTCATAAACTATACCCTAAACAAATGATCAATTTCACTATAAGAATATGAGTATCACCAACTTTCCCATGGATTATTTGCTAATCTGAAGGTTTTGGATATATATTTATCACTATTCGATGTGCAATATCTAAGTCTTGTAAGTCTATACACATTGTCAGATCAGTATAGCTCTAATAGAGCTACAAATTGAATGAAGGTATCTCTTAAGGCAATGTTTCCTCATCTTGAGGAATGCTTTGATAGATAAATCAGATAACTACATCGAGGCAGAACATTTTTTTAAGAATATTATAATTAGGGCCAGCAAAATGGTTCAGTGGTTAAGAGCAGAGAATGCTGTTCCGAAGGTCCTGAGTTCAAATCCTGTCAACCACATGGTAGTTCACAACCATCCATAACAAAATCTGATGCCCTCTTCTGGAGTATCTGAGGACAGCTACAGTGTACTTACATATAATAAATAGATAAATCTTAAAAAAAAAGAATATTGTAATTATAGTTACACTTGAAGTATTGACATTTTACACTCCTGCTTTTCTTTAGAGCTTCCATAACATAGTAAAATTTCTTCAGAGGCATAATTACATCAGCTTGCACATGAAAATTACCTTTCATTTGTTCTTGAACTTTGACAATGTCCTTCAATATGATGATTTTCCCAAGTGTAGCCTAAAACACAGTACCAGAAAAATGAATGATTTAGTATTGGAAATAAGGCAAAATTCAAGGTACTGTGAATTTTCACATCACTGGACACTATTTATTCATCTCAATCTTCCTTGTTCTCAATTGAAATAACAGAGCATCATCACTCACCAAGAGACATCTCTTCCCACTATTTTGAAAAGCAAAAGAAAATTCACAGTCATACCTATAACAGTGAGGTCTCCAGCATCACATCTTTGTAGAGACTCTTCTGGGAAGGATCCAGCAAATTCCACTCTTCCCCAGTGAAGTTCACGTGCACATCATCATAAGTCACTGCATCCTAAAATATCCCATACATGTGTACATCACAAAGCATGGTACTGACATCACTATAAAGTAAATGTACACTTCCTTGATCATATATTTATGTAATTCTGGTGCTTCCTCCACTGACTTCCAGACACAGAAGTTATAATCTAAGTACCATAACATTTTAAAGAAAATTGAGTTGAAGGTTCACTTGTGTTGCTTATGAAAATTTTAAATAAATAGCTTAAAGTCTTTCGAGCGGAATTCCAATGAGAGGGAGATGTAGGGTAAAACAGATCAACAGTTCTGAGGACACATCCCAGAAATTCAAAGAAGAATCACTAACGAGAAAAATCACGGACAAGCAGGGTGTATGTGTTCATGTCTTTAATCCCAGAGTCACGGGCAGGTATACGTCATTGAGCTGGATCCTAGTCTGTTCTATGTAATACTTTCCAGGACAGCAAAAGTTACATATTAAGACCCTTACTCCACTGCAAAAATCAACCACGGAGACAAAAATGATAGAAAGAATTCAGTTGTTTACTACAGTTCCTACAAAGAAGTATACATTCCCTGCACTTCTGTACTCATCTAGCAGAAACAAGAAGTGTACCGCTTTAAACTGCACCATTAGTAAAACTTTACTAGCAATCAAGGCACATTTAATGGACCAATGGACAGATGAAAATATTAGTAATATAAGTGTTGAACATAAAAATCAACATAAGGCATGAGAGAGCGATAACTCAGCTGTGGAAAGCTCTTGCTGGTCTTCCAGATAACAGTGGTCAATTACTAGCATTTACGTGACCCATGGCTTTATGAACAGGAGTTCTGAGTCCACCCTCCAACAACACTAATGATGAGGCACACATGATATTCATATTCACACACACAGGCAAAACACTCCTATTTATTCAAAAATTTCAAAACAAACACAAGAGTTTGGGGAAACATCAACACCCAGAATCCAATGACTCTGAAGCCTCAGGCAGTATTGATGTCATGAGCATATGCCATCCTAAAAAATAAGACTATAACCTATGTGCCCAGGGAGTAGACAAAGGGCCACAACCCTGCTCAAAGGAGAAACAGAAGAGATTGGGAGGAGGGAGTCTGTGAGGGCAGGGACCTAGAGTAGGGACAGTGATTAGGGTGATAATGAATATCTAAAATATAAGATAAACAAAAAAAAGGAAAGAAAGAAAAAGGAAATTTTTGAGTGTATATACACTTTCATCTTCCCCAAGATGAATCTAGAAAGGCTCCTGCACTGTTCAAATGTCTAAAGTCTCTGCTGACACTCCAGACAATATCTTGACAGCCACATCTTGCAAAATCAGAAAGCAAGTTATATCTTCCCAACATAAAATGGCACTGAATACGCCTTCCCATTCCAATCGATAGGAATGTGCACGTAGGGAGAGAATTTGGACAAAGGCAAGAAAAACAGCAGGGCAAACAACAAATCCTAGTTTTGTCTCAAACACATTGGACTTCAATTCCTAAAGGCATAGATGGTGCTCTCCCTGTAACTTCTCATACATCTCTCAGTTTGGGTACTTCATCTCCCTGTAGCATCTCTCCAAGGCAGATTTCTCAATGCGTTAGTTTTCTCCACAATCTGTGGTCACAAAATGCAACTCAGGGATCAACCTCACCACTTAAAGGCAAGGAACTCTCACAGAATCTTCCCTGGGATCCTGACGTTGTCAAAAGATGGCTGGAGTGCTGCTAAACTGAAACCATAGAGAAAGAATCTATGACCATGGTATTTTCATCTTTCAGTTTCCAGAAGCGGCACAATGTGGATGATCTTGTGAAGTTTGGCTTCTAAATTAATGGACCCTGCCTCACTTGGACCACATTTGCAGCAGGTTTTGTTTAAGTTTCCATCTTGGGATGAGAAAACACTTTTAATACTACTTCCATTAATTTAAAACATACAAGCAGGGGGAATTACTTAGGGTACCTTTGTAGGCACATACCCACAAGGGCATTTGCTCCACTAAGTTCATAGCCACTTTATTTATAACAGTTAGAAACAGGAAAGAATGCAGATGTTCCTCAACTGAAATGTGGACACAAAAACCATGTTTCATTTACAAAATGGGATGCTATTCAGGTATAAAAAGCAAGGACATCATGAATTTTGCAGAGAAATGGGTACAATTAGAAACTAAGATCTGGAATGAGGTAACTCAGGCCCAAAAGGACATGCATGTACGTACTTATTTACAAGTGAATAATAACCATAAAGTACAGAATACCCACACTGCACTTCATAGACCGAAAGACAGTAAAAAAGACAAGGCACAAATGAGCATGGTTGAATCTCACTCAAAAGGGGGTATGAAAGACACAGAAGAGGCAGATGGAAGGGAGAGTACTGGATGGGATAGTAGCTAAGAAAGAAGAAGGGGAGTGTTAGGAACAGGTATGGTAAGAGACAAGAGAAGGCCAGAGAGCCAGGAAAATGAAATGAAATCAGCAGATGCTGGGAGAGAGTGGGGTTAGGGTGGGATCATCTGTAGAATGTGCCTGAGACTATGAATGGGAGGGCACAAATGTGGCTAGGGAGGTGATCTTAACTGAGATAGATGGCATTGAGTTATGGACCAGAAGAAGTGGCATCTTGCAGTCAGGCAGAACCACCAGTGAAGTGTTCAGTACACCAAGAAAACCAAATACCTTTCCTCCCAAAATTTGTTCTGTCTGCAAGTAAGGCCGGCAGAAAGGAATGGCCAAACTATACCCTGCCCAACTGGTAACCCATCCCATGGGCAAGCACCAAGGCTGGCATTACTGAGGAAAATTTGTTATACTTGCAGATAGTAGCTTAGCATCATTGTCCTCTGAACATCTCCATCCAGCATCTGACTGAAACATATGCAGAGACCCACAGCCTAACATTGGACAGGGCTCAGGGAGTATTTTAAAAGAGTTGGGGAAATAATTGACAGCCTCTGAAGGAATAGGAAGTCCATGAGAAGACCCTCAGAGTCAACTAACCCAGAACCTAGGAGATTCTCAGAGATGGAGCCACCCGCAGACCCTCTGGGTCCCTTTGTCTGCGTGGAACGGGTCTCTGGTCACAGGTGGGCAAGGAGTTGGCAGGAATTGAATGACAGACAGATTCACACAGGAAAGGTTGTGAGAATCTGAATGTAATTTGTCAAATTGAGTATCAAACTTTTTATACAGAAGAAATTAGGGAAGTTAGGTGACACATCTGCAAGGTGCAAATGAGGTTACTGGATGCTTAATGACTCTTACACAAAACAGAGGAATGTAAACACAAATACTGGCAGGAACTGGGCAATAAAATAACAGACAAAGTCAGCCCTATCTAAGGTCAGCTATAGTCTTAGAAGCCAGGTGTGAGATCAGGGGCAAGGGCTTTCACACCCAAGTCATGGTTCTAATTAGGGAGTTCCGTTCTAGCTAACCATCTCATGAATAATGCAATACTCTAAAACCACAGCCTGATCTACTTCCTAAACCATTGTAAATTCCTGTATATGGGAGCGACTTGGCTTTTATTCTAAGTGATAGTGTAATACCAGAGGTAATTCTGAATGTCACTGAATAGGCAACATTCTTACTGAATTCCAAGCCCATGGTCAGCTCAAGGACTTTCTAGGACGTTGGAACACTGGTGAAGGCTTAGCTATGTCAGAATTCAATCTTAAAAGGCACTTATAATAAGATAATACTAAAAGAGAGCACGTGGATCCATACACCAGACTAACTCGGGAATAGGGTATGAGTATATGGGTTAATGAGAACGCCAAAACTCCAGGAGGTGAGCTTCCATGATACTCTTTGCCTCGTGAGTGCTTCCAGGCCTCTCGGCCTGCCAAGCAGACTTCACCGGAGTGTGCGTGGCAGGACGGAGGCCCACACCATACATGTAGTGGATGTGCTGCTCAGCCTTCATGGGGTCCCCAACATCCAGAGCGGGACATGTCCCTTAAGCTGTTTCTGTCTGTGCAAACTGTTTCCCTAACTGGGCTGCCTTGTCTGACCTCAGTGGGAAAGGATGTGCCTAACCCTGCAGAGACTTGGCATGCCATAGTTGGGGGTTATCCAGTGGTTCCCAGCCTCCCTGGGGAGATAAAAGGGAGTCAGTGATGAAGGACTGTGGAAGGTGGAATGGGATGGGTGTACCGATTAGAATGTAACTTGAATAAAGAAATAGGAAGATTGAACAATAGAATAAAAGTATACAAATCAGGCAATAATTTTTACTCAATACTCAATATCTCAGGGCATAGGCCAAGTACAAAAGATTTTTTTTTCTGGCCAAAATATCACACAAATGACCTCTTCCTGAAGTTTTTCAGTCTATTTTCCACTGAAATAGTATGACCTCAACTTCGTGTGGCTGCATTACTGTCAACACTCCAATCTTCCAGACCCTACGGGAACAACTGATTAAGCTCCATCTACAGCTTTCTATGACTTTTGCCATCTCAATTTCTGATATTTTCCATATTCCTTCAAGAGAGACCATACATTCTGTCCAGCAGCAAAATCAGCTTTTGAAATAATTGCTGTTGTTGCTGTTGTTGTTGTTGTTTCTGTTGTTGTTATTGTTCTACCTTGCAACTCTGCTGCTGTGATGGTTTCCTCTGAGCAGAAGCATCTCAGGTAATAAATGTTTGTTTTACACGGTCCTGTCAGATCACAGCCCATCCTACTTGGAGTTCAGACTAGAAACTGAAGCTAGAAAATGAAGGCAAAACATTTGACAAACACTACTTCCTGCTTTGCTTTTTTGCTTGGTCACTCTCTCATGCTCTGTAGCCTCCCTCAGCCTTGACGCAGGCTGATCCAGACTTTGACCTTGCTGCCACTAAGAAGGATATTACCTAGTGTCTTAGTCAGGATTTCTATTCCTAAACAAACATCATGACCAAGAAGCAAGTTGGGGAGGCAAGGGTTTATTCAACTTACACTTCCATACTGCTGTTCATCACCAAGGAAGTCAGGACTAGAACTCAAGCAGGTCAGAAAGCAGAAGCTGATGCAGAGGCCATGGAGGGATGTTCATTACTGGCTTGCCTCCCCTGCCTTGCTCGGCCTGCTCTCTTATCGAATAAAGACTACCAGCCCAGAGATGGTCCCACTCACAAGGGGGCCTTTCCTCCTTGATCATTAATTGAGAAAATGCCTTACAGTTGGATCTCATGGAGGCAATTCCTCATCTGAAGGTCCTTTCTCTGTGATAACTCCAGCTGTGTCAAGTTGACACATAAAACCAGCCAGTACACCTAGGGTAGAGCCTTCTGACCTTGATGGCTCTATTTGCTTTTCTCCAAGACTCTACTTACTGTTGAAAGGTCCTTGAGATGTTCTGGAGACAAGCCCTGTAGATCGCCTATGGACTGGCTCCAGGCACCAAGAATGGGCTGTTGGGGAATGGGCCTACCCTCTCTATAAGCATGGACTCTCAGTAAACTTCAGAGGCTTTGAACAGAAAGGTTTGTCTTGGCCTCATTCTTTTGTTGCCCTCTGATCTCTTTCAGCCCCGGGCTGCCTTTCAGGGGAACCCAGTTCACATGGCCTCAGATGGCTACAATGCTCACCTAGCTCTCTCATCCAACCCACGACCACTTGCTTCCCAATATTGCCACCCTTCCTGGAAGAGTCTTCCTATATCAATTATCAACACTATCTCTCAGAGACATAGAAACCAGCCATTCTGATGAGGGCACACCTGTAACTGAGGCTCCTTCAGATGACTGTAGTCTGAAATGTTGAGTTAAAGCAACTACGACACAGAGACAATAATAAATGAGAGAGTTGTAAAATTCCAAAACCAATGATCTAACCATATCATTACAGGACCCCTGCCACCACATCAGGGAGTTGGAGTAGTGTCTGAGCCAGGATAAAATGGGAAGGGCTCCTGGCTCAGAGCATGGGAAGATACAGTGGAATGGGGAGAAGAAAGGCTGCACTGCCCTGAGGTGAAAAAACCAAGGTACACAGACACATTTCTGACAGACAGGTCACTGACACAAAGAACAGCAATGACACATCCTAACAGTGGTCTTTCAACCCTTCAGATGGGAGTCCTGAGGGTCTTAGGGTTCCAGTCAAAGCAGCAAGGTTTTATGCCCAACTCACAGAAACTGCAATGACCAGCACAGAGCCTATTGCAATGCAAACACACAGAGGCCTTTTTTTTATGAGCTCAGTAACATGGACTCTCAGCAGTCAAACTCCCATTAGGTACAAACTGAGAGATCAAGTCTAGAGGTTTTGAGTATTTATTGTAGTTACACCAACATTGGGAGGTTTACAAAAATAGACAGCTGCTATAACTGGTGGTCCATGTATATAAAGCATGCCTGACAACAGACAGGGGATGGAGGCTGGAAATGACATAAGCAGTTGCTAAGTCCCAAAGAGCAGGACATGAAATTACCTTGCATACAAATCAGCTTTGTAATATTTTAAAAACTGTATGTCTGGCATAATGTGCAGAAACCAAGCAAGGGGGGCAAAAAAAAAATCTGACAACCATGATGGGTAAGCTGTTTTTGTTTTTGTTTTTGTTTTTGTTTTTGTTTTTGTTTTCTATAGGTCTTAGTTATCTCTATGTAGCTTCACCCTGCTGATGTACCTTAACTGGCTGTTGATAAGGGGATTTTGTCATGGGATTTTGGATGGAATGTACAAATGTACATTCTTAAAAAGCAAACTGTTTGGGCTTTACAAACTCATCTCTGTTCCTGAGCCCCTGATTATCAATAGAAACTCCTGGTTAACCACAACCATGCCTGTCTGTAGACTAGACTTTGTCCAAAGACCTACCTCACTATCTGTTATTGCAGACACTAATATCAGCTGCCCTTACCACTGGAACAGAATACCACTGGAAATTTCCTCTCCTCCTGTGCAAGCCTCCTATAGACACCATAGACAATCCCCACCTGCCCATCCATTCCTGCCTCATCCCTGTGTCTCAGCCCCCACTTGGGCAGATACTCCCTGTTCAACCACATTCCATGCCTGAAAGGACACAAGGTAAGCTTCCATAGATCAACTTCATGATTGATTTCTTACCCCAGATTCAATTATCCCAGTTGTTCCAACATTGTATTAAACACCATGGGCTGCTTGACCTCTCTCCTAACTATGTCTCTTTGTGGATTACTAAGATCTTCTGTTCCTGCCAGTCTCTTCTAACAGCTTTTATATCACAAAGCATCCCATGTTGACCATACCCACCAAACAGGTCAGTAAAATAGGAGACTGTCAGTGAACACTCTCTTCAAATCCATGCATCAAACAGTAACCCAGGAACAAAACTCCCACCCAAAAAGACAAACCCAGAGGCCAGTACCTAGGTCAATAATCACCCAAACAGAGATGGCTACACACCAGCATAGCAACATAGAGAGTAACAGCCAGGAACAATTGCAACCAAGAAATCCAAGCTATCCCATCACAGCAGGTCTGAGCAATTAAAGCATGCAATAGATAAAGTGCAAAAGAGGTTGTTTGGGGGAAGGGAGAGGAGTGAGAACCTGGGGAAGGGATAGAAGTAAAGAAGAGGACCTGCAGACAGGCACACAGACAGGGAGGAGAAAGAGAGCCATGAGGGGAGAGATGACAGAGAGTGTGCATGTGCAGAGAACAGAGACAGGGAACAAAAATAGAGAGCTGCTATAGCTGGTGGTCCATGTATATAAAGCACCCCTGACAACAGACACAGGGGATGGAGGCAGGAAATGACATAAGCAGTTGCTAAGCCCCTAAGAGCAGGACCTGTACACTCAAAACTACAGAGGCAAGGTTCACCTGCAGAACAGGAAAAGAAGACAGAATCTCGGGGATTCAAGATGAAGAGAAAAAATTGATATCTCAGTCAAAAAATGTGGATTCTAAAAGGTTCATGGCAATAAACAACCGGGACTTCGGCATAATATGTGCAGGCGAAAATTACAAACGATTGGAATAGAAGAATATCCTCTCAGAGGTCTATCATTTTTCAATAAAACCATAAAAAAATTCTGAAATTATTAAAGTCGCTTTGCCAAATAATAACCAAATCACTAAATATATGAAGTAAAAAATATGAAAAAACGGCAACAGAAAAAAATTAACAAAACCTAAACAAAACAAAAACAAGTATAATGTATGAAATCAGACCTATTAGATTTTTACCTGTTTTTGTAATATATACTAAAAGACAAAGGGGTTTGGACATTTGTGCTACAGACTCAAAGAAACCACCCTTGTTTTCACAAGCCAGCCTAACTAAGGTCCAAGCGATTTGGGCAATGATGGGGAAGTTATTAGAGGTCACCCCTGATGGAGCAAGTGAGGAGCAACACGAGAGACCTCACAGGTGCTCACATATGACTTATACTTCCCATCCAGCCCCAGAGAGGACTCACCACCCCAGCTTCCACTGCTCAGCACCACCCTGCCCCTACCCTCTGTGGGCAGTAACCCTGTGCTCACCATGCCTGGAATTCAGAGCTTCCTGAGGTCCTCTCACAGCACCCAACAGCAGAGCTCAGAGCAGGTTATAGAGAACCATTCAAGCCTGCACAGCCACAGTGAACTTGGGGAAAGACACCCGGAAGATCCTGCCTCCTTGTCTGACTGGCAGGTCTGCTCTTGGAGACCTTGATTGGCCAGTGGGTCTCACCCTTCCTCAAGGTTAAAGTGTGCTTCATGTCCAGGGCCACACCTTTTCCAGATCTCAGGTGTGGTTTGCACTACATTAGCATTTGAGCCAGTCCCCCAAGAGGACTCTCACCCCTCCCAGCTCTGGGGGAGAACTCACCATTCATGTGGGGCATTGGGCTAAGCATGGACAGGGTGGTCTTCAGTTGACCAGAGGTCTGAACCCCGGGAGGGTGATAATTCACTTACTTGACAAGGAAGGCATCAATTCCCTCATGCTTCTGGAACTCAGGCTCCTGCCTAAGTTACCAACCCCCACCCCCACCCTAGCCACCACAAGAGAAGCCTGGCTAAAAGTCAGGGAGGCAATATCCCAAGCTTCTGACCTTCAGGTTAAACTCCTCCAGAGTTACCTAGCAACAGTAAAGACCATAAAAAGGGCTGTTCAGCCCCTCCTATCTCTCTTGCTCTCACTCCTTCTATCTCTTACCTCTCACTTCTTGCACTCCTCTCTCCTCTTTCCTTTCTCCTCTCCTCTCCTCTCCTCTCCTCTCCTCTCCTCTCCTCTCCTCTCCTCTCCTCTCCTCTCCTCTCCTCTCCTCTCCTCTCCTCTCCTCTCCTCTCCTCTCCTCTCCTCTCCTCTCCTCTCCTCTCCTCTCCTCTCTCCCTCTTACTCTCTTTCTATCTAGCCTTCCCCCTTCTAGCCTTATAGGGGGAACTCTCTCTCTCTCTTCTACCTTCTCTCTTTCTCCCTGCCTTTCTATAATAAAGCTCTAAAACCATAGAATGTCTCTGCTCATCAAGGCCCACTGCGCTTGGAGGATGGGATAGGCTTTCTCGTAATGAGCCGTTTCTACTCTCCAGATGGAAGGCCTTCATGTGCTCCACTCCAGATCCACTTTGCTCACTCTCACAGGTGTGGGAACCTCTCATCCCTCTCTCCCATAACTCCAGGGCTTTAGGAAAGTAGTCCCGGGGCTCCAGGTTGGACTGCCCCTTGTTCAGACCCAAAGAGGGGGGCCAAAGGCTTAGATGCCCACCCGGGGCTGAGCAGAGAGTGTATGGCAGCTCTCCCACATCTCTGTCCAAAGCATAGGTGGAACTCTGGCAGGGAGTGGGCCTTCCCACCCTTTCCTTTCTTGCCCAGGGCCCCCTTTTAGTTCCCAACACATTCCAGCTCAGGCTAGTCAGCTGCCTGCTCCTGTTCTCTGTGAGCAATGATCCTGCATTACCAGGACCTGACTTCAGACCTTGCCTGAGCTTGCCTCACATCACTTGCCTTCTTCTTCCTGAAATCCAGGGGAAGAACATGCATAGCCCATTACCCAAGGTGCAGTGGGGTTATCAATCTGAGTGGGAAGGTACCCAGGCAATGAACATTAAAGAGGGATTTTAGGAAACAAGAGTTTTGTTTGGGGCTCAGTTCTGGGCTCAGGGAGACTGCAGCTCCCTTTCCCAGATGATAGGTACCAACCAACCCTGGGAGGAAAGCCAGAAATGTAAGGGAAACACTGTTGAGACATCTTGTTAGCCAGCACATCGCCATCAGTGGCAAAGTAGAGAAAAGCCACAGTTGTATTAGGACAGGTTCTCTAGATAAACATATCTCAAATCAGAATGAATTTCTCTGTGGATATAGAAAGGAAATGTAATAGAATGTCTCTCTAATGTCTAATATAGAAAGGTTCTTGGCCAAGGGAACTTAGAAAAATCAAGGGCGGGTTATCTCATGTTGCAGGTTATTACAGCTGATATTCACTATGTACCAGAATTCTGAAGAAATAAGTACTTTCCAATGCCAATTTTAAAAATCAAACTAGCAAATCACCTTTTCTAAAATACAAAAATAGGGCAAGTATAAAAAAATGAAAGAACAACCCTGTTCATTGTCTTTTATGTATGTAGGATGCCAAAAGAATCTATTGCCTAGATTAAAGGTGGATCTGATGATCTCAAAAGATCAAGATTAAGAAATGGTTTCTCACTTCAAAAGGTATACTGAAGACATTTCCCTCACAGTAAGCAGGGTTAGACTTAGGGTTAGCCTATTAGAGGGTTAGGGTAAGGATTAGGGTTCTTAGTGTTAGGGTTTTTAGAGGCAAGGCAATGGTCAGGAAGCAGGGGTGAGCTGAACTGGAAGGTTTATTATTTATTTGTTAGTAATTTATTCTTTGACAATTTCATATGTGCACACAGTATATCTTGATTGTTTCTATCTCTCATTCCTACCTCTACCTACATCCTCTCTGACACTTCCACCTTCATGTCTCCATTGTGTCTTCTTTTTCCTCCTAGTTCCCCCATTTCTCCTCCCTCTCCATCCCCTCCTCTGTTCCTCTTCTCTTCTTCCTCATCTTCCTCCTCCTTCTCCTTCTTCATCACAATCACCATTGTTACTAAGGTCACTTAGTGCTGCCTGATGGAATATTACTCAATATCTGTTAGGCTGGATCTTGTGCATATAAAAGGAATGGCACTGCCCTGGGTGCAATGGTCACATTATATCCAGAAAGCAAGTGTTTTACCAAATGTGTCCTCTGATGCTCTTTGTACCCCCTCTTCTGCCATGTTCCTGTGGGTATTAGTTTTGGAGACTTTTTCTTTGATCTGAGAAGAATGTATCCTGATGATTAGGACAGCCCTAATTGGAAGGTCTGTTCCTAACAGTTACCTTAATTGGCATGGTTTAGCTTGTGCCCCTCTAAGAAGCAGCAGCCACCACACACAGATCTCCTGGTCTGGAAGACCCAGCCTCAGTCCATTCACTATGAGGCCTTTATGTACACAACCCAGATGGTTTTTGGAACCCACAGCCCTAAGGGACCAGGTGTATTATTAGACAACTCACTCCGTGGCAGTGAAGGCCTCTCCTCAGTAAATGCCTCTAGAGGCTATGGAGGCAGCTCAGTTGGTAGAATGTTTGCCTGGCATTCAAGAGGCCCAGGGTTTGATCCCTGGCACCACATAAAACAAACATGATAACACATGCTGTAATTGCAGCCTTCAAAGGTGGAGGCAGAGGCAGGAGGATCTGAAATCCAAAGTTATATTTGGTACATAGAGTTCAAGGCAACCCTGAAGCCCTGACTAAAAAGTAAAACAAGAAAAGAAAAGCCTCTAAAAAAGGGCCTCTAATGCCTCCCCAGGGGTTAGCACTTGATATCTCTGGAGTTGTCAGTCTTGGCTCCTCTAAGTCGACAACAATGGAAACTGGCCTACAGAGACTCAATAGACACCAGCTTGCACTAAGGAAACCCACCTCTGTACAGTGAAAGGACATAGAAGAACCAACCAGAGTGGTCAGAACTCCTGTTTTTTCACCTGCTGAAACCCAGAGTCACATGACTCCATGGTGCCAATGTGACCTCTCTCAAAAAGAAATAATCTTAAATGAGCCCATTTAATGCTTTCTTACTTTACAATTACTTTTCTTTATTTTTTGAAATTGTAATATAATCTCATCGTTTCTATTCTCAAAACCAACCCGCATACCCCCGCTTCCTCTTTGAAATTCATAACCTCTCTTTTCCTTTGTTATTTTATACATATATGTATATTCCCTAAACATGTAAACACAGCCTGCACAATCTGTATAATATTTATATGTCTGGCTTCGGTGCTGACCATTTGGTATTAGGCAACTAACTGGCAAAAGCACATTTTCTTAACATAGAATTAAAGCTCATAAAAATGCTAGTTATAGCCAGGTGTGGTGGTGCATGCCTTTAATCCCAGCACTCAGGAGGCAGAGGCAGCTGGATTACTGGGTTCGGGGCCAGACTGGTCTACTAAGTGAGTTCCAGGACACCCAGGGTTATACAGAGAAAACCTGTCTCGAAACCCACCCCCCAAAAAACCCCCAAACCAAAAACAAACAAACAAACAAACAAAAAACAAAAACAAAAAAGACTGTTTTCAACACAAGTCCTCCAGCCAGTCAATCTTCACAGTAGACCTGGTCTCTACCACTAAGGCATGCTGGACAGTGCCACTATTACCTTGGGGATGATAGGAGACCCAGGCTTCAAGTACCAGTGGAACTACTGGGCAGAGCCTGGGCCCATGAACAGCATCCCCTGAGAGTCTGTACAGTCCAGATGTTCATTCTCCTTTTGCAGTTAGAACAGAAAAGTGATTTCTAAGGTAACCAAGGACAACAGAACAAGAGACTCATGGCCGTGGAAGGAAAAAGTTAAATTTTAATACTTAAGAGTCAATATCAAATATATTTTTTAAACTAAATCAATGCCAAATGAGCAGGGTAGGGATGAATGGAGCTATGAAGAAGCCCTAACAAACAACAGGAGTGTCCCAAGGATGCACACAATGTTTCTCTATTTCCAGAGTATTTTGAAGTAACCAGAGGCTTAAAAAAAAAACTAAGATACAAAAATCAAAGCTGGGAAGAGGGTGGGAGGTGGCGCGGCTCAGTTTTCAGATTTATGCCACAACTACTTATTTTCTCCCTTATTTCCAAAGCACAAAGCTGACACCAGTTGCGCTTCTGCACTTTGCAAACTGGGCAAAGTAAGTGACTCAGAGAAAGTCATCAGGAAGTGAAAAGTTTCAAACTACCTACACTCTCACCTGTTACCAAGACAATAAGCTCCTTAGAGAGAATACATGGGGGCTGGGAAGGCAGCTTAGGGGGTCAGGTGCTTGCTGCACAAGCTTGTAAACCTGCATGGGGATCCCCAGGATTCAGGGGAAGCAGAGGCAGGCGGTGGGGAACTGATTCAGGAAAGCATCACAAGATCAGCCTCGGGCCTCGGTCAGCACAGGAGCCATAACACACACACACACACACACACACACACACACACACACACACACACACACACACACAGGCACACCTAGGGGGAGGGACAACAATTTCCATTTATATGCACACCTTCATCCATTCATCCATTTTCTTCTCCCCTCCGCCATTCTCATTCCAGGGTCTATACAGTATCTACAGTGAAATCTGGTAAAGCAGCTACCATTTACTAAGTCTACTGGGTACTGTACCAGAACCTTCAGAAATAGCCATGAATATCTAGACTGTGAACTAGACTGAAAACGGTAAAAGTATCTATGGGTGGTTACGGTCTCATCCCAATTCATATAACTGGAAAGTGATGGAGCCTGACTTGGAGGTGGCTGATCTAGATATGGGCAGTTTTGAGAATGCACCATCACTAAGCATTACACAAAGCCAAGCAGTTTGAGAAAGCAGCATCCAGCCAAGTTTAAACTCCACTTGCTGTGTCTATAACCTGAACTAATCTCCTAGCCACAAATTCCTTATCTGCACAGCAGGGATAGAGATTAAACACAACAGTTTGATACCTGTAATACAGGTCAGGCACTGGCTAACTACTGACATTCTAGCTACAGGTGTGCAAGTCAAGAAAGCCTATTTCAGGGGCTGGTGACATGGCTCAGTGGGTAAGAGCACCCAACTGCTCTTCTGAAGGTCTGAAGTTCAAATCCCAGCAACCACATGGTGGCTCACAACCATCCATAATGAGATCTGACTCCCTCTTTTGGAGTGTCTGAAGGCAACTACAGTATACTTACATATAATAAAAATAAATAAATCTTTAAAAAAAAAAGAAAGAAAGCCTATTTCAGTCAGAAAATGACAACAGCTAGACATATTCTCCATTGGGAGCAATCAGGATTGCCAAAGTTAATCAGATAAGTTTACTAATTCCATAACTTATTTAAGTAGAAGGCCAGGGACTTATTTTTTTAGTTGTATTTCTATGAAATGCGTAACTTTTTGTATGTCACAAAACCTACCCTAATGTCTCATCTGACCATAAAAAGACATTTGCTTAAAGTCTAAGTATTGTAAACATGGTGTGTTATTACACTAGACAGAGAACAACTTTTTGTTTTGGAAGTAAACATTAAATAATGTAGGAGGAGAAAGAAAGCATTATTTTAAGTAATCCACACTGAGTCCTTTCACCCTTCAAATCAGTTCATACACACTATTATCTTAGAGTGGATGCTGGCCTCACTTAAAATGAGATAAGCCTGCAAAGAGTTCAGGTTTTCCCTGTTTCCAACTCAAATCCATTTTCTGCTTTGGAGGCTGAGTGAAGCAAGCCGCAATTTGATAGAAAGACCAAATCCAGTCTCTCTTTAATCTACTCAGTAACTGAGCTCTTGGGTAATCTCCTGCACTGCATGGAAAAGCAGCTTTGGGTTCATCCAAAATAAACTAAAATTAATCAGAGAGAGGCAACTCTTATTTGCCAGGCTTTCCAACATCTGCCAGTATTACTGATACCTAACTGATTCAATGCAATGAAGAGAAGCGTCCTGACTTTATAAACATGGGCTGTCTTTTAAGGACATCACACACAAGTGTCCTTTCCACAGAGGGAATCCTACCTTTTTGAATGTAATTATTTTCATAAGCA
This sequence comes from Mus caroli, assembly GCF_978045245.1. Taxonomy (NCBI): domain Eukaryota; kingdom Metazoa; phylum Chordata; class Mammalia; order Rodentia; family Muridae; genus Mus; species Mus caroli. Next base: position 18,009,018 of record NW_028227269.1, on the reverse strand, counting down.
TTAATGATGTATTTTCAAAACACTGTGACTATCTTCCTAGTGCTTTTCAAGGGCCCTCATGGGGGAGGGGCTCTCATCTCCCTCATCCCCCACCTGCCTCATTAAAGGTATCAGTGGCAACTAAAGGTCAGGCTGAGAAAAGTGGACTAAAGCAATCTGCTCTCACTGAATTTGCTACAAAAGATTTACAAGCAGATCTTTGGGAAGACAGGAGAGAGAAAAGAAAGGGGACTAGGGTGAAGGAGAACAGATACCCTAGCTCACTTCCAAAAGCAGGATGCTGAACCTAGTATTTTTCATTTAGTCTAGTCCTGACTGTGTAGGTCTATAAAGACAAATATTTTTCACGAAAGATTAATAGTCTAGTCCCCTACCCCACCCCCGGCCCAGGCAAAGCCTAATAGCGAATGCTTTGTTCAAGCAAGGGGAAAGGATGTAATGACATAGCTTAATTTAAAAGCTCTCTGAACACCAGCCTCTGACACAAGTATTTTAAAATATGTACCTTCATGTTAAAATTCTGAGGAAAGGAAATGTAGTCATCAGTTCACTACTGCTACACATGTGTGTCTCGTTCTCCAGCTACCTTTTGTGAGTCCAGCTGGACGAACAAAGCATACAGAGCTGAAAACATGAAACTCTAAATTCTGTTGGGGAGGTAAAGAAAATGATGTAAGTGAGGCTTTCCCAAGCTGTGGATAGCCGTGGTTTCTGGACTCACACAGCCTCTTCCAAGCCTGCTTCAATTTTCAACCCAAATTGCTTCCTTCTCGCAGTCCCTCTTCCCCAGGATCTGGAGAGCTAGCTGCTTAGCCACTCAATACAATGACTATGCAGGTCCTTTCCAGGTTAAGGGCACAGGAGCTGATCATACTGTCAACAGGCACCACACAGGTAGCCCAGAAGCGGCCACCAAAGAACTTTTGGACCTCAAAGAGACCATTCTCCACATCCCTCTATGTAAGGAGCCGACCTCATATTCGCCATTACAAGATGGCGCTGATGGCACTGGCACCCGTGTTATCAAACCATCTGTGCATGCGCCGGGGTAGTTTCCCACCCCATGTGCTCTGCCTTCCCCGTGACGACAATTCCGGCCAATGGGTTGCAGCCAATCAGGGAGCAACACGTCCGAGGCGGAGGACAGTCCTCCATAAAAGGGACGGGTTTCCGCCATTCTATTGTTCTCTATATCTCTCTCTCTCTCTCTGGCGCTCTCTTCTCCACTGGCTCCTGAAAGGGTAAGCTATAAAGCTTGTGCCGCAGAAGATTCCGGTTGCCCTGAGCGTGTTCTTACCAGGGGGAACAAAAGCGCGGGAAATAAATGGCGCTGAAACCCAGGAGCTACTACATCACGGGGAAGGAGCGGTTAATGAAGTGTTCCCACAAAACAGACTGTTGAGAAGGATCCGGCGTGGATTCAGAACTCTTTAGCTGGGGAACTGTGGTAATGAAGTGTTCCCGCAAAACAGACTGTTGAGAAGGATCCGGTGTGGATTCAGAACTCTTCAGCTGGGGAATTGTGGTAACGAAGTGTTCCCGCAAAACAGACTGTTGAGAAGGATCCGGTGTGGATTCAGAACTCTTCAGCTGGGAGACGGAGCGGAAGCGGAACCAGAACTGCAGCGAGACGCGTTACAGCTTTACAAGGTATGTCTGGTCTTGAACTTTCTCTAGTGTTAAAAGCCTTTTTGTTCCTTTTCATATGTCAACAAGTGGTTAAGGTGGGGTGGAGAATTCTGGACAAAATTCAAGACAGTCTATCAGAAGTAAAGCGGGGAGAGAGAGCAGGAAAAAAGAGGAAACATGGTGCACCAAATAAGTATACAGGCCTTTCCACGGGTCTTGAGCCCGAGGAAAAGTTAATGTCAGGGAAAAATACCTGGGGAGAGATTAGAAGGAAAGAGGAGAAAAGAGACGAGTTTAAAGAGCCAGTTCTTAGTAGCTGTGAATCAGATGAAGAAATTAGCCCTTCTGAGGAAACAGACTTGGAGGAGGAAGCAGCTCGTTATGAGAGAGAAATGCGAGCTTATAGGTCAAGAAAGAAGCCAAAAGCGGCTGGCAAAGGCCAGCTTGCTGCTCGACCTCCGGGCAGTCGGCTTCAAAGTCATAGTGCACCTCCACCCTATGCGGAGCCCCCGCCCTGCGTAGTGCGTCAGCCCTGTGCAGAGAGGCAGTGCGCGGACTCGTTCATTTCAAGAGAGGAACAAAGGAAGATACAACAGGCATTTCCGGTCTTTGAAGGAGCCGAGGGTGGGTGTGTCCATGCTCCAGTAGAGTATACACAGGTTAAAGAGCTTGCTGAGTTGGTCCGTAAATATGGAGCCAATGCTAATTTTCCTTTGGTGCAGTTAGACAGACTTGCTGGCATGGCACTAACTCTTGCCGACTGGCAAATGATTGCAAAAGCTGCTCTCCCCAGTATGGGCAAATATACGAAATGGAGAGCTCTATGACAAGAGGCTGCACAAACGCAGGCCCGAGCAAACACTGCTGCTTTGACTCCAGAGCAGAGAGATTGGACTTTTGACAGGTTCAAACCTTGGCAGCCACATCTAATGATTGGACAGTTTTAGTTACCTCCTTTTCAGGACAAATAGATAACCATTATCCAAAACATCCAATTTTACAGTTTGCCCAAAATCAATCTGTTGTGTTTCCACAAATAACAGTAAAAAAACCCACTTAAAAATGAGATTGTGGTATATACTGATGGATCAAAAACTGGCATAGGTGCCTATGTGGCTAATGGTAAAGTAGTATCCAAACAATATAATGAAAATTCACCTCAAGTGGTAGAATGTTTAGTGGTTTTAAAAGTTTTAAAAACCTTTTTAAAACCCCTTAATTTTTTAGAAGTGGCTGGAGTGATTAAGCCTTCCAGTAAAGTTGCCAATATTTTTCAGTAGATACAATTAGTTTTGTTTGCCTCTCCTTTAACTGGAGAAAAGGCCTCACATGTGATTCAACATTGCCTTGAGGTATGGAGTGCTTGGGGGAAACCCAAACTCCTTAAGACTGATAATGGACCAGCTTATACATCTCAAAAATTCCAACAGTTCTGCCATCAGATGGACGTGACCCACCTGAATGGACTTCCATCTAATAAAACAGAAAGGGGGAGTCGAGGAGGCTCTACCCCGAGTACCAAGAGTGTCTGTGTCTATGGCACTCTTTACACTCAATTTTTTAAATTTTGATGCTCATGGCCATACGGCGGCTGAACTTCATTGTTCAGAGCCAGATAGCCCCAAAGACATGGTTAAATGGAAAGATATTTTAAATAACAAATGGAAAGGACCGGATCCTATTTTGATAAGATCCAGGGGAGCTGTTTGTGTTTTTCCACAGAATGAAGACAACCCATTTTGGATACCAGAAAGACTCACCCGAAAAATCCAGACTGACCAAGGGAAAACTGATGTCCCTCGTCTTGGTGATGTCCAGTGTGACAACAACAAAGGGAGAGCAGCGTTGGGAGATACAGAATTGGATGGCTAAATTTGAACAGACCCTTTGAAAATTGAGACTTGCCCCACGCACTTGGACCTGTCCCTGACCAAGGATTATCTCCCCAACATTTTCCTTCTTTAAAGAATGGGTGGGGGTGGGATTATTTGGAGCTGTTCTTTGCTGTGGATTAGTGTTGCTTCTCTGGTTGGTCTGTAAGCTTAAGGCCCAAACTAGGAGAGACAAGGTGGTTATTTCCCAGGCGCTTGCAGCACTAGAACATGGTGCTTCCCCTGATATATGGTTATCTATGCTTAAGCAATAGGTCGCTGGCCACTCAGCTCTTGCACCCCATGAGGCTAGTCTCATTGCACGGGATAGAGTGAGTGTGCTTCAGCAGCCCGAGAGAGTTGCACGGCTAAGCACTGCAGTAGAAGGGCTCTGTGGCATATATGAGCCTATTCTAGGGAGACATGTCATCTTTCAAGAAGGTTGAGTGTCCAAGTGTCCTTCCCCCAGGAAAAACGACACGGGAGCGGACCAAGACCCCTTTGGGTGATGAGCCTGGGAGGAGGTTTTGTGTAAAGCCCCTATTTTGCACACTGGGGATTTGACCTCTATTTCCACTCTCATTAGAATGGGTGGCCTATTGCTCTTAAATAAAAGAAAAGGGGGAGATGTAAGGAGCTGCCCTCACATTCGCCATTACAAGATGGCGCTGATGGCACTGGCACCCGTGTAATCAAACCATCTGTGCATGCGCCGGGGTAGTTTCCCACCCCATGTGCTCTGCCTTCCCCATGACGACAACTCCGGCCAATGGGCTGCAGCCAATCAGGGAGCGACACGTCCGAGGCGGAGGACAGTCCTCCATAAAAGGGACGGGTTTCCGCCATTCTACCGCCATTCTATCGTTCTCTCTCTCTCTCTCTCTGGCGCTCTCTTCTCCACTGGCTCCTGAAGGGGTAAGCAATAAAGCTTGTGCCACAGAAGATTCTGGTTGCCCTGAGCGTGTTCTTACCAGGGGGAACAAAAGCACGGGCAATACCTCTACAGCGCTGCTCTGTGGCAAAAGGTGGGCACTGCCAGGCCTCCCAAGATGGGATGGGCACCTGTGCCTAAGCAGCTTGGGGTCCCTGGATCTGTTCTACAGGTTGGCTCAGAAGCCACAGTTCCGGACCTCTCCAACTTGTTCCGGGCTACTTCCGGAACAAGTTGGAGAGGTCCACGCAGGGAGAGCCATCACTCCGGGACGCAGAGCTCGCAGGGGTCCCTGGCTCGCAGCCTCCATGCACTCTGCAGGCGAAGTTGACCTCTCCGAGGATGGGAGCAAAGAACCTGAAACACTGCGCTGGAAATGGGAACAGACAGGAGCATTCCCAAAAAAGGCCCAAGGTGGCCAAGCAGCCTCTCCCTAGAGCAGGGAACAAAGGGCTTCTGTGTCAGGCACTGCTGGCCCGGCGTCCAGCTTTGGGGTACCAGAAACTTTTCCCGGGTGTGGGCGCAGGCGGAGGGCACTGGGTATCGGGCACCAGGCGCGAAAGCCTACCGGGTGCCCAGGGCGCAGCGCGATCCCCGCGACCCTAGGCTCCCGACCGGCGCGGGCTACGCTACCGCTCACCTCCTCGATGGCCGCCACGGTGTTCTGGCACTGGGCCGTGCGCGTGGTGAAGCTAGAGGCCGTGGGCGCCTTGTAGTCCTCATGGGTCTCGGCCAGGAATTCCGACACGGAGATCTGGTCCGGCATCGCCCGGGCGCAGGGGCGCGGACTGCGGCCGTCTCAGTTGCCCAAGGCGCGGGCTCCGACCCCGCCGCCGCTCGGGGACTTGAACAAAGTGGAGCGCGGGCGCGGAAGTCGCCGCGGGGCGCGGCAGGAGGCCCGGTGGCAGCAGGGGCGCGCGCAGCCCCCAGCTCTGCCCGCTGTGCTCCTGGAGCTGCAGCTACCGAGTCCTCTGCAAAGGAGCCCAGACGCGGGCGCGCACAGTCAGCGGGAACCACGCGCCACCAAGCCGCTGTCCCGGACGCCTCCCGCGAAAAGGGGAGGGCCCGGCTGGGGAGGGCGCGGAGGCCCGCCGGCGGGGCGGGACCCAGACCTGGCCGCCAATCGGGTCGCCCGCCCGCCGCTACCGCGCCGCCAGGAAGCGGAGGCCTCAGCAAGGAGGGCTATGTGCGCTCAGGGCTTGTCAGTGGCTGTGGGCTGCTGGGTTGCTTCTGCCTTCCGGACGTGCTGGGGTTCGAGGCCGCACCCTCTCATAAGCTGCGGTGCCCGGCTCCCACCCCGCACCCGCCATGACCTCTAGCAACATTGCCCAGAGGGCGTGGAGTGGAACCGGGGATACTGGCTTCCCGGCTGGAAGGGAGCCCACCCTTTTGTTCCCCAATCCCACCCTTGGGCTCAGGATCCCCTGAATTCCCCACCAGAACCTCAGGGAAGGGCCAGTGAGACAGTGTGGGTAGCTCGCCCCCTACAGGACAGTGAAATCCTCCAGGGCACTTTAGCGGGATAGGGACAGTTTGGGATGCAATGATGGGGACCATGTTCTGTCTGTGCTCCTTCTCACAGCCTTAAGAAGCCAGGGGTAAAGGCAGGTGTTTTGCATAGGGAGTTGACCATGGTACAAGCCGAATGGGAATTCAAACCCATGACCTTTGACTTGGAAGAATACTCCAACCCCTAATAAGCATTGTGTTCCCTAAGCTTGTACAATTAGGGACACTCCCAGTTACTTGAAGACAGTTTTAGGGTGCTAGGCCAGGATTCACCCTGAGAAAATCATAGAATATATAGATGTGGTGTGGGAAGTGGGGGATACCCAAGAGAACCAGAGGTAGAGCATGGGGGGGGGCACATATTATGCCTAATGGTTCTCAGTACTCCAACCAACAGCTGACTGATCACAGACACAATTGGGCCAATAAATCATCTGAATTAGGACATTTTCGTCTATAACTCATTCAGAAATTCTCAGCTGTATTTTAAAAACCCAGAGTTTCTGAAGACACTAGTCAAAAATCACACCCTCTAACTCCCCGAGGCAAGAGGCATGGTTACTGCTGCTGCCAACAATACAGCCTAGAGAAACTTTACAAAAACCTTTTGTGTGTCTGAAAAGGAGGGAATGTGAGGGACATTGTAAACCCAACATGGGAAATAAAAGTGGTCTCCTACAGCCATAGGACAGTAGACCAGTCCATCTTTTTAAGGCTCCCATGTACAAATCTGCTGTATGAGGTGTCAGCTGGGGTCAGACATTATTATGGCTTCTGGTATTTTACCAGCACTGCCTGTGAATAAGTTCAGCCTTCAAAAATAGCTGTGCCAGTGGGTAGCTTTTATTCCAGCACAAGGCAATAAACTGAAATCCCAAAACTCTACAACTCTCTGCCACTTTCCACCATTGTGAACATCCTTCCATTTAGTGTCTCAGGGTCACACCTATCTCAGCATGTATAACTCGAGGGTATTGTGTTATAGTACAGACTCTCCTGCACGAAGCAATTTTCTGATCCCTCTGCCTCTATTCCCACCTATAAGTCCTTTTGTTTTTCTCTGAAATTGATGGATATTCCCTGTAACGTTTCAAGGTTTTATTTTTGGAGACCTGGTCTCTGTGATGCCTTGGGAAGTTAAAAGAAAGTAGTGTTTTTCCTTGACATAATATAGTACCAGTCAAACTAATCAATGTGTCTAACACACACACACAGACACATAGACACCCAGACACACAGACACACATATACAGAGACACACAGAGAGACACACACAGACACACACACACAGACACACACACACACAGACATACACACATACAAACACAGGGACACACACATACACACACAGACACAGAGAGACACAGACACACACACATACACAGAGAAACACACACAGAGACACACATAAAGGGATACACACGCAAAAACATACACACACAGACACACACAGACACAGAGAGATACACACACACATACACAGAGAAACACACACAGAGACACAAACAAAGGGACACACACACAAACATATACACACACATACACACACAGACACACACTCAGACAGACATGAACATAATTTAAAGTTTAAATGTTGAACAGGAATCAAGAGAACACTACCCACTCCTTTGTATGTGGTACTGAGGATTGAATCCAAGGCCTTGAACCTATAGGCAAGTGCTCGAACACAGAGTTACTACCCCAGCCCTCATTTACATATTTTTAATGCATCGAGAAAAGAAGATGCTGGTATTACCATTACAGACACGGACACCACTAAGTTTATTTTTAAAAATACCTGAAATATCTATTTCTAAAAATAATTCTTGTTGGGCATGGAGTCACATCCCTTTAACCCCAGCACTCAGGAGTCAGAGACAGGTTGGTCTCTATGAGTTTAATGACAGCCAAGTCTACAAAGTGAGTTCCAGGATAGCCAGGGTTCTATGCAGAGAAACCCTGACTCAAAAAAGATATAATAATTCTCAAGGATAAAATTGTCCTAAAACTGAATTGAGGCAATATACAATTTCACTTATCCCATCCCATACAAACATTTATGTTTTGCTATAAAATATAAATGCCTTTGATCATACACTATTCTTTTAGACCTCACTAGGGGCTGGTTCAAAATACATACCATGAAAACTATGTTAGTTTTAAAGTCTGAGAAATTATGAATCCATATATATTTGAGCCTATATTTTTCTTTTTTTAATTTTTAATATTTTTATTGCATATTTTCCTCAATTACATTTCCAATGCTTTCCCAAAAGTCCCCCATACCGACCCCCACTTCCCTACCCACCCATTCCCATTCTTTTGGCCCTGGCATTCCCCTATATTGGGGCATATAAAGTTTGCAAGTCCAATGGGCCTCTCTTTCCAGTGATGGCCAACTAGGCCATCTTTTGATATATATGCAGCTAGAGACAAGAGCTCCGGGGTACTGGTTAGTTCATCATGTTGTTCCAACTATAGGGTTGCAGATCCCTTTAGCTCCTTGGGTACTTTCTCTAGCTTCAGGTGCTTCTCTGCCATTCAGTATTCCTCAGGTGAGAATTCTTTGTTCAGTTCTGAGCCCCATTTTTTAATGGGGTTATTTGACTTTATGGAGTCCACCTTCTTGAGTTCTTTATATATATTGGATATTAGTCCCTTATCTGATTTAGGATAGGTAAAGATCCTTTCCCAATCTGTTGCTGGTTTTTTTGTCTTATTGATGGTGTCTTTTGCCTTGCAGAAGCTTTGCAGTTTCATGAGGTCCCACTTGTCAATTCTCGATCTTATAGCACAAGCCATTGCTGTTATATTCAAGAATTTTTCCCCTGTGCCCATATCTTCAAGGCTTTTCCCCACTTTCTCCTCTATAAGTTTTAGTGTCTCTGATTTTATGTGAAGTTCCTTGATCCACTTAGACTTGACCTTAGTACAAGGAGATAGGAATGGATCGATTCACATTCTTCTACATGTTAACAACCAGTTGTGCCAGCACCATTTGTTGAAAATGCTGTTTTTCTTCCACTGGATGTTTTTAGCTCCCTTGTCGAAGATCAAGTGACCGTAGGTGTGTGGGTTCATTTCTGGGTCTTCAATTCTATTCCATTGGTCTATTTGTCTGTCACTATACCAGTACCACGCAGATTTTATCACAATTGCTCTGTAGTAAAGCTTTAGGTCAGGCATGGTGATTCCACCAGAGGTTCTTTTATCCTTGAGAAGAGTTTTTGCTATCCTAGGTTTTTTTGTTATTCCAGATGAATTTGCAGATTGCACTTTCTAATTCGTTGAAGAATTGAGTTGGAATTTTGATGGGGATTGCATTGAATCTGTAGATTGCTTTTGGCAAGATAGCCATTTTTACAATGTTGATCCTGCCAATCCATGAGCATGGGAGATCTTTCCATCTTCTGAGATCTTCTATAATTTTTTTCTTCAGAGACTTGAAATTTTTATTATACAGATCTTTCACTTCCTTACTTAGAGTCACGCCAAGATATTTTATATTATTTGTGACTATTGAGAAGGGTGTTGTTTCCCTAATTTCTTTCTCAGCCTGTTTATTCTTTGTGTAGAGAAAGGCCATTGATTTGTTTGAGTTAATTTTATATCCAGCTACTTCACCGAAGCTGTTTATCAGGTTTAGGAGTTCTCTGGTGGAATTTTTAGGGTCACTTATATATACTATCATATCATCTGCAAAAAGTGATATTTTGACTTCATCTTTTCCAATTTGTATCCCTTTGATCTCCTTTTGTTGTCGAATTGCTCTGGCTAGGACTTCAAGTACAATGTTGAATAGGTATGGAGAAAGTGGACAGCCTTGTCTAGTCCCTGATTTTAGAGGGATTGCTTCAAGCTTCTCACCATTTACTTTGATGTTGGCTACTGGTTTGCTGTAGATTGCTTTTATCATGTTTAGGTATGGGCGTTGAATTCCTGATCTTTCCAAGACTTTTATCATGAATGGGTGTTGGATCTTGTCAAATGCTTTTTCCCGCATCTAACGAGATGACCATGTGGTTTTTGTCTTTGAGTTTGTTTATATACTGGATTACGTTGCTAGATTTCCGAAAATGGCGCTGCCTCAGAAGCTCTGTGGCTCTCGCCTGTCCCAGAAGCTGTTAGCTTCTGTGATCCACATTCTCGCCTGTGCAGACAACTTTCTGTGGAGTCCCGGAGCCAAGAATCCATATATATTTGAGCATATATTTTTCATATAAAAGACTATAGTCCTATTATTTTTTTTTTACCTTGCGTGTACTGGTGTGTTTCTGTTGCTCTAATATACCTGATGTTGAAATTTTTGAAGAAGAGGAGGTTGGCTAGGATGTTGCCAAAATGGTACATTGTTACTGCTTGTCTGGAGGATATGGAGCCGGTGGGTTCATCCCTACACCGGGAGATAATAAGAACAGCAGGGGGCGGGGGGAGAGGGGAGGAAGTTAGCTAGAGGTTTTGGAAGCTGCCCTGGTTAGTTTTGTCAACTGGACAGAAACCTAGATATAACTGGAAGGAGAATCTCAGTGAAGGAATTGTTTCCATCAGATTGGGATTCAGACATGTCTGTATGACATTTTCATGATTATTAATTGATGTAGATGGCCCAGTCCACTGTGGGTGGCACAATTCCTAGGCAGGTGAGCCTGGCCTGTGTAAGAAAGAGGCTAAGTAGATCAAGGAAGGCAAGCCAGTAAGCATCATTCCTCCACAGTCTCTGCTTCAGCTCCTGACTCCAGTTCCTGCCCTGGCTTTCCTGAATGATGGTCTATAACCTGTAGCCCAGTGAAACCCTTTCCTTCCTCGAGTTCGTTTTAATCAGTGTTTTATCACAGCACAGAAAACAAACTAGGACAGAGGTGTACAGTCTAAGATCAAGCAGCCCCTTCCATGTAGCTTCTTCACGTAGGTGGTAAGATAATGTTGACATCATTTACTTGTAAGATTGATCACAGGTTGGAAGCCAGAAAAACAGACATCAAACTCCCTACTTTAGAACTCACTTTAATGAGAACTAATGCAGGCAGATTTCTGAGTTCGAGGCCAGCCTGGTCTACAAAGTGAGCTCCAGGACAGCCAGAGCTATAAAGAGAAACCCTGTCTCAAAAAAACAAAACAAAACAAAACAAAACAAAACAAAAAAAAAAAAAAAGAGAGAGAGAGAGAGAACTAATGGAGGTTCCCGAGAAAACTCCCTTAATTGCTTCCAAGGATAGTACCCTCAGTGCCCTAACTCCTCCTAGTCCCCACCTGAGCCCCACCATGACACCAAGGCCAAGGCTACAAAACAAGGACCATTAGGGGACAAACCACATTAGAACAGTAGCAGCAAGAGAAAGGGTTTGTTATCCCAGAAGATGGGATAAGCAAGAACTATGCATAAATTCATACAAGTTCATTTCAGATCAGGGTGTTTTGTTTTGTTTTGTTTTGTTTTGTTTTGTTTTGTATTGTTTTGTTTTTGGTTTGGTTTTTGGTTTTGTTTTGGTTTTTTCGAGACAGGGTTTCTCTGTGTAGCCCTGGCTGTCCTGAAACTCACTTTGTAGACCAGGCTGCTCTTGAACTCAGAAATCTGCCTGCCTCTGCCTCTCGAGTGATGGGATTAAAGGCGTGTGCCACCACGCCCCACACTTCAGATCAGTTTTACCACTGAGAGTTATTTTAAAAAACTAGACCTTTGCCAGGTGTGGTGGCCATACCTTTAATCCCAGAACTCTGAAGAAAGAAACAGGCAGATCTCTCTTAGGCTGTGGCTAACCTGGGCTGCACAGTGAGACCCTCTCTCAGACAAGTGGATTCTTTTTGAGACTTTGAAGAGCTAAAAAGTTCTGGATAAAGACTTGTAGACCTCTGATGACATCCTCAGCATCCTATCAACAGTGCTTCTGGGAGGTAATGGAAGCTAGCAGACAGGCCTTTGTTGGGCAAGTGTTACTAGATCCTTTCAGGGAAGAAAATGCTGGAAGTCTGGCTTCTATCCTCTCTCTGATTCTCCTCTGTCATGGCGTGAGCATCTCCCCTCCCCTGTATTCTTCCTCCATGATGTCTTGCCTCACCTACAGGCCCCAAACAATCAAGACCAAAGGACAGAAACCTCTAATCCTGTGAGCCAACTAAAGCTTCATCCTTTACTCCATTCATCTAAGGAAACCAAAGGAAGACGGATAGAAAAGCCCATGCCTGGTGCCCAGTAAGATTGGCTAACAGCCCATTTTCCAGAGGAATGTTCTGGCTCTAGTTATTCCCAAGAACCTGAGATTTCTCACTGTCCAGCCAAGGGAAAAGGTAATGTTCTCAACTCTGAAATTTTCTGGAGGCTTGGCTGGTTTAACACAGACATTTCCAGTTTGCTTGCAGTTAACTTGTAAATGATTACTCTGGGAATGAACAGATCTGAGTATTAAAGGAACTTTGTGGTAAACAATGCAATAAAATAGGGACACCCACAAGGACCCGTGATGTGAACAGGGAAATTTCACTGGGACTTTCTCCTCCACCTCCTAGAGTACTTGCCCCCAGATAATGTTGTGAAAGCAACCCATTTACACCCAAGGTGAGAGACAGCCACATGTGTGGATCACTCACCTCACGGTTTGTGCTTTGGGGACAGAGGCAGGGAAGGATTTGGCAGCACACAATTATAACACAGATGGAAATTTAGATCTGGGTGTCAATCTTTTGCTGCTGTGCCCAAAGATCAGAGAGGGTGTTGGATCCCCTTGAACTGGAATTACAGATAGTTGTTTTGGGTTTTGTGTTTTGTTTTTTGTTTTGGTGTTTTGTTTTGTTTTGTTTTGTTTTGTTTTGTTTTGTTTTGTTTTGAGACAGGTTTTCCATGTATAGCCCGAGCTGTCCTGGAACTCACTCTGTAGACCAGGCTGCCCTCTAACTCAGAAATGCACCTGTCTCTGCCTCACAAGTGTTGGGATTAAAGGCATGTGCCACCACTGCCCGGCCAGATAGTTGTAAGCCACCATGTGAGAGCTGGGAACTGAACCCCATTCCTCTGGAGGTGCAACAAGTACTTTTAACTGCCGAGTCATCATTTCTCCACCACACCCCTATCTTTAAAACACACTCACAGGCATGCACACACATATACAAGTGCACACATACAAATGCACACACACACACACACACACACACACACACACGTACATGTGCACACATATACATGCACACATACACACACATTTTAAAGTTTTTGTCATTATTGTATGTGGCTGTTTTGCTTTCATTTATGTCTGTGCACCACATGCATGCAGTGCTCTCAGAGACCAGAGAGGCCATCACATCCCCTGGAACTGGAATGACAGATGATTGTAAACTTCTGTGCTGGGAGTTGAACCTGCTCTCAACCTCTGAATCATCCCCACTTTAAAAGGGGTTCTTCCACTGAGCTATGCCCTAGATATGCTCATGTCTACACCACGAGTATCTGCTCTAGTGTTCATGATCCCACTATCCACGTTTTGTGTTTGTTTCTGCAAAGAAATAAAATACCTTAGGAAGCTCATCCTTGGGCCCAAACAAATGAATTTGTTCTTATTTTTTGGGACAGGGTCAACTTTGTAGCCTGGATAGCCTGGAATTTTCTTGTAGACCAGGCCGGCCTCAAACTCACAGAGATTTGCCTGTCTCTACATTCCTGAGTCTGGGATTAAAAGTAAGTGTGACCATGCCCAGTTTAGGCCTCAACATTTGACAATGTGTGTATTCTGGATCACCTTTATGACTGACTTTAGAAAATGAATGACAAGCAAATCTATCCTAAGCTTATTTTACAGAACAACACACAAAGACTTTATTTTGTCATCTTAATAAAGTCTGTAGACTCTCCGTGCTGAAATAAAATAGACAGTCCTAGATAAAGGAGCCTTAAACTGGAGTCTGTGGTGGCTAGTCAGGTGAGCTCTGCCACACAGTCAGGAAAGCTGGGTTTGGGAACTTGTGTATGTGGTAGAAATACTACATGGTGGTATGTCACTGTGCATCTCTTCCCAGTTCCATAGTCTGGCAGCTTGAAATTGCTTCGTAGGAGTATTTACACCAGAGAAATGGGCAGCCGTTGATCGTGACTGGACTTCTTGCTTAACTGATTGTCTAAGCCAAACAAGGCAAGGGAGTGTTATGAATTTGTTGAGGATTACATTCATAGGCAGGCACATCTGAGCCACTGCATTGTGAGTAGCAAAGATGTTTGTGGAAAAAAGCTGCCAATCCTCTATGTTATAGCAAGGAGGCCACAGTTGTCATGGGCAGATGAAGTTGCACCAGACATCTTTACCAGCCTTTCTTGCTCATTAACATAAATAAATGCCAACTGACATTGGTGTCAGAAAAAAAAAACAAACTCCTCTGTCAATGACAGCAGCTACTTCTTTGCTGACTGAGTTGGATAATAAGCATTTCTTCTACATCTTATTTTGTCCAGGCATGGTTAAACTGCAGATTGGGTATTTATGCAAGCACTTGGCAAAAATCAATGGAAGCATCTATGAGAATCAATTAACTACACAGGCTTCGCTATAGAGTAGCAGATATCTCTGAATGCTTTGCAGGCTGTGTGCTGTCCAGTCTGTAAGTTAGCAAACATAAAGTAAGTTTATTTATGGATATACACACACATCTATTTTCAGAGCCTAGGCTTTCAATATTTACCAGCCCACTTTGAATACAATTCTATCTTTCCTGCCAACAGGCAGAGCAGTGGCCCTCCCAACTCTGATTCATGCTCCTGGAATTAAATACATATAGGATTAAAGCCCTGATACACTGAAATGCAAGCAAAGGCAACTAGTGTTAATAATTATTATTTGTCTTTCAGCAATTAAGGGAATGCCATTTGTTGTTTTCAAGCACTTAGAATAATACAAACGAGTGCCAGCAGAGGGCAGGGTTTGTTTTCATGGGAAAGCAAAATAAACCAAAAAAAAAAAAATTTAATTAGCACTCCACATGCAGATAGCTTTTGCTAAAGCTTTTAAAGAGTGCTTGCAATACTTTATTTTTTTTTCTTAGATCACAGCACTCTCTTCATAGCTGGGTGTGGTGGTGCATGCCGGTGATCCCAGCACCGGTGAGGCTAAGTGGGAAGCTTAGGAATTTGAAGCTACAAATTCTGGGCAGCAGAGCCTATTAGAAGTCAGACATAGTAAGATCCTATTTCTAGAAAACAAAACAAACAAAAAAAATCCCTCTTCCTTCAGCATGTGGATGCATTCATAGGTTTCTCTCCCTCTCCTTTAGATGGGGCAGCCATTTTTCCAGTGTTTTCCTATTGTCTATGAAATAAAATTGAACTTCTTGATTCTACTCTAGCCCTTCCCCCAACCCTTCTCCCAGCTACCCTCTGACCTCTAAGCACCTCCAAAACCTGCCTGCCTGTGTAGGGGCCTTCCACTAAAAATATCTTTGACAGGTTCTGTGGGACTCAGACATGAATAACTGGGAAACTTTTTTATTGAGCATTTCATAACATGTGCATAGTATATAATATGCTGCATAGCCTTCTAACAGGAACAGATGACCATAGCTGAGTGATTTTTCTCAGCCAGGAAAATACTTCCTTAGTCAATGTTCTTCAGGCCCTTGAGACTGAACTTGAGCAGCTCTGTTTCCTTGCTCCTGTTGGTGAAATTGTGGATGTATGCAGTGGACACCCCAGGGATGATCAAGCACACCCCCAAATGGCGAGGCCAGGGAGAATCTAGAACCACAACTCCACACCATTACTCACACTCCAACCTGTCACTGGCTCCTCACAGGTGACCCACCTTTACCTCTCTTCCCCTGAGAAACTTTCTTGACCACACCATTCATTCACCTGTAGAGAGTTGAGAAGTTGCTACACTCACCCAAGAGCCCCACACTAAAGCATCTGCAGTACACTAGACCTGCTCAGCAGAGAGTGTCAGCCACATCCTTGAGACTTCAAGCTGCCCCTCCCCGAAGCTCACAGCGCCCCTCTGTGTTTCCCCACTGAGAGCAACTCTGCTCCTCATTGGCTTCCTGTAGGACAGGCTAGCTAACTTTTGACCCTGGAACATTGTGAGCTTCCTCATCTTCACACATCTTTATAACCTCGCACCAAATCCTTGGCCTGGAACACTTTCTTTTTCTTGACTGCTTGGAAAGTGTCTTGGTCATCTTTCAGAATCAACCCCAAACCTGAGCCTGAGGGTCCAGCTCTTTTCAATTCTTTCTCAGCCTGTCTGGGAAAAATTGGTGATCTTGGCTACTCTCCTTCCTTGAAGCATTAGACAGAGAATCTGCAAGGCAGCAGAAAAGAAACAGAGCAGAGCACAGCACTAAGGTCTTGGTGCATGGGGGCAGTGGGGAGGGACATCCTCTTGGAGACTGGGAAGAGAAAAGGGATGAGAAACTGTCAGAGGTTAGACCAGGAGGGGGATAATGACTGGACTGTAGAAAAAAGAATTATTATTAATAAGAATAAGAATAATAGATCTTGGTGCACAATGAGACGCCTACCACACTTTTCTCTGCCTGTCTCCATCCTAGCTGACATGCGAAGTGATTGGTTTTTGGCCAAAAATTGAGTCAGACAAGGTGAGAGCACTCATTTCACTGAACTTACAATACATCTCAACCCCAATCTGTTCTAGAAGCTTCCATTATAGAACGATTTGCACTTATCGCTGAAGCATCTGCTTCTTAATATTTATTTATTTATTTATTATATGTAAGTACACTGTAGTGTGTCTTTAGACACTCCAGAAGAGAGCTGGATCAGACACTCAGATTTTGTTACTGATGGTTGTGAGCCACCATGTGGTTGCTGGGATTTGAACTCAGGACCTTTGGAGAGCAGTCAGCACACTTAACCACTGAGCCAGCTCACCAGGCCCAGCATCTGCTGCTTGATGCTCACCTCTTTTACTCAGCTTCTGGGAAGCTCTAAAATGGGGCAGACACAGAGTAGGACTTCCATAAATTTCATTTGTCTTTTTGAGACTGGGTCTTTCTATGGACTCCCTAACCATTACTAGAAAACTAATTGCATGGCACCACTTAACTTTTGGAAGGCAGAATGAGAGGCGACATGAAATCCTTACTGAGAAAGTCATTGGTCTGCCATCTGCCAAGACAGAATGGGGTCTTCACCCATGATAGGTTAGGCAAGCTGCTCAAGTAGTCTGGGAAACTTATTTACAGAGGAATGAACATGCTGGTTGGGAGGGTGGTGATTGGACCACCTTGCACTTCCCCACACTGCCCCCAATCAGACAGTAACTTACAAGCCTCCTCCTCCATGTTGGAAGCCTAAGGCTCAAGATGACAGCCATGAACACAGTTCCATATGAATAAAGGAACTCCTGCCTCAATCTGTGGTGTGCCAACAGTGGTCTGGAGAGTAGCAGTGGCCTGGAAGTCTGGTAGAAATGCAGAACTCACTCCTGCCAAGTCTTAGGGAGACCTTGAGCTAACTCCTTTGCACTTAACTTTTGAGAGAGGTTTTTCTAGCTTACACGGGGATACATCAAAACAAGGACTTTGTTTTCTCATCTTGTCAGAAGGCTACTATTTCAAAGTGTGTGAACACTATTGTAGCATTGGGATTTAATCTAAGAAAAATCAGAGGTTTGGGTCTCTATCATATTAATGTGTCATTTTGAAGTTGTGTTTGTGTGTGTATGTGTTTAGGCTCAAGTGTCCCCCAGGTTATCCTCTAAATTGATACATAGCTAAGGATAACCTTGAACTCCTGAGCCTCCTACCTCTACCTCTCATATGTGGGAATACAGTCTATGCACAGTTTATTTTGTTCTGGGGTCAGGGCAGGGGCGGGGGTGGGTGGAGTTAAAACTCAGAGTTTTGTGCATGCTGGAGAAGGACTCTATCACTGAGCTACATCTCCAGTCCTCCTGTGAGTCCTGTTGAGAGAAACAAAATGAGGTGACGTAATAATAACTGGGGCAGGGGCAGGACATCAGCAGTGGCAGTCAGAAAAGGCTTCCTAGAGGAAGCAACTTTAGAGCTAAGTCTGAGATAAAGAGAAGAAACAGCTGAGCCTAAGGGGCTGGGGAGAGTCCTACAAAGGAATGTACAGAGCCAAGGCCCTGAGGTGGGAATTTGTTAGCTGTGAGAAAGAAGGCCTTACCTGGGTTAGAGTCCTGCCCTCAAAGAAAAGAAAGCCTGTGCTGCAGATGAAGGAAGATGAAATATTTTAACTTTTGAGTTGTTTAGGAGCCCTGGCCTGGGGCTGAGAACAAAGCAGAGCAGGCCCAGGCATGCCAGGGCAGGGCTGTTGTTAAGGCATTCCTAAGAACATCTTGACTGTAAAGATGGAAAGGTATGCAAGGACAAACAGGGCTATATTATCTGAGTCAACACCATCTGGCCAGAATGTCCCCTCTGTCTATTATCTCTTGGCGCTGGGTAAAGTCATACATCAACTGGTTGTTATGTGAACAAAGATAAGCGCCAAGCCCACCGGAACAAAGTCCTGATGCCCTTTTTTTGCTGACATGTAATCTTTCTGTTAATGTTTAAATGAACCAATCCTGTACCTTTGTCAAAATTCCTTGTACCCTTAACCCTTTGCTTCTTAAAAAACCCCTAGCTTCCGAGCCCCAGGGTCAACTCCCCTGCCTCCTGTGTGAGGTACATGTTGGCTTATGCTATTTGTACAAAATTGCAGGGTTCGTTATCAAATTATACATGGGTGTGCTTTGGTAGCACACATCAAGGAAGTAAAGGTGGGAACCACAGTGGGCTCCAGATAAAGGGGGCTCCAGTCAGTGATGGCCTTGCTGACTACTGCTAAGCAAGCAAGCAAGCAATGGAGATGGGTATTATGTTGAGCTACAGGCCCCAGAATGCAAGAATTAGAAGCTTTTCTTGGATGCTGGGTTTTAGGAGCCTATCAGAGCTTTGGAAGACTCCCTCCTGACCAAGCACTAACTTTTCATTGGATTCTTAATTCTCATCATGTGTCTCCTCCAAGACCAATTTGGGACTTCCTAAAAGCTTTGCTGAAAAATAGCTGGCACAGTCAACTGCATGTTAATCACTGACTAATTAATTAATCACTAATTAATTACTCACTAATTAAGCAAATGCCCTACAAACTTGCATACGGGTTATATAAAGTATATGATTTGGATAGCTAGAGAATACATATCTGGAGATATACATATATACATATATGAAAATGTGTGTATATCCATCTACAAATATTATCACAATCAAAATTGTAAATCAAATGGGTTGGGGTACAGCTTAAAAAAACTTAGGAATGACTAAAAATTCAAAGTAAAGTTCAGTGGAAATCGTAGACTATTTAGCATGCAACAAACCCTATGTCTTAGTTAGGGTTCCTGTTGCTGAGACAAAACACCATGACCAAAGCCGGTGATGGTACACAACTTTCATCCAGTACATGGGAGGCAGTGGCAGGCAGATTTCTGAGTTTGAGATCAGCTTTGTTTACAGAGGGAGTTCTGGGACTGCTGGGCCTACATGGAGAAACTGGTCTCTGTCTCCAAAAACAAACAACACAACCCCGAACAAACCAAAGAACAAAAGCAAATTAGGAAGGAAAGGGAAGGGTTAATTCTGTCTTTTGCTTCCACATCACTGTTCCTTATTAAAGGAAGTAGGGGCAGGAACTCAGGGCAGGTACTAAAGCAAAGGCCAGTGAGAAGGGCTACTTACTGGCTTGTTCCTCATGAGTTGCTTGGCCTGCTTATACATTCCAGAACCACCTGCCCAGAGGTGCCCAAATGGGTAGGGCCTAACCCTAATAGTCACTAATTCTTGCCTACAGGTCAGTTTTGTGGAGGCATTTCTTAAAAATTATGGTTCACTCTTCCAGCTTGTGTCAAGTTCATATACAAAAAGAGATAGATGAATAAGTAAATAAATTTACCCAGGAAGCCCTGTTTTCATCCCCAATAACACAAAATAGGAAAGTAGATAATGGTTGACAAATATAGATTATAGATGATAGTGGTGGTTAATAGAAGACAGATGACCAGATAGATAGATTGATAGATAAATTATAGATAGATAGATAGATAGATAGATAGATAGATAGATAGATAGATAGACAGACAAGATGATAGAAAATAATGATATAGGTGATAGGTAAAAGACAATAGAAGAGAGATGGATGATACCATGCTATCTATAGATGATAGGGAATAATAAGGTACATGACCCGTAGATGAAGAGATAATAAAAGAGAAGACAGAGCTAGGTAGATAATAAAGACAATAGATAAATAAAATAGCCGAGCATGGTAGCTTGATTCTTTAATCACAGTACTCAGGGGCCAGAGTCAATAGGATGTTTGTGAGTTCAAAGCCAGCCTGATCTAAATACTGAGTGCTAGGATAGGTAGGGCTATTCAGAGAAAGCTTGTCGTGAAAAAATAAAAATAAAACAAAACCAAAATGCAGATGAAATAGATGACACATCTAGATCATAGAAGAAGATATCACAGAGATTGATTGTCATACAGGAGATCTGTACTTAATAGAGACAGATAGATACTAGAAGATAAGATTAGCTGGATAAGTAGATGAAGATAGAATGAATGTAAGGGAAGGTCTGGTAAAGGAGCATGGGACTTGTTAGGCCACAGAATGAGAGGACATCGTAGTTGGAACTAGGCAAGCATTCCACTTTTCTTATTCATAAGGACAGCAGTCATATTAGTCACTTCCTACTGCTGAGAAAACCCCCACCATGACCAGCAGTTGAGAGCTCATGTCTATCTTTTTTCCTCATTTTTCCACAATAGTTTTCTTTTTTTTTTTAAGAAAATATTCGTTTTCATTGAAGCACACTGGTATTTCACCTGCATGAATGTCTGTGTTAGGATGTTCAATCTCCTCGAGCTAGAGTTACAGACA
This sequence comes from Mus caroli, assembly GCF_978045245.1. Lineage (NCBI taxonomy): Eukaryota > Metazoa > Chordata > Mammalia > Rodentia > Muridae > Mus > Mus caroli. The sequence continues at coordinate 17,988,199 of NW_028227269.1, read as the reverse complement.
GTTCACCCACAGTGCCATGTGGGTGCTCACCTCAGGATTCATTCCATCAACAGCAGTCCCACGTTATTTCAGAAGTATTATCCAAGGATGGGCTATAAACTCCAACACACAGAATAGTCCAGCAAAACCTCCTGTCTCCACCTGTTCAGAATGCTGGGTCCTTTCTCATGGCCAGCCTAGGCCTCTCCACTCCTGGGTTGCCATAGGTATAGTCTTCAGCATCTTTTTTAGCCGACTGGGGCTATGGTTGCAATGACCATGGTCCAAGCCATGATGATATCTTTGGATGTGATCCCTTGCCAGAGCTGCCATGCTGCTGAATTAAAATTCCTCTCCACATGTGTGCTAGGCTTTGAACTCAAGTCATGCTTGCCCAATAAGTACACTTGCCCTGACCTCATTTTCCAAATCTAGATTCTGGGAGGCCTTATTTAGACCTTTAAAATTAGTCTTCAGGAGAAGAGCTCAGGTAGCTTGTATGCTTAATAGGATTTCCAGGATTTTCCATCAAACAAAATTCTGAAGCTTTATGTGGTAGTTAGGTGGAGAAGCTCAAAGCCAGAGTGTTGGGAATTTCTTTATGAGTGTAGGCAGGCAGGGGGTCATTCTTGGAGGTAAGTGAGCAGTGAGCCCATTCCAGAGCCCACAATCCAGCAAACCTCTGAGGATCCGTCTACAAAATAATGACTCGAGAATAAACATGGCCAAAAAGTAGGGAAAAACACTTGCCACAAAGCCTGGTGACCTAAGTTCAGTTCTAAGAACCAACATGGTAGAAGAGAGAACCAAGTCCTGCAGAGTGCCCTCTGATTTCCACATTAGTACATGCTCACACAAATATAATGAGAAAGACTTTTAAGAGTATTTCTCTTAAAACGTTCCCAGTGGAGCTGAAAGTGTCTAATATCCATGCTTGGATCACTCTTTTGCTCTCCTGGTATGTGTATCAGGCAGAGGGATTTGCTTGTAGGATTCTGAGCTACCTGTAAGTGGGAGCAATGCTGAAATCACAGAGGCGACCTAGTCCCTACAGACTGTTTTCACAGTGCAGTGGATTTCCTAGTGTCTGATGCCCTGTGGGGGGCTTTCTTTGCAAAAAGCTTATAGAATGTTTTCCTGAGGCTTTTTGATTTGCTTGGAAAACTAACTCTAGCAGCCTGAGGGTTGGGCATAATCCCCCCAGACAGCAGTGGGGAGCAAGGCACTTTGCCCCCAAACTTTCCCTTTCCTGTTAGTGCTTTAAAAACAGGGTTACATTCCGGTTCTGTTTGTTCAAGTTCTCCTTTCCTCTCTCTCCTGACTTCTCCCACTCAGCTTGGGCTTCACAGCCAATGCTGATCTCACTGGCTCACTCTGCATTGCATTTTGGTGAGTCCCACTTACTAGTGCCAAGACGTGAACGCAGAAGCAGCTAGCTCCTATCCTGGTCAAAGTTTCCTAGGGGCTCCCAGCCTTCCCAGGGTCATGCCCTGAACCCTCCACTGGATAGAACCCCTGAGTGTGGCAAAGAAGGCCCCTGCATGGGCCAGACCTGTAGAAATGTCTGGTTAGGTAGGCTCTCTGGGTCCCTCTGAGTAATTCGCTGGAGATGGGAGCCCAGCAAGGCCAACACCAAGGGATTTGACAGCAGGGTTGCCAGCTGATCAATGTGGTCCTTGTCCCTTGTTCCAAAAAAGATGACATAGCGATCCAGCATGAAGCTTTTAGGAACAAATAGCACCCCTGGAAGATGCTGCTCACTACAGTGAACCAGGAAGAGCACTGATGGCAAGTCAGGAGTAACCTCCATCCTTCATGTCTCAGGGGACGCATAGCCCATATAAGCAGGCTTCTCACTTGTCTGAAGTCTGACCTCAACAGATCAAAAGACCCTACAGATCCTGTCCTGGCTAGTTTTATGTCAACTTTACACAAGCTAGAGTCATCTGAGAGGAGAAATTTAGATTTAGAAAATGCTTCCATAAGATCCAGCTGTAAGGCATTTTCTTAAGGAAGAAATTAAGGCAATATCATAATTAGGTGGGGGAGGGCCCAGTCAATTGTGGGTGCTGTCATCTCTGGGCTGGCGGACCCGGGTTCTATAAGAAAGCAGGCTGAGCAAGCCAGGAGGAGCAAACCAATAACTAGCACTCTCTCCTTCATGACCTCTGCATCAGCTCCTGCCTCCAGGTTTCTGCCCTGCTCAAGTTCCTGTTCTGACTGCCTTTGATGATAAACCGTGAGGTGGAAGCCTAAGCCAAATAAGCCCTTTTCTCCCCCACGTTGCTTTAGTCATGCTGTTTCAGCACAGTAATGGTACCCCTGACTTCAACAGGTCCCTTGTCAGATTAACTACTTGAGGCAGTAAAACGTGCTCACTTTCACGGAGGTCCCAGTGGCTGCCAACCCACAGGGAGTGGACACTTCTCTTGTCCACTGTTCCCTGTCTTTCTTCTTCTCCCTCTAGTTCTCTAAGCAGAAGCTTCAGCACCACGTTCCGGGCTCTTCCTCTTCAACTAATGACAATCAGTTGGTAACGAATCCACGTGTCATTGGATTGGATATTTCAGTTTATTATCCATGGGCACTGTGGTCCTGAGCCCTCATTTCCCACTGTGCCCTTATCCATTTATGTCTCTACTCATCTGCAAGTGTTATTTTATAATAAATCTTCCCAACTCTGGGTTAATCAACTTTCCTATCACCCTCTTTACTCGGTGTCAGACTCTTTCCCATAGTGATCCTTCTAAAAAGCAAATGTAGTTTTAAGTGGCTCAATATCTTCCAGGGTCTCCCTACTGTCTACGAATAAATCCTAAATTCTTCAATATGCTCTAAGAGATCATTCATGGCCCAGAATGCCTGACTGTGCTGCCTCACTTCTCCTCCAACCTTGCTTGTACCCAGAGATTGAGCCATAGTCTATTGACTCAGGCATTTCCTCATTAAGTTCCTGCTTTTTTTTAAGGTGTATCTATTGTATGCATATGAGTACAATGTATCTGTCTTCAGACACACTAGAAGAGAACATCAGACCCCATTACAGATGGTTGTGAGCCACCATGTGGTTGCTGGGAATTGAACTCAGGACTCCTGGAAGAGCAGTCATTGCTTTTAACCACTGAGCCATCTCTCCATCCCCAGTTCCTGCTTTATTTATCATTAAACAATTAGTGTTTGGGAAGGGGTGGGGATGGAGCATACATATAAGGGAGTGTGCATTTGCCCTAGCATGAGGTCAGAAGGCAACTTGCAGGAATTGGTTGCTCTCTCTTCCCATGATTTATCACAGGATCAAACTCAGGTTGTCTGCTCATGGAAAGTCACCAAACCACTTCAAGAAATGAAATGAAAGAACATTTTGAAATCCAGGCATAGTGGTACATGTCGAATCCCAGCACATGAGAGGCAGAGGCAGGTAGATCTCTGTGAGTTTGAGGCCAGCCTGATCTCCATAGTGAGTTGCAGGTCAGCCAGGGCTACATAGTGAGATACTGTCTCGAGAAAACAAAAACCAAAAAGAATGCCTTGAACCCAGATTACCACATGATCTTCTGCACTTAACAGAAGCCAACCAACCTTTCATCCACTAGGGCTGACTTCCACTTCAGTCTACCTGATGAATTCATTCCCACAGTTCAAAACTCAGCTTGCAAGCTTTAAAATTCAAGAGTACTCCTTCCCTTTTCATGTTGAGCATATCTTCAACACTTCCCAAGGCACCTTGTTCTGGTATAGCATGTGGTAGTTTAGATGTGAAATGTCTGCCAAAGACCCAAGTTTTGAAGAATTGCTCCTCCAGGTGTGGCCTGAGGAAGAAAGTTAGATCATTGGGAGCATGCCTTTGAGGCTCTGTTGGGACCTTGCTCCCCTTCCCCTCCCTGCTTCTCTGCCATGGTAAACCTGCTACATGCTGCTACCATGATGCACTAAGCTGCTAGATGTTCAAAGCTACAGGGCCAAGCAACCATGGACAGAAACCATGAGCCAAAAACTAACTCTTTCCTCCTAAATTGATTCTTTCATTTTGTCACAGTGATGTAAAAGTGAGTGACACAGAGCATTTTCCACTCACAGGTCTGTCTTTGTCACTAGATGAGTTTGCAGCAGATCAGGTATATAATCCTTTCAGCTTTATGTCCCTAAAACCCAGCACTTGATTTAATTGTATTCTTTGAATGGATACATTTATACTGGTGTTTGTGTGTGTGTGTGTGTGTGTGTGTGTGTGTGTGTGTGTGTGGTGTGAATACAGAAATGTCCTCCTTTGAATCATAGAAAATGCCTTTATTCACGGTCTTTCTCTACTGGAGGACCCTGGCCATCTAAGACCCAAAATTCTTGTTAAGGATAGGTGGACCCTGTGTGTTGCTCAATATTCCACAAACAGGCTTCTAGAGGAAAGGGAAAGAGGGCTTATTTTTATTGATTTGGTTAGGTTTGGCTGTTGCTCTTGTTGTCCTGGGGAGTCAAACCCAGGGTCTTAAGCTTGCCAGACAAGCACTCTGCCGTTGAGCTGTTCCTTCGCCCAAGGAGGGGGGGTTGAGCATTCTCCCAATATTGCATGATTTGGAATAGAAGTCTCTTGAACACAGACCTACATGGGAGGTTTAAACTCACAGTAGGCTTGAGTGAAGCAGGGCAGAAGGCCATGCAGACTGTGTGACATGGAACTATGGGGAGGAAGGGTCCCCTTGTCTTTCACAGTTGGCAAGATCGACCTGCAGATTTCCTAGGCTCCGTAGCCTATGGGTGACATTGGAGATAAGAGAAACAGGTAACTTCTCCATGATGAAAACAGCTCCCCACAGACTACACATAGTAAAGCTTGTGAGGTTTGAAAACCTGAAGGGGTGTTTGGGTGAGAAGCTTGACTGAATTTGTGACTAAATCCTGTCAGTCTTTAGTTGAGATTAATCAGTTTAGGAAGCAGCACGTTGGGACTTGAACTCGGAATGCACGTAACATCTTTGCTGAAATGGTAAGCTGATTTCTATGTACGAATCCTTGAAAACTGAGATTCACTCATTCTTTCACTCATTTCTTCATTCATCCACTCACCATGTTCATGAAGGACCCCTTTTCTAATATTTTTATTTCATTTACACTTTAAAAATTATTATTTTATCACTTTTATCATTATTAATCTGTATATATCACACACATACCACATATGTATGCAAGTTCAGGGGATCATTTTCTTTTCTCAGAAAGAAAAAAAAGACGGGATTACTGGGTGAGAAAATTTTTTGGTGCTAAAACACTGGTGTCCAAACCTCTGTCTTCAGGCTTACCAAAGTGCTGTACTCAAAATGAAGAACAGCTTGCATGAGAAGTAGAAAGGAGCCTTCAGAAGATAGACCTGGGTCCTTCAGTCCCACACCTATTGCTGCTACTGTTAATGGAGCTGATCTCTGACCCCAACCCAGAGGGCTTGATCCCAAGGACTAAGCTGAATAGCAGGAAAACTGGTACTGGAATGCTGGCCAGAGGGCCTTTAGCAGGTGAACATTGTTGTAGAACACAGCCCTCTGACCAATAACAGACACCATCTTTATCAGATCAACCATGCATTCTCTCAAGAGACCATCAGAAGCAACCTGTGGAATGTTGACCTTCCCTCAGAAAAGGAGTCCCTGGATCCTTGGGAGAGACTCCAGCTTCTCCTTGCAGGCATTTAATTCAATTCTGCCCTAATTGGACTTAGTCTTCCGCTTACGGATTACTAAAGCATAATGGCTGTGGAGGGGATGTAGTTAGATGGGATGTATCAGATGTGCTGTGTGAAGAGTTTCCAGTGCGCCTTTTAGGGTTCAGCCGTGTACCTGCTTGTAACTCTTCACCCCCACACTGTAAGGAAATAGTTTGCTTAGTTTGTTTTCTATTGGTGGGATAGACTGCCATTAAAGGAAGTGACTTGGGATGGAAAGGGTTTATTTCATCTTACGGCTTGTAGTCCATCATGACAGGAAGTCGGGTAAGGAGCTAAAAGCAGAGACCTGGAAGCAGGAACTAAAAAAAAAAAATAAAAAAAAGCCCTGGAAGTATGCTGCTTACTGGCTTGCTCCCATGGATTACTCAACCTCTTTTCTTATGCTGTTCAAGAGCATGTGCTTAGGGGAACATTATCCATGGCGGGCTGGGTCATCCTCTCTCAATTATTAGTCAAGGAAACCCTGCAGATTTGCGTATAGTTAATCTGATGGAGGCATTTTCTCAATTGTGGTTCTTTCTGTTTGACTCTAGCTTGTGTCAAGTTGAGAAAAAACTAACCAGGACATAACCTCAGTAAACTCATTGGTTCTGCTGGATGATCCTCAGTAGAAACATATGTTGGTTTGTCATTGGGGCCTTAGGAGGAGGGAGTAGATGCTGCTTATGTTTCTCCAGAGAGAAAGCAAGGTCTATCATTGCATATCTAGCCATGGAGTAAGAAGGAGGAATTTCCAAGATCATAAGACTAAGCTGGCACACTAAGCCTCACAGAAGCAAAAATCTATGTTCTGTGTTTTTCCCCATCAATTCCTTAGAAAGCAGATCCCATGGGATGATAGAAAGGGAAAGTGGGTTCATTGCTTTTCTGTTGCTATAACAAAACCCCTCACCAAAAACAACTCATGGAAGACAGGGTTTGTTTTAGCTCATAGCTACAGTGGGATACAAGTCTCTCATGGCAGGAAGGCACAGCAGGAAGTGACAGGCACAGATAGAGGAAGAGGAGGTTGAAAGATCACATCTTCAACTCCATTCAGAAAGAGGAGAAGAGCAGAAATGGAAGTGGGGAGCATTTATAAACTCTGAAAGCCCACCCCTATTCTATGCTTGGTCCAGCAAAGCTATACCTCCTGAACTTCCTCTGACAGCACCACCAACTGGAGATTTGCTCTTTAAATCCCTGAGCCTATAGGGCAGTGATTCTCAACCCATGGGTGGCGAACACTTGAGGGAGTCAAATGACCTTTTAATACGAGTCACATATAAGATATTTACATTATGATTCACTACAGTAGCACAATTACAGTTATGAATTAGCAGTGAAATACTTTTATGGTTGGGGGTCCCCACAACATGAGGAGCTGTATTATAGGGTCACAGCATCAGGATGTTTTAGAAGCACTGCTCTAGGGGATATTTCTATTTCAAACCACTACAGAAAGGAGGTGTGGCCTGTGTTCTGTCATACTTCACCATTTTAACTATCTGTTTGGTAGGCTCTCCACGAACACCTTACAAACAAGAGTCAGCTGGCTCCGTGAGCTAACATCACTTCAAAGTGGTGCACGCCCATCTGTAAGCACAGGTGCTTCCCTGCTGTCTGGTTGTCCTTCTGTGAATGTTCTATATAAGCCAGACTCTAAGGATCAGGGTCCATATGGTGGTGGTATAACATAAGCTAAAGCAATATGTCTTTTTAGGTTTCAAACTAAGCTGGCTGCACAGTGCACCTTTCTTGGCAAGGGAATAAAAACAAGCTGCCTAAATCAGATGGGAGAAGAGACAGCTGTATTTGGTTTGTCCATGGGAGGAACATGCCTGCTCTTGGAGATAGCACTTCAGAGTCCTCCTTACATTCTTGATAACTTACCAAGAAGAAGGATAGTGATATCAAAATGTTACTTCTCCCAGAGAAAAGCCATTAGTAGGCCTGGCCTTGCAGCCTGGTCACCCCCACCAGCCCCCCTCTTCCTAGCTTGAGCATTAAAGATTTCTCTGTGGAAGCTGGATGGTCAGTCAGTCCCACTGAGATTATTCACAGCTGCATGCCTGAGCTGACTCAAATAGAATGTGATCTCAAATAGATCTCAGCAACCAGCTTGCTCCATTGTCATGGTCACAAGGTGAAGATGTCCAAGTTTGCTCTGAAAAAAGGACCAGCACAGGGCTCTGCCCACATCAGGGAGGTATTTGTTTCATCTCCTGCTGTTAAAGTTCTTTGTATAAACTGCTCTGATCACAGATGATTTAACAAAAGCCACATAGGAGAGTAACAAGAGCCAAGGGCACTGAGGTCCCTGCACAGCCCACAGGAGAGACTTTGGGGATCTAAGTGAGTTTGGGAAGTTTCCACAGAGTCGGCAGATCCCAGACTTGGGTCCCCAAAGGGGTCTGGGCCAGGGACAGTCCAGCCAGAAAGACAGAATTAAAACATGGCAAGGTCTTTGCCAAGGGCACGCTAATAGCTCCCATCTATCACCCAGGGAAGGCAATGTCTGGGAAGAGACAATTGACTTTTCATGGAACAGATGAAGTTTTACATGTCATGCTTCCTGAGTGACAGCTTTGCCTTGGGACAGCAGCAGCATGTAGTAGAGAAAGCATGTCCAAACTCTCACCCTATCCTCAGGCCTGGGTTTAACTTAGACCTGCAAGGTTATTTCCATCACTTAGACCCCAAACTCCATCTGTCTTTGTAGTCATCCCAGAAATTGGAATCGTCCCCACATTCCAGTCCACAAATTGCTATTACTTATATGTTCAAGTTTTTGTAAAAATGTGCTTACACATTTTGTACCTTTTTATTGCTGCCTTAGTAAGAGATATGCAAATGGTATGCAAGGAGTGACAAGATTTTATCTGGTTTACCTGTAGGTAGACAAAATGGGGGCAGGCACTAATATGCCCTCTGAAGTTCAGAAAGGCAAAGTGGCACACTCATTGTCGCAGAGCAAAGCTGGGCTTGACCTCATCCTTCAGTTCTCAAGCTCTGCCTAGACACTGTGTCCCAATTTTGCCCACAGGTAAGAAATGCCTCCATACCTGATGCTCAAGGGTCATGTGACAAAGCTACCTGCCCATTATACTCAATGTTTGTCATGAGCCTCTCCTCTAATGACACTGCTACTCACAGAGTCACCAATCAAGTTGTCCCCAAGCAGACACACGCAAACACCTGTCTTCCTTAGTGGGTCTCTCCTGTCTTTTCCCGAACTTGGTAAGGTACCAGACCACCCTGCCTGTCCTTTCTTTCACCTTCCAGCCTCACAGCTGGGCTCTCAGAGTCACCCAAAGGGACATTTATATCTCTGTTCAGACTTCTGGAACTCCTGAAGCTGGTTCAACCAGTCTGATTTTTCTAACAATACAGGTTTTGCCTCTGTGTTGCTGTAAGCACCTTATTTGGATAAGGTCTTCACACAGTGTCTTATACATGATCAGCAGTTAACAACTGAGGATTAGAGGGTGTTCCTAGAAAGGACCACACTTGGAATAGGGACACAACACAGGAACACACTCATAGGAGCACCTAGGAGATTCTCAGGGTGACAGAACATATATGAGGATGTCCCTTTAGTCTCCAACACCTCCCAGGGGTCTCCTCTTCCTACCAGTTCACACTGCTCAGCATTCCACATACTGTCTAAAATCCCTCTGTATTAGTCAGGGCTCTTTCTGTTCTGAGAGACCAAAGTCCTATTCTAAGGGACTTAATTACAGAAACATATGTTCATTGGCTTTCATGCCTACCTGCCCACTAAGGAGTGCTGAAGGGGAGTCACAGAGAGGTTACCACATGCCTGGCTTCCTGAGGCAAGACCAAGGAGTTGCACACAGTTATGGGGGAATGAAGAGGCAGAATAATAGGAAGTGTGGCACTGATTGTTCTGAATTCTGGCTTTGATGCCATCACCACACATGGGCATGCAGGGCAACCTACTGCTGTCTCTTGGGTGGCCCTTCAGTGGGTGTTAAGGACTTTCTATAGGACTTCCCTAGTTAGGGTAAGGAGAGAGGGAAACACTCCCAAGAATGAGAGATGGTAAATTGGTCAAGAATGCCCACCCAGAGCAAGTCATTTACAAGAAAGTCCTCCTCCATGTGGATATCATTTCCTTCCTTTAAGGAATCAAGGAGAGAGCTTCAGGACCAGGGCTGCCCTGGATAACTTACACTTGGGGTCAGAAATCAGAGAGCTGCTTCCTGCTCCTTCACTGTGATTTGTTGTGGCTTCCACTTTGTCAACATGGGATTTCTCCCATTCAAAGAGGTTGATACAAACCAGCCGAATTTCCTGGAAACCCCATGGAAACCCAGGACAAGTTGATGAAACCAAGCATGACAGCCATTAGTCTGTGCTTGGCATGGAGTACTGTGGTTCAGAGCTGATGGGTTCCTGTTGGTTGTGTGTGTAGGAGGGACACATTTACCATCACTGTACATTCAGGCAGTTCTCATCACAACAGATCAGGATGTGCTGGAGGCCCATAGAAACCTTGGCTGCTTCCTCTGCTTCTCCACCCAACCACTGCACACAGAGGGCTCGAAGCCTGAGTGAAGGCATTGCATCTTGCTGCCTGGTTGTCCCCACAGAGACATCCTGTATGTGACCCTGGAAAGTCTCTAAGTCTTTCTGAGCCCTGGTTCTTCTTTTGGGAGGCTAGGAAACTTGGTTGTACAACACACAGAACTATGTTGTACATATAGAAAATGTTCCATAAGGGGACTCAGGATTATCTATTATACTGCTACAGAAAGTGATTCACCTAGAAGCACAGCAGACTGTAGACACAGCATCTTTTCTAAACAGCCCTGGGGGAGCTGTTTCCCTTTGCCACCAGGGCCAGGCTCTTTACCCCCCACCCCCACTCTGGGCCCAGGACCAGGACACAAGTTCCTCATGGGGAAGGTCAACTGGGAGCTTTGGGTGCGTTTCCCCTCATTGGCCTAAATTAGATGGGCTGATGGCTGTTTGGGGAAAGAATAGCTGCATTCTTCATGTGTTTTTCCCATCAAAACATGTCTGTTTTGTTCTCTTTTAAAGGGCACTCATGAGGCATTTAACAGGAACAAAGACGTCTCAGTCTGCCACTTTCCAGGTGATTCACCTTCAAAAGTGTGTGTGCAAGGAATCTTTTAAGATCTGAAAACATGCCCCAGAGATTCCCACAGGCACATGAAAGCAGGGGATGTTCTGACAGGCCATTATAGAGGTGACATCAGATTTCTCAGCATCCTTTACTCACAGATGTTGTCTGGCAGGGAAGCTGTCATAGGCTTGTTCTGTCAGGGAAGAAAGACAGACACAATGTGTTTCCCCAGGCTAGCTCGCTGGGTAAGACACAATGTGTTAAGCCGGGCAGTGTTGGCACATGCCTTTAATCCTAGCACTTGGGAGGAAGAGGCAGAGGCAGAGGTAGGCTGATTTCTGAGTTCGAGGCCAGCCTGGTCTACAAAGTGAGTTCCGGGACAGCCAGGGCTATACAGAGAAACCCTGTCTCGAAAAAAAACCAAAAAAGACAAAACAAAACAAAACAAAAAAGACACAGTATGTTTCCCCAGGCTAGCTCACTGTTGGAGCATCATGCTCTCAGGATGGTCTCCACTCTTTTGGGAGACAACTCTCCACTAAGTCCCCAGGATTAATAAAGACACCTAAGGAAGATGGGATGAGAGGAGATAGAATAAACTCCAGACTGTTCCCTGGGCCTCTGATACCTTCACCCTATGTATCTCAAGCAGGCTTCCAGTTGAGGGTTCCCTGGACACCCGTACCACATGCCACTCGATCGTGTATTAGCTGGGAGAGCCCAGAGGTCAAGAGCACAAGTTGGATGCCAGCTTTCCTCCCTGGCCTTGTGATCAGACCCTGTTTCAGGGTTTCATGAAAAGCACGGTCCCTTATCTGATACAGAAGAAGCCCAGAACAGATGTTACATGCTGTTCTCAAGAGCATGTTGTCCTGACTGCCTCTACCACCACCACCAACAACAACAACAACACCGGCAACACCACTAAAACCACCACCAACACCCAATTTCTTCCTCTGTTCTCAGCAATTGGAACTCATTCTCTGCTCCCTAAGATCATGTGTATGCTGGTTACCTTATGTCAACTTGACACAAGGTAGAGTCATCTCGGGGATGGGGTCATACCTCCATTGAGAAAATGCCTCCATCTGTAAGGCAGTTTCTTAATTAATGATTGATAGAGAAGGGCCCAGCCCATGGTGAGTGGTAACTTTCCCGGAGCTGGTGGTTTTGGGAGCTATAAGAAAGCAGACTGAGCAAGCCATGAGAAGCAAGCAAGAAAGCAGCATTCTTTCATGGCTGCTGCATCAGTCCCGGCCTCCAGGGTCCAGCTCGGTTTGAGTTCCTGTCCTGACTTCCTCTGATGATGAACTAACTACATGTGCAAGTGTAAGCCAAACAAACCCTTTCCTCCCCAAGTTGCTTTTAGTCATGGTGTCCTAACCAGGACAATGTGTGATCTCATCTCCCTAAAACCATCAGGACAATAACACAAGTGTCTGTGCACGGCTTACTGCACCTTCCATTCTCTGACCCACTTGCTCATTCTTTCACTTACTTAACACATTTGTTCACAACACTGCAGAGCATGGTGAGGCCATTGCCTTCCAGACACTGTGTCCATCCAAGGCAACAGAGCTGTGGAATGTCCCTATCTCTGCCTCTTAGAGCTGAGGTGACACATTCTAAAGGACAAACTGTTATCAGTAGTATGGGAGATGGAGGGAGCAGGGCAGTAACCAGCAAAAGTGACCTGGATGGAGGCTGAGCCAAGATCCCAGGAATCTCCTAGAGAGTGTCCTGAAGTTCTGGGGATGCCCATTGACTCCCTCAGTCTTCCATACCTCATTCAAGGACTAAAGAACTATAATCTGTGCTCTCTATTTGGCACAAGCATCTTCCCTATTGAATCTTGCTGGCTCTTCCAGCCTCCCTGGCCTTTGCCCCCTCATCCTCACCATGGTCCATGCCCTCTGAAGTTCACCCAGCCTACTATAGAATCTTTCATTGCTTCCTTCCTTATGTTTTCCTTGGTCCCTTGTCTGTCTCCGCCAGACTGTGAAATCCCTGGGGGAAGGGACTGTCTCACTGGTATCTGGATCCTGGGAGCTATACAGCCATTGTAAGGAGAGTTCTGTTCTCAGGAATAACTGGCCCAATGGCTAAGTGGTCTGGGGGCAACAAGATTATTCACTGCAGGTTACCCAGTTTGTTCTGGCTAAATCTAATCTTAAAGAGCAAATAATCCACCCTTGGACTCAGTTTTTGTTAATGTCCCTGGATCCCTCTTGAGAAAAGCAGTTTGTTGGGGATTTGTTGTTAGGCAAACCAGTGTGATTTTCAAACTATTAAGTAGCCAGGAAGCCTAGGCACAAATATCTCAATGAACAAGTCCTGATGAGAAAGGGACTCCTGGAATCACCTCTATTTGAAGATATAGCTGTTGTCCATCCTAGTATTGCGGATTGAAGGAGAATGGCTCCTATAGTCTCATATATTTAAATACTGGGGCTCCAGTTGATGGAACTGCTTGTGAAGGATTAGGAGGTGTGGATTTGTTGGATGAGGTGTGTTATAGGGGTGGGCTTTAATCTTCAGAAAACTCCTGCCATTCCCAGTGTTTCTTCTCTGCCTCTTACTTGCAAAATCAAGATGTGATCTTCCAGCAGCTGCCTCAGTGTCCTGTTGCCATCCCTTTGCTCTACCAGCATTGCTTCTAACCCTAAGCACAGTAAGAGAAAGGTAACTAAGGCCCTTTAACAGCCAGCAGTGACATGGCTGCCAGGCCCAGTGACTTGCACCTGCAGACTCAACACTTGGGAACCTGAAAGCAGAAACATTGTCACAAGTTCAAGGCCAGCCTAGGCTACATGAGGAAGTCCACACTAGCCTAGCCTGGCTGCAGAGTGTGACTGTCTCAAGCAAAAAGAAAAAGATGAAGCCTGGAGAATCTATTGGTATTGATGAGACACTGCACAATTTCTGGGGCCTGTCTGCTTTCATCTCTGCAGAGTAGCAGACCCCAGCAAAAGGATAAAATCTAAAATTAACCAAAGATCCTAGGAATCCCTGCCCACCACATATCCCTGTGCTCTAGAGCAAAACACTTCACATTCTGGCATTTCCCCAGTCTAGGGTATGCTTGTTATGCCAACTACATGGGAGGCTGATGCAGGAGGATTGCAAGTTCAAGGCCTGTCTAGGCAACATAGTGAGCCTTATTTGTCTTATTTATCTCAAGATAAATAAAAATGAGCACGAGGGTATAGCTCAGGGGTACAGTACTTGAATAGTGCACATGAGGCCATGCTTTCATTTCCTGATATCACAAAAGACAAAAAGTGCTTGGATTTCAATTTCCTTTTCTGTATCATGGATCGAGAGTCCTGTGAAGTCAGAGAAAACATCCATGCAAAGTGCACGTAATGACAACAGCTTGCTGTTTCCTTGGTGTGCTGTGGCAGACAGGCCCTCGTTCCTCTAGCAAATGGCCTGTTCCCCAGGCTACTGTCACTCAGCTCTTAAGAGCCAAGCATGGTGCTCACCAAGGCCTCTGCTAACTCTGAGCCTCTTTACATCCTCGTGCTTGTGACTCTAAGTCCATGATTTTATTATGCATCTGCAGGCAGTAAACCCGTGGTATAAATAGAGTAATACAGAAGCAGCAACTTCATCTTAGAGCGGTCGTTCTCAATGCTGTGACCCTTTGATGCAGCTCCTCACATTGTGGTGACTCCCCACCAACAAATTACATTGTTGCTGCTTCTTAACTGTGATTTTGCTATGTTATGAATCTTTTTTTTTTTTTTTTTTTGGTTTTTGGAGACAGGGTTTCTTTGTATAGCCTGGAACTAACTTTGTAGACCAGGCTGGCCTTGAACTAAGAAATCTGCCTGCCTCTGCCTTCTGAGTGCTGGGATTAAAGGCCTGTGTCACCATGCCCGGCTTATATTATGAATCTTGATGCAAGTATCTGATATGCAGGATATCTGATTGGGGGACATGACCCACAGTTTGAGAACCAATACCTTAGATGAAAGAATGTGGACAGCTGTCTTTGAGCACTGATCATCCCAGCCACCTCTCCATTCTTCTCTCCATCCATCTCTCCATTCATCTCTTCATTCATCTCTCCAATCATCTCTCCATTCACCTCTTCAGCCATCTCCACCTATTCTTAGGCATTTATTTTAACTCCAAATGTACATTTACTCATCTTGTCAGTGTATTATCATGGCAATAGCAAAGTAACTATGGCACTGTCTTCTTTCCACAAGTGGTCATGGCCCTGGTTCCCCATTTGACACTCCAGAGTGCTCACAGCGAGGAACACTTGCTTTTTGTCCCTGCAATGAATTCTCCTATGCTGACAACATTCAGATGACTCAGATGACAGTGTACTTTTGAAGTGAAAGATAATGTTGAAGAACAGGTAGAGAGGACTGGAGTTATGGCTTAGCAGTGAGGAGACATTTTTTTTTTTTTTTTGCTCTTGTAGAGGAACCAGGTTCAGTTCCCACATCCATATGGCAGCTCACAACTGTTTGCCATTCTGCTTTGAGTATCAGATGTGCTCTTTTGGCCTCCACAGGCACCAAGCACACACATGGTGCACATATATACATGCAG
The DNA here is from genome assembly GCF_978045245.1 of Mus caroli. Classification (NCBI taxonomy): domain Eukaryota; kingdom Metazoa; phylum Chordata; class Mammalia; order Rodentia; family Muridae; genus Mus; species Mus caroli. The sequence continues at coordinate 17,972,846 of NW_028227269.1, read as the reverse complement.
GCAAAGCACAGAGACACATAAAGGATTTTTTTCCTTTAAAAGAGAGTGAGAGAAGAAAAGAAAATTAGCAGCTTCGGTCTCATATTTTTGTCTCTGTCTTCCAATGAGGAAACAGACTAGGGAACAAAGCGTGGCTCCACCAATATCCAGATGCTAACTAGATGCTAACTAGCTGTCATGGCTGGCCTAATGCAGTGGATGCACTTGGCTACTGATGAGTCATATGTCTCTTGGGGCATCTGCATGGCTGCAGCTTTGAAACCCATCTTCCCCAATGCTGAATTAAGAGCTCCAAGATGGATCTAGGTCCTATTTATCCATGGCAGGTTTTCAATTAGTTTCCTTTTTTGAAAACTCGTCATAGCAGCTTGGGCCATTATCTTGACGTGAATCTTCAGAGCACTTTCTTTCTAAAGGAAGACTTGTCAAAGGAAAGTATCTGTGAAGACGGTTCTGGATGTTTCAGCATAGGAGAGTCCATTGTGGAGAGGAAAAGGAAGTGGTCTTCAACTGGAGTGTCAAATGATGGAAAGGTGTCATGACCTAAGAAGACAATGTCTTAGTTACATTTCCATTGCTGTGATAAAACATGGAAAAAAACAACTTAGGGAGGAAAGGGTTTATCCAGTCTACAGTTTATTCTCCATCTTTTTTATTTTTTAAAGATTTATTTATTTATTTATTTATTTATTTATTTATTTATTTATTTATTTATTACATGTAAGTACACTGTAGTTGTCTTCAGACACTCCAGAAGAGGGCATCAGATTTTGTTACGGATGGTTGTGAGCCACAATGTGGTTGCTGGGATTTGAACTCAGGGCCTTCGGAAGAGCAGTCAGCACTCTTAACCACTTAGCCATCTCACCAGCTCCCTTATTCTCCATCTTGAAGGTCAGTCAGGGCAAGAACTCAAGGCAGGAACTTGGGGGAAGACCTGAAGTGGAGACCATGGAGAAATGATGCTTACTGGCTATACTGGCTAGTTTTGTGTCAACTTGACACAGCTGGAGTTATCACAGAGAAAGGAGCTTCAGTTGAGGAGATGCCTCCATGAGATCCAACTGTAAGGCATTTTCTCAAATAGTGATCAAGGGGGAAAGGCCCCTTGTGGGTGGGACCATCTCTGGGCTGGTAGTCTTGGTTCTATAAGAGAGTAGGCTGAGCAAGCCAGGGGAGGCAAGCCAGTAAAGAACATCCCTCCATGGCCTCTGCATCAGCTCCTGCTTTCTGACCTGCTTGAGTTCCAGTCCTGACTTCCTTTGGTGATGAACAGCAGTATGGAAGTGTAAGCCGAATAAACCCTTTCCTCCCCAACTTGCTTCTTGGTCATGATGTTTGTGCAGGAATAGAAACCCTGACTAAGACACTGGCTTTCTCACTTTGGTGGTAGTTTGCCTTCTTTTTTTTGTTGTTTTTGTTTTTGTTTTTGTTTTTGTTTTTGTTTTTGTTTTTGTGTTTCGAGACAGGGTTTCTCTGTATAGCCCTGGCTGTCCTGGAACTCACTCTGTAGACCAGGCTGGCCTCGAACTCAGAAATCCGCCTGCCTCTGCCTCCCAAGTGCTGGGATTAAAGGTGTGTGCCACCAGGCCCGGCTGGTAGTTTGCCTTCTTATACACCCCAGGACCCTCTGTCTAGGGATGGGACTGTGGGTCCTTCCAATCAATCACCAATCAAGAAAATGCCCTACAGACTTGCCACAGTTAGTCTGATGGGGGCATCATCTCAACTGAGGTGCTGCTTCCCAGATAACTCTAGCTTATGTCAATCAGAATATTTGGCCCCTGTCAACTTGTTACACCAACACTACTATTAAGCCAGAACTCTTCCTTCCTTGTTTATCCTCAATATTTCATATATTAATGTCAATATTACAGCATGAATAACTTTAGAAGTCCAACCATCTTTACATTTTCTGAGACTTTTAGTCCAAAGTCTTTTTAAAAATACAGAATTTTTAAAAGTTCAATGTCTTTAAACTGTGGACTCCTGTGAAATAAAATAATAATAATATTTTATCATTTCATGAGGGAAGACCCAGGGTGTAGCCACAGTCTGAACAAAACAAAGCTAAACTCCAACCATGCTAATAACTCAGTCCCCAGTGCCTGGCACTCATGATCTTCTGGGCTCCAGAGATTCTATACAACTCCACTTCTTGAGTTCTGACATTTCTAACACACACAGTTCAACTCAACTCATAGGCTCAGGCCAGCTCCACTCTACAGCCTCTGCTCTCATGTGCAGTGGCCTCGCCCTCCTGACATCTGCATCTGCTGGGGGCTCTAAAAGCTGCACCTTCACATAGCCTCCTGGTCTCTTTTCAGGGACCCTGACACTGACATATGGTGCCAAGCCTCAGACTCCCTCCATGGCTCCTTCAGTCTTTGGGTTCCCACCACAGCTGAGGCTGCACTTTCACTGAGGACCTCTGCTGGCCTCTCAGTGTGCCAAGTTTCAGCTGTTCTCCATGACCCCACTGTGTCTTCAAAACCAGTTAGATGTGAGAGACTCTGACACATTACTTGTTGGCTACCAGCATGGCCTATGGGCTTGTCTCCCTCTGAACAACAGCTTTAGTGTGCTTACTCTATGGAAACACTCCAAAACCTCGCCTCAGCGATGATGGTCTCTTCTTAATCACCACTAATTTCTCAGTTTCAGCTACTTTTGATCAGTTCTCTATTTTCCCAGTAAAGCAAAGGTTTCAGTTTAGTGGTACTGGTTTCTTATTAATCACACCAGATTTTTCAACTCAAATTGACAAGACCCACAGATTCATAATTCAAATATACCATACAAACTACCCTGATAAAATCTTCAAGGGATTCTCAAATATCCCTCTGAAACCCCACAAGCCAGGCCTCCATTGTCTGCATTGCTCTCAATATTCCCTTCCAAGTTCCCACAAGACAGGTCACTAAGTCCCTAATACTCAATGGCTCTATAAAAATACATTTTTATACATTTATTATTATTGCAGGATGTGTGACAGAATCCCTGTCTGCTGTGTTTGTTTTTTGTCTACTTGACGTAAGCTAGAGCTATCTGAGAAGAGGGAACTTCAACTGAAATAATGCCTCTATCAGACTGCCTATAAGTAAGACTCTCCAGCATATTTTTCATTTCAATTGACGTGATGCTGTGGGATATAAAAAAAGCAAACTGAGCAACCCAGGGGGAGCAAGCCAGGAAGCAGTCCACAAACTCCCAGGTTTCTACCTTGGGTTGGTGGCCTGACTTCCCTTCCAGATGGCCCATAAACTGTAAGCTGAAATAAACACTGTTTTTGGTCAGCGTTTTATCATACTAACAGAAAAGTAACTAAGATAGAAACTGAAATTGGTACCAGAAGTAGGGTAGTGTTAAGAGCTGTTTTGTGGGATCTGTTAGGTGAGGTAGAGAATGGTCCTGGGCTGGGACCATTCACTGATTGAGCTTGGATAACATGTACTGCTGCTTCTCATGGCTGTCACATCAGAACTCTGAGGCTGGGTCTCCTCTCCCTGCTTAATGTTTATATGTTTTGCCTTAGGAAAATAAATGGCCCTGTAGAGCCTGTGAGACTGCCCAGAGATAAAGATACTTGCTGCACAGACCTGACACCTGAGTTCCATCTCAGAACTCACATGGTAGAAGGAGTGAACTTACTCCTGAAAGTTGTCCTCTTACTTCAATGTACCACAGTACATGCATACACACATGTGCACATGCATGCACAAAGAAAACAAACAAACACACAAATAGTAATAAAACAAATTTTTAAATGGCCTTGAAAACTCAGAAGTAGGGAAAGGATGCTCATTTGATACTTTTTTTTTTATGAGACAGGCTTCCCTTTCCAAGACAGGCTTCTCTGTGTAGACCTAGCTGTCCTGGAGCTCACTGTGAAGTCCAGGCTGGCTTCAAACTCACAAATCTATCTGCCTCTGCCTCCCAAGTGCTGTTATTAAAGGCATGTGCCACCAGTGCCCGGCTCATTTGATAATAATATAAACATTCACATGTTTTAAATTCAATTCTTGGGCCATGTATCGTGGCACATGCTTTTAATCCCAGCACTTGAGAAGCAGAGACAGGCAGATCTCTGTGAGTTTCAGGCCAGCATGGCCTACATAATGAGTTCCAGGCAAGTCAAGGTTATATAGAGAGAACCTGTCTCAGAAAGAAATAAAATCAATTATTGAAAGAGAGTCAGGATGTAGCTCAATGGAATGAATACTAAGCATACCTGAGGCCCTGACCTCTACCGTCAGTACTGCATCTACAGGGCATAGTGGCCAGACCCAGTTACATAGACCCTGTCTCACAATGGATAGATAGATAGATAGATAGATAGATAGATAGATAGATAGATAGATAGATAGACAGATAGATAGACAGATAGTTGGATAAATAGACATAGATACATAGATAGATAGATAGATAGATAGATAGATAGATAGATAGATAGATAGATACATAGATAGATACATAGATACATAGATAGATGAACAGACAGTCAGAAAGAGAGAAAGGAGGAAAGAAAGAAAGAAAGAAAGAAAGAAAGAAAGAAAGAAAGAAAGAAAGAAAGAAAGAAAGAAAGAAAGAAAGAAAGTTACCAAGTACTTCTTATACACCTGTGGCCCAGTGAAGAGAAATCACACAAATCAGGGATGGCAAACCCTTGCCATCTTATGCCTGCCACCTGCGCCTCCTGCCCAAACTCTAGGAAACCTTCAACTCAGAAGACAGTGACCAACAATCAGTGAGTGCAGGTCCCAGTTCCCCTTGTCAGCAGCTTGTTCACACAGTACAGAGCTGAAACTTAGAATCTAGGCTTGTCACTGTAATCCCGGGCTCCCCGAATGCACTCTGTGCTTACACCTGGAAATCATTTAACACCCTGTATTCCCCAGAGAAGAGCTATGAAGAAGTTGGCCCCAGTGCCTCAGTGTGTGGACTTATTTAGAAATAAGATCTTGGCTGAAGTGAGCACAGTGTGTGTGTCCTAATAGCATCCGTGTCTTTCTGAGAAGAAAAATTTGTCTTTCTTCCTTTTCTTTTTCAGTTTGGTTTAAAAGCCATTACAATCAAGGACTTCTAAAAATTACTTTTTTAATGTATGAGGCGGGGGTTATTTCACTGAAGTTGGTGCTAGGCAGGTGGCCAGTGCTCTCAGTGATCCTCATGTCTCCACCCACCACAGTGCTGGGCTCACAGGGCCACTCCTGGCTTCTTATGCTGGTCCTGGGAAAAGGATCCCAGACCTCAAGCTCACACAGCAAGCACTCTGTCCACCTTGTCATCACTTCAGCCTGCAAGGACTTTTGCTCCATTTGTTTCATAGGAAAGGCAATTTGGACCCAGAAGCAAATACGGATAGAAGAAGGAAGACACAGGAAGATGGCTAAACACAAGCCAAAGAGAGGCATGGGCAAAGTTAGGCCTCCAGGCTTGTCTTAGGGTTTCTATTCCTAACACAAAACATCATGACCAAGAAGCAAGCTGGGGAGGAAAGGGTTTATTCAGCTTACACTTCCACATTGCTGTTCATCACCAAGGAAGTCAGGACTGGAACTCAAGCAGGTCAGGAAACAGGAGCTGATGCAGAGGCCATGGAGGGGTGGCACTTACTGGCTTGCTTCCATGGCTTGCTCAGCTTCCTTTCTTATAGACCCCAAGAACACCAGACCAGGGATGGCATCACCTACAATAGGCCCTCCCCACTTGATCACCAACTGAGAAAATGCCCCACAGCAGGTTTCATGGAGGCACTTTCCCAACTGAAGCTACTTTCTCTGTGATAACCCTAGCCAAGTTGACAACACAAAACCAGCCAGTACATGGCCTCACATGGAATCAACCCCTTCAGCACATTGCTCTTGGCCCTTAGCGTCTAGAATGCTAAGATGATACATTACCATGTGAGTCATCCTAACTGTTGACATTATTTTTCTTTTTTTTAAAATAGCCGCAGGAAGTGAAGAAGACACTGATGAATGGTACAGTCATCTTAAACTAACTACTGTTATGGGAGACGCTGGGGCTTTGTGTTTGTTTGTTTTCTTTTGAGACAGAGTCTTATGCATCCCAGGCTGGCCTGATATAAAGATATTCTTGAGCCGGGCATGATGGTGCAGGACTTTAATCCCAACACTCAGGAGGCAGAGGCAGCTGAATCTCTGATTTGCAGGCCAGTCTGGTATACAGAGTGAGTTCCAGGATAGCCAAAGCTACACAGAGAAACCTTGTCTCGAAAAACAAACAATAACAAACTGCTTGCAAGTACTAGCATCACAGGCATGTACCTCCAAACCCATTTTATATGGTGCTGGAACCCAGGGCTAAGCAAGAAGGACAGCAGAGTCTGGCTGTTTTCCACAAGGGTGACTAACAGCAAGGCCATTGCAAGAACAAGGTCCCTTGACTCCACATCCAGTGTTTCCACTATCGAGGGTCACCACCTACTCACCGATGGCTCTGTGACAGTGGATAATGATTGTCAACTTGATGGAATCTAGAATTCCGTAGACGATAAAGCTGTGGACACATCTGCAGGGGAATTTCTAGGTAGCACCATATAAAAGGAAAGACTCACCCTAAGTGTTGGTAGCACCCTTCTGTAGGTTGGGATTCTGGGCTGAATAAAATGGAGAAAGCAACTGAGCACCAGGATCCATCTCTCTCTGCTCCTGACTACAGATGTGTTTAGGTTTGGCAGTCGTGGTCAAGATTCAGCCCGTGGTCGACCCATCCTTGTCTCTTCTCAGCACACAACCCTTCCCCATATCTGTCCTGCAGGCTGTCAGCAGTAGAGACAGAGTCCTGTTCTAGCTAGTGTCAGGGTCCCAGCACTTTCCCTATGTCAGCTTGAAATTCCTGGTGAAAATTCCAGTTCCTTGGGGTCCATTGTCACGGTTCTCAGAAAGCTGAAGGGAGGGCACAAGTATGTCTTTAGAACAACCTTGGTCTTGCCACGACAGTCACAATTTCTTCCTGCTTTCCAATCTGATAACTCCCACAGAGTTTGCATCTCCAACCTGCCCTATCTACACAATGAACTCTGTGCTTTTCTAGCGCGGTGCAATCTAGAGTGATTGCTGTGGGCTCCCTCTTCTCAGAACAATGCTCCTGTCTTCTAGTATCCTATGGTCTACACTCCCATTCTCACAAATCAATGGCTCTTGAATAAACCAGTTGGCTATCCAGCTTCAGTTTTCTCATTGAAAAATAAAGGTTTTTATGTTGGGAGACTTCAGTCTCTTTTCATTAGGAGAGCCCTGCCTTCTCAAGGGCTGCTCCAGGCTTGCATTGAAGGCTAAGACCAAGGCTCTCAAGCTTCAGCTCCCAAAGGAATTGCCACAGGAGAGGTGTAGGAATCAAGGTGCCACACTCCAGTACTGTGATGCTGTGGCCTGGGGCTAGGCCCAAGGAACTGCATTCCAGGAGACCCAATCTCAGGCACATTGCTGCCTCTCTGGCTACTGAAGACTGACAAGACTACAGGCCAGGAGATGGCTTGAAGAACACCCAGAACCCTCCCTAGATCTGAACATGCTCTTCAGACTGGCTGGTCCCATGAAGGACAAGTGTTTGCTTTGCTTTTTTTTTTTTTTTTTTTTTGCTTTGTTTTGTTTCATTTTTTGTTTTTGCTCCTTCCACTGACTTCACAGCCAACGGGCTCTTTGTTCCAAGGAAGCAGCATCCTAATTTGTCTAATGGAAGTAGTAAGGGAGTTTATTTGTGAGATATGGGTGACGCCCAAATCTCCAGAGGGGCCCAGACTAGGTCAGGCACTATTCAGCAAGAACCCCGTGTCAACTATGTACAGTGGTGTTTGTCCTCTCAGGACCCTGCTGCCCAGCTCTGGCTTCTGAACATTCTCTGATGGTAGAGGGGGGTAGTTAGATCTTTCTGCTGATGTCTGCCACCCCAGGGAGGATTCTTGCCTCCTTTTCACAATAAAATCCCAGTTCAGGACCAGTGCCAAACCTAGGCACTGTACAAGGTGGCTGGGACTGTAGTTCTGGGATTTCAGTTTCTAAAAGCCAGAGGGTTTTTGCTTAAAGGAAGAGTCAGTGGCAGATAGATACAGGTACAGAAACTTCTACTTTATAGGGCAGAAGAAAGCTTGTCACTAGCCCTACTGCCTCCCTTGACAGCAGAATCTACCTTCTAGAGTCCAGGCCCCCATGATCAGGGGGAAGACATGAGCACACCATCCAAGAATAGACTTAGGGTCTCTAGGAGACCAGGGAGGAGTGTTGTTCAGTGCCTGTGGCTCCTCCCAGGTCTCCCAGCATCCCTCAGTACCTATGGCTCCTCCCAGGTCTCCCAGCATCCCTCAGTACCTATGGCTCCTCCCAGCTCTCCCAGCATTCCTCAGTACCTATGGCTCCTCCCAGGTCTCCCAGCATCCCTCAGTACCTATGGCTCCTCCCAGCTCTCCCAGCATTCCTCAGTACCTATGGCTCCCCCCAGCTCTCCCAGCATTCCTCAGTACCTATGGCTCCTCCCAGCTCTCCCAGCATCCCTCAGTACCTATGGCCCCTTCCAGCTCTTCCAGCATCCCTCAGTACCTATGGCTCCTCCCAGCTCTCCCAGCATTCCTCAATACCTATGGCTCCTTCCAGCTCTCCCAGCATTCCTTAGTACCTATGGCTCCTCCTAGCACTTCTCACCCCATCCTCTACCCTAAACTTCTCCTTCCGGGAAGCTAGACTTTAGATTCCCTTCTCCAAGCCTGATCCCTGTATAACTCGGCCATTTGGGTTATGCTGTTCTCTTGGCCCTGGCCACCTCTCTTCATATTCTCTCTCTCTCTCTCTCTCTCTCTCTCTCTCTCTCTCTCTCTCTCTCTCTCTCTCTCTCTCTCTCTCTCTCTCTCTTCTCTTCTCTCTTTCCCCCTGCCTTTCTATAATAAAGCTCTAAAACCATAGACGTCTCTGCTCATCAAGGCTGCATTCACTCTTGTTAGTGTTGGGAACCTCTTCCTTCATCCCTCTCCCATAAACCCGGTGGCTTTAGTAAAGTAGCTCCAGGACTCCCAGGTAGAGCTGCCCCTTGCCAACTCCCAAAGAGTGGGTCAGAGGCTTAGATGCCCACCCAGGGATGAGTGGAAGGTAGATAGCAGCACTCACACACCTGACAGACCAGAACCTTGGGACCTGGAACCTGCCCACGGTTGTCTTTTTTTTGTTGTTGTTAAACATTTTGTTTCTGTATTTGTATACATGGGTGTTGTTCATAGTCAGAGGACAACTTGCTAGAGTCCATTCTCTCCTTCCACCACATTTGTCCACAGGATCAATTAAGCTTGGTAATAAGCTCCTTTGCCCACTAAAGACATCTTGCCAGGCCTCATGAATATTCTTCAGCATTCTACTTAACTGATCTTACCTCACATCAGGGCTGGGAGCCATGTGTCTTAGTGTGAAAATCTATGTTGACTGTTCACTCGGGAAGGAGGATTAGAGAAGTAAGGGACTGGGGAGCAGTGCTCCTGAGTTAGAAGGAAGGAAACAGCCAGGTAGGGCACCTGAGAAGGGGAATTGGGATGGATCTGTCTTTGCATTCCTGTGCCCGAGCCCTAGGTCCAAACAGGAGCCAGGGAGAGCTATTTAGTTTCCCACTAGGTGGATCTGACTCGGCTTGCAGAGTTTATTACATCCTCAGGCACAGGGAACAGTCAAAGGTTTTTCCTTGTTTGACAGAGACAGATTCAGTCTGGATATGCAAATCAGTGATCAGAGAGAGTCCTTGTAGCCTGGAAGAAAGTTGTGATTTGGACCTTAGAAAGGGTGGCCAGATAGACTGGACAGACAACTGGACAGATAGAAGACGTCAGCTGTACCACAGACACACATTCTGGGATTCTGACATCCATCAATATTTAGTCTGTGGTGAGTGGCTGGGTGAGTTGCAACACCCTGTAAGGGTTCCAGCTTGCTCACCTGTAAAACAAGATGGATTCTCTTAGCTCTTTGATAGGGGGTGTGCTGGTTAGTGGTTTTGTCAGCTTAACATGAGTTAGAGTCATCTAAGAATCGAGAACTTGAATTGAGAAAATGCCTCTATCAGATGTCCTATAGGCAAGTCTATGAGACATTGTATTGATTAATGGTTGATGTGTGGGAAGGCCCAGCCACTGTGATTAGTGGGACTGGTGTGTATAAAAAATGCTATCTGAGGAGATGGAGAGATGGCTCAGTGGTTAACACTGGCTGCTCCTCTAGAGGACCTGGTTTCAACTTCCAGAATCCACATGGTGGCTCACAACCATTTGTTGTTCCAGTTTCAGGGGATCTGGAGCCCTCTGGTGGCCGCTTTGGACATAGCATGTACATCTTATGTAGACAAGCAATAAGTAAATAAATAAATACATACGTGCGCTAAAAATGAGTAAGTTTAAAAAAAAAGCAAGCAGAGCACTTTGTGAGGAGCAAAACCATAAGCAGCCCTCCTCCATGGTCTCTGCTTTACTTCCTGCCTATTGGTCCCTGCCCTGCTTGAGTTTCTCCCTTCTTTTCCTTCATAATAGACTGAGCTGCCAAATGAAATGAAATCATTCCTCCCCAAGTTGTTTCTGATCATAGCGTTTAACGCAGCAATACTAAGCAAAGTAGTTCAGTGAGTTAGATGTTGCTTTTATTGGCATTTGGGGACCATGAAGAGCCATGTTCAGTTAATAATGGAGGGAGGTTATCCTCCATAGATCCACACATGACTGTGTGGGTGTCAGGGAGATCAGCAATAACTCTGAGGAGGTGGGGAGCAGATGAACAGAGATGGTTTAGTTTTATCATGAATCAACTGAAAAATGTCTTGCATTGGCAGGGCTTTACTCCCGGTACCTCAGGGGACTGGACCCTAAAGACAGAAAGTTAAGTCTAACCTGAAAACGAAAGAACCTAAAGAAAACTAAATAAACTAAGAAAACTAAAGAATGCACCTGAGCATGCAGATAAAAGACAAGCTTTTTCAGCCAGGCTGTGGTGATGGTTGTGGCTGCTCTCTCACCTTTATTCCCAGTACTTGGAGTGTGGGGAAGAGGCAGACAGATCTCTGAGTTCACGGCCAGCCTGGTCTACAGAGTGAGTTTCAAGACAGCCAGGGCTACACAGAAAACCCTGTCTTGAAAAACCAAAATCCAACCAACTAACCAAACACACAATCAAAAAACAAACACAAAAACTACAACCAAAAATACAGACAAACATACAAAAACCAACAAGTTCTCCAGGACAAGAGAGATGGATCAATGAAAGTCCTTGTTTTTCTTTCAGAGGACCCAGACTTGATTCCCAGCACCTGCTCACAACCATGGTAACTCCAGTTCCAGATGAGGGGGGTGGGGTTTATGCTCTTCTGTCCTCTACAGGCAGTAGATACTCATGCACTCTACACCTCGAGCATGAATGCATAAAAACTGTTTCCCTGGACATTTTACATCAGTGAATGTTTTATCTAAATATTCTTTGATATTTAATTATGTAGAGATTTGTGTGTGTGTGTACACACACACACACACACACACACACACATATATATACACACATACACACACACACACACACACACACACACACACACACACACACAGATGCTGGCAATTGAGTGCAGTGCACAAAGAAGTTAAAGACTTGGTTGGTTTCCTGGAGCTGACCTTACACTTGGTTGGGAGCTGCCTGATGGAGGTGTTGGGAACTGAACTCCTGTCCTCTGGAAGAGCCTAAAATGCTGTTAACCACTGAGCCATCTCTCTAGACCCTTCTCTTTGTATTTAAATCCAATAAACCCCATAGTGAACTATCATTGCTTATGTGTCTAAATAGTTAAAATAAAAACAGTGACACACCCAACACTGGCAAAGGTTCACAGTGACTGAATTTCTCATAAATTGTGCGTGGGGATGTACAATGTCCCAGCCACCTGTACTGGCAACTTTTGTTTGTCAACTTGACTTCATCTGGAATGAAGTAAAACCCAAGCTGCTAGAAACACCTGTGAGAACTTTTTTTCTTTTGAAGTGGGAAGTCCCATTTTTAATCCAGGTTTTCCGAGGTGGGAAAACGAACCTGTAATCTAGATCCTTTGAGATGAAAATGTTCACCTTTAATCTGGCTACACTTTCCCCTGGCAGCCTATAGAAAGAACATGGAAAAGGGAAGCTTTTGCTCTTTGCCTGCTTGCCCTTGCTCTCACTGGCAAGCTCATTCCTTCACTGGCATTGGAGTCTACATCTTCAGGATTCTAGTGTCTACTGAAGACCAGCTGAGATGCCCATCACCATGAACTGAAAAACTACTGGATTCCTGGACCAGTAGACAGCCATTGTTGGACTAACTAGACCACAGCCTGGAAGACACTATAATAATTCCCCCTTTTATGTCCCTGTATAGATTTGCTATCTGTTCAGGTCTCCTAATACACCTTCCTAGAAAACAGTTTAGCTGTTTTGTAAGAAACAAAACATAGCACACTGTGGGTACTAAAGAGGGGCAAGGGAAGGAGGGGGAAGGAAGGATAGCCCACGTCTGGCCAGAGTTCCTCCTATGCTCTGGGCAAGCAGATGCAGGAGGTCTACCAGACTCTCTCCACTTGGACCCGGGTGGGCATCTAAGCCACTGACCCCACTAGAAGGGGGGTGGTGGTGGTGGTGGATGAAAAGGGACAGCCCCTGACCTGGGGCCCAGGGACGCCACCCTGTAGCACTGGGGTTATTGGAGTGAGGGCTGAGGGAGAGAGGTTCCCATGCAGGTGAGAGTAAGCACAGCAGACCTAGATGAACAGAGACAGTCTATGGTTTTAGAGCTTTATTATTGAAAGGCAGGGAGCATGAGAAAAGTTAGAAAGAGAGAGAGACCAGACATGGCCAAGAGGAGAGAAGGAGGAAAAGAAGAGAGAGAAGAAAGTCTAGAGTAAGAGGGAGTGAGTAAGAGGTTAGAGAGGAGAGGAGAGAGGAGAGTGGAGAGTAAGTGTAAGAGGAGTAAGAGCAAGAGAGCAAGAGAATGAGGAGGGGCCAAACAGCCCCTCTTAGGTATGCTGTTATCTTTACTGTTGCTAGGTAACTGGGGAGGAGTTTAACCTGAAGTTCAGAAGCTTGGGGCATTGCCTATTTGACTAAAGCCATGCTTCTCTTGTGAGGGCTGTGGGGGCGGTAACTTTGACAGGAGCCAGAGTTCCAGGAGACATGAGAGAACTTCTGTCCCATGTAAGTCAATTATCATCAATGGGTCTTGGGGTTACACCTCAGCTTGACTGGAGACCAGACTGTCAGTGTATAGCCCAATGCCCAACAGCACACAGGCTGGTAAGATGGCTAAGTGGGTAATGGTGCTTGATAACCTGAGGCTAAAACCCAGGATCAATGTAGCAAAACTGACTCCTTCAATTTGTCTTCTGACCTCCACATTCATACACTCCACCTATGAAAGTAGTAAATGAATAAAATTTTAAAACAAACAATTGAGCTGAGCATACAATTGCTGTGAGGTCCAAGCATCGCGTTCCTGGGCAGTTATCCCACAGACATCGAATCTCGTGTTCACAGATACACCTTTTTGTAAATGTTCACAATGATTGTGTGTAATGCCCATAAGCACTGTCCAGATGTCCTTCAATAGTGACTTGATAACCCAGATGTCATGCATTGGTGCTGTGGAATGCATCTTACCCATAAAGAATGTCTAGGGAATTCTATGGAGTGATAAAACATCCCAAAATGGAAGAGAGGAAGAGAGAAATAGAGAGAGAGGGAGGGAAGGAGAGAGAGAGAGAGAGAGAGAGAGAGAGAGAGAGAGAGAGAGAGAGAGAGAGAGAGGTATATGATTATTAAAAGGCAATGGGAGGCTCCTGAGGGGGCTGGAACCATCTTGAGAATTGTGGGGTGGGTGTTGAGACAGGGTTTCTCTGTGTAGCCCTGGCTATCCTGGAAATTATTCTGAAGACCAGGCTGGCCTCCAACTCAGAAATCCACCTCCCAAGTGCTGGGATTAAAGGTGTGCACCACTACTGCCTGGCTTATTTGAAATTTTACAAGTGTCATTTATTTGTTTGTTTGTTTCCAGAATAGGGTGTATATAGCCCAAAGTGGACCCAAACTTCATGCTTGCTGTTCAGAGGATGACGATGACCTCAAATTTATGATCCTCCTGCCTCCACATCTGAGTTCTGGGACTATAGATGTGTGCAACCATGCCTAATTTTATGTAGCACTGTGTACCCCACCCAGGGTGTCATGAAAGTTAGGCAAGCCCTCGACCAACTTTGCTACATGCCAGCCCGAATATGATTTATTTTTGTAACTACAAGGGAGATTTTGCTTTAAAAATAAACCTGTTCTTATTCGTAGCAGTTGCTTAACCCTTGCTAAGCTGGAGCCTGAAGAACTTTCTTGGGCTGCTAAGGGGTGGTGAGAAGGCAGACACTTCTATTGCAAATGAGGACTTCTAAATTTCTACCCAACAACTTCCATCTCCACCCGGGTTGGTGACATAAGGTTTCTGAGACTCACCTAAAGCCTCAAAAGCCCCAAGGATGCCTGTACCTCATGAACCATAGGCACTGGTTCTTGTTCTTTGCCCTCACCTCTTTCTGAAATCCCTGGCTGATGGAAGATGTATTAACTGCTGGAAGATATATCTGCTGCTGAAAGATGTATTTGCTGCTGGAAGATGTATCTGCTGCTGGAAGGTGTATCTGCTGCTAGAATATGTATCTGCTGCTGGAAGATGTATCAGTTCCTTACAGATATATCTGCTGCTGGTGTTCCTGTTCATACCGATCTACAGGTCTCTTTATTATCTTCTCTGTCCCTCTCCTACTCCAAACATCCTCTTTGGCTCTATCAGGGCCAGGTCTCTCCTTGTTGCATAAGCATGACATGTTTGTTTTTCAGAGGTTGCCTTGCCCGAATTTTGTAACCAGCTCCCTCATGAAGGATAAGACCCATCTCATTGCTAACAGTTTTCCCTTCTGAATTCCCATGAGCCTGTCCGTTCTGCTCATGACTGAGCTGTATCTGTGAGTAAGGAAGAGAGTTAGTTAATACTTAGTTGAATTCAGGCTCTTGGGTGAGGCTCTGTGGGGCTTGTGTCTTCTGGGGCAAAGTCAAGAAGCAGCCCCACATGTCAGTGTCCACACATGCTGCCGTAGGTGTGCTGAGAAAGCCTATTCATCAGTCTAGCCTAGACTGACAGCACCTCCTCTCCTGCTCCTCACTTGGAAAATGCCATTGAGCTCACATTATGGGGAAAGCAGGAGTTGGGAATTTCCTACGTCTGTGCCACATTGTGTGATTGAAGGGGTCCTGAAACTTTTCTGATGATGGCAATAAGGACATGTTGCTGTCTTGGATTACCCA